>NW_027316278.1:11226610-11909110 GCF_026437365.1 Eucyclogobius newberryi | reverse complement strand
TTTCTTGGACTTCCAGTTTTGGAGGACTACTTAAAATATGATTATTCTGATTTCTGAACCTTTAAGTTATTTAAATTACATGCAAACTACAAAATCTGACCAGAGAAACTGTGAAGATCAGAAACTACAATAAATCAGATTAGCCTACTCGCAAGTTACATGTTATTTTACAAATCTTAGAACTTCAAACTATAATAATATTCTGTGTTTGAGCTGCAGTCACAGGCTGGACCAAACTGTCCAAAGTCCACTGCGTGCGTAATAATTGACCCAGGGCACGCATCACCTCTGGCCCTAAAGCACGAGGAAATACAGAACAGACAGAAAAATGCAATATATTCTGTGCCGCGTGAACTCACTTTGTCTCTTTGCCGAACAGGATGCGCTTGACCTCGGCCAGCTCTGCCTCCGGGATGTGGCTCTCCAAAGTTTTCTCCAAAGACTCGAACTCGCACGAGGACGCCATTTCCACGCACGGCAGGTCTCCGGTCTGCACTGTGGCTCTGGCTCAGGGTTTATCTGTCACCGACACCGCAGTTATGTAAAGCAAGCAAATCTCAGACTCGGGGACAAAGTTCAGGATTTCAGTGATTTGAAGTGGTCCTGTGTCGGGGGGCAGCACCTGCAGTTTAGTCCAGGACCCGTGGTGCTTTGGGCTGAAATCACAAGACACAAAAAGTGGTCTCAGTATGCCTTTTCACTTTAGAAATGATTAAATAAGCCATTCCAATACATTTTATATCAATGTATTTGGGCCTCAAGACTCCTGCCATGGACACAATAAATGGATACATCAGAAACATACTTCTGGTGGCAGAAAAAAGGCCATCAAAAAGAAACGGAAGACACAAACTGCACCGACGACTAAGGACTGGACTGACATCATAACAGACAAATCAGACAAATGGGAAAAAATACATTTGGACTTAATTTGGAAATGGACAAATTTGACAGACTTTGGACTGAGTGGGACTTGCTTTGGTTTTGATGTGCCATGATTTTGTTTTTATTCATGTTTGGTTGACGTCTATATTCTAAGTTCTGTGTAAAAAAAAAGAAAGAAGGAAAAGTTATTAAATGATTCAATACTTATTATCATGTCACATACCGTTTGTGGACTTCTTCTATCTCAAATATAATGTCACAGATGGTAAACATGATCATTTCTATTAGTGAGAGTAACAAAGAACTTCCAATAACAACAACATTCTGCATTTCACCAATATTCGAAACAGTTTAAAACAATAACAATCAAATCTTATGAATTAAATAATTAAAAAAAGGGCGGTGAAAAGACCATAAGTGTGACATGCCGTAAATGTAAAACAGTTTGTGTAAAACGTCAAACAAGTTGTCGTAACAAAATGTGTTCAGAACCATTTTGTTGTTGTTGTTGTTGTTGTTGTTGTTGACCTTTCTGCTCCTTTTAGATTGTGATGGTAATTTATGTTAACATAAATAACACACAATTGAAATAGATCATCAACATCATCATAATCATAAATAATACTGTAACATGGTACATCATCAGTAAAGTCACTTTACCAGTCCATGTGCTGCACCGTAAATAATAGTAGCCTCTTATTGTACATTATAATACGCTTAAGTCACTCAAATTAACTGCATATGTTACGACCACGCCCCCTGAAAAAGGGGCTAAAACTTGAGTAAGAGAAACAACAGCGGCCGTTTACGTCTCAAGTCAGTGGTTTAATGACAAATATACATATTTTTACAACTTTCACACACAATTGGTCCATAACAAACACACATTTACCTGACAAAGTGGATAAAACTTGAGTAAAAGGAACAACAGCGGCCGTACGCGCGATATTATAATACATCCATGCGTACGCGTCTCTCAAGTCAGTGGTTGAATGACCGAGATGGAACTCAAGCGCCCCCTAGTGGTCACTTTACCCGGTGTGTTTTCCAAAATAAAATCCACTCAAAATAAAAATAACTAATTCAGTAATATGTAAAAATTGGATGAAACATAGCATTTACTCTTGAAAAATAATAACAATACGCATAACCGAAATGTGCATTTAAATTAAAGTGCTTTTCTTACACATTACACATTTACCTGCTTTTTACTGCTCATATGCTGCACTGTAAACATACACGGTCTTTTACTGTAAACATACACGGTCTTTTACTGTAAAGAAGAGTCTTCATTTTGGCTCTACCTGCACATTGTATTAGATTTAAGTCTATTTTTAAGTTATTTATCTACAGCTGTTCTTAAACTGTGTGTCGCAAGTACAAGTAACACTAGAATTTACCCATGTTCTTTTAACTAGTGGTGGGCCGTCAGGGCCAGCAAGGCCTTCTCTGCTAGTCTAAACATAATCAGAATATAATTTAAAAATATATATATTTCCCCACAAATATTTATTAAATTATTCTCCAGAGTAAGAGTTATACTCTTCATTTCATGGCTTTCCTCTTGGTTGCACTGCTTCCAGCCCCAGGTTGAGATTTGGAGGCTGGTCTTTATGTTAGAGCTTTTATCCAATCATATTCAGCCATCATGTGTTGCCAGGGATCTAGTATCTGCCCTCAGGCCTTCAGACTCAACAGTGAGGGTGCTTGTAGCTTAATTAAAGTTAATGGAAATGAAAATGATGTGTCAACCAATCAGCTTTAGAGTTGGCTATTGTACGTACTGCCATCTAGCAGGTGCAGCACGTGTACGTCTTTTGATCGGATCACCAATATTGAGAGGCAGGTCCTATGGGCGGGGCTATGCAGAACCTCAGAACGAGGAAACTGAATTCAACAGACAAATTAAAGGAATTATGGAGGAGAGCAGCACGTTTCCCTGGCTGCGCATGTGTGGTTGATATACCGGTGGATAGCGCATGGATCTATTATAATATAGTTCCCTCAGTGTACAGGACAAAATTAAGACAGAGAAAGACAGTTCGAGCTGGCTCAGAAGAGACGGAAATCTATGGAGACGAGAGATGTGATCCGTCGCTCTAATAAACAAACGCACGTGTAGCAACGAGGCTGTTGCTTCCGCACGGGGGGAGTGCGCATGCGCACTTCCGCTTGAGTTCTCAAGTCGGCAAAAAATAATAACAAATAATTTGCGTATTTCTAAGCTGTTTTTTAAACCCACAATGGCGGAAGGAGGAAAAGATATAGATTTGGTGGAGCATATAATTATAACGCCTTTCTCAAGACAAACTTTTCAAGAAAAGTTAGACATTGTAAGGAGAGGTCGTCCGACGCCGAGGCTGCCTGTTACAGGCGGATTTGTTCCCCACTTTCAAAGTTCCAACGCGGACTTCGACGTGGAGAACGCACGGACATCGGCGCGGAGAACGCGCGTACAAGGTGGTGCAATACCTGGTTAAACTGCGTTTCTGTCTAAATGTAGTGTCTAGAGCCATGGCATCATAATGATAATATGATTATCAATAATAATTAAGTAATATGATGGTAATAAGAGGTGGATTCATTTGGGTGGGACTGTGTATGACCTCACTGAAGGCCCAAGCCCCAGACCCACGGTCCCAACTGGACTACACTGGACTTTTAATAATAAAGTAAGGCTAGTCACCTGCATAATCGGTTCCAGCCAGATACCTGACCTGTACGCTCCCGCAGCCATCTTGATTGTGGTTGCTAATGTAAACAAACTGCTCAAATATCAGAGCAGTCCTTACACGAACAACACTACATGATAGAGCCGCATTGGATGCACGACACGCGGGGTGTGTTCGCTTGAGTTGTCGGCAAAGTTCCGTGCTGTCTTTAGGGAGTCAACAAATTATCCTACTTGGACAAAAGTTTGTTTGTTTGTTTTCTTAATGTTGAAAAATAAATTTCTTAAATAAATCTAATATAATATAATTTTTTAATGTATTTATTTTATTTTTATTTTCAATACATTTTTTCTAAATATGCATTTTACATTTTTATCAAATTATTTTGGCAGAAATATGGATTTTTCTTCAAAACTTTAAGGCTTTGTCACCTATTCAACCCAAACTAATCCTAAATAGTTCTAATGTGATAATGTGTAAAAAAAAACACACAATCATTACTATTTTTACATGTAATTTTATTACATTACTATTACAAATCCAAAGTACATCTTCAGAGTATTAATGAAGTATTCCTTAAAGCAGCTGAAAAAGCATTATAAAAGCTCATCTTTATAAACAAACTATTTACACAACTGGAAAGTGGGAATTAACAGTATAAATAAACATTGGTAACATAAAAATATAACTTCATGTACAGTAGTGTCATTCACAATTTAATTTATACAAAATTATACTGATAAATATTTCCATCGTTGATTTAATTGATCCAAAAGTGATGAATGACAAATGAGTTTCCAGATAGTAGCAGAGATATGAATATAGCATTAGCCAAACACATTATAAGTTTGTATTAAATTTGTGAGTGAATTTGTGGAACAAATTCATAACTTTTCACATTTTATCAAGATTTGTGCTGTTTTTTAATGTTTCTATAGTTTGTTGCTCCTGAAAGATAAATAAATAATTAATAAATACAACTGGTTATTGATCTTTCAGGAGCAACAAACTATAGAAACATTAAAAAGTTGTATTTATTAATTATTTATTTTGTAATGATTAACACATGAATATATCATTCTTGATCTGGTTTAAGTTTTAGTGGAACTGTATGAAAATATTAAGTTTTTTTTAGATGTTTGTCGAGCTCAAATCCAATTAAAGTATTAAATCAGATTAATATCTCACTATAACTTAAAATAATGCACGTTGAAGTGGATTTTTAAACGCGTCACTTTAAAAACAAGAAAAGAACCAAAGACTTGATGTGACGACTCAGTGACTTCAGTTCTTCAAACATTTGCAGCACATGATTTAAGAAGAGCGATCTTAAAGACACAAACGTGATCAAAGCCAACGAGACAATTTGCTGCAGATTCAATGTTCACGCTGATGTTTCATTCTCGTCAAACAAACTCACGTTAAAAGTGGAAAACGAGCCACAAACTGTTCAGGACAAAAGCCAAAAACATTGAACCTTGAGACAAAATGCTCCTCTTTTCAGATGAAAGCGGCTCACACGTGTCACTCTGGTTTAGGATTCAGTGGTTGTTCCACCTCTGGAAAACAAAAACAACAACTCTACTTTAGTCAAATCATAGTCGTGTTTGTGAATCGTTATCTGGACTATACAGACTCTAAAACACAAAGACCTGTTTAGAACGGCATTATTACATCAAAATCTACAACTGGCCTCCATCACCCCCATCTACAAACTGGCCTCCATCACCCCCATCCTCAAAAAACCCACCCTAGACTCCGCCAACCTCTCCAACTACCGCCCCATCTCCAACCTGCCGTTCCTCTCAAAAACGCTGGAACGCATCGTCGCCGCCCAACTTCACACCCACCTCCAGTCAAACAACCTCTATGAACCCCTCCAATCTGGCTTCCGCCCACTTCACAGCACTGAAACAGCTCTGGTCAAAGTACTCAACGATCTCCTCACCTCTGCAGACTCCGGGGCCCTCAACATCCTGTTACTACTAGACCTCAGCGCAGCCTTTGACACTATAAACCATTCCATCCTCCTACAAAGGCTGCGCCAACTGGGTGTTGAGGGCTCTGCACTTGACTGGCTCACATCCTACCTCACCAACAGGCAAGAGTTCATTTCCCTCTCCGGTCACTCATCCACCCTCTCCCCAGTAACGCAGGGGATCCCCCAGGGCTCAGTCCTCGGCCCCCTCCTCTTCATCTGCTACATCTTCCCCCTTGGTCACATCCTCCGCCAACTCAACCTGGACTTTCACTGCTACGCTGACGACACCCAGATATACCTCACCACCAAATCCACCCAAAACCCTCCCCTCAGCCACATCGAAACCTGCATCTCTACAATAAAATCATGGCTCACTCTCAACTTCCTCAAACTGAACAGTGACAAAACAGAGCTCCTCCTCATTGGCACCAAATCCACTCTCAATAAAACTGGTCCCTTTTCACTCAGCATCGACACCTCGACCATCACCCCCTCTACCCTGGTACGCAATCTTGGTGTCATCATGGACCCCACCCTCTCCTTCACTCCCCATGTCAGCCACATCGTCAAGACCTCATACTTCCACCTCCGCCGCATCGCCAAAATCCGACACTGCCTCACCCTCCCCGCTGCTGAATCCCTCATCCATGCCTTCATCTCCTCCCGCCTCGACTACTGCAACTCCCTCCTCACTGGCATCTCCTCCCATTCCCTCCACAGACTCCAAATGGTCCAAAACTCCGCTGCCCGCCTCCTCACCCACACCCGGTCCCGTGATCACATCACTCCCGTTCTCCGCTCTCTCCACTGGCTCCCCATCAAGCAGCGCATAAACTTTAAAATACTCCTCCTCACCTTCAAAGCTCTTCACCACCTTGCCCCCCCCTACCTGTCTGACCTCCTCATCCCCCACCGCCCCACCCGAGCTCTCCGATCCTCTTCCTCTCTCACCCTGACTGCACCAACATCCCGACTCAAAACTTTTGGCGACAGAGCATTCTCCCGAACAGCACCCCGACTCTGGAACTCCCTCCCCCAACCTGTCCGCCACTCTCCCTCACTCACAACATTCAAATCCCGCCTAAAAACATACCTCTTCACCCAAGCCTATGACCTCCCCTACCCCTAGCCTCCTCTACCCCATTGCCTACTCTTCTACCCCCTGTTACATCCCCATCTTTTTCTCTCTACTTCGTCTGTCTTCATTTTATCTGTATATTAATGTGTATTGTACGTGTTGTCCCCCCCTGTCTGTAAATACCCTCCCCTTTTTTATTATGTTCAGCGTCTTTGGGTCACTGAAAAGCGCTATATAAATAAAAGTTATTATTATTATTATTATTAAAATGTCTAAAACTATTTGATTTTCAACAATAAAAAACAATATTCTCTTTCTAGAAGTTTCAGTCACAATTCTTCAACCTTTTTTTGATTGATAATGTATTAAAATAGTCTCATTGTACAAATACACTCAAATATTTGTTAGTTACACTACTACTTTACTACAATAATGATCCTATTGCAAAGTAAATATGTGTTTCCCACGTCAATGTCGGGAGTAAAACACACAAACCCATGAACACGCTCACATAAAGCACCTGTTTTGTCATGTTCATGTTTAAAAGGCTCGATTTGGGTTCAGTAAAAAAGTGTAACACCAAATCAACTTCTGTTTGTCTCCAAAGTTCATGTTGAGTTCATTCTAAGTGCGATGCCCTCTGTGTGTACATTTATAGAGGTTTCTCCTTTTGCATTTCCCTTTGTCACCTTGGATTTCAAAGGTTTGGATTAAAGTCCAAAAGCCTGATCTAATCACAGCATCAGCTCCTCTGTCACACAAAGCAGAGAAACGTCAGCTTATATTTTCTCACCTTGAACCAATTGTGTTTCAGCCCCTGCTTCACTGGGAGCTGAAATGAAGATGGACATTTCACACCGTTACATTGATCCTAGCAACATTTCTGTGTCAGTAATAAATACAGATGAGGCGTATTAATATAACCACTGTTGTGAAGTACAAACGAGCTCTTCATCCAAGCCTCTGTTATTGTCATGAAGTGAACATTTTGTCCTGAACTTGATATTGACGAGTATTTGAAGAGTTTGGATTCGTGAGAGCTTCTGGTCCAGAGCGTCTCCAACACTGCAAAAAGTGCTCCAAAGACGACACAGATGAACAGAGCGAGGGAATTAAAAAGAGTTGTGATGGTCGGCTCCTGTCGCCTGGTTTTAAAGCTAAATGTGTCGTGTGTGGGACTTTATGTACGATAAAACAGGCAGTGGAAATATTACGCCGCATCGACGTAAAAGACGTTAGAATGTGTTACTTACGAGGCGTGACGCTCTTGGCTGGAAAAGAAGACAGTGACATGTTAAGTATTTTCAATTGGAGCCTAATTTAAACTATTTTCATATAAATAATGACATTTTATCTTACCTTTGCGACATCTGTACATGGCAAATGCGACAGCGCCCAAAAGAGCAACACCAAGAAGTGTGGCTGCACCTGCGATGAAGCCCGTGTGCTTCTTAGCTGTTCAAATAAATAACAAAATCAAACTATCAAACTAAACTGTCATTCAGACTTAAATATCTAGTCAAAACACATTTATTTGTTCATGATTTAATGGGAAAAGAGTTGTCACTGTGTTAAAAAGTTGTCAAAAGTATTAAAAATTACAGCTTGAAACTAGAGACTCAATCGAGCAAGTATCAATACTGATAAAAAGATCTAATAAGAATAAAACACATAATAGACCTTTCTTGAATAGTTTTAGAATGTTCTTGAGCTTTATCACAACTAGAATAAGACCACAAAGTAACATTCATGAAACTACTATTATTCTGTGTCAAAAAGTACCTTCTATTTAGAGATGGACCAATGTTTTTGTTTTTTCATCGTCGATTGTTTAGAATCTGATCATTTTGGACCGATATGTGGGGCCAGAAAAGATTTAAATTCACTACAAGCTAAAGCTTCTGTTGTGACTGCATGATTGGAGCCTGTGTGTGACATTAAAGTGCTCACCGTTGGTCCTGATCTTGTCCGGGTGCAGCGTGTTGGGGATGTCTGGCACTCCGGACAGCTGAAACATGCACTCGTAGCGGCCCCAGTCCTCAGGTGGGACAGAGGACACGTCCAGGTCCACACTCATCTGGAAAGTCCCGTCGTGGTTGGGCAGCATCTCCCCGGGGGCCACGCCCTCGTGCAGCTCGTCTCCGTCTTTGGTCCAGAACAGCATGGCTCTGTCGGGGTAGAAGCCTGTGGCGTGGCAGGTGACGGGGGCCGAGGGAGACTTCTGCAGGAAGGACACCAGGGGGAGCTCTGGAGGAAGCAGGAGACACGGCAATTAATTATTTATAACTTGTTTTATTTTTAGGATAAAAGATGTTTAAGCTGCTGAAAAAGTATAATCTGTGGTAAACTGAGTAATATATGAGGATAAAATTTAAAAAAAATTATGGTGGGGTCAAGATTCCAACCTTATCGTACTTTATCCATGAAAAAGAGTCTCATTATTGCAAATTAAAGTAACAAATCATGTAAAATACACTTATAAATCTGAGCTGTTTTCATTTGCCAAAACCACGTTGATTTTTCATATTTTGTGATATTCTGAGGTTAATCCCAGTTTCTCACACACATTATGTTCCACTTCACTTAAGCCTCAAATCCTGAATTTACTCTGATTTTGTTCACAATTTTTTTAACAATAAAACAATAAAAGGGAGTGTTAAAATGTTGTTTTTTAAAGTATTACACAAAAATAATACTACTGTTAAAGTAGATGTTAAATTAACCATAAAAGTGCAGAGATAAGATTAGAGACAGTTTAAACAAATATCAAATGTACTGTTATTATACATGAAACATACTTAAAGGTGGAATGGACGATTTTTTTCAGCAAATTTTTTATCATATTTCCTCGTGGCGTGGATAAATCATTTGTCCTGCCACGTATCAATCATAAAACGCACCTACCGCTCACCTGCAGCCGCGTCAGGCTCGTCCCCACGTTTCCGCGTGCCTAAGCGCATGGATCTATCATAATATAGTTCCCTCAGTGTACGGGGCAAAATGAAGACGGAGAAAGACAGTTAGAGCTGACGCAGAAGTGGACAGAAATCTACGGGAGACGAGAGATGCGATGCGCTCCGGTGCGCAAATAAACAAACGCACGTGTGTGTTGTATCGGTCCGCATGGGGAAGTGCGCATGCGCACTTCCGCCCTCGTTCTCAAATCGCCGAAAAATCGTCCATTGCGCCTTTAATGTTCTTAATTTTGCAAAACTCAAAAACTATTTCAACATTTCATTTTTATATCAGCCACTTCTAAACTGCAGCTCAATCATTAAACGATCAAATCTAGAGTTTAGAAAACATTGGTGTTGAATGTGTTTGTAATAAAATACATTAGATTATTTATACTCACGTTTTATAAATACGATTTTAAAGTACAGACTGTGTCATAATGACCAGAATTAACTGTATATTTGTAATTACTGTAAATTATAGATTTAATAGTGAATAAAACAGATTATTCTATTGAACAGATTCCTGCTCCACAGTTGTTTTAGTCTGAAGTTGATATTTGAAACATGTCACCTTTCCTCAGGAGAACGCTCTGTCCATTTCGCACGTGTTTCTTCAGATACTCAACACAGATGTGGGTGATGTAGTTTTTCACTCGAGCAGCCTCTCCAAACCTCTCCCACTTGTGTTTGGTGATGACGGCTTCTGGTCTCGGAGCCACAAAAGTCTCAGTCTTCAGGTCAAAGGCGATAAAGTCTTCTCCATCAAAACCAAACTGATTATATCCATTTATTTCATTTGTCTCATCGTTCCATTCACAGCCGGACATCCTCTGCCACATGTGAGAGCCTGAAACAGAAACATGAGGTTTATATTCACATCTTATTTTTACGTTTTCTGTTGTTGGACATAAAACTATAATAAAGTCTTGTTTAATAATGTCTTCAGAGTTATTTTAAAATGATGAATATTTAGTCAAAGAGCACAAGCTGAACAAATGTGTTTTCTCATGTACAAAATGTAGTTGAAACTGACAATAAATGTTTATATAAAACTGTACAAATATAACAAATATAAATGTGGTGTTTTCACATGAAGTTTCACAAGACGAGGAGTAAAAAGTGAGATCAGACAAACCTTCAGTCTGGTTGAGGCGACGTCTCACTATGTCAGTGTTGCCTTTGTACACATGCTCATTAATCAAACCCATCCGAGTCTGTCTGTCCCAGAACTGAGGGTCGTCCTCTGTGATCTTCTCCATCCACTTCTGTTTGGGCTCTTCTCTCTTTGTGTCACTGTCATAATGAACGATCTCAAGCCCGTTCACATAACCAACATCAATGTACTCTGGGAAGTTTTTCACATCAGTTGAAGAAGTCTCAAAATACATCAGAGAGTGAGTCACTGTGGAAGAGAAACATTGTCATTTTAGCTGAAAATATTGAATAAAAATAATCTTACACATCACAAATGAACACAATAGATTTTTCAACAACAAATAAATCTATTTTTTTTTATAATTTTCTGCTTTTAATTAATTAAATGCTGCTTTTGATCCTAAATTTTAATGTTGTCACACAGATTTGATTAAAGATTAAAGTTATCATTGAAATAAAACAAACAAAACAAGGCTAAACATTGAGACCATTAAGTCCCATGACTTATTTCAAATGTGGATCTGAAATGATAGTTTTGTTCTCTTTAAATATTTGATTAATGTTCATAGAATGACATTTAAACCAGTCAGAATCAGACTGAGCCTCTGCGTCACGAGTCGTCAGGTAAAGACTCAGACAAAAATACAACAGAGAAAATAAAAGTGAAACAGATCATTTTCCTGGAGAATATGTTCATTATAGAATCTGATTGACAAACATGTAATTATTTAATTTAATTTGAACTAAATGTGATCAGCCTCAAATCCTCTACAACGGCTTAAAATGCAACACTGAGCGATTACAATGGATTTGAGCTTAATTTGTGTCAAACTAAAACATTGTTGAGCAAATGGATTTACCCTTAAAATAAAGATATAAGTGAATTGTGATCAAACTGAATGTTCAAGTCCAGGTCACGTGAGTCTAGTCCGAGTTGTGTCCTCAGCACTGCAAATCTGAGTTCAGATAAAGTCTGAGTCAAATCCAAGTCAAAAGTCCATTTAGTTGAATTCAAATCTTTTCTAACTGAGTCTGGTCCTGCTCTGGAGTCGGCCGAGGTCACAGTGACACTGGAGAGGGAAACTGACTCAGACTTTAGTGTGAAAAACAAAGAATGACTGAAGACATCTGAGAGAGGTTATTACATTTGTTTGTCCCAATGAGAAAGAAAGAAACGAAGAACACGAGGAGAAACAGCAACAGTCCCTAAACTTACTTCAAACGTGGATCTCAAAGTAAATACTGGTTATTCTTAGTCATTTTAATATAGTTAAGCTTTTTCTACTCATACTTGTCTAATATAATCTTTAAACCAATCAGACATCAAGACGTCATCTGTCGCTAGGTAAAAACAAACTAAAAAAAAGTGCGAAAAGAAAAGTCACAAAACGATCTGCGTGTTTGCTTCTCCACAAACCTTTGGGCCGCAGTTATTGTATTACTTAGTTTACGGATTTTTATATGAAATATATTGCACAGGCGGACGGAATATAAATATAATTTCAATTTCAAAAGATGTTTTCTTCCGGGTTTAACTAAAACGCACCACGGGAGGAGAGGGGGGGAGACGCGGCGCGCAGGAGCGTGTATCTACTGTAGATTTAGCGTGTTTGACAGACAGAACTGACGCTTAAGTGTGCACCCTCCCCCACCCACCCAGTCATGACAAAACCGGATATTATAATACATCCATGGTCAAAACTCGCTGAAGAAAAAGTGGTAAACAGGTTAAACGGGGTAAACGCCCAGCAGACAGAGACGGGCGCGCGCGCTCTCGGGACCGCGCGCAGGGACAGACTCGCTTCGTCACAGACTTCCGCAGGAGTTTGGCGATTTTTTTTTAGCAAAATTGCTTTATGCGCTCTTGTCTTTTGACTTAATACCGCCTTTTACATTTAATGTAATGCTATTTTGCTTTGTCGGGGGTACTGTATATAAAAAAAAGGCCGTGGCTGCAGAGCCGCGGCGCGGTCAAATGGCCCAGCAGTTTCAGGAACCGCGGTACTGCCATATAGCCTCATGGTTAACCCTAACCCAAACCCTAAGCCTAAACTTAACCCTAACCTTAACCCGGCGCGGTCAAATAGCGCAGCAGTTTCAGGAGCCGCGGCACAAAATAACATGGCAGTTTCGGCCGCGCGCCGCGGCTCTGTAGACACTCCCATAAAAAAAAAAAATAGAATAATTTATTTTATTTATATTGTATAAATCAATAATCCGGATCCGTAGACCAAGTAATAAAATAACTAAGGCCTTACTTTAAATATATATTTGTGTATTTCAAGGACAAAATATGTGAAATTCTCTTGTTTCAGTTGAATTTGACCATAAGAAAAAGAACCAGGAGCAAAATAAACATTTAAACCAAACATTGAAATGAGTTTGAACATGTTGATCAGTGAATAAGAATAAAGACAAACAGTTTACAAATATATGTCCAATTATTACAGCATTTTTTTATAGAAAGAGAAACTTGTCCAGAATGATTTAACTCGGCCTGTGTAGGATCTGTCACATTATAAACAAAACAAAAACACTAGATAAATGAGTTTACTCACTTGATTCTGCCTCGTTTATAATCAAGACTGCTCCAAGAAGAGAGACCAAAACTACAATTTTTATGACGAACATTGTAGAAGAAGTTTTCAGAGGTGTTTATCTCCTGAAAGGCGGAAGAGTAATGTCGAGGGGCGTGACAGACGCGCGTGTTTAAACCACAGTGGGCTGGACCTTTAGATGGCACAGTCACGTGATGATTATTGAACCAATGAGAATTCAGACTGAGCTTGAACGTCACGTGTCACTAGAGTGACACAGGTGAAGCGAACACGGCGAAAACGAAAGTTTAAAAAAAATCAACACAAAACAAGAATAATGTGTGTTTTTTTAATGATAAAATGATAATACCAGAGATTAATGATTAAATACTAGAGATATAACATAACTCTACAAGAAACACGACAGAAAATACACAAAATTAGCTTAAACCAGTTTATTCATAGCGTTTTACTTCTTTCGACTTCACTTCCTTATTGCCTAAATTTAACCAAGGTCTGCTTCAAGGTTGTGGGACTATTTACACTATATTTAGCCTTAAAATGGACCAAAAGGTTTCAAATTAAATTAAAACAGGCCTTAACATGACTCCATTAATCCAAGTGAAGACCTAACTTAAATGAGCAAAGCTATAAAATAAATTACATCCTATAATTCAGATTAATAAACACCAGAAACTCCCCTCTAACTCCACAGAAATGTATAGTAATAGCAACAAAATATAGACTTGACAGCTGATTAAAAAGATGATAAAAATAGTAGTTTTTGCAGTTTAAAAGCTTGGCTCTGGTGTTTCATACATACTAAGAATAAGGACTTATTTGTAAAACTCTTGCATTTATGTTCTTTCACTTATTGTTGTAGATTCAGCCTAAAATGATCTGTAAACTGCGTGTGTCGTCAGCATTATTCCAGTGTTATTAGGCGTCCTGAAGCTGTTTCACTTTGTGGCGTCACAACAAAACCAGTGGAGGTCAAATATCAGCTTCTGTTTCTCTTATTATTACAGAACATTCACTTTTTCACCTCAGCAATTTTAAGTCCCTGTCCATCATCACTGACACTTACATTTACAAGACTCATAATTTCTGTACAAACAACTGAGTCAGCAAAACAAATATTAAATTATGCAATATTACTTTAAACTAAATGCATTTAGTTTATATCCTCAGTTTATTGACTCTTTAGTCCAGTTTCTTCATGGGTTTGTCAGACAAGTTTTGATTTTGAGTTAAGTTTCGACAAGTGAAACAGGAACTTTACATAAATACACAGGCCTAGTTGTAATATCGGTTGATTTTCTCGGAGAATGTTTTGTATTTAACTTTTATTTAACCAGGAGCGTTCCATTAAAAACCTATTTTCCAAGGGAGTCCTGACCAACAGTTACAAAAAACAAACAAATAACATCATAATGACAGAATCTGACACACATTTGCACATTATTGATGTACTAATGGTTTCAAATTGCTTTTAAATGCATTTGACTAAGATTGTCTTATCTCGAGTTTGAACTTCAGACAACAGTGTCACTGCTGAGACATGAACACATTAAATGAAAATACATAGAAATTAGAGCACATTTTACAAAGTAAGACAAGATTATGTCTCAATTACAGCCAATGATTGAACTGAAATAGAATCATGTGACTGAACATGTCTCACAATTACACTAATGTTGCTGTAAATGTTAAACTGACCATATCTGACACATTTAAATCAAAATTACATTGCATAAAAAGTTGTAATACAATATAAATGTCTTCCAAAAACTGTCCAAAGTCTGTGAATATTATTTCTACTGCAGCAGGTGAACCATTAGAGACACAGAGCTCATCTTGAGCTTCAATTTAAGTTAAACTAAGTTAAAGTTAAATTGGAGACATTTTCTATTTACATATGGAACAGAAATGCCATGCTTTGGTCACAATGCAACTGTTTGTGAAGAGGATTTGTCCATGAGAATTACATTTCTGGATATTTCTTTCAATGTATTATTTATTATTTGGAAACAGATATGCATAAACCCCTATAATGTTGTATTCCTCATAATATCAGTATTCTTTGCACCAAATTTTGTTGCGTGACATAAGTTGTTTTCCGTCTGAGACTTAGTCCAAAAAAGGGTTTTTAGGGTCCTGGGACAAAACGGGGCCAAGTTGAAACTAAAGATTTGAACTCGTAGTGGCCCGAGGTTTAAACTAATAAAAATAATAGTAAGAAAAAAGGTGATGCGGCGCTTGTTCAAGTGTGACTTAGGGAAGGGCAATATTGATCATTCTTGCACTAGATAACAATATTTAAACAATATAACTTTGCATATCTCCAGAATGACAATTGTGATTTTCAATTCAAACACTGGGATATCATTTCTGTCCGAGGTCTGGTTCGGGTGCGTCAGTCCATTCGAACTCTGCAGCCCATCGATGAGCTGAAGAAGGGTCCGTTCCGGGTGCGGGCCTCAGTCTTGGTCTACAGAGACGTGAGCGCAGGAGTTGAGGTGGACATTGGTCTCTCCGCTACGTCCCGAAACCAGAGCCTCGTCTGGGAGAGCGTCCTGACTCTACTGTCCAAAAACAAGACACACGGAGACACTTCATCTGTCTCTCTGAGCGGAAGTGAGGCTGGCTTTGTCCTGTAGTGTCTTTGTGCTGCTGGTGGAGTAAATCATGAAGTTAATTGGTCCGTTCAACATTCCCAGTGGTGGAAAGTAAAGAAAAGTACAAACAAATGAAAATACTGTGTTTAAGTTAACTTTTTAGGTATCTGTATTTTACTCGAGTACATTTTACAGCGGATACTTTTTACATTTACTTTACTACATTTGAGAGCAGGTTTCTGTACTTTCTACTCCACTACATGTTTGAACTGGTCTGAAAAGTAAAAAGTACTTTCCATTTGGCTCATGTACTTCTTTTTAACCCCGGGGGGCCGACTCTGTGGAAAGGTGTGTCCATGCTCGTACAAAAAATCGCGGAAAAGGGGGGGGTTCCAGCCGTTTCTGCGCGGATCCGCAGAAACGGCTGGAACCCCCCCCCTTTTCCGCGATTTTTTGTACGAGCATGGACACCCCTAATCACTGACCTCCTTACCCCTGAAAAAGTACCCCTTTTCACTGTCCAAACCCAAAAAAGTACCCCTTTTCATTGACAAAGCCTGAAAATATACCCTTTTTCACTTTAAAAGTTAGAAAAGTGCACTGAAACATATTACCATAGTATTGTTATACAAATTTAGAATTCAATGACAGTCAACAAACAAAAAAATCACCAAGATTGCTTGAAAAAGTACCCCTATTTGCAGAAAAAGGTAAAAAAAAGGACTCCTAATCACGGATCCGCGCGGACCTAACTTTTAAAGTGAAAAAGGGTATATTTTCAGGCTTTGTCAATGAAAAGGGGTACTTTTTTGGGTTTGGACAGTGAAAAGGGGTACTTTTTCAGGGGTAAGGAGGTCAGTGATTAGGGGTGTTTTTTCAAACCTGTGTACGAGCATGGGCACTATATAAAAGCGATAGAGTCGGCCCCCCGGGTTTTTAACACGTTCACGGTGACTTCTTACGTAAAGGTTTTGAGTTCAAGCCCCAGATTTGAGAGAACAAGAATATATAAATTAAAATCCACGAAAAATTAAGAAATTGATAAGAATCGGAACCAAAACGTTTTAACAGTTCTCAAAATCTGTGTGAAATACTCTTTACTCTTAAAGTACATTTTTAAACATGTCCTTCAATACTTCAGATTTCAGTACGTGCTACTTTTACTTGTATGTGAGTGTTTGCTTGCTCCTGTGTCTGTACTTGTACTTCAGTAACACAGGTTGTACTGCACCTTCCACAGACGTAAAGCTGGGGCCAAAGCAGGTCGAGCTCACGGGGCCCACATTTCCCATGATGCCTTCCTCTGACTTCTCTCTGCGGCGGCTCGTCTCTGCTCTTTGTGGATTCAACTCGCTGATAACGCCACGACTTTGGACGCTGTCGGTCTGTTTGGCTGAACTTGAGAAGCATCGAGGTGAGAAACACTGAAACTCCACATTTGTTCTGGGTTTTCACCGATCACGTCAAATGTAGCGTCAACAAAGAAAATACAACCACGAAGCACAAATGTTCTTTACACCACGCTCAGTGAGAATTCTGACACAAACTGCCCTGCGTTCAGGTTGTACTAGTTCTGTGACAGTTAAAACACATTCTATCTCACTGCACTGTGGCCATCACCATAGCAACGGGTAAACATATTATGCTCATCTGCTGTGAGGGACTAGCTTCAGGTAAAACACTGAAATGACTAATATCTCTCACATTTACAGACGGTGAACAGGCTTTTCAGATTCACACATGTTTCAGTTTGTGGCCGTGGAATAAACGCATTAAACAACTCGGATCTGTGCGTTAAACACTTTAAACACACTTTGTGGAGGAACACCTTCTAAGACTCCACGTTTAACACTGACACAACCAACATCGGTGCAAAGAAACTGGATAAATGTATAAAGAGTCAAATTGAGCTGTTCGTCCTGACAAAGCTGCAGTTCTCAAAGTCTCCTCTAGATGCTGCCAAAGCACTAAAGAAGTTACGACAGGTTTACGACTAAATGAAGATGTGGAATGGATTAGAACAAAACCAAAAGTATATTTTAATATCCCACAAGACGCTGTTTTTAAATGTATTTTAATAATATTAAAATACAAATATAAAATATATAAATTAAATAATATTTAGGCTTCACTAGGGATGTCATTTCTACTTACATTGTGCTCATGTCATAAACTTAGTACAAGATTAGTCCAACTACTCTTCAATATGATGACTAAGTTGAGTCAGTCGAGATCATTGATTGTTTTGACATGTTCCAATTATTTTTGTTTTAGGAGTGAAATCAGTGTCTGCTGCAGCGTCACTGCACAGTTCATAGAAGAGACTCCAAAGGTCAAAGTCCAAGCCCGGTTTTGGGACTCGAGTCAAACTGGAAGTCAAGTCTCTCAGAAAGTTTGATCTGACAAACCATGGAAGCAACAAGTCTCTAGTGGAAGGACACATTTCAAGAACTCATTTATCTGTTTGACACAAAGTGCTTATTTACTAAACTTATATATTGTTATCATCTGATGTAACAAAATTAAAGGTTATTTTCTAGATGTTGCAGCTGAAGGAATTAATAAGCATTTAATATTGTAATGCATTAATATACCTTTCATTGTTATAGCAGACTGGACACACACACACACACTGCACATTCTTGCTCTGTCTGCTTGGTCTGTCTCTGCTCCCCCAGCTTCTCTGTCTGGTTCAAGGGTCGCATCTCACGACCATATTAGGATGTCCTAAAAGGTACAGCCTGGTTCAAGAGGAGATCCACCTTCTTATGAATATGCATATTCTTTGTTCTGTGTGTGAGAGGCCCCCAGATGAGAGGCAGACGTCTGATGGGAACTTGAGGGACAGGACATGCGTTTTTAATCTGTTAGTTTTGTAATCGTACGGAATAAATACTTTTATTTTAACGACCATAATCTTGTCTTGTTATTCTCAGTAATTAGAACCAACACAGCCAATTATGGGCCTAAAAGATGGATTTGAAGAGGTAAAATATTGATGATTTATGTATGTACTGTTTACATTTATGATACAGGATTGTTTTATATATTTAATGCTTTTTGAGACACTTAAAAGTCACAGTTACAATCAGACTTATCCAGACATAAAATTATTACACATTCAGGACGTTAATGTGAATGCCGTGCTTTACCAAATGATGTGAACAGGAATTGAACCAACGACCTTTCACTTTTGTCTGGCAGCTCGTCCTCAAAAGTCTCTGTGGATCCAGTTGTCCTGAACTAATTTGAAAAGAAGATAAAATGTGTAAAACAAAAACACAAGTACTATTATTTTTACATGTCATTTTTATTTCAAAGCAAATCCAAAGTACATCTTCAGAGTATTAATGAAGTATTCCTTAAAGCAGCTGAAAAAGCATTATAAAAGCCCATCTTTATAAACAAACTATTTACACAAATGGAAAGTGGGAATTAACAGTATAAATAAACATTGGTAACATAAAAATATAACTTCATGTACAGTAGTGTCATTCACAATTTAATTCAACACAAAATTATACTGATAAATCTTTCAATCGTTGATTTAATTGATGCAAAAGTGATGAATGACAAATGAGTTTCCAGATAGTAGCAGAGATATGAATATAGCATTAGCCAAACACATAAGTTTGTATTAAATTTGTGAATCAATTTGAGGAACAGATTCATAACTATTCACATTTTAACAAGATTTCTGCTGTTTTTTTTTAATGTTTCTATAGTTTGTTGCTCCTGAAAGATCAATATCCAGTTGTATTTATTTATTATTTATTTAGTAATGATTAACACATGAAAATATCGTTCTTGATCTGGTTTAAGTTTTAGTGGAACTGAATGAAAAAATTAAGTTTGTTTTAGATGTTTGTCGAGCTCAAATCCAATAATATCTCAAGGCAAGTCAAGTTTATTTGTAGAGCACATTTCATACACAATGCAATTCAAAGTGCTTCACACAGCAAGAAAAATGCATTCAAATCACAAAGAAATTACAGAAACAGAAATACAATAAAATTAACTAAATAAAAAAAATAAAAAAAAAACACCACAAAGGATAACGTGTTTTTGGGGTCCAACTCCTTTTTAAATCCTTTTTAAATCAGTCCAACTGATTGTACGTACTTTTACACGTCCAGTGTGTTTCGGAGTCCAACTCCCTTTTAAATCAGTCCAACTGATTGTACGTACTTTTACACGTCTAGTGTGTTTCGGAGTCCAACTCCCTTTTAAATCAGTCCAACTGATTGTCTAAACTAATGAAATCACAAACAAAAGAGAAGAGTGCAAAGAAAAGTCCTTTCAGTCATATGCGCAGCTAAACAAAACTGTTTTTAGCTTAGATTTGAACATTGTAGAAGCCTGTCTCACATCTTCAGGAAGAATGTTCCAGATTTTAGCTGCATAAAACTGAAATGCAGATTCCCCATGTTTAGTCCTGACTCTGGCACCAGCAGGAGGCCGGTCCATGTTTAGTCCTGACTCTAGGCACCAGCAGGAGGCCGGTCCATGTTTAGTCCTGACTCTGGCACCAGCAGGAGGCCGGTCCATGTTTAGTCCTGACTCTGGCACCAGCAGGAGGCCGGTCCCTGAGGTCCTCAGAGTCCGAGATGGTTCAAATGGCACTAACATGTCCAAGATGTACTTTGGTGCTAGGCCATGGAGAGACTTGTACACAAGCAGAGCTGCTTTAAAGTCTATTCTCTGAGCCACAGGAGCCAGTGCAGAGACCTGAGAACAGGACTAATGTGATGGTACTTCCTGGTTCTAGTCAAGACCCGAGCAGCAGCGTTCTGGATGTACTGCAGCTGTTTTACAGCTCGTTTGGAGAGGCCAGTGAACAGGCCGTTACAGTCTAATCTACTGGAGACAAACGCATGGATAAGTCTCTCTAAATCTGGTTTAGACACTATATTTTTGATTTTGGCAATGTTTTTTAGATGGTAAAAAGCTGCTGATGTTATTGATTGGATGTGGCTGTTAAAGTTCAAGTCTGAGTCCATTATTACCCCCAGATTTCTAACTTGATTTATAGTTTTTAGAGCGAGACTCTGGAAGTGACCGCTAATACTTTCTCTTTGTTTCTGTGGCCAAAAACGATTATTTCAGTTTTGTCTGAGTTCAGCTGGAGAAAGTTGTTTTGCCTCCACAAACTGATCTGTTGGATGCAGTGACAGAGTGAATCCACTGGTCCATATTCACCTGCGACAGTGAAACTTAGATCTGAGTGTCGTCTGCATAATTGTGATAGGACACATTTTCACTGCGTATCAGCTGACCTAACGGCAGCATGTTCTGCATCTCACTATAACTTAAAATAATGCACGTTGAAGTGTATTTTTAAACGCGTCACTTCAAAAACAAGAAAAGAACCAAAGACTTGATGTGACGACTCAGTGACTTTAGTTCTTCAAACATTTGCAGCACATGATTTAAGAAGAGCGATCTTAAAGACAAACGTGATCAAAGCCAACGAGACAATTTGCTGCAGATTCAATGTTCACGCTGATGTTTCACTCTCGTCAAACAAACTCACGTTAAAAGTGGAAAACAAGCCACAAACTGTTCAGGACAAAAGCCAAAAAACATTGAACCTTGAGACAAAATGCTCCTCTTTTCAGATGAAAGCGGCTCACACGTGTCACTCTGGTTTAGGATTCAGTGGTTGTTCCACCTCTGAAAAACAAAAACAACAACTCTACTTTAGTCAAATCATAGTCGTGTTTGTGAATCGTTATCTGGACTATACAGACTCTAAAACACAAAGACCTGTTTAGAACGGCATTATTACATCAAAATGTTTAAAACTATTTGATTTTCAACAATAAAACAAACAATATTCTCTTTCTAAAAGTTTCAGTCACAATTCTTCAACCTTTTTTTGATTGATAATGTATTAAAATAGTCTCATTGTACAAATACTCTCAAATATTTGTTAGTTACACTACTACTTTACTACAATTATGATCCTATTGCAAAGTAAATATGTGTTTCCCACGTCAATGTCGGGAGTAAAACACACAAACCCATGAACACGCTCACCTGTTTTGTCATGTTCATGTTTAAAAGGCTCGATTTGGGTTCAGTAAAAAGGTGTAACATCAAATCAACTTCTGTTTGTCTCCAAAGTTCATGTTGAGTTCATTCTAAGTGCGATGCCCTCTGTGTGTACATTTATAGAGGTTTCTCCTTTTGCATTTCCCTTTGTCACCTTGGATTTCAAAGGTTTGGATTAAAGTCCAAAAGCCTGATCTAATCACAGCATCAGCTCCTCTGTCACACAAAGCAGAGAAACGTCAGCTTATATTTTCTCACCTTGAACCAATTGTCTTTCAGCCCCTGCTTCACTGGGAGCTGAAATGAAGATGGACATTTCACACCGTTACATTGATCCTAGCAACATTTCTGTGTCACTAATAAATACAGATGTGGCGTATTAATATAACCACTGTTGTGAAGTACAAACGAGCTCTTCATCCAAGCCTCTGTTATTGTCATGAAGTGAACATTTTGTCCTGAACTTGATATTGACGAGTATTTGAAGAGCTTGAACTCGTGAGAGCTTCTGGTCCAGAGCGTCTCCAACACTGCAAAAAGTGCTCCAAAGACGACACAGATGAACAGAGCGAGGGAATTAAAAAGAGTTGTGATGGTCGGCTCCTGTCGCCTGGTTTTAAAGCTAAATGTGTCGTGTGTGGGACTTTATGTACGATAAAACAGGCAGTGGAAATATTACGCCGCATCCATGTAAAAGACGCTAGAATGTGTTACTTACGAGGCGTGACGCTCTTGGCTGGAAAAGAAGACAGTAAAATGTTAAGTTTTATCAATCTGGGCCTAATTTAAAACTATTTTCATATAAATAATTACATTTCATCTTACCTTTGTGACATTTGTACACGGCAAATCCGACAGCGCCCAAAAGAGCAGCACCAAGAAGTGTGGCTGCACCTGCGATGAAGCCCGTGTGCTTCTTAGCTGTTCAAATAAAGAACAAAATCAAACTATCAAACTAAACTGTCATTCAGACTTAAATATCTAATAACGACACATTTATTTGTTCATGATTTAATGGGAAAAGATTTGTCACTGTGTTAAAGTTGTCAAAAGGTTAAAAATTACAGCTCGAAACTAGAGACTCAATCGAGGAAGTATCGATACTGATAAAAAGATCTAATAAGAATAAAACACATAATAGACCTTTCCTGAATAGTTTTAAAATGTTCTTGAGCTTTATCACAACTAGAATAAGACCACAAAGTAACATTCATGAAACTACTATTATTCTGTGTCATAAAGTACCTTCTATTTAGAGATGGACCAATTGTTTTTGTTTTTCATTGTTTAGAATCTGATCATTTTGGGCCAGAAAAGATTTAAATTCACTACAAGCTAAAGCTTCTGTTGTGACTGCATGATTGGAGCCTGTGTGTGACATTAAAGTGCTCACCGTTGGTCCTGATCTTGTCCGGGTGCAGCGTGTTGGGGATGTCTGGCACTCCGGACAGCTGAAACATGCACTCGTAGCGGCCCCAGTCCTCAGGTGGGACAGAGGACACGTCCAGGTCCACACTCATCTGGAAAGTCCCGTCGTGGTTGGGCAGCATCTCCCCGGTGTCCACGCCCTTGTGCAGCTCGGCTCCGTCTTTGGTCCAGAACAGCATGGCTCTGTCGGGGTAGAAGCCTGTGGCGTGGCAGGTGACGGGGGCCGAGGGAGACTTCTGCAGGAAGGACACCAGGGGGAGCTCTGGAGGAGGCAGGAGACACAGGCTCAATCACAGAGTTCACCTGCATTTTAATGTTTAAAACACTGTCATCAGAGTCTTCAGAGGAAGTCCACCACAACACATGAACTGACATCACATACAAACGGCAATTAATTATTTAGGCTTTATTTTTATTTTTTGGATGGAAAAATGTTTTAAAAAAAAGTATAATCTGTGATAAAAGTAATAAGAGTAATATATATGAGCACAAATCTTTTCGTACTTTATCCAAGAAAAGAGTCTGTGATTATCCCAAATTAAAGTAACAAATCATGTAAAATACATTTGTGAATCTGAGTGGTTTTCATTTTTCAAAACTACTTCTATTTTTCATATTTTGTGATATTCTGATGTTAATCCCAGTTTCTCCATTAAAATCACATCATGTTCCACTTCACTTAAGCCTCAATTCATGAATTTAGTCTGTTTTTGTTCACAAACTTTTAAAGGGTTTATATTGCTCTTTTCCATATTTCAATTTCCATTTTAATCAGGTAAATTGATTTCAGTTTATTTTAAATCAATAATAAATATATAACATTATTATTATTTTTTAAGTCTGTTTATTTATTTATTTTTTACAATAAAAGGAAGTGTTAAAATGTTTTAGTTTTTTAAAGTATTGCACGGAAAATAAATGATAAACTGTAAAACTAGATGTTAAATTAACCACAGGAGTGCAGAGATAAGATTAACAACAGATTTAGTGTTATTACATGAAACATAATTCTTGTTCTTATTTAGCAACATTATTTCAAAATTTCATTTTTATTTCAGCCACTTCTAAACTGCAGCTCAATCATTAAACGATCAAATCTAGAGTTTAGAAAACATTGGTGTTGAATGTGTTTGTAATAAAATACATTAGATTATTTATACTCACGTTTTATAAATAAGATTAAAGTTCAGACTGTGTCATAATGACCAGAATTAACTGTATATTTGTAATTACTGTAAATTACAGTTTAATTGTGAATAAAACAGATTCTTCTATTGAACAGATTCCTGCTCCACAGTTGTTTTAGTCTGAAGTTGATATTTGAAACATGTCACCTTTCCTCTGGAGAACGCTCTGTCCATTTCGCAGGTATTTCTTCAGATACTCAACACACTTGTGGGTGATGTAGTTTTTATTTCGAGCAATCGTTCCATCCCTCTCCCACTTGTGTTTAGAGATGACGGCTTCTGGTCTCGGAGCCACATAAGTCTCAGTCTTCAGGTCAAAGGCGATAAAGTCTTCTCCATCAAAACCAAACTGATTATATCCATTTATTTCATTTGTCTCATCGTTCCATTCACAGCCGTACATCCTCTGCCACATGTGAGAGCCTGAAACAGAAACATGAGGTTTATATTCACATCTTATTTTAACATTTTCTGTTGTTGGACATTAAACTATAATAAAGTCTTGTTTAATAATGTCTTCAGAGTTATTTTAAAATGATGAATATTTAGTCAAAGAGCAGAAGCTGAACAAATGTGTTTTCTCATGTACAAAATGTAGTTGAAACTGACAGAAAATAAATGTTCATATAAAACTGTACGAATATATCAAATATAAATGTGGTGTTTTCACATGAAGTTTCACAAGACGAGGAGTAAAAAGTGAGATCAGACAAACCTTCAGTCTGGTTGAGGCGACGTCTCACTATGTCAGTGTTGCCTTTGTACACATGCTCATTAATCAAACCCATCCGAGTCTGTCTGTCCCAGAACTGAGGGTCGTCCTCTGTGATCTTCTCCATCCACTTCTGTTTGGGCTCTTCTCTCTTTGTGTCACTGTCATAATGATCGATCTCAAGACCGTTCACATAACCAACAGAAATGAACTCTGGGAAGTTTTTCACATCAGTCTAAGAAGTTTCAAAATACATCAGAGAGTGAGTCACTGTGGAAGAGAAACATTGTCATTTTAGTTGAAAATTAATAAAATTAATTTTACACGTCACAAATGAACACAATAGATTTTTCAACATTGAATAATAATAAATCTATTTTTTATAATTTTCTGGTTTAAATTAATCAAACGCTGCTTCTGATCCTAAATTTATAATAATAATCAACAAAATAGTTTCAATAATTTCAAAACTTTAAAATATTTAAAGAAATACATTGTTTTAAATCATGAATATTTCACACTTATAGTTTTTCCGTTTTGAATTCAAATCATAAAAATATTTTATGGATTTGAGTGAATCACACACAGATTAGTTATAATGTTTTTAAAATTGTCATTGAAATAGAAGAAACAAAACAAGGCTAAACATTAAGACCGTTAAGTCCCATGTCTTATTTCAAATGTGGATCTGAAATGATAGTTTTGTTCTCTTTAAATCTGGACTCAGTTTGAAAAAAATAAACGTTTCGACTCTCATCCAAGAGTCATTGTCAATAACAGAATTTAGGTCGAGAACTCCGATATTAATACTGTTCTGTGGTAAGACCCGCCCATTGGGAGGAGCCTTCCTGAAGTAGAAAGAGTTGTTTGTTTCAACAGAAACTCCCCCTTGTATCTACCGAGCCTATTCAGAATCTTAATGGGCTATTAGAAACCTCTTTGTCTTTGTGAGACCCTGGCTCGACCACCCTGAGTACCTGATTAGCATCTGAATGTCCTTTACCTTTCCAGGGGTTCAAGACAAAGAGGTTTCTAATAGCCCATTAAGATTCTGAATAGGCTAGCTCGGTAGATACAAGGGGGAGTTTCTGTTGAAACAAACAACTCTTTCTACTTCAGGAAGGCTCCTCCCAATGGGCGGGTCTTACCACAGAACAGTATTAATATCGGAGTTCTCGACCTAAATTCTGTTATTGACAATGACTCTTGGATGAGAGTCGAAACGTTTATTTTTTTCAAACTGAGTCCAGATGACTACAACTGAAGCTTTTTCTACTATGGAACACGCCTGGACGAATGAGGGATTACACCGACATATTCTCTTTAAATGTTTGATTAATGTTTATAAAATGACATTTAAACCAGTCAGAATCAGACTGAGCCTCTGCGTCACGAGTCGTCAGGTAAAGACTCAGACAAAAATACAACAGAGAAAATAAAAGTGAAACAGATCATTTTCCTGGAGAATATGTTCATTATAGAATCTGATTGACAAACATGTAATTATTTTATTTAATTTGACCCAAAACTAAATGTGATCAGCCTCAAATCCTCTACAACGACTTAAAATGCAACACTGAGCGATTACAATGGATTTGAGCTTAATTTGTGTCAAACTAAAACATTGTTGAGCAAATGGATTTAGCCTTAAAATAAAGATATAAGTGAATTGTGATCAAACTGAATGTTCAAGTCCAGGTCACGTGAGTCTAGTCCGAGTTGTGTCCTCAGCACTGCAAGTCTGAGTTCAAATAAAGTCTGAGTCAAATCCAAGTCAAAAGTCCATTTAGTTGAATTCAAATCTTTTCTAACTGAGTCTGGTCCTGCTCTGGAGTCGGCCGAGGTCACAGTGACACTGGAGAGGGAAACTGACTCAGACTTTAGTGTGAAAAACAAAGAATGACTGAAGACATCTGAGAGAGGTTATTACATTTGTTTATCCAAATGAGAAAGAAAGAAACGAAGAACACGAGGAGAAACAGCAACAGTCCCTAAACTTACTTCAAACGTGGATCTCAAAAAATAAATACTGGTTATTCTTAGTTATTTTAATATAGTTAAGCTTTTTCTACTCATACTTGTCTAATATAATCTTTAAACCAATCCGACATCAAGACGTCATCTGTCGTTAGGAAAAAACAAACTAAAAAAGAAGTGCGAAAAACGAAAGCGTGTTTGCTTCTCCACAAACCTTTACTTTAAATATATATTTGTGTATTTCAAGGACAAAATATGTGAAATTCTCTTGTTTCAGTTGAATTCGACCATAAGAAAAAGAACCAGGAGCAAAATAAACAATTAAACCGAACATTTATGAGTTTGAACATGTTGATTAGTGAATAAGAATAAAGACAAACAGTTTACAAATATATGTCCAATTATTACAGCATTTATTATAGAAAGAGAAACTTGTCCAGAATGATTTAACTCGGCCTGTGTAGGATCTGTCACATTATAACCAAAACTAAAACACAAGAGAAATGAGTTTACTCACTTGATTCTGCCTCGTTTATAATCAAGACTGCTCCAAGAAGAGAGACCAAAACTACAATATTTATGACGAACATTGTAGAAGAAGTTTTCAGAGGTGTTTATCTCCTGAAAGGCGGAAGAGTAATGTCGAGGGGCGTGACAGACGCGCGTGTTTAAACACAGTGGGCTGGACCTTTAGATGGCACAGTCACGTGATGATTATTAAACCAATGAGAATTCAGACTGAGCTTGAACGTCACGTGTCACTAGGTGAACGTGACACAGGTTGTGAAGCGAATACGGCGAAAACGAAACTAAAAGAAATCGACACAAAACAAGAATATTTGTTTTTTAATCATAACGTGATTTATATTTCAGATATATAACGTAACTCTACAAGAAACAGAAAATACACCAAATTAGCTTAAACCAGTATATTCATAGTATCTTTGTTCTTTCGACTTCACTTCCTTAACCGAGGTCTGCTTCAAGGTAGTGGGACTATTTACACTATATTTTGCCTTAAAATGGATCAAAAGGTTTAAAATGAAATTAAAACAGGCCTTAACATGACTCCATTAATCCAAGTAAAAAACAAACGTCAATGTGCAAAGCTATAAAATAAATTGTATCCTATAATTCAGATTAATCAACACCAGAAACTCCCCTCTCACACCACAGTAATGTATAGTAATAGCAGCAGTTTTTTGCAGTTTAAAAAGGCTTGTCTCTGGTGTTTCATACATACTAAGAATAAGGACTTATTAGTAAAACTGTTCTGCCCATTCTCAAGGTTTTAGTTGTTACAAGGGTTGTACATTAGCCTACACCGCCCTCTTGTGTTCGCCCAGTGCTATTGTTTGTTTTTCGTTTAAAAATCCAAGATGGCCGCACGCAATGCCGAGATTGTCATGTGTTGAGCTCGTGTTTCCCACATACGTGTTGTTGCTTTGGACAATATTTGTCTGTAAGTATCGTGATGTAAAAGTATTATTAAAGTTTATTATTGATTTTGGGTGATTTCTGCATTGTTTTGAGCAGGTTTGAACCTGAATTAATGTGTTAGCCTAGCATTTCATTTGCATGTCAGCAGCTAATTACATATTTTTTATTCCAGTTTTACGGTTGGTCTAAGAAGACAACAGCTGTATGCTGTTCTTCAATAAATGAACAAAACACCAAGTCTGTTTATTGGAGCGCCGTCATCTGGCAGTCTAGCCTTGTAAAGAGAGTAACTTGGGGCGAGGACTGCACAGTAAAAAGACATCAGCGCGGCCGGCACAACCACCACGAGGGAACACATACAGCTAACCAACCATGAGCCTACGATCAGCACGGGAGTATCTTCTGAGCCCTTCACCAGAAGAAGAGTCTGAGTCACAAGTGTCTCAACAAAAAGACAAGACAGACAACATGGATGATGCAGAGAGTGCACGTAAAGCAGAAAACATGGACAACACGAGCAGCGTGAACACACCAGTAAAGTCTATACGTTCACATGTATCCACACGTTCATCCAGAAGTTCTGCAGTCAGCTCTGCAGCACTAAAGGCACGAGCGAAAGCAGACGCCGCACGTGCACGGCTCACATTTTCCATAAAAGAAGCATCCATAATGAAACAAAAAGCCAATCTTGAGGCTAATCTACATGTTTTGAACTGTGAAAAAGATGCTGCAGTTGCTGAGGCAGGGGCTGCTGCTTATGAAGAGGAGGAGGAACCTGCTAGAACTGAACTAAGTCAAGCATTAGTGGGTCCACCTGCCAATCCAATTCAACGCACATCAGAGTATGTACAAAAGCACTCAAATCATCGCTTCGAAGGATTTACATCCACAGCTGATCCACAAGCCCGCCATGAAACAGCACAAGAACAATGTGAAAATAAAAGCACACACAGTAAGGTGCAAATCAAACCTGAAGAAAAGGCATTCTACTCGGAGGCTGTGAATTCCCCTAATCTACATCTGTATAACCCCACACATCAAACGTCTGATATCCAGGGTGTACAAGATATTACCAGGTACCTGACACGCAGAGAAATGCTGAGCACTGGACTTTTGCAGTTTGATGAACACCCTGAAAACTACTGGGTCGTGGAAGTCGTCATTCCAAAATGCCATTAAAGACTTGAACGTTACAGCTCAAGAAGAGCTGGATCTAATCATAAAGTGGCTTGGAGTTGAATCCAGTCGGCAAGCAGAGAGAATACGCTCTGTACATGTTTTCAACCCGACAGCAGCTCTAAAACTTGTGTGGGAAAGACTCGAGGAAAGTTACGGGTCTCCTGAAGTAGTGGAAAATGCTCTGCTAAAGAAGATTGAACAGTTTCCAAAACTCAATAACAGAGACAATGTGAAGTTGAGAGAGTTATCTACCAGGCCTCTCATATTTGGACACCGCTCGTGGAGTGAATCCCATCGTGGAGAAGCTGCCCTACGGTTTACAGGAAAAGTGGATCACAACTGGAGCCAGGTACAAGGAGGAACACCAAGTGGCTTTTCCCCCTTTCAGCGTTTTCTCCAGATACGTGAGACAACAAGCAAAAATAAGAAACAACCCAAGCTTTGTCATCACACCCCCTGCCAGTGACACAAGCTACAAAAAAGAGAAAAACGTCAGAGGTAATTACAGTCAAGTAATAAGTGTGCACAAAACGTATTCCTTCAGATTCTTATTCTGCACCAAACAGTTACAGTAAGCTTACAGAAAGTCCAATACACAAAAAAACCTCACCCTCTTAAAAAGTGAAAAGGTTTTAGAGCAAAACCAATAGATGAGCGCAAGTCATTCCTAAAAGACAACAGAATCTGTTATAAATGCTGCGGCTCTACTCAACATATAGCGAAAGACTCCAAAGTACAAATAAAGTGTACGGACTGTGGTAGTGACAGACATTTGACAGTGTTACACCCAGGTCCTGCTCTAGCTGAGAGTACAGAGCCTGACAGAGATGATGGCGGGGAGACACAAGATAATACTAGTGTCTCTGTAGTCTCAAAATGCACTGAGATCTGTGGCGATGCAGACATCCCACAATGCTCCAAAATAAGCCCAGTGTTAGTCTATCCTACTGGCAAAAGAGAACAATCCAGAAAGGTGTACACAGTGCTTGATGAACAAAGCAACAAGTCACTGGCTAAGTCACAGTTTTTCGAGCTCTTTAACATTAAGACTCCTTCTGACACTTACACTCTCAGAACATGCTCAGGCCTGTCAAATAATGTTGGCAGAACAGCAATGAACTTCATGATAGAGTCAGTTGATGGCAAAGTAAAGCTCCCACTGCCAAACCTTATTGAGTGTGACATGATTCCGGACAATAGAAAAGAGATTCCGTCCACTCAAGTGGCAATGAAGTTTACACACCTACAAAAGGTAGCTGACAAAGTACCTCCTTTAGAAGAGAACGTTCCCATTCTACTGCTATTGGGAAGGGACATAATACAGGTACACAAAGTCAGAGAGAGAATCAATGGCGCCCACAGTATGCCCTATGCACAGCGTTTAGACTTAGGGTGGGTCATTGTGGGTGAAGCCTGTCTTGGGAAAACACATAAACCCCCAAATGTAAATGTTATGAAAACACATGTTCTCCAGAATGGTCGGCCGTCCTATCTGAGTCCATGTCCAAAGACATTTCAAATCAAAGAGTCGCCAAGTGGTTTCAGTACTCAAGCTAATGAAAGAAACCGTGAAAACTGTCATGCAGAGCACCTAGGACAAACAGTTTTTGACCGTACAAAAGATGATGACAAACCAGCGCTGTCAGTAGAGGATAAAGACTCTATTGACATAATGGAAAAAGAAGTGTACTGAGACGAAGCTAACAGCTGGGTGGCGCCATTGCCATTCCGCTCCCCCAGACCACGTCTTTTGAGTAACAGAAAGCAAGCGCTCACTCGTCTCCAGTCCCTCCGAAAGACATTGGAACGAAAACCTGAAATGAAAAGACAGTACATAGAGTTCTTGCAAAACATGCTAGACAATGACCATGCGGCGCTCGCGCCACCTCTGGACTCAGGCAAAGAACACTGGTACTTACCGTCCTTTGGTGTGTACCATCCTCAAAAACCTGACCAGCTGAGAGTAGTTTTTGACTCAAGTGCAGAGTATGAAGGACAGTGTAACCCATGTCTCAAATTCGGTTCTAAATGATTGATATTGCCCCCTCATACATTTTCATTGGCCAACCACAAGGGGCGCTAGTATAAAAATGGCCGAACCACCAAGCCATTTCCGCTTCCTGCTCCGGCTGTGGACTGAAACGTCTGGTTATGAACTGTTGAAAACGTCTCGCAACTAACTGAAGCGGTTACAGATCATTCCAAGACTCAATGGTCAGGTTTTTTTCCCCCCTGACACCCCCTTTTTATCCTCTGCAAGAGGTGGCGAGCGACCCATGTGAACTGAGAATCTGGTAGGATCACTCTTTGTTTTTTCCCCGGATACGGACACCCTAAGTTGGAATATTTTTTTTCCGTTTCACTCGGAATATATTCACCTTTTTTTGAGATCCTACAAACTGAACTTAAGAACCCAAAGGAACAGAACTTTGCTGGGAACCTTTTTGTTGTTTTGAATATTTGTTTATATTTATTTATATTAATACAATTTATACAATTTATACTGCAACGTCCTCCTGTGTTACTTTTTTCCCCCACAAGGTCCTGTGGCCGAACTTAGTCACTTCTGACAGTCACATGCGTATTATTTTAAGTTAGTGTTACAACAGTCACTTAACAAAGTCTTACTAAGTGGACCTGACTTCAATAACACACTTCTAGGTGTCCTCATGCGTTTTAGGAAGGAACCTGTAGCATTCTCAGCTGACGTGCAGCAGATGTTTTATTGTTTCGTAGTGAGAGAGGAACATAGGGACTATCTCAGATTCCTTTGGTATGAGGACAATGATCCAAACAAAGACATCCGAGACTACAGGATGAAGGTTCACGTCTTTGGAAATAGTCCTTCCCCGGCTTTGGCAATTTACGGTATGAGACGCGCTGCAGCTGAGGGTGAGAAAGAACATGGACCTGATGCAAGGAAGTTCATCATGAGACATTTTTATGTAGATGACGGACTCTCATCCACAGCTACCACAGAGAAAGCTGTTGAGATACTGAGAAATGCACAAAACATGTTGGCACAATCAAACTTAAAACTACACAAGATAGCCTCCAACAACCACAAAGTAGTGGATGTCTTTCCTTCAGAAGAGAGGGCAAAAGATGTGAAGGACTTGGATTTAGAGTTGGACAACATACCCCTGCAAAGAAGCTTAGGTGTCCTCTGGAATCTAGAAAAAGACAGCTTCACTTTTCATGTTGGCACAGAGCAAAAACCATACACTAGGAGGGGTGTACTGGCCACTGTAAACAGTTTATACGACCCACTAGGTTTTGTATCGCCTATCACCATGCAAGGAAAAGCAGGGATAAACCACTTCCTGCAGAGAGAGAAGAGGAATGGAACAGATGGAGAAAATCCTTAAAAGATCTCGAGGAGCTACAGATACTGAGATGCTACCTGCCGTTTTCACAGACCACTGCTGTGAGAAAAGAACTGTGTATATTCTCGTATGCCTCCACCATGGCGATTGGAACAGTTGCGTATCTGAGAGCCCTCGACAGTGAAGGTCAGTGGCACACAGGCTTTATTATGGCCAAGTCTAAAGTAGCACAACGACCTGCACACACAATACCGAGACTGGAGTTATGCGCAGCAGTTTTAGCTGTAGAGATGTTTGAACTCATTAGAGACGAATTGGACATTGAAATAGACACCGTCAAGTTTTTTACAGACGGTAAGATCGTACTTGGCTACATACACAACACAAAGAGGTTTCACACTTATGTAGCAAATCGTGTGACAAAGATCAGAAAGACCACTTATCCTGCACAGTGGCATTACATTGCTACAAGTGACAATCCAGCAGATAATGCCACCAGGCCTATTGCAGCTTCCACTTTACCTCACACTAACTGGTTTAGTGGTCCTTCCTTTCTGACACAGCCATGTTTAGAGGTGTCACACCCTGACTCTTTCAGTCTCATAGAACCCGACTCAGACACGGAGATTAGACCTGAGGTCAAGACTTTTATCACTAAAACCTCAGTTACTCAACTAGAGTCTCACCGTTTTGAAAGATTTTCCTCATTGGATGAGACTGTCGCTGTATTGCATCACTACAACATGTAGCCACATCATACAAGAAAACAGCACACACAAAATGTAAAGGATGGCAGTGTTTTAACGACCATAACACTGTAGAGGAGCTGTCACAAGCAGCTAAGTTTATCATTCACACAGTGCAAAGTGAAACACTCAAAGAAGAATATAGGTGCATAAAAGAAAATCTGCCACTCCCAAAACAAAGCAGTCTAAAAAAGTTAAACCCAGTCATTGATGAAGAAGGCCTCCTTAGAATAGGAGGACGCTTGGCACCTGCAAATCTGACAAACGAGAAACATCCACTCGTCATTCCACATAGCCACCACATAGCTGTGCTTCTTGTGAGATGTTACCATGAGAAAGTGGCACATCAGGGTCGCCACATAACAGAAGGAGCGCTCAGAGGAGCTGGATTTTGGATTATTGGCTGCAAAAGACTCGTATCTTCTGTCATTCACAAATGTGTACTCTGTCGTAAGCTCGGGGGATAGCTGCAAGTTCAAAAAATGGCAGACTTACCCATTGATAGGCTGTCACCTATGCCGCCATTCACCAGTGTAGGGTTGGACGTGTTTGGCCCTTGGACAGTGACTACACGCCGCACCAGAGGAGGAAGCGCAGACAGTAAACGCTGGGCTGTACTTTTTACCTGCACGTCCACAAGAGCTGTCCACATAGAACTCATTGAATCAATGTCAACGTCAAGCTTTATCAACGCACTGAGAAGGTTTTTCAGTATCCGTGGACCAGCACAAATACTACACTCTGACAGAGGTACTAACTTCATTGGAGCATGTAATGAACTAAAAATTGACCACAAAGACACAGGACTCAAAACATTCCTTCAAGAAAAAGGATGTACGTGGCTGTTCAACGCTCCACACCCCTCGCACATGGGTGGAGCCTGGGAGAGACTCATCGGAGTTGCCAGACGGATCTTGGATGGTATTCTTTCGAAAGCCTCACATATCCAACTCACACATGAAGTGTTAAGTACATTCATGGCAGAAGTAATGGCAATAATGAATGCAAGAACACTGGTACCAGTATCAACAGACCCAGACAATCCGACCATTCTAACACCAGCAATGCTCCTGACCCAAAAGACCAATGCACTAGCTGCACTTACAGGGAGTTTTGCACCACGGGATCTTTATTCAAGCAGGTACAGTGTCTCACAGACTCTTTTTGGAAACAATGGAGAAGTGAATACCTTTCAACTCTTCAACAGAGGAGAAAATGGACTGATGAGAAAGCAAACATTAATGTTGGAGATGTTGTGTTGCTAAAGGATGCCTTAGCACACCGAAATGACTGGCCAATGGGACGTGTCATGAAAACGATCCAGAGCATGGACAATAAGATCAGAAAAGCAGAAGTGAAAACTGTAAAAGATGGAAATGTGAAAGTGTTTTTCAGACCCATTGCAGAAATGGTTTTACTTTTACCAGATGATAATTAATCTGTTGTTTTATTTTGAAAATATTTAATGGCACAATTTGTATTGTACCAGACGGGGAGTGTTCTGCCCATTCTCAAGGTTTTAGTTGTTACAAGGGTTGTACATAGCCTACACCGCCCTCTTGTGTTCGCCCAGTGCTATTGTTTGTTTTTCGTCTAAAAATCCAAGAGTTTGTCATGTGTTGAGCTCGTATTTCCCACATACGTGTTGTTGCTTTGGACAATATTTGTCTGTAAGTATCGTGATGTAAAAGTATAAGTTTGTTATTGATTTTGGGTGATTTCTGCATTATTTTGAGCAGGTTTGAACCTCAATTAATGTGTTAGCCTAGCATTTCATTTGCATGTCAGCAGCTAATTACATATTTTGTATTCCAGTTTTACGGTTGGTCTAAGAGGACAACAGCTATATGCTGTTCTTCAATAAATTAACAAAACACCAAGATGTCTGTTTATTGGAGCGCCGTCATCTGGCAGTCTAGCCTTGCAAAGAGAGTAACTTGGGGCGAGGACAGCACAAAAACTCTTGCATTTATGTTGATGTTCTTCTTACACTTATTGTTGTAGATTCAGCCTAAAATGATCTGTAAACTGCGTGTGTCGTCAGCAGTATTCCAGTGTTATTAGGCGTCCTGAAGCTGTTTCACTTTGTGGCGTCACAACAAAACCAGTGGAGGTCAAATATCAGCTTCTGTTTCTCTTATTATTACAGAACATTCACTTTTTCATCTCAGCAATTTTAAGTCCCTGTCAATCATCACTGACACTTACATTTACAAGACTCATATTTTCTGCACAAACAACTAAGTCAGCAAAACAAATATTGAATTATGCAATGTTACTTTAAACAAAATGCATTTAGTTTATATCCTCAGTTTATTGACTCTTTAGTCCAGTTTCTTCATGGGTTTGTTGAACTTGTAAAACAGTAACTTTACATAAATACACAGGCCTAGTTGTAATATCGGTTGATTTTCTCACTGAATGTTTAAATGTTTTTATTTAACCAGGAGCGTTCCATTAAAAACCTCTTTTCCAAGGGAGTCCTGACCAACAGTTACAACAAACAAACAAATAACATTATAATGACACAGAATCTGACACACATTTGCACATTATTGATGTACTAATGGTTTCAAATTGCTTTTAAATGCATTTGACTAATGTTGTCTTATCTTGAGTTTGAACTTCAGACAACAGTGTTACTGCTGAGACAAGAACACATTAAATGAAAATACATAGAAATTAGAGCACATTTTACAAAGTAAGACAAGATTATGTCTCAATTACAGATGATTGAACTGAAATAGAATCATGTGACTGAACATGTCTCACAATTACACTAATGTTTCTCTAAATGTTAAACTGACCATATCTGACATATTTAAGTCATATTGTCTAAAAAAAAAGTTGTGATACAATATAATTTTCTGCCAAAAACTGTCCAAAGTCTGTGATTAAAGAAACAGCAGGTGAACCATTAGAGACAGAGCTCAGATGGGCTTCAATTTAAGTTAAACTAAGTTTAAGTTAAATTTGAGTAATTTTCTATTTACATATGGAACAGAAATGCCATGCTGTGAAGAGGATTTGTACATGAGAATTCAATTTTTGGATATTTCTTTCAATGTATTATTTATTATTTTTGCTCCAAATTCCGCTGTGTGACACTATATGTGACTTTAGTTTTTGTTTGTTCATTTTTTTTCAGTTGCAAAATTCTGTTTGAGACTTGGGCCAAAAAAGAGGTTTTTGGAGTCCTGGGAGTTCAAGTTGAAACAAAAGACTTGAACTCGTTGTGGCCCGAGGTTTAAATTAATAAAATAATAGTAAGAACATGTAACAAAATAATGACGCAGGAGGTAAAAGCTGTTAAAGAGGAAAGGACTGAAGCACCAGAACTGTGTAAGTGTGTGACTCCCACAATGTGAGCTCACAATGTGTGTTCACAGTTTTATTGATGTGATTTTTTCATGTGTAGTAATAGTGTTTTTGTAATACAGATTTTCGCCACTTGGTGGAGCCAGCCGCAGTGAGACTGTTTGGAGTCTGGCTTCTTCTTCTGTCCATCTGCAGCAGCTCATTTTGTGTTATTTCAGGTTGGTACAATCACACCAAACATAAAACTGACAAATATGAAGTCCACATAATATAACTTTTGTTAAAACATTTGTTAGTCTGAGCTAGACTTTCACTATTTAGTTTAAATCTATCATTAGCTTAGACATGCTAACTCCTGCTAGCACTCGGACCCGGAGAGAACGCAGATAAAAACAGGCTGAGGTTTGTAATACAGAGAGTAACATGTTACTATTATGATGGATTGAAAAATGTCCTGTATACTTCAATTGTTCCAGCCCATATTTAAGGAGCTTATGTTACTGTGCAAATCATACAACAAGAATTTGAAGAGGGGATGTTATTTTACTTTATGGATGTGGTATTTCCATAATAAAATCATCAGACGGACTATATATTCCACATATTTATCCCACATCTTTACATACGTGAGTTTTACTGTTTGCAAAGTTTTCTCTGCAATATATTGTTCTAATTGTTTCCAAAGTTGACAACAGGGTTTACACTTGTAAAAGAGATACTTTATTTTTTCTTCTTCTTTTGGGCTAAAGGTGCAGTAAGGGGACATGTCTTTCATTTCAGAGATAAGGAAATTGGTGGGATAAATATTGTGTATAATTTTCCATTGCGTTTGCCTGACTTGTTGTTTAAGCAATAGTCTAAAGCAGCCCCAGTACGCTTTGCTGGTATGGATCATTAGGCCCGAGCCCCAGCAGGGCGGAGGGCCTATTGCTCCCGCAACGCTGCCGAAGGCCCTGGCAAGTACAGTGAACTAGCCCATGCCGAAGGCATGGATCATGCATACTTACTCCTGCTATGACAGAAATAGTCAACAATTTGTGAATGGGCGTAGCCCATTCACAAATTGTTGACAACAGCAGCGCAAAGCGCTGCATTCCTCCAAAAACCCTCCTGGCATCGTCCTGTACGCGAGAATCCATGCCGCAGGCATGGGCCATGCTTGTATCTGCTCAAATCAATGGAAGTCTATGGGGAGTGGGCGGGGCATCCCGACGGAATGGGGAGTGACGAGCGCGTAAGCGCTCGTAATGATGATTCCACCCCATGGCGGCATGGGGAAGGCTTAGAGCTTTCAAACGATGTATAATTTGTTGTTATAGTGGAAACGGCTATATTGTTTTTGCTAAAAATATTATTATTAGGCCCGAGCCCCAGCAGGGCGGAGGGCCTATTGCTCCCGCAACGCTGCCGAAGGCAGCGTTGCAACTGTCTGACCAAACATGCGGGCGCAGCCCGCATGTTTGGTGCCCCGTCGCCCCTGGCAAGTACAGTGAACTAGCCCATGCCGAAGGCATGGATCATGCATACTTACTCCTGCTATGACAGAAATAGTCGACAATTAGTGAATGGGCTACGCCCATTCACTAATTGTTGACAACAGCAGCGCGAAGCGCTGCATTCCTTCAAAAACCCTCCTGGCATTGTCCCGTATGCGAGAATCCATGCCGCAGGCATGGGCCATGCTTGTATCTGCTCAAATCAATGGAAGTCTATGGGGAGTGGGCGGGGCATCCCGACGGAATAGGGAGTGACGAGCGCGTAAGCGCTCGTAATGATGATTCCACCCCATGGCGGCATCGGGAAGGCTTAGAGCTTTCAAACGATGTATAATTTGTTGTTATAGTGGAAACGGCTATATTGTTTTTGCTAAAAATATAATTATTTTTATTATTTTTCTTGTTCTTCTGCTTTTTGAGCTCTAATTTGACCCCCTGAACATGCTCAAAAACTCACCAAACTTTACCCAAAATTCAAAATCGGCGAAAAATTTTGTTTTTTCTGGGCCATTTTTTTTTTCGTTAAAAAATGGCGCGACAGCGCCACCGACAAAAGTCAAAATACATTGCGCCTATGGGAGACGCCCCGAGGTCAACTTTGTCGTAGAGCTACGAAATTCGGAACACGCATTCCTCTTGTGAGGACAAAAAACAAATATTATTGTGGCCACGCCCCCAGAATTACCCTATGCCCGCCATCTTCCTTTGAAAATGAAAACACGCTGTGTTAGCCATTTTGTTCACGTCAAACTTTGACGAACTCCTCCTAGGGCGTTTTGCCCACCGACTTCAAAATCGGCGGACGTCCTCTGGACAAGTGGGGCATCTAAAGTTATCCAATTTTTTGAGATACCTTTTACGGTCTGTGTGCGGCGCAGCCGCAAAGTTGGACAACTTATTTTGGGATATTGCAGATCTAAAAATTGTTCCCATTTGATCAAAACAAGTCCGATTAGGACCAAATTTGAATCAGTTGTTCAACTTTCTAGTTTGGACCAGTTTATGACGACAAAATTGAAATGGGCGCGATAGCGCCCCCTACAGAGTGACCTTTAAATTAACATTGAAGGTCAAAAATTAGTTTTACCAAAATTTTCTAAACTTTACCCAAAATTCTATTTTGGCGTCGCGATCAAAAAAGCCAATCAGACAAATGCCTTAATTTTTACGGCGTAGTCGTAGCGATGACATAAACCTCCCATGTTATCCCTATGGGAAAACCGCTAAATCTCTCGAATATCCACATTTTTATGTTTTACACTTTAACGAAGTCCTCCTAGTGCGTTTTGCCCACCGACCTCAAAATCGGTGTACGTCCTCTAGACAAGTGGGGCATCTAAAGTTATCCAAATTTTAAGGATAGCTTTTACGGTCTCTGTGCGACGGAGCCGCAAACGTTTCCCAGAATTCTGACTATTTGGCCTTCAGAGTGGCCTATAAACAATAGAGTTTTTCCAAATGACATGATATTTTGAACAAAATTCTAATTTGCCATCCTGATCACAAAAGTATGAGAGCCAAAGTCATATTTTGTACGGCGTAACCGTAGCGATGACAGAAACATCCCATGTTATCGTTATGGGAAAATCATAGAATTGCTCAAATCACCACATTTTTACGCTTCACACTTTAACGAACTCCTCCTAGGGCGATTGTCCGATCAAGTTCATATTTGGAGAATATCATCTACACAAGCGGGGCATCAAAACTTATCCATATTTTGATTCTAAGTGCTACGGTCTCTGTGTGGCGGACCCGCAAAAATATGTCAGAAATGGGAAAACAGCGAAATCTCTGAAATGTTCACATTTACGCTTCACACTTTAATGAACTCCTCTGTGGGCAATAGCTCGATCAAGTTCATATTTGGGGAAAATCATCTACACAAGCGGGGCATCAAAAGTTATCCATATTTTTATTCCAAGTGCTACGGTCTCTGTGCGGCGGCGCAGCAAATTTGACTGACACTTGTGTTCATTTGCACTGGATTGGCCATGTCGAATGTGTCGCCGTCTGTCAAGTTCTTTTTTTATTCAACACACAATAAGGGCGCCATCTTTATCAAGTCGAAAGCGCAGAGTCGGAAGGCCGGCGGCCCGCGAGGGCCGTTGGATGCCGCTTGCGGCTTTAATTATTATTTTTAGGCCCGAGCCCCAGCAGGGGGAGGGCCTATTGCTCCCGCAACGCTGCCGAAGGCAGCGTTGCAACTGTCTGACCAAACATGCGGGCGCAGCCCGCATGTTTGGTACCCCGTCGCCCCTGGCAAGTACAGTGAACTAGCCCATGCCGAAGGCATGGATCATGCATACTTACTCCTGCTATGACAGAAATAGTCAACAATTAGTGAATGGGCGTAGCCCATTCACTAATTGTTGACAACAGCAGCGCGAAGCGCTGCATTCCTCCAAAAACCCTCCTGGCATCGTCCCGTATGCGAGAATCCATGCCGCAGGCATGGGCCATGCTTGTATCTGCTCAAATCAATGGAAGTCTATGGGGAGTGGGCGGGGCATCCCGACGGAATAGGGAGTGACGAGCGCGTAAGCGCTCGTAATGATAATTCCACCCCATGGCGGCATCGGGAAGGCTTAGAGCTTTCAAACGATGTATCATTTGTTGTTATAGTAAAAACGGCTATATTGTTTTTGCTAAAAATATTATTATTATTATTATTTTTCTTGTTCTTCTTCAGCGCTTTGATCTCTAATTTGACCCCCTGAACATGCTCAAAAACTCACCAAACTTTGCCCAAAATTCAGAATCGGTGAAAAATTTTATTTTTTCTGGGCCATTTTTTTTTTCGTTAAAAAATGGCGCGACAGCGCCACCGACAAAAGTCAAAATACATTGCGCCTATGGGAGACGCCCCGAGGTCAACTTTGGCGTAAAGCTACGAAATTCGGGACACGCATTCCTCTCGTGAGGATAAACAAAAAAAAACATTGTGGCCACGCCCCCAAACTTACCCTATGGCCGCCATCTTCCTTTGAAAATGAAAACAAGCTGAGTTAGCCATTTTGTTTACGTCAAACTTTGACGAACTCCTCCTAGGGCGTTTTGCCCACCGACTTCAAAATCGGCGTACGTCCTCTGGACAAGTGGGGCATCTAAAGTTATTCAATTTTTTGAGATACCTTTTACGGTCTGTGTGCGGCGCAGCCGCAAAGTTGGACAACTTATTTTGGAATATTGCAGGTCTAAAAATTGCTCCCATTTGATCAAAACCAGTCCGATTAGGACCAAATTTGAATCAGTTGTTAAACTTTCTAGTTTGGACCAGTTTAGGCTGACAAAATTGAAATGGCAGTGATAGCGCCCCCTACAGAGTGACCTTTAAATTAACATTGAAGGTCAAAAATTAGTTTTACCAAAATTGTCTAAACTTTACCCAAAATTCTATTTTGCCGTCCCGATCACAAAAGCCAATCACAAAAATGCCTAAATTTTTACGCCGTAGTCGTAGCGATGACAGAAACCTCCCATGTTATCCCTATGGGAAAACCACAAAATCTCTCAAATTACCACATTTTTATGTTTTACACTTTAACGAAGTCCTCCTAGTGCGTTTTGCCCACCAACCTCAAAATCGGTGTACGTCCTCTAGACAAGTGGTGTATCTAAAGTTATCCAAATTTTAAGGATAACTTTTACGGTCTTTGTGCGACGGAGCCGCAAACGTTTCCCAGAATTCTGACTATTTGGCCTTCAGAGTGGCCTATAAACAATAGAGTTTTTCCAAATGACATGATATTTTGAACAAAATTCTAATTTGCCATCCTGATCATAAAAGTATGAGAGCCAAAGTCATATTTTGTACGGCGTAACCGTAGCGTTGACAGAAACATCCCATGTTATCCTTATGGGAAAATCGTAGAATCGCTCAAATCACCACATTTTTACGCTTCACACTTTAATGAACTCCTCCTAGGGCGATTGTCCGATCAAGTTCATATTTGGAGAATATCATCTACACAAGCGGGGCATCAAAACTTACCCATATTTTGATTCTAAGTGCTACGGTCTCTGTGTGGCGGACCCGCAAATATATGTCAGAAATGGGAAAACAGCGAAATCTCTAAAATCACCACATTTTTACGCTTCACACTTTAACGAACTCCTCCTAGGGCGATTGCCCGATCAAGCTCATATTTGGGGAAAATCATCTACACAAACGGGGCATCAAAAGTTTTCCATATTTTGATTTTAAGTGGTACGGTCTCTGTGCCGTGGAGCTGCAAATATACTGTCACAAATGGGAAAAACGCCAAATCCTTGAAATGTTCACATTTACGCTTCACACTTTAACAAACTCCTCCGTGGGCAATAGCTCGATCAAGCTTTACTTTGGGAAAAATCATCTACACAAGCGGGGCATCAAAAGGTATCCATATTTTTATTCCAAGTGCTACGGTCTCTGTGCGGCGGCGCAGCAAATTTGACTGACACTTGTGTTCATTTGCACTGGATTGGCCATGTCCAATGTGTCGCCGTCTGTCAAGTTCTTTTTTTATTCAAGACACAATAAGGGCGCCATCTTTATCAAGTCGAAAGCGCAGAGTCGGAAGGCCGGCGGCCCGCGAGGGCCGTTGGATGCCGCTTGCGGCTTTAATTTTTCTTGTTCTTCATCGCTTTGAACTCTAATTTGACCCCCTGAACATGCTCAAAAACTCACCAAACTTTGCCCAAAATTCAGAATCGGCGAAAAATTTAATTTTTTCTGGGCCATTTTTTTTTTCGTTAAAAAATGGCGCGACAGCGCCACCGACAAAAGTCAAAATACATTGCGCCTATGGGAGACGCCCCGAGGTCAACTTTGACGTAAAGCTACGAAATTCGGGACACGCATTCCTCTCGTGAGGACAAACAAAAAAAATCATTGTGGCCACGCCCCCAGACTTACCCTATGGCCGCCATCTTCCTTTGAAAATGAAAACACGCTGTGTTAGCCATTTTGTTCACGTCAAACTTTGACGAACTCCTCCTAGGGCGTTTTGCCCACCAACTTCAAAATCGGCGTACGTTCTCTGGACAAGTGGGGCATCTAAAGTTATCCAATTTTTTGAGATACCTTTTACGGTCTGTGTGCGGCGCAGCCGCAAAGTTGGACAACTTATTTTGGAATATTGCAGATCTAAAAATTGCTCCCATTTGATCAAAACCAGTCCGATTAGGACCAAATTTGAATCACTTGTTAAACTTTCTAGTTTGGACCAGTTTAGGCTGACAAAATTGAAATGGGCACGATAGCGCCCCCTACAGAGTGACCTTTAAATTAACATTGAAGGTCAAAAATTAGTTTTACCAAAATTTTCTAAACTTTACCCAAAATTCTATTTTGGCGTCCCGATCAAAAAAGCCAATTAGACAAATGCCTTAATTTTTACGGCGTAGTCGTAGCGATGACATAAATCTCCCATGTTATCCCTATGGGAAAACCGCTAAATCTCTCGAATATCCACATTTTTCTGTTTCAAACTTTGACGAACTCCTCCTAGTGCGTTTTGCCCACCGACCTCAAAATCGGTGTACGTCCTCTAGACAAGTGGGGCATCTAAAGTTATCCAAATTTTAAGGATAGCTTTTAAGGTCTCTGTGCGACGGAGCCTCAAACGTTTCCCAGAATTCTGACTATTTGGCCTTCAGAGTGGCCTATAAAAATAGAGTTTTTCCAAATGACATGATATTTTGCACAAAATTCTAATTTGCCATCTTGATCATAAAAGTATGAGAGACAAAGTCATATTTTGTACAGCGTAACCGTAGCCATGACAGAAATATCTCATGTTATCCTTATGGGAAAATCGCGAAATCCCTCAAATCACCACATTTTTACGCTTCACACTTTAACAAACTCCTCCTAGGGCGATTGTCCGATCAAACTCATATTTAGGGAAAATCATCTATACAAGCGGGGCATCAAAAGCTATCCATATTTTTATTCTAAGTGCTACGGTCTCTGTGTGGCGGACCCGCAAATATATGTCAGAAATGGGAAAACAGCGAAATCTCTAAAATGACCACATTTTTACGCTTCACACTTTAACAAACTCCTCCTAGTGCGATTGCCCGATCAAGCTCATATTTGGGGGAAATCATCTACACAAGGGAAGCATCAAAAGTTAGTCATATTTGGATTCTAAGTGCTACGGTCTCTGTGCCGTGGAGCTGCAAATATACTGTCACAAATGGGAAAAACGCTAAATCTATGAAATGTTCAAATTTATGCTTCACACTTTAACAAACTCCTCCGTGGGCAATAGCTCGATCAAGCTTTACTTTGGGAAATATCATCCACACAAGCGGGGCATCAAAAGTTATCCATATTTATATTCTAAGTGCTACGGTCTCTGTGCAGCGGAGCTGCAAATTTGACTGACACTTGTGTTGATTTGCACTGGATTGGCCATGTCCAATGTGTCTCCGTCTGTCAAGTTCTTTTTTAATTCAACACAATAAGGGCGCCATCTTTATCAAGTCGAAAGCGCAGAGTCGGAAGGCCGGCGGCCCGCGAGGGCCGTTGGATGCCGCTTGCGGCTTTAATTTTTCTTGTTCTTCTTCAGCGCTTTGATCTCTAATTTGACCCCCTGAACATGCTCAAAAACTCATCAAACTTTGCCCAAAATTCAGAATCGCCGAAAAATTTTATTTTTTCTGGGCCATTTTTTTTTCCGTTAAAAAATGGCGCGACAGCGCCACCGACAAAAGTCAAAATACATTGCGCCTATGGGAGACGCCCCGAGGTCAACTTTGGCGTAAAGCTGCGAAATTCGGGACACGCATTCCTCTCGTGAGGACAAAAAAAAAAAATCATTGTGGCCACGCCCCCAGACTTACCCTATGGCCGCCATCTTCCTTTGAAAATGAAAACACGCTGTGTTAGCCATTTTGTTCACGTCAAACTTTGACGAACTCCTCCTAGGGCGTTTTGCCCACCGACTTCAAAATCGGCGTACGTCCTCTGGACAAGTGGGGCATCTAAAGTTATCCAATTTTTTGAGATACCTTTCACGGTCTGTGTGCGGCGCAGCCGCAAAGTTGGACAACTTATTTTGGAATATTGCAGATCTAAAAATTGCTCCCATTTGATCAAAACGAGTCCGATTAGGACCAAATTTGAATCAGTTGTTAAACTTTCTAGTTTGGACCAGTTTATGATGACAAAATTGAAATGGGCGCGATAGCGCCCCCTACAGAGTGACCTTTAAATTAACATTGAAGGTCAAAAATTAGTTTTACCAAAATGTTCTAAACTTTACCCAAAATTCTATTTTGGCGTCCCGATCAAAAAAGCCAATCAGACAAATGCCTTAATTTTTACGGCGTAGTCGTAGCGATGACATAAACCTCCCATGTTATCCCTATGGGAAAACCGCTAAATCTCTCGAATATCCACATTTTTCTGTTTCACACTTTAACGAACTCCTCCTAGTGCGTTTTGCCCACCGACCTCAAAATCGGTGTACGTCCTCTAGACAAGTGGGGCATCTAAAGTTATCCAAATTTTAAGGATAGATTTTACGGTCTCTGTGCGACGGAGCCGCAAACGTTTCCCAGAATTCTGACTATTTGGCCTTCAGAGTGGCCTATAAACAATAGAGTTTTTCCAAATGACATGACATTTTGCACTAAATTCTAATTTGCCATCCTGATCATACAAGTATGAGAGCCAAAGTCATATTTTGTATGGCGTAACCGTAGCGATGACAGAAACATCCCATGTTATCCTTATGTGAAAATCGCTCAAATCACCACATTTTTACGCTTCACACTTTAACAAACTCCTCCTAGGGCGATTGTCAGATCAAACTCATATTTGGGGAAAATCATCTACACAAGCGGGGCATCAAAAGTTATCCATATTTTGATTTTAAGTGGTACGGTCTCTGTGCCGTGGAGCTGCAAATATATGTCACAAATGGGAAAAACGCCAAATCCTTGAAATGTTCACATTTACGCTTCACACTTTAACAAACTCCTCTTAGTGCGTTTGGCCCACCGATCTCAAAATCGGTGTACCTCCTCTAGACAAGTGGGGCATCAAAAGTTATTCAAATTTTATGGATAACATTTACGGTCTCTGTGCAGCTGAGCCGCAAACTTTTCGCAGAATTCTGACTATTTGGCCTTCAGAGTGGCCTATAAACAAGAGTTTTTCCAAATGACATGACATTTTGCACACAATTCTCATTTGCCATCCCCAAATTAAAAGTATGGCAGCCAAAGTCATATTTGGTAAAGCGTAGCCGTAGCGATGACAGAAACATCCCACGTTATCCCTATGGGAAAACCGCAAAATCTCTAAAATGACCACATTTTTACACTTCACACTTTAACAAACTCCTCCTAGGGCGATCACCCGATCAAGTTCATATTTGGGGAGAATCATCTACACAAGCGTGGCATCAAAAGTTATCCATATTTTGATTTTAAGTACTAGGGTCTCTGTGCGGTAGAGCCGCAAATATATGTCACAAATGGGAAAAACGCCAAATCCTTGAAATGTTCACATTTATGCTTCACACTTTAATGAACTCCTCTGTGGGCAATAGCTCGATCAAGCTCATATTTTGGGAAAATCATCTACACAAGCGGAGCATCAAAAGTTATCCATATTTTTATTCCAAATGTCACGGTCTCTGTGCGCTGGAGCTGCACATTCGACCGATATTTGTGTTCATTTGCACTGGTTAAGCGCAGCATTGTACATGTCCAATGTGTCACTGTCTTAGTTCTTTGACAATGAGGGCGCGTCAGCGCCATCTCTGTAAAATGCAGAGAGCAGAGTCGGAAGGCCGGCGGCCCGCGAGGGCCGTTGGATGCCGCTTGCGGCTTTAATTTTTATTATTTTTCTTGTTCTTCTGCTTTTTGAGCTCTAATTTGACCCCCTGAACATGCTCAAAAACTCAACAAACTTTACCCAAAATTCAAAATCGGCGAAAAATTTTGTTTTTTCTGGGCCATTTTTTTTTTTGTTAAAAAATGGCGCGACAGCGCCACCGACAAAAGTCAAAATACATTGCGCCTATGGGAGACGCCCCGAGGTCAACTTTGTCGTAGAGCTACGAAATTCGGAACACGCATTCCTCTTGTGAGGACAAAAAACAAATATTATTGTGGCCACGCCCCCAGAATTACCCTATGCCCGCCATCTTCCTTTGAAAATGAAAACACGCTGTGTTAGCCATTTTGTTCACGTCAAACTTTGACGAACTCCTCCTAGGGCGTTTTGCCCACCGACTTCAAAATCGGCGGACGTCCTCTGGACAAGTGGGGCATCTAAAGTTATCCAATTTTTTGAGATACCTTTTACGGTCTGTGTGCGGCGCAGCCGCAAAGTTGGACAACTTATTTTGGGATATTGCAGATCTAAAAATTGTTCCCATTTGATCAAAACAAGTCCGATTAGGACCAAATTTGAATCAGTTGTTCAACTTTCTAGTTTGGACCAGTTTATAATGACAAAATTGAAATGGGCGCGATAGCGCCCCCTACAGAGTGACCTTTAAATTAACATTGAAGGTCAAAAATTTGTTTTACCAAAATTTTCTAAACTTTACCCAAAATTCTATTTTGGCGTCGCGATCAAAAAAGCCAATCAGACAAATGCCTTAATTTTTACGGCGTAGTCGTAGCGATGACATAAACCTCCCATGTTATCCCTATGGGAAAACCGCTAAATCTCTCGAATATCCACATTTTTATGTTTTACACTTTAACGAAGTCCTCCTAGTGCGTTTTGCCCACCGACCTCAAAATCGGTGTACGTCCTCTAGACAAGTGGGGCATCTAAAGTTATCCAAATTTTAAGGATAGCTTTTACGGTCTCTGTGCGACGGAGCCGCAAACGTTTCCCAGAATTCTGACTATTTGGCCTTCAGAGTGGCCTATAAACAATAGAGTTTTTCCAAATGACATGATATTTTGAACAAAATTCTAATTTGCCATCCTGATTACAAAAGTATGAGAGCCAAAGTCATATTTTGTACGGCGTAACCGTAGCGATGACAGAAACATCCCATGAAAATCATAGAATTGCTCAAATCACCACATTTTTACGCTTCACACTTTAACGAACTCCTCCTAGGGCGATTGTCCGATCAAGTTCATATTTGGAGAATATCATCTACACAAGCGGGGCATCAAAACTTATCCATATTTTGATTCTAAGTGCTACGGTCTCTGTGTGGCGGACCCGCAAAAATATGTCAGAAATGGGAAAACAGCGAAATCTCTGAAATGTTCACATTTACGCTTCACACTTTAATGAACTCCTCTGTGGGCAATAGCTCGATCAAGCTCATATTTGGGGAAAATCATCTACACAAGCGGGGCATCAAAAGTTATCCATATTTTTATTCCAAGTGCTACGGTCTCTGTGCGGCGGCGCAGCAAATTTGACTGACACTTGTGTTCATTTGCACTGGATTGGCCATGTCCAATGTGTCGCCGTCTGTCAAGTTCTTTTTTTATTCAACACACAATAAGGGCGCCATCTTTATCAAGTCGAAAGCGCAGAGTCGGAAGGCCGGCGGCCCGCGAGGGCCATTGGATGCCGCTTGCGGCTTTAATTTGTTTTGGTCTTGCAGTGTCTTTTAATATGCTTATTTGTACACTTTTATCTTTGATGTCGACTCCATTAATTAACAGATTTTCCGGGAAGTTCTGTGTTTGTGTTTTTTATGAAGTTCTTTCATCAGCTCCATTGACATTTTAGTAGAAGTTGTAAACCACCAATCTCACTGAAAATGTTGCTGGAAATAAAATGCCAAAATGAGCCAGGGTTACTTTAGCCCTCTTTAATACATTATATCTTGAAGGTGTTATTTAAATCTTCAAAATCCAAGAGTTTTGAAGATTTTCCTTGGGTAGATTATTTTCTGATATAGTGATTTCAATTTTTCCACACAAAGTTTATAAAAAGTTTGTTAAATCTCATTACAGGTGGCTTTGCTGACCTCTAGTGACAATGCCGGGTAAACAAATCTTCTCCACTGGACTTTTTTTAGTTTTGGGTCAAAGGTTTTTCCCTCTTTCTCATCCTTCGTGATATGAAACCTGAGATATTGCACATTTTCACAGACAGCAACACCACCAAGGTCTTTAAACATGATATTGCACATTTGGTGGTCCCGACGCATCAGAAACTGTGGATAGAGCAAAGGCCTTCTCAACCTGATGTCTATCTCTGTGTCATTAGCACGTTGTGTCATTTGGATTTCCTTTTGAAAGACTTGAATGCTTTTATCATATTTATATAGTTCGATAAAATGTCCACTGCCATTGAGAATAAGACCGGTGAAAACAGGCAGCCTTGACGACCAGAGCGTTTGATCAAAAGCCCAGGAGTGTTGATATTAATATAACATTTTAACACCAGTGATGAAGTATTCTCCAAAACCCATCAAGCTCAATGATTTAAATGGAAAGTCATGTTCAGTGGTGTCAAAAGCCTTGTAGAAATCTAAAAACATTATTAAGGCTTGGGAATCAATTTCATCTGCATAATTAACTAAACACCAGTCTTATATTGGAACTAATGTGTCATCAAGGCCAGATTTAAGACGTGTGGCGTGTATTGAGGCCAGTATTTTACAGTCTGTGATTGGACGCCGGTTTTCAATAATCAGGGGATCATTTTCAGGTTTAGGGATCAGGCAGATCACATTTTATTGAATATGATATTTCTCCCAAGGTGACATAGCATTACAAACAACAATGGTTTTTCAATTATGGCCCAGAATTTTGCATAAAAGTCTCTCCTCACACCTGGGAGATCTTTTGGGGGGATTTTATAATTTCCTGTAGCTCCACAATCGTTATCGCTTGATCAAATTGTGACCTTAAGTTCTCAGAAATAATTTGAATATATATTTTTAATACAAACATCTGGTTGAGAGTCTGACTGATAGATTTTTGGATAAAAGGATTCAACATATTCCAGAATAGCTACAGAATTAGTGAATACTTTGTCATTTACTTTTTGTGCGTTAACATTTATTTTTTTGGTATTTTTTTTCTATTGCAATGAAGAGTTTTTCTCTCTCCATATTTTCAACCATTTTACAAAAAACATCATCATTCAATAGTTTAATATTCCATTTCCAGTAGCCTCTGATCTTATTCTTGTTCTTTTTTGAGCCAGCAAGATGTAATGGGATCATTTGATGGTCAGAGAATGGGGCGTGATTATGAGACACTTTTTTGATGAATTCTTTGAAGTATATTCCTTAATAACAAGATAAAAAGCGTCATACGTCCGTCAGATTTAGTTGGTCAATCATCCATTCTGTGCTTTTAAATTTGGAGGCCAAAACTGTTTTGGAAGTTTCTATCAACTAAATCATTATGTGCATGGTTGAAATAAAACCCCACGATTATATAAACATTTGGTTTCTCACTTCTGATCATTTCTTCACAAGTTGAGATGTCATTGCTTTAGCCAAAGTTACATTGTTGTAGTTAAATATATTGCAAATAATTCAACTGTATTTCTTCGCCTCAATATTCAGAATCATCCAGCTCCCCTCTTTGGAATGAATATGGTTTTTAACAGTTCCTTGAGATCTGTTTAGTAAGATTTATTGGTGTCATGGCTGAAATAACACTTTTCCCCCATTGAGAGTTTCTTGAAGAAAAAATATTTCTGGAATTCTTCTGCAAAACAAAGATGTTGCCTTTCTTTTCTTTTGTCTCTTAAATTTAACAACATTATTTTCAAAGAACTAAAGTCTGTCATTTATTCACCAAAACAAAACAAAACGAAAAAAGTCAAAATTACTAAAAGTTAAGGGGGAAAAAAACTTAAATTTTAAAATTAATTATCGATTTGAATTAAAGTCACCGTCAGTCACATCAATTACACATCCTGTTCCTCTCTGTTCCTCTCTGTTCCTGTCTGTTCCTGTCTGTTCCTCTCTCTGTTCCTCTCTCTGTTTCTCTCTCTGTTTCTCTCTCTGTTTTTCTCTGTTTCTCTCTCTGTTTCTCTCTCTCTCTCTGTTCCTCTCTCTGTTCCTCTCTCTGTTCCTCTCTCTGTTTCTCTCTCTGTTTCTCTCTCTGTTCCTCTCTGTTTCTCTCTCTGTTCTCTCTGTTCCTCTCTGTTCCTCTCTGTTTCTCTCTGTTTCTCTCTGTTTCTCTCTGTTCCTCTCTGTTCCTGTCTGTTCCTCTCTCTGTTCCTCTCTCTGTTCCTCTCTCTGTTTCTCTCTCTGTTTCTCTCTCTGTTTCTCTCTCTGTTTCTCTCTCTGTTTCTCTCTCTGTTTCTCTCTCTGTTTCTCTCTCTGTTTCTCTCTCTGTTCCTCTCTCTGTTCCTCTCTCTGTTCCTCTCTCTGTTCCTCTCTCTGTTCCTCTCTCTGTTCCTCTCTGTTTCTCTCTGTTTCTCTCTCTGTTTCTCTCTCTGTTTCTCTCTCTGTTTCTCTCTCTGTTCCTCTCTGTTCCTCTCTGTTTCTCTCTCTGTTCTCTCTGTTCCTCTCTGTTCCTCTCTGTTTCTCTCTGTTCCTCTCTGTTCCTCTCTCCTTGCTGCTTCGATTCTCGGCCAGAGCACGTTTCAGATTTCCCTGGTTGTCAGATCTTCTTGAAGTAGAGCTTAAACCATGTGGGCTTGGTTTTGTCAGATGCGCAACGCGCCTTTTTAAAATGTCTTTTTTTACACTGCTTAATAGCACATTTATAAGGGTAAAATACATATTTTTGGTCGAAAAAAGGAAAAAATCTGATTACCATGTTTCTTATTATAAAACATTAAATGACAGCGTGGCTAGAAAAGTATTCAGATTACAGTACATGTTACTTGGTAACTGACTGTTTCAGGGCAGTTAGATTGGAGTGGTGAAACGAGTTCACTCTTCAAACTGTTGTCCATTTGATAATTTTCTTCTGTGATGGAACTGAACTGATCGACTGAGGTCAACACAAACATTTTTCTAATTTATTCATCCCTGAAAAAAATACAAATCACATCACATTTTTTGTAAATTTTTGATAACAATATAATTCAAACCATATTTGTCAAGGTGGTCTAATAAACAAGTCCAACTGATTCTTTATTTGAATTCTGCTTCAGCAAAACCATACAAACAACAGTCACCTTTAGATCCCAACAATAACATGGAAAGGTTATGACCTCCTCCAGTCCTGTTGTACACTTCCTTTAAGATCACAAATGGATCATTTCCCGCAGGAAACAATGTAAAAGCGGTTTTGCCATAAGACGGACACGACACCATGCAAACAGAAACCACTTTCATCCATGAAATCACAGAGAGAACAACCACACGCTTGGTCTTGATTCAACACATTGTCTTGATGTCCGTCCGGCTACACACTACTTTAATTTAGCACAAATCTCAAAATCTCACGATGATCCAGTCTCCAGCTCAGTCAAACAGTCTTGCCTTTCTACTGACTCCAGCAGCGATGCATCATGGGTAAACGTCACTTGCTTGTCCTCTGCCAATCGACTCGCGCTTTTTATGGGACATATGTTCGCTTTGGGGCAGTGAGAGGAGATGATGATGGACAAAGGCGAGTGTGCCACCGAAACCAGACCTCCCCCTAGTGGTGACATCTGACCATGACACTGATACGAGCACTCACAGTTATTCCCATTACTACTGGGTTCTGTAAATACCTCCAAGCTCAGTCCGTTTGTCTTGAGTCGTACGGAGTCACTGATGCTGTGATGGATGGACATGCGATGGTTCCCCCTGCTCTCCATCTGCTCCTTTTTACCGAGGATATGGCGGTGAATGATTTTGTGAAACGTCAGCCTGAACTCACGAATGCGGTAGGCGTAGATAAACGGGTTGACTACAGAGTTGCCGTGGGTCAGGAGGATGGCAAAGTTTAGGAGCCAAAGGGGCGGGTGCTCGCAATTGCGACAAAATAAAGTAAAACAGTTGATGATGTGTAAAGGAAGCCAACAAACTGCAAATAGTCCCACGATTATTGCAAGAGATTTGGCCGCTTGGACTTCCTTTTGCAGAGTAGAGCGTGATTTCTCGCCGTGAAGCACCTTGAGCTCGATCAGTTTAAGCTGGTGACGCGCTGCCATGAAGATGCACAGGTAAATGCCCAACATGAGCAGTAGTGGCACCAAAACGCAGCCGAAGAAGTTGAAGTAGACCATGTAGCTCATATCGACGACAGACTCAAAGAGGCAGTTCATGTATCCGTCAGGACAGGGCAACGCTGTGGGCAGAGGAGGGCTGCTCTTCTCAGGCTGGTGCCAGCCCATCATGGGAGTCAGGCCGATGATTATAGAGAGTAGCCAGCAGATGGCGATGATGCCCCGGGCACGCTGTCCCGTCACCAAACTGTTGTACCTGGAAAATACACAACAAGACTCAGTATAGAACACATCTGCACACGTGGACGTGATACACGACATTATTGTGATAGTCTGAGAGACACTTGTGTGAACTCTCCAAACACAGTACATGGATTTCATTACCAATTAAAGGTGCACTATGTAACTTCTCTTGGGGAGGTTCTGCTAACTGCTTGTCTCCATGGAGATGCATTTGATTTCCAGATACGTTTATCACCAACCTTCTGGGCAAAAGCAATAACATCTCATCGGGAAAGTTGCGTACCCTCCACTAGAAAAGTTACATAATGCACCTTTAAGCTCCTGAGAGGAATATTATAAACTAATATTAAGATCTAGGCTCAGAAATGTGTGTGTGTGTGTGTGCGTGTGTATGTGTGAGTGTGTGTGTGTGTGCGTGTGTGCGTGTGTGCGCGTGCATGCGTGTGTGTGCGTGCGTATGTGTGCGTGTGTGAGTGTGTGTGTGTGTGTGTATGTGTGAGTGTGTGTGAGTGTGTGTGTGCGTGAGTGTGTGTGTGCGTGTGTGTGCGTGTGTGTGTGTATGTGTGAGTGTGTGTGTGCGTGAGTGTGTGTGTGTGTGTGTGTGCTTTATCCCACTCCATATTTAATGTAAAAGCCAGAAGACATGTAACTTCTGAGTGTATTTTTGTAATTGAATCCAAATCCGTTGGTTGCAATCCTTCTGGTTTTTTTAATACACGTCCTAAAACAACCAGGATACACAAATGCAATGAGGATGTTCTGGAGGAAATCCGGATGGACTAGAGCCAGTCAATTGTTTGGACTGCACTTTAAAGTCTGTGTTAAAAATATTCACAATCCATCAGTCTGAAGGATGTGAAATCATTTTGAGTTTGAGCAGCTCAGGGGACACATGCTTTGAGTCACATACTGCGTGGAAGAGGCAGCCAACTGTCCCAAAATGCAGTCTACAATTGAATATGTACAGGCTAGATTAGAGCGACATTGTGTGATCTCATTCCTGTGACGACGATATGGGAGTTTGGTAAAAATCTGCCTTTTGTGATTCGCTAATTTCCTCGTTCCCATCTGCACCTGCATTTGTTCAGCCTCGACAATGTTCTGAGTGACAGGAGGATTTGACAAACTGCAATTGGCACATGAATCATGGCAAAATTGAAAATGTGATTTGGCTCCTAAAAAAATTGTTGTATACATTTATTTATACATCTCATACACTTAAAACATGCTACAAGAATCACTCAGACATATCTTTGCTAAGACATTAAATCTATAATGTAATGGCAAACATATAACTATTCATAGACTTCATCTTCCTGTCTATAGCAACGTTTTGAGGACTTTCCCCATTCAAACTCTGTAATATCTAGATTTTAAAAGAGAACCAAGAAACTTATTAAACATCTTTGTAAGTCCTTATGATGGTTATATATGCATTTTTTGGGGGGTTTGAAGTGTCCTGGTAACATGAATTTTATTTTGAATGTGATTATAAGTCCTTATTTCAATTTTTTTTTTAAACAAACTGTTTTGTGTCTGTTCTCTGACAGTGTATTTTCACAAGCGAGCTGCAGGGGGAGCTCTATCGCAGAGGCAATTGGTTCAAATCATTCTGAAACCCATGGATTGACTTGGAGGATCTCAACTTTTGGTACTTGTTGTTTGGAAAGGCCTGTGACAATTACTACTATATCGACTAATTAATCAATATACGGATTGAAATATCAAGAGGAACAGTTCAACTCATCCCCAAACAGTGATTTTCTTTCCTTTTCCTATTATCATGACGAGTGCTTAACTAAATAAAGTTAAAATGAGAAAGCACTCACTATATGCAGTCAAAGGGAAGGAATTTTAAGACAATCATGATCATTCACATATATAATCCTAAATACTAAAACATAACAACATTTTTAGAAGCAAAATAAAGTACTTTTTATTTGGCTGCTTTTGTCACATGAACTTTATTTTTCCATCCAGAAAGTTTGATTTCACTGTTGCTTAGTCATGATCTCAGTAATCATGAATAACCCTTAAACATTGACAGTCCCGGATAGATTCCAAATATATTGATACGGTTAATTTCACACTTGATACAAAAGCGTAAGAATGTGATGAATCCCAACAGCATTTGTGAGGTCTATTTTGGGCCTGGCCGTGCTGCAGTGTGGGAGAGCAGCTGAGACGTTTAACTCACTGAATCGCATTCTTGGGAAGTTAAAGTGCAAAGGGTTAAAGTCCATAAACAGCCCCCTACGGTCTGATGCGAAAAAACAATGAAAAGAGAACCAAGTAGGAGGTTTGTTTTGTAGGTGATTGTGATAACGACACGACAAGACAAACCCAGCGTGACACATGAACAGATTTTTAAGGTGTATTTTATGGTATACTTGAATTACCGGTAATATTTTATAATCCAAATGTGGCTGAAACTGAACATATTAAGCAAAAGACAACTGAATTGAGCTTTTAACTGAATTACCTCATTATTATGTTACCCAAAGTTGATTGATTTGTGCATGTTTTGAGTAATCCTGACTTGTCCTGAGGCTACCCCCTATCCCCGCCCACATCCCTGGACTTAGTTGAGTGATACATATAGGGTTCTAAAATAACCGGAAGTTGCTGCTGGTGTCACCTTTAATTAAGTCCCCCCTTTCCGGTTGTATTAGTTAACATAGGGCCAGAGAAAATAGGTTCTACAGTTAAAAGGTGTTTTCAGGCCCAGGGAATCGGTGCATTGTTGACTTGTTGATCACATGAACATTGGACATTTCACACAAACTAATCTACTTTATGGCGGCGAGACGTTTCCCTCTTTCTCCACTTAAGGAGGTGGAGTTCCCGCTCGACTTATGACGTAAGCGCTGAGCTGTGGCAAAAAGAGGCAAAAGTGGTTGAATAAGGTGAATATCATGGCCTATATAGAGACAATTCAACAACAAACCGAGCAGCGTCTTCACTGTGGGACATTTGAATGCAGATCAATTCTTTGCAAAGCATCATCACGTCTGCTCAGAGAAGAATAGTCTTCTCTGGTGAGGTTAGATCTGTAAGTGCTGCTCTTAACTCCACTGAGACCTTCAGGATTAGCTATAAGATGCTATAAATTGACATGATACTATCTGTCAAAATATGCAACACAGAGCAGAGTTATGTTCACTGTATATTAATATTGTGGACTGTTTTCATCCGTATAAGACCAAAACATTAAAAACAAAACCAGGCTTGAATGATTATGTTGAAGAGATCTGTGATTTAAAGTCCTACCAACTCATTTTGTGGAGCAGAGCAGATCACGCAGCAGAAACATGACATTTTCAACAAAGCAATTCCTTTGTAGTGGGTGATATTGACAGTGAAGATGTGATTGAATCTCCACATGAGGTCTAGAAGATTGTGACTGGATAACAAGTCATGTGGAGCAGGATATCTGATGAGCATTTAAAATATCCAAGTGGAAAACTCAATTACTTCTTCGCCATTTGTTTCACAGGCTTTTTGATTCATGGATGTTTACCTGAATCCTAAATGTCTGTGATCTTAGCTCCAGTTGTTAAAGATAAAGCAGGAAAAGACTATTGTCGGCCCATAAGTCTAGCCACTACACGGTCTAAAGTGTTAGAAAGAGCTATTCAGAGGAAAATGGAAAGATTTCTGCTGACTTAAGTTTGGCTTTAGACTCAAGCATGGAACAGACAGGTAAGAACTGTTAGAGTTGTATCACACAATAGCCACAATAACACCATTTTTATGTGCAGGAAATCCATTATTACGGAAATTATAATCCTTATTTTTTGGCTTGAAGTGAATTTACTGACAACATCCACGCCTTTACGACTGAAATAATACCCCATTCTAAACTTTACATTGTGCTCACAGAGAAGATGTCTAATACTACACCAGATTGAGTTTTTTCCTTTGGAGAGTAAAACAGAATATTGAATTTATCCTCAAAAGTTAAAACTATTAAAAAGAAGCTCAAAAAGAAACAAACGTCTGGTGGAATTTCCCAAACAAAGAGATAAAACATATTTCTGAACTTGTGCTTAATTTAATGGTTCATTCATGTGCAACACTTGAACTTTAATATCGATATCGAGATAATGCAAAAACTTATTGGGATAAGATAGATAAGGAAACAATCTCATGAATGTGTGGACTTCTGAGTATTCATTTCTACTGCTCTAACGCTCTAACCACTCTGCCACCGTGCCACCCGTCTTCTCCTGAATAGTTTAAGACAAATGTGATTTTTATTGTTGCAAAATTGGTGTCTAGCCTTTTCCTTAGTGGAAATTGAGTTTGAAATCCAGATGAAACAGGAAAAGTCAGTTGGTGTGAGAGATTAAATTGTTTATTTTTATTGACCTTTATTTAACCAAGTCCCACTGAGATGCAGCATCTCTTTTTCTGGAGAGTCCTGGTCCCAGAGGGGAGGAGCCTATTGTACATGTTTTTAGTGGTAGAGGAAACCGGAGCACCCGGAGAAAACATACGCCACTGTTTACACTCTTTTGAAACAAGTGCAGTGCCCATGACTGACGGCTGCGTCACACCTTCACAGCACCACAGGAGAGCTTGAGTTCTGAGCAAATTACTTTCCCTACTTTATTATCTTATTGGCAGCCAAATGCCTTTTTTCACTCCTCTTTGCTCTTCCAAGTACATGTGCGACTTCTCCTTCTCTCTCAGGTGATAAATACTGTAAATGCATCATAAATGGTGGAACAAACATATATTTATTTTTGTGTTGTGTTTTAACACTGTATCTGCCCCTGTAATAGGCCTCCTTAATCTAATAATAAGACAAGAATAAGACATTCATCATTAATGATCTCATGATAGAAATATTATGGCCACAGAAACATGTTGAAATAAAGTGATAACAGCGACACGTTTGAAGCATTCGCTGATTATTACAAACCAATTGAAATTCTTTGTTTTGCTCTCAATAATCAAGTCCCTGTGCTTTTATCTTCATTTACAGAATTCCCAGATCTTCTAATTTCATCACAGAATTTGCTGAGTAATTATCCTCTGTCACTGACTGTGACATTTGAAAACATAATCCTACATGAGGATTTGAATATACTTGTGTGCTTCTACTAACTTTTAGACCTATTCAATTATTTTAAAATGACCTTAATGTGTTAGTGAACTAACACATGAAAATGACTTAATTCACACACTGGACTTAATTTAGGTCACTGGTATTATTCCAGCAGCATCCAGCAGTATATGATGTCCCTGTGTGTGTCCAGAGCAGAGTTTTGTCCTCTGAGTCTGTGGTAAATCCTCCTCTCACTCATTAAATGCAGGTACATTAAATACTCTTACATTCTGTGATACAGTCATTGTGACTTTACAGTCCCATGATCCTGTTGGTGTGTTAAATACTTTTATACTGGAGTGAGTTTCCACTCTGGCCCAAGTGGCACCTTTTACAATCCACACGCACACATAGAAAGGCCCTGGTGGAATAGTTACACAGGAGTTCAGAACCATTAGAACTGAGGTTACACACACTGCACTTAGAGATCACATGCTAACGTATTAGCTGGTAGATAAATCTGCCAGATATGATTATTTCTCTGATCTAATTATTAACTCGAGCAGTTTCACTCTCATTTTGTTGAGAAAGTAGAAAACATTAGGTCTCAAAATAAAGCATGTTCTGATTTATAACCTGTGCTTATAAATCCTCTATCTGCTTATCTGGGGCACTTTAACCAGTCCTTCTCCTCGCTGCAGGAGATCGTAACCCTCCTGTTTCCTAACACAGCTCCCAAAGAGCTGTTTCATCTAGTCTCCCGATACTTTTGCATATTTTGAGTATTTTCCATTCTGTGGGACATTTTCCAGATTGTTTTAAGAATGGCATCATTCTGCCCCTTCTTACAAAAATCAGAATTCAGATAATTCTATTTTAGATAATTTTGTTATGTTATTTATTATACATTTTAGAAAAGCCATTGCCTCCAAACGTTTATCATTCTTAATAATAAGTTTGAGAGATGATGATCTTCTGCTTTGAACAGACAGAGGTAAAACCTATAAACATTAAGTTCTTTTAGACTGTGTTCTTTTAGAAGTGCAACGTTTGATCAAGTATATTATACCACCCGACTCAAACGCCTTGAATCCTGGTTGGTATACGTGGAACAGCTCTCAACCTTGGGTGCACGGTGGCAAAGGCGGTTAGTGCTCTTGCCTCCCAAGAAGGAGATCATGGGTTCGATTCCTGGACCAGACCAACATCACATGATCTCTCTGGGTGGAGTCTGCATGTTCTCCCCGTGTTACCGTGGGTTCTCTCCGGCTTCCTCCCACCGTCCAAAGACATGCATGTGTTAGGCAAAATTGGTGACTCTAAATTGGCCCTAGTGAATGAATGTGAGAGTGATGTGAATCTGTTATGTCTATGTCTCTGTGTTGGCCCTGCGACAACTTGGCCACTGTCCAGGGTGTACCCCGCCTAAGGCCCGAAGTCACTGGGATAGGCTCCAGTCACCCGCGAGCGACCCCGGTAGATAGAGCTCTCAACCTACAAAAAACATATTAAAATTAAAGATTGAACTCATGCTTACCTTGAGAAAGTATTGTATGCTTGTATTTATTCACATTTGGACTATTGCAACGCATTATATTCTGGACTCGTGCTACTAAGTTTCGTATTGATTTTAAAATCTGAATTTTAACTTTTAAATGCCAAAATGGACAAGCTATATGAGTGACCTCTAACACACATCCATAAGAGATCAAGCCTTTTCTGTGTGAGCTCATGATAGAACTTTACTACGAAAAACCTTTTATAATTGTGCTTTGTATCTTTTTATTTTCATTGTGTTCTTTGTGTAACTGTAGTTTTAAAAAGTGCCATATATAAAGTGTATTATTATTATTGCTATTAGTACTCTGATGTAACTGAATATGGTACAAAACACATTCTAACATTAACATTTAGCACAGTTCTGAAGTAAATGGGGTTAAGTTGAGGATACGCTGTCTGCAAAAGCTATCAGGACTTCTCCATTTAAAACGCCCCAGAGACACTGTCCTGTGGGGGAGGCCTTCTGGGACATATTTGACCCGAGCCAATTCTGTCTTGACCACATGTCAGTGAGATGAATTATGCGCATGAACGGTGAGACTTTCTTGACACAGACTAATAAGGAAAACACAGTATTGAGAAATTGAACACATTACAGCATTGCACATTACACAAACCTGGACTTTCTAAACATAGTAGATAAAAGATCTGATCATGATAAATGGTCTTGAAGGGGAAATGAATAACACACATTTGTAAAATAGAAAATCTCTGTAAACATGAACAATAATTGCGGATTCCAAGATTGTCCTTTTGGGGCTGAAACAGGAACAGGAAGATAAATGAATGGGAATTTGTTGTGTTGTGTTTATTTGGAGTTTAAAGTATTTTTTTTGATTTTTCTTAATGATGAGACATTGTTTAGCCGCATTTCAATCCTGTTCGTTTAATCGGGGTTTATTTGTGCTCGGCTAAATGCTTCTTAAACTGGACAGTGACTGATGACGTGTGCATTAGGGGGATTGGATTTGGCGCAACCTTGACACGGGACTAAAATTTGGAGCTGCTATTGTGGGAAGGAAAATAGAATTAAATGAGTCTGGTAGACAGTCAGATAAGAAGAATGCGCGTTATATGAAATTATGAAAAGACGGAACGATTCTGTCACTCGTCGTCTTATTTTCTAGGGACTTTCTTTCACATTTCAACTTATATTTGTAATGCTGAATATGAAAGCAAGTAAGATTCATAATGGGAACACATTTTTCCACATGCCATGTAAAGTGTTATTATTTTATGCCGTTTGTAGTCTTAATTATGATGACTTCTGTTGCGCTATGTCAGTGATTTGACCAGACTGATTCATAAAAAAGGCAGCGTAAAAAGTGTAAAACCACATTTCTGCCTTCTGATTTTAATGATTTGTGTGAAATGACTGTCAAAATTGAGTCATTTTAGTAATTTCACATCTGACTAATACCTAAACCTTGCCCCCTTTTACGATCCGTCACCGTGAACGTCCTCGTCTGCGGAGTGTGTATCACCGATTAAGAAAATAAAAGTGGAGAATGAAGTAAGCACAGAGAAGTGGGCGTGTCTGGGGGGGTGTCGGTGGAAACAGGGATTTGCAGGAGAAGTAAGATGACTGAAACAAGCATGAATCACTCGTGCTCGAACATAATCATGACAATACTAACATAAAGTACTGTTATTTTTGTGGCATTTTGAAACTTGTGAAGTGAAGTGTTTGAAAGTGTGAAGTTTGGTAATAAAAATAAGGTATAAATAATTCTGTTTACGTGGCGATCGTGGCGGCCATCTTGTGAGAGGAAGAGCAGCCAAATTCTAATAGAAAATAATGTAAAAACAGGGCCATAAAAATGATGGATTAAAGTGTTTGAATTGGCATTTAATAGTAGATTTGTGGTCGGTCCTCATGATGCAGGGACTCTGGATACTGTCATACATCTTTACTGTGTTTACTTCCTATAGCTATTACTCATGCACTTCAGTACTTTGGAAACCACCTTGTTTATGAAATGTGCTAAACAAATAAAGTTGGATTGGATAAATATGAAATACTAATTTATTTACCTAAAACATGTTTTTATCCATTTGTTTCACAGTAGTTTGGTAGAACATGGACATTAGATAAATTACATATACAAAAAGGCCTGATTATCTTATAATAAATCATATTTTTTTATAGTTTTTTGTATGGAATTTCACATTCACAAGAGCTGGAACTGGATGTGGTAGAGGGAAGTACTCTTATTTACTAAGTTACATATAACCACAACCCATTTGAAGAGATTGTACTTTTCAGACACCATATTCCCCCCCCTTGAGTAACAGTCTCTTACTTGAGTAAAAAAGTCTCTCTTCCCACTTTGAGTAAATTTACAACTGACAAAAACATGATTTTGTCAGAATAAATTATTATTTGCTTTGTCATTTTGCGTCGATTCTTTGAAAATCCCAGAATCTGTGCCTTATTGAGCACCGGTCTCAGCTACTCTACCTCCTACCGACCTTTACCCCTTTTATACCCCTTTTATACCCCTTTTATACCCCTCACCAATCAACAGGGCGCACTAACCTGAGTGGCAGCTTGATGGCGATGTAGCGGTCGATGGCGATGGCCAGCAGGCTGAAGATGGAGCTCTGCGTCAGCACCAGCACGAAGCAGGCGATGAACAGGCAGCCGTAGAAGTTGGAGCAGAAACCCGTGCTGATCACTATGGCGAAGGGGATGGCCAGGACCCCCACGGCAATGTCCGCCACCGCCAGCGACACCACGAAGAAGTTGGTGATGGTCTGCAGGTTGGAGTTGAGGGCCACGGCCCAGCAAACCAGCACATTGCCCAGAACGGAGAAGACGGCGATTAGAAGCTCCAGGACGATGTAGAAGACAGAGGGAGCGTCAAACATGGTAGTGCCGGCGGAAAGGTCCAAGTAGAAGGGACCAGCAGAAGGACCATAGCTGCGCGCACACAACTCCACAGCGTCTCGAAACAAAGCGCATTAACCACGGCTATTTGCTCAGACGAAACACTATGTGGAGATAAACTGTTGTGTGCACTGCGGTTGTAAAATAAAAAGTGTCCCTCCGCTCTGCTGGCTCCAAGGTCCGGCCCCTTCGCGGAGACGTTCTTCCCATGAGCCTCTGGGGGGAGCTGAGATGATGCCAACAACGGAGCGACAGCAAGTACAGATGTCACTACGGATAAGAGGGGCAGATAGAAATATACATCTAATTAATAATACTCCTGATAACATGTTATCAAAAACATTTCATTTGTACAGCTTGTAACATCAGTGCTCTTGTCTGCCACACAAACTGAGCCATGCAAGGAGAAAAAATGTAAATCTTTTATACTTAGACTTGGACTGAATAATGGCAAAAGGCAGATACATGTCCAATGCCTGGAGAGTATTTAGGAGACAGATCATTTTTCCTCACGAACCAAGCTACAAAGCCTATATCCAGGGTCTCCAATAGGTGGCCAGGGGGGAATATGAGGCCAGGCAATACGGTTTCTGTGTTGCATCACTTTGCATGACTTTGTGGCATCTTTGCTGCTGTAGGCCACTGTAGGTGAACTGTGATTGGTTCTTGGTGCCCTGAATAGTGAAGTTAGCTCTGTTATTCTACTGTACTCTGCTTTTAACATCAATTAAACCAGATGTCTATTGCTTCTAAATGCCAACGACACGTCCGTCAAGATTCAGTTGAGACTCGATTTGATTTAGATGAGCTTGAAATACACATAAACCGAGAGGAAACATCTTAGAAGAGGGAAAAAGGTTGAGTTTTCCATTTAATCTATTTTCCACCGTTCGTTCTGTCCAGAATGAAACTCGTGATCAATCAGAGCGCTCCATTGACAAAGACGTCCACTGGCAATAACACACAGAGAAACTTCTCCTGCGAGACAGAACTGAATCCTACGAGGGCCAATGACACTCTCCAGAACACAGACATGTTTCTGACAGCTCCGTGCGCTCATAAGAGCCGCGTGCCTGTTTTTAATAACCTTATATTTTGTATTTCACTGAAGCAAAGAGTAGATTTGCGGTGCAGTAACTGTTCAATAAATAACTGTCTCGTATCAGGACTGCTAAAGTTCAAGCTCTCAAACAGACACTGATGTTTGGGGCTCGTCCCGCTGTGGTTTGGTGGGACTGCTGGTTGCTTACAGCTTCCATAAACAGCCCTTGTTGACCCGGTGTGGAGCAGAGGGAGCAGACTGTGGTCGGAGTTGTTCACGTAACGCGGCCCCCAGTGCTCGGCCTGTGAAAATCCCCCTGCGGACCAAGAGGAAGCACCTGCAGAAGAGACGCTACTCAACATTCAGCGGCATGTTACCTGTCTATTGTTGTTTTTTACTTCACACATGGGCCAAAGCTTCTATTTTCTTTGGATTGTTTTTGTCATCAGGACTCCAGACAACATTGCTGACATTATTTTGTGCTTGTTTAATTCTGGTTTAGGCTGACGTGACGTGTCTTTTGAGTGTGTTTAGAGTTGGGAGGGTTGCATTGACCCCATTCACACATAAATCTGAGTATACAGTCAGCTCTGGCCCCCGTTCACACACACGCTTCAGTCCCAGAACATTGCCAGGTCGGCTCTGTTCACACTTAACCTGGCATTTGTCCCTCTGCAGTTTGTGAAGAGAACAAAAATAAAAGTAAAAAAATAGAGGAAGTAGAGCTGAATCCTTCTGTGATGTCATCAATAAGCGACATAGCATCAAAAATGCAGGGACAATATACATAGAACTTAAACATCTTAAATATAATGATGTTCACCATGTTTTAGGGAAATGTCTAAGCTGCTTCGTGCTCTTCAAGGTCACTTTTGATCTCTTAAAATGAACAACGCGATTAAGAAAGTCTAGATTAGATAACATTTTGAAAGCATCATTTCCAGACAAGCCTTTGTAAACAAACATAGTTCCTTCCTCTCTTAAAGTTGCCATCAGAAAATGAATGATGTTTATTCTGAGGTCCAACTGGAACATAAATCCATGTTATAAACTAGAATGAGAGAAAGTAACATCCCCAAAGAGGTTCCCTCAATGTAAAAACATGAAAAGTATCCTGCAATACTGTGGGAAAGTCTTTTTATATTTCTTATGACTTTGCTCAACAGTTGAATCAAATAAACAATACATAATTTAGAGCTGCAACAAACAATTATTTTTGATAACTGATTAGCGATTATTCTTTTCGATTAATTATATCAGGGACTGCAGATGGATTAAAATGGCTATTTAGCTACAATCTGGTGCAGAGCATATTTGTTTTTACGAGCTTAAAGTCTCTGTACATTGTCCCTTCAAATAAAGACTAAACTAAACTAATCGATTAGTTGTTTAGAACATAAAAAGCCTGTGAATGTATTTATTTAATAATATTTACCCAGATAAAGCTGTTTTGGAGTTGTGCATAGTCCAGTTAATTATTATTTGACTACTTAAAGTTTATTTGTCAGGCTAGACAACATATTTCAAAAAAATTTACTAAAACACAATTATATTTCACATTTTACTTAACATTTTGCCTATATGTCCCCAATTTGACAATTTTTGTAAAGTTTATAATGTTACTTAGCATCTTAGCAACCAGACTGAAAACAAGAGCCAAAAACCAAATAAATTGCACAATAGTTAAGATTTGACAAACAATAACACCATATAACACCTTTATTTTGACAGTTTAAACCTTCGATTGTTTGAACTGTCAGAAAAGTGTGTCAGTCAAGTGTAAATTGTCTCTTATTGATGACATCACAGAGGCTTTTTCAAAATTTCTTCACAAACTGCAACTTAACGGAAGTAAAACTATGATGAATATTTACCACAGGTTTAATCCTACTAAACTAAGTCATAATTAGAAAAAACAGGAGAATCTGTCATATAGACTTTAATCAGTTATTTGCAATTAATTGATTAACTTGTTGTAGCCCTGAAATAAATTAAATAAATAAACTATTAAAACATTGGTTCTTGTGAATATTGGGAGTTGATTGTATTTATTTATTCAGGCAGACATTACAGTCATTATCACACATTGATCATTCATTTTCTTTTTTAAGCCTACACACCTGTTAAAATGCCAGGTTTTGTGATGTAAAAATAGGACCAAGATAAATTGTTTCAGAAATGTTTCCACCTTTAATGTGACCTATAACCTATGACCTATGATTCAGTTGAAAACAAAAATTATCCTTTGGGGCGGGGGGAGTAAAAATAAAAAGTCAAATAACACCCTTAAACTTTGCTGAAGCACCTTTTTATTCTAATTTCTTAAATCACTCAGTCTTTTTGGATAGAAGTCTATCAGCAGGGCAGAGGGCAACATTTGCCCACTGCTCTTTGCAGAAACGCTCCAAACCTGTCAGATTGCGAGGGCATCTCCTGTGCGAGGGCATCTCCTGTGCACAGCTCTTCAGATCACTCCACAGGTTTTCAATGAGATCCAGGTCTGACGCTCCTCTTCATCTGCAGCTTTCCAACAGAAGCCTGAAGGTTTTGAGCCAACATTGACTGGTATTTGGAACGGTTCATAATTCCCTCCACTTGATTAACTCAAGAAAAACATCCCAAAGCATGATGCTGCCACCACCGTGCTCCACTGTGGCTATGGTGTTCTCTTGGCCATGTGCAGTGTTGTTTTTGCACCAAACGTACCTTTTGGGAGCCATGGCCCAAAGGTTCCACTTAGGTTTCAAATGTGTTTGTGCAAAAGCCTGGCTTGGATGTTTTTCTTTGTAAGAAAAAGCGTTCATCTTGTCCCCTTACCCCAAAGCCCAGACATACGAAGAATACGTTAGATCGTCGTCACATGTACTACACAGCCAGTACTTGCCAGAAACTCCTGCAGCTCTTTTACAGTTGCTGTATGCCTCTTTGCAGCTTCCCTGACCAGTTCCCTTTTTGTCTTTTCATCCATTTTGGAGGGACTTCCAGTTCTTGGTAATGTCGCTGTTGTTCCATATTTCCTCCACTTGGTGAGTCCTGTCTGTCATTGTGTTCCAAGGTAAATCGAAAGCCTTGGAAATTCGGTGTACCCTTCTGCTGACTGATGCCTTTCAACAATGAGATCCCTCTGATGCTTTTGGAAGGTCTGTGCGGACAATGGCTTTGGCCGTAAGATGCAACTGAGACTGAGTCAGGAAAAGCCTACTAGAACAGCTTTACAGAGGCAGTGCATATGATGGTAGGTGTGTATTGACTCCTATTTAACCACTTCCCCTGTCATAAGCGGGTGGGAACACGAATGCAACCTTTGTGCAACCTTTTTATTCTTCCTCCCCCTCACAAATAGATTGATTTTTTGTTTTCAACTGAATCATCAAGTGGAAACATCTCTGAAATAATCTATCATGGTCTTTTTACATCACAAAACCTGGCATTTTAACAGCGGTGCGTAGACGTCTTATATCCACTGTACATGTTCTAATCATAAGAGCTCCCCTAGAGCTCTAGTGTGGGCACGAGATACTTAAGTTTCCTGCTATCTATCTCCACAATGAACAATACACATTTGCTCAACCATAAAAAACGTCTTCTGTGAATCCCAGGAGCGTCACAACTGTGCCCACGTACGTGTCACACAATCAGCTGTAAAAGATGTTTCTAGTAAGTGCTGTTTATTGCTCATTCAGAAGAGGAACACCGCGCTCTTTGCCCCGGGTCGTGGTGCTCCCTCGGGCCTCAGGGGGTCACACGGGGCCCTTTTTGTTACTGCTTTTATAACATTTCCTCTTTGTTCAGCGCTTTTCATCCTTCCCCGAGGAGTTTGCATTGGTGTCATTTCACAGTCTAATGTTACAACTATGCAACAGCCCTGTCCAAACTGGTTTTGAAAGTTGAATGATCTTTCGATATTTGCAACACGTTCAACAATTGTCAGGAATGAAAACAGAGACACGCAGACTTAACGTTGGGATCTAAAGGTTCGTCTCATGCATGAAAATATTCATACTATTTAACATTTGCTAAGTTATGATATGCTTTTTGGCAGCGAACCTTTAGAATTGTAGAAGAATGTGAACTTTAACATTTGCCTAGAGGAGTTTTTTGACCGAACCGAATGAATAAACTTGAATAATCACAGATAAACATGTCAGTGCACTTCAGAGTTGCAGTGAAGCAGTTGCAGTAGCATGTAGTGTTGTAGGTTAGATGCTGCGGCCACATCCTGATTAAACACACTGTTGCTTTTCAACAGAATTCTACCTGAACATTACACCACAGAACAGAATAATACATGGCACACCCGTGGAGGAAGTTTAAACAAATGGCATGGCACGCTTCTTAGTAAAAGAAGAAGGACACGACAGGTTCTGCTTTTTTAAATTGACTGTAGCACATCCAATTATAGCCTGGTGGTCGACAGATTGAAACTGTCAGCGGCTTGAATTCATTTTCTAATTTTCGTCATGAGTCAAATAAGTAGCACAATCTTCCAACTGATTATCTTCTGTCACATCTCATGACTTTGTAAAACAGTTTGCTTATTGTTGAGAAGATTTTCTAAATATTGAAAATCTGAGAGCAATGCTGCCCGTGGTCAGGTGGTTAAGGCAGCAGCACTCAAGAGTCAACCATAGATAAATCATCGTAATTGTTATCTGGACTATACAGACTGTTTGTTTTGATAACAAAAACACCAACAATTTTAAATCAGAATGTTAATTTTGATTTAACATTTCATCAATAATACTCTTTATTTGTGGCACATCTCGATTTAGAAGCCTCCAGTCATCATATTTTAAACTTCATGTTATGTATGTTAAAATGTATTTAAATAGTTGTATTGGAAATAACAATTTCACATGTCGAGTGCAGTTTTTTTTTCTTTCAAGATCCAGATAATAAAGTTAGAAAGGCAATTTAATATTCAGTCCAATAGCTTTTTTAAAACCTGCTTACAATCTTATGGCACTATTTAACGCCTGATTGGATGATTAGACACATTTACCAACTTCCTCAACATATCCAAGTCCAATAGATTTAATAATATGCTTAAATGTTATAAATAAAAGCACTTAACAGAACATGAACTGCTGGAGTTTTCTCACCTTCTCCCGCTACAGCAGAGTGCACTTTGTCTCTGAATCCGACCTGTTTACTTTAAAAAAGGGCAAACGACAAATATTCAAACGTAATAAATAAAATCCCGGAACATGGCGTAATCCCCCTCACGAGCTCAAACTCTTCTGTTCTCTCTGGTGAAACGTCCCTCTCGCGCGCGCCCCGCCGTCATAAACCACATGGAGCGTAACGGGCAGTGGGCGGGGCGAGACCCATCGACGTCTAGAAAACAAATAAATACTAAATCAATAATTAAACTCCTTCACAAACTGTCATGGTCATGTAGGAAGGTGGTTTGGATTTAGGGACGGTACCGCACGCCACCTGCACGTTATTTCCACGCGCCACTTGCTCGTCTCCATGGTGACTGGTTTGGACGTATCTTGCGTTATTAAAGTTGATATGACAGCTTTTTCTAATTATGACATTGTTTGGTGCGATTGTCTCATGGATCTATTATATTATCCCCGTGGGAACTATTCATTATGAAGGTTATTTTGTGTTTTTATTACGACGATTTTTCTTTTTTACATCAGATTTTTTAGACATCGAATTTATTTATTTTTTACTTTGTATTTTTTTTTTACATCAAATTAAAAAGAAATAATCGTATTTATTTATACAATGAATATTTTTACTAGATTCAATGTAAAATAAATAAATAATTGATGTAAAAAAATAATAAAAACACAAAATAACCTTCATAATTTATCATTGTTCAACATGAATCAAGTGGCAGTTTGGAGAGGAAGCATTAAAAAAGTAAAAATAGAAATATACAGGAAGTAGAGGCAAGTCCGACAGTTTAAAACAAACATGTTGGTATCAGGTTATTACTGTTTGTCAAACCAAACCAACTATGATTGGTAATTGATTCCAGTCACGTGACCTGTACGCCAGCAGCCATCTTGGTTTAGGTCGCTAATGTAAACAAATGTAAACACCAATTAAAATCTGCATAAACTGCTGCGATATCATAAAAGTTCAACTCTTTACTGTTAGCTGTGTAAAACAAACAAATGACATTGTACATTGTTACATTTTGAAACGCAAACATGGCTTTGTTAGGGAGTTCTGTAGAAAATGCTAATAAATAATTAGCATTGGTGATTAGTGACAGGTCAAACATAATGAACTCGGAGAAATCAACAATTCAAACATGGCTTATAAGTGTCTGAAACTTTCCCTGGGTAAGGCAATAATGCTGCAATAAATGTGGAGTTTTTGAGCTTTTAGTGCTTAATTTGATCAAGGTCTTTTCCAGTTAAACGTCTGTGTAAAGTCATGTCAAACCCGTTCTAAAGCCTTTTTTATATGGACGTTAGTTGGCAAAATCCCCGACACTTTTCAGGCAACGTTTGTGAAGTAGTACAAAAAATGAACACTTGTTGCTTTGCGTAGAAATATACAATAAGTAATTATGACTATTTGGTGTGACAGTCCCTGTTGTTAAAATGTGTAATCAGTTGTACATCAGTCAAGTGGCAGTTTGTGAAGGAACATTTTTTAAATAAAAGTTACAAATTACAGGCAGTGGAGCAGAATTTCAGAAAACAAAGGTGAATCATAACTATTGTGTAATTTATAAGGTTTGTTCACAGGTAACAGTTGTGGAATTACCTCTACTTACTGTATGTCATATCTGCTGCTCATGTCCAACCAGGAAGTACGTTTTGTTTAAAAATAAAATCTAGTGAAACTGTCTAATCATATGCACTTCGTGGGCGTATGTTAAAAAACAAGTTACAGTATATGACTTTCCAACATGACTTAAAGAGGAAATGAGTGGTATATAATCAGTGTGAATCAGATGTGAGTCAGCTTTGTTTTATTCAGTACTTATACACTGGTCATTTTACCCTTGATGCTTATTTTATTGCGCAGTATGTTTTAACCCATTTGACCTGCGCTTTAAGACACACTACATGAGGAAAAGAACTCCATAACTCAATGCATTTATACGCTTATGTTTACCTGAATTCTTGCACAGGATTACATTGCCGTTTTTCCAAAATTGGGGCATTTTTCTTTACTCTTCTTTACTTTAAATTTAAACAACTCGACATCTAACAGACATTTATTGAGAAAGAAAATAACATGAAAAAAATTGAAAGAGGCAATAAAAGAGCAGCCACAGCTTTTCCAATGGTCCTTTAAGAGTATGACAAGAAAATAAAGCATCAAGACCATTTGGCATTTTAACAACTGATTATCATCCAAGTGTCTGTCTAATACTGCAACTTAGTCCCTTAGTATAAACACACACAAACACACACACACACACACATAAACAAACGCACACACAGTTACAGTCATGACGTATTCCTCTGCATCGAAAGCATATTAATGTGTGCTGCAAATAAACATCTGACATCAAAATGGAACAAATTACATTTCAGTGGAAGTATAATCATATTCAAGTAAACAAAAGGAAATGGAACACTGTGTAAAACAAAGGAATGCAATTAGACTTAACTTAATTTACATCACCAGTAGCAACAAAGGCAAATGTTTTATATTAAACGGAGCTCGATGCAATGTGGGGGGAACGTGATTCTAAACCTCAATAAATATTCAGACAAAACACAAAAATTAGTGACCACGTTTTGTAAGAGAAAGCAGACAAACCAGCATCGGTTTGCGAGTGTTGACGATTGAAAAATTGACCATTAACAAAGCAGTCTTCTCATTTTCTATTGCAACGTAACGCTTGTGTGGTGAGATACAGCCACGCACAGGAAGCGCACGACTCTGCAGACACAACCGTACAGGAAGTGGGTCAGAAATGTGTGTTTGTAACAGATTCTTACTATTTCAAATCAAACGGCATGTTTGCTTCACTACCAGACAAAATAAAGAGACGATTTAAAGTTTCTGGTGATGAAAAGGATTAGCCTAAAGCCTAAACTAAGTGCACAACACATCGACGTGTACCTGCAGTAGACACGTTTGCTTTCAGTCAAGAGTCCTGCAAATACACAAATCCCGTTTGCACACACTGTATCGTTGTGATTTAGTCGAGGTTTAGGCCCGACTTGGTCCAATTTTAGCCCAGATTCAGTCTCGCTCTAGTCACGACGCCCTCAACATTGTGCCTCAGTGTCTCAGATTAAGATTTGCAACATCAGAATAATGTTCACACTGAGCTATCACAGTATTTCTGACTATAAAAAGGCAAGAAATGAGTGGCATCGTTAAAACAGCTTATCTCAGAGCAGCTACTTCATGTCCAACGCAAAAAAGGAGCTGAAATCATGCAAATAAATACAGTGATTTTGGTAGAATGAGGCACACAAATGGTCACACACACACAAAGAAAGACTGGGGCGTTTAAACAAGCTGCCAGCCTGGTCAGCCAAGTTACTAATTAATTTATATATATATATATATATATATATATATATATATATATATATATATATATATATATATATATATATATATATATATATATATATATATATATATATATATATATATATATATATATATATTATTTGCAGAAAGTTTGGGCTTGATTGGGCTTATTTGCAGGTAGTTTGAGCTTGATTTCTTTTAAGTGGGTATGAAAAGCACACCACTCAAGGATATAGTCAGAAATATAATGCAATCATACAACAACAGCCCTTTTTGGATGAATGATGCAGATTGATTTCAGAGGAATGTGCCATGAAGTGATCGCAGACCTATTTATAGAGGAAAGTGAAAGGGTTTGTTTGGCTGGCCAGGGCAACTACTGAACACAAGTTAAAAAGAACACACATATAAAGTCATTGGCACAATCTGAATTTTGCATACTACATTTCAGGGAGGAAGAAAAAAAGGTGAATTTGCTACTCTGACCTTTGTAAGATTGTACCGTGTATGTGTCATGTCGAAACTAATTCACAACATTGACAAATTGGGTCAAAAAACAAACAAATTCCACTAATACATTATGGTCAGATTAATACAAATGTGCCCAGTTCTTTTTTTTTCAAATTAAATGCAAATGGGAATATAGTGTTAGAAAATGTGCTTCTTCTAATGCAGCTCCGAGCATGTGTCCGTTCTCAATCCTCTATCGAAGTAATATGGAAATTCACACCACCAAAGGCCATAAAAGTAAAGATTTTGGCAATTGTTTCACTTCAGCTTTATAAATTCGTAAAGTTACAACCTGATCTTACAACAGGCACTTAATCTATTTCTGTTGAAGCAACTGCAGGGCTACTCCATCCACAGCCAGTGTCATCTTTGTGCCGAGTCCAAGCCTGGATAAGTGTAGTGGGAACCGATGTGGTACTATGCATGCTATAAGGCAGATGGTTAGCTTTGCCTAACCCAGATTCAGACATTTGGCTTCTGGCTTTAACCATAGACTGTATAAATGTGGACGTAGCTAGCCCGTTAGCCCGCTATCCGCCGCGTTACGAACAGGAAGTGAGCGCGAATGTCTCCTTCAGCTCTGGCCCCGTTTCAATTTCTACTGAGACATCTGCAGCTTTGAAACTGCTGGTGTCAGGACTCAACATTCTGGTCTCAAAATGTTTGTTTTAAAAAGCTCAAAGAGATGTGTTTTTATTTCACTTTTGTCTTAGTAAATCAAGATATGAACAATAAATCAGACACCTTTCCCCCCAGTCCGCTCCAGCAACACGTTTGATTGACTGCTGACGCGGCTCGTTGCTAAGGGAAGGGGGCGTGTATCCTCTACAACCTCGCTTCTGATTGGCTCTGTGGTCGACATGAAAAGTGCACTCCGATGACCAAATACGAATGTGCCAAATTAGCAGCGCAGGGTCGAGATTTGACATGCTTTTATCAAGAAAAAGACACCTAGCATGGCTAATGAATCGACATTATGGCGTCACTTTGTCCACTCGTTTACACAGTCTACGCTTGTAACCAAATATTCACAGCTAAATACTAAAAATCAAATATATTAGGAAGCAAATAACTCAAAGGCTGTAAAAGGCACTATTTTTCCTAAATAACTGTACAGATGATCTCGTGTGCTCTCGTGTTCGCCGGCATGTAGCGCTCGTGCCTCACCAGTGTAACAGCAGAAATATACAAGACAAAAAGCCCTTATCGACTCGGCGAGTGTAGCTTCGGGAGCGCGTTAGTCCTCCGCGTTTAGTGTTGTTCGGCGAAAAGAGTCACGCTCCATTTTGAAGTAACGCAATGAGAGCGTAGCTGTGGGGAAATATGAAGGTTTCTGTGAGGTAAAATGGCAGGTCGTGGCGGTGAATTGTGGTGTGGATTATTATGCTTTTTTAAGTCAAGTTTCAAAGTATTTGTAGATGGCCGTAACGTAGGTCATGACGCTCTGCCAGTCCGGTCGCTCCGTGTGCACCATCTCATTAAGGTCCTGGGGAAACAGAAAAGGACACATTTAGTAATAGATAGGGGTTTTAATGTTTTACAATTAATGTGAGGAAAACATCACGATTTAACGATTATTCACGATTACTCTTACACAAGTTTGTGAACAGCTTTAGGAAATTGCAGGAAAAATAAGTTAAATGTTGTCAATAATCTGGCTGTTTTTGCCACATTTATTTGAAAAAAAATCTTCGTCTAGAGGCCTTTAGTCTCCATATTTCAACCTTTATTTGGTTGAAAATATTATTTAAAAATGTCTCAATGTAGAAGAGAGTTAACTGTTTGACAAAAATAATCATTAGTGACTTTCTAACTTGATCTTCAACCTGTCCAAACGTCCATTCAATAACAGTGAATTAACGATAAGTAAATGATGATTAATAAACACAGTCATAATTATTATTCTTGGTCTAAGAGCGCATGCAACTTTGCTTTAGTCTAAAATGTTCCTGTTTTTGTCCAGATCCTTGACTCTCTGCACACCACAGCAGGTGTAAACAGGCTATAATTAATACCATAAAAGTAAACAGGTCAGACATCTGTAGACCAGGACAATATCCCAGCTTCATAAACGCTGGACAGTTCTCCACACTTAAAAACACGCTGATTTACTCAAGGTCATAAATCTTACCAAAGTGCATTTGATTCCGACGCTCTCTGCGGCCTGGAAAGCCAACGTGAAGTTTCTCCTCTGCGGGAAAATGGAGTTGAGGTCAGTAAACACGCAGGTGAACCAGTGACACACGTGAAGTTCTGTCAGGAGAAAGAGCTTGCCTTGTCTTGGCTGGAGAGCTCCTGGTACGGGATGTGCGCGGGCAAATACGTGTGAAGAACCGCACAAAAGGCCAACCCGTCGTTCCAACTGCTGCTGAAGTTTGTGATGTCGATGTTCTGAAAAAAATTAATGTACGGATTAAGTGCCCATTATGGAGAGTTACATACAATGGTATAGTCAGGACAGTTTTTTTCTCTGAATTATGAAAAAGACTATTCGACCTAAAAACACTGCACTGGTCTGGTTCATTGAAACAGCAGGTACATCCATGGAAACGGCACGGAGGACCACGACCATGTTATAATAATCTGTTGTGAAACAGACAGTCCGAGATGACACGGAGGCCAAAGTGAGCGGCACACAGAGCCAACGCTGCAAAACGGCAAAATGCAGCCACCGCTAAATGGTTTACAGAATGTACAAAAAAAAACACTCACTCAATTAATCGAAGAAAGAACCGATAGATTACTCGATTACTAAAACAGTCGATAACTGCAGTCCCATAAAACAATTTTTCCTCAATTATCAATGTTATTTAATACTAAATTATGATTAAAAGTGCAGCTCTCCATCTTTAATCGAGTTATTTAGTAGAATTTTCCAACACAACGTGGAGCTGGACGTTGGTTGTAGTCAATATGTTTGTTTTTTATAAACGGACAATCTCTCTAATCTTTAACATCACATTGGTTCACATTGATTAACCTTGATTTAAACAGGTCAGAAAACGCTTTGGCCCCGCTTTGGCCCCGCTTTGGCCCCGCTTTGGCCCCGCTTTGGCCCCGCTTTGGCCCCGCTTTGGCCCCGCTTTGGCCCCGCTTTGGCCCCGCTTTGGCCCCGCTTTGGCCCCGCTTTAGTTACAACCACATGCATTTCAGTGAATACGCAGAATAGAGACATTTTGTTTTGAGTCCATTTGAATGGACACAATTGCGGATTTTATGTGATTAAACTGCTGGTGAAAAGGCATTTAAAGGTTGTTTGCGCTTCGCTTCTGAGAAAACTGTTTCACAGGAACTATAAGCGCACAACGCAAATATCACTGTCATCGTTATGGGTTTTTAACATCGTTATTGTCACTATAAATCCACCAGCTGCTGAACCCAATAAAACTTTACAGAAAACAGCACCTGCTTCGCCTCCTAATTACAAATCATATTCAATTATTTCAAGTAAAAGATAGTCACAAACCTGCTTTTATCTGGCTAAAATGCAAGCTTCAGGTCGCTTTGGTTGTTTTTCACATGCCATACAAGTTCAATGTAGCGTACTTCCTAAAAACAGGCTTATGATGCCATGGAAACTACAAACGCCGTCATTTAAAGAGCTATAATTTCACCGCGGCAGATGCAAAACGGGTTTATCTACGAGCAGTTTGCTTTCGGGTCAGTGGAGTAAGGTTATGGCTTCAGGTTTAGTGCAAGGCGTGGATTAAGGGATATGAGGCGATGGATGAGGTTATATTGGTCAAGAGGAAAGATAAGAAGTAGAAATAAAAGCATTATTCACTTTACTAGAGGTGGAGATGGAGACTAGATGGTGGAGAAATTATGGCACTGTTTGAGACAATTGTGTCGGCTATAATTCAAACAAAAGATGGAAAGCTCCCGAAAAACAAGCGTATAAAGGGATATCTCTACACTTTTGTACAAAATGTGGTCCATTCATGTTTTAGGCAATACCTGAACCTCAAATAAGATATTTAATGGAACTAATTAAAGTAGCATTTATACTTCAAAAAGACAACAAGTGGGACTTTCAGAATATGAATCTTAATTTGTAATTTGTATTAATCTACTTGAAGGATCTATTAATTTCACTTGTTTCAAAGCATTTCTGACTTGTTTTATTGGATCTTATTTCAAGCAAAGAGATTTGACATTTGAACATTTCTGTGCATTGGACAATATATATAGTTTTAACACATTTCTGTTGGATATTGTTATAAGGATACTGCAGAAAATGGAGATAATAACTGTTGTCAATATTGTCCAACCTTATACCGTCAGTTATAACAGTTCTGCTGTCACGAAGCCTTCCAACCAAAGGGTTACAGGTTCAGATATCCCTTGTACAACTGTTGTTTCTGGGTAAGAAACGGACGGCCTCAAGATTGTGTCTGATCAGAAACAGTCTTTTGTTACACTTGTACACAATCTAGTATTAAGCAAATGAGCTGTAAACTTTACTACACTTTATCTTACTTCCCAGACCTTTTGTGTTGCTTCACACTTTTAATCACAACCAACTTTTCACTGCGACAAGAACTGGCCCAGTGCCAAAACCCACACAATCTTTGAGCAACATCTGACGCAAGAAATCCATCCTGTTACGAAGGAAAAGACCGGCCTCGACCTCCCACGACCCCCACAGCTCAAATCATCGAGCAGATCTACAACTCAAGACTGAATCAACAGTTTGTTTGGGAGATGCAGCTGGACCACACTTTAAGTCTATATTTTATGTTATTTGGTAACGCCAAATGAGCCGAGGGAGGGCAAAACTGGCAGAAATCCAGAAATGGAAAATTCACAATTATTTTGCTTTGGGATTGTACCGTAAACTCACTTCAGTAACACAAATAATCAGAGAATTAAATAAACGTACGAGTTATAAGAGATGGTCAAATCTGAATTTTGTATCCAATATTATGGCTTGTTACGTGGCCGATTCTGATTCTCGAATGACTGATATATATATATATATATATATATATATATATATATATATATATATATTTTAACACAAATTTGTATTAAGTTCACAAATTAACTTGACAAAATGTATTTCTTTGTGCCATAACATAATCTGCTGCACGATTCTATAAACAAACAGCCACATTTCTGAACGCAATTGTTCTTTTTTTATCCATTTGTACAAATTAGATCAGCATGTCCAAACTATGGCCCGGGGGCCATACACGGCCCTCAGACCAATTTTTGTTGGCCCTCCGGCTTCCTGCCAAGTTGGCCCAAATAACAAAAAAAATTGAATTTTAATGTAAAAATTGGTCAAATTCAAGAATTTTTAAACGTTCAAAGTATTATTAAAGGTGTGGAGGCATCTAAATTATGTCAAATACAAAATTTAATTCGACAAGTTTGACATTGTTGGGTTTTTTGTGGCCCTCTGCTCCGTATAAGTTTCAAAATGTGGCCCTCGTTGAAAAAAGTTTGGACACCCCTGCATTAGATGGTTCAAAACGGCAAATCTGTGACAAAAACCCTAAAATAATCACAGATATACCCATATACCATCTCTATACGTTAGCGTCAAGTTGTTTTATGCTGATAAGAGGCCTCCAGCTTGAGCGGTGAAACTGGTCGAGGGAAATTGTAATCTCGTTTTAAGCTCTTTAACCCGAGGACAAGGCTTTACCTGATATCCCTCTGTTTTCTTCTGGCACCATTTTAACAAAGCATTTCTCTTCGAGCCGCCGTATTCACGAGCCAAAGCCGACAGTGGATCCTTTCGCTCCTCCCTGAATAATACACAAAGATACACAGCTGTAACACACAAGTACAATACACCCTGCAACGGATGATTTCACACAAACGATAAATGAATCCCAGCGTTTTTGGCCGTTCAGAAGCAGCCGACGAGCATGAATGAGGCGCAGTGGAGCGGCAACTAGCTTTCAACTCAATTCAAGTTTATTATTGTATAGTGGCGGCCTCGCAGGGCTTTCCAAAACTGTTGATTTTAACCAGCAGGAAGTTAGAAAATCAAACAGTCAATGGTCAATAATAGAGAAGCAGTTTTACCAACGTTCAATTAGGAAAACATGATTCATTCTTTTATATAACAATTATTTTAGTAGTCGACTAGTCAAACGATTATTTCTATTGAACGTTGAGACTTTTAAAATACATTATCAAACAAATCCAGACATTTAATTTAATTACATGTCATTAAAATCAGAAATAGTTTATTCTTTTAAGACACTTTTTAATTACTGACGTCATCATCTTTGTGATAAAACATCTTGTTGCATGTGTTTTTGAGTCCAGATAATGCTTACGTTCGGTAAATAATTGTAGTTTTTTAACATAGTAAAATCAATGCAGTATTTAGTATTAGATAAAACCTTTAAAGGACATGTATTAGGCAAAACTTACTTTTCTGAGCTTTTAATAATGTTCTAACATTGTTCCCTCATCAAAAACATACTTGGAATAGCATTTAGCGTCATTCACACAACCGGTAGTTTAATGACTCTTGGTTAGAAAAAAAACTCTCCCTTTGAGAGTCAAAAACACCCTGTTCTGAATCTCCTCGATAACTGACGTGTCCTGGATCTGCGACAAGGCTCTGAGAATCATTCTGTAAATTTCTTCCGTCTAATCACGATCAGTACAACTGCTTTCGAGAGCAGGAAATAACCAGAAAGCTGAAATGTTTATCTTAAACTGTTCTTCTGTATCTACCTCTGTATCTACCTGCATTGCACCAATGAAATTTCCCCATGTGGGACAATAAAGTCGTCAGCTCCCCACTTCGCCTGGACTCACCCATCCCCCCAGCACACGGTCCCCCTGCCAACCACTGACTGTCACAGCAGCACAGGTGAGGAGTGAGCTGAAGAGGATTAAAGTGAGGAAGGCAGCAGGACCTGATGGCATCAGCCCCAGGCTCCTTAAGTCCTGCGCAGATGAACTGTGTGGAGTTATGGAGCATGTCTTCAACATGAGCCTGAAGCTGAGGGTGGTACCACAGGTCTGGAAGACCTCCTGTCTGGTACCTGTGCCTAAGACACCGCGCCCCAAAGACCTCAACAGCTTCAGGCCAGTGGCTCTCACGTCCCACCTGATGAAGACACTGGAGCGGCTAGTCCTGGACCACCTCCGCTCCACCGTGAGCTCAGCCATGGACCCGCTGCAGTTTGCATATCGGTCTGGCATCGGAGTGGAGGACGCCGTCATCTCCCTGCTGCACCGCTCTCTCTCTCACCTGGAAAAGCCTGGCAGCTCTGTGAGGATCCTGTTCTTCGATCTCTCCAGTGCCTTCAACACCATCCAGCCGCTGCTCCTGAGGGACAAGCTGGAGACGGCTGGTGTGGACTATGACCTGGCAGAGTGGATCCTGGACTACCTCACAGACCGACCCCAGTTTGTGAGAGCCCGGAACTGTGTGTCTGACACTCGGACCTGCAGTGTGGGGGCGCCCCAGGGCACTGTCCTCGCGCCCTTTCTCTTCACCCTTTACACTGCAGACTTCAGACATGACACGGACAGCTGTGTCCTGCAGAAGTTCTCTGACGACTCTGCCATCATCGGACTCATCACGGACGACGATGACGCGGAGTACAGAGGACTGGCGCAGGACTTTGTGGACTGGTGTCAGCGGAACCACCTCCTCATCAACGCGGGGAAGACCAAGGAGATGGTGGTGGATTTCCGCAGACGCCACCCCACTGCCCCCTCACCAGTGAACATCCAGGGAAGGGACATTGAGAGAGTGGACTCATACAAGTACCTGGGTGTTCATCTGAACCACAAACTGGACTGGACTCATAACACAGACGCACTGTACAGGAAGAGCCAGAGTCGGCTCTACCTCCTGAGGAGACTCAGGTCTTTTGGAGTGACAGGGCCACTCCTGAAGACCTTCTACGACTCTGTGGTGGCATCAGCCCTCCTGTACGGTGTGGCCTGCTGGAGCAGCAGCATCACAGAGAGGGAGAGGAAGAGGCTGGACAGAGTCATCAAGAAGTCCAGCTCCGTCCTGGGCTGTGCTCTGGACTCGGTGCAGGAGGTGGGGGACAGGAGGGTCCTGGCTAGATTCACATCTATGCTGGACCATGAGTGTCACCCCCTGCAGGACACTCTCTCTGCTCTGGAGAGCAGCTTCAGTGAGAGACTGATCCACCCTCGATGTGCGAAGGAAAGGTTCCGTAGGTCTTTCCTTCCTGCTGCTGTCAGACTTTATAACAAAAACTGTTAGTACTGAACACTCGCAATACTGACCTAACCTAATACTGATGTGCAACTCTGTCATATGTGCAATTGCTGTTGGAATTCATGTGCAATTACTGTGAAATTCATGTGCAATCTATGTGCTGTCGTGACACATATTCATGTGCAATTACTGTCGTGATCACATGCAATGGTATTTATTTATTTATTTATTTATTTGTCTATGGGAGTTTTTATTTATTTATAGGAGATCTTCTACTGAAAGTGTTTTTCAGACTTCCTATAAGTGATCTGTTCTTCTGGATCTACCTCTGTATCTACCTGCGTTGCACCAATGAAATTTCCCCATGTGGGACAATAAAGGAATATCTTATCTTAATAAAGGAATATCTTATCTTATCTTATCTTATCTTAAACTGTGTGTATTTCCCTCTGCAGCCAGTAGATGGCACTAACCCATTTAGTCCCAGGTTAAACAGCAGAGATACAGATGGAAATTAAAGGTAACTAAAGGTACTCCAGAGCATGTTTAAAGCATCATATTTGCAAATAAAGCATCATGTTTGCCTTTTATGATACACATAAAATAGCTCAAAACAACAACAACAACAACAACAAAGGACTAAACACATTTTTATCGTGAGAAACTTAAGAAAAATATATATATAATGGCTTTTATGGGCTTTGTATTTGCAGCATTCAGACTCAACTTACTGAAGAACATGACATTCAGCGGATTATTAACCAGGATTATGTCATGTAAGTGATTCAACAGAAATGCGATACGACTGTTGTGTCGGAGGTTCACCTGAGTCGGCTGCGTGTTGTGGGCGTGACGGAGGCGGTCGGAGAGGAGGAGGACAGAGACAGAGGGGAGGAGCCTGTGCTGAGGGTCATCAGGCCAGAAGAGGGTGCCCCGTCCGGAGCTGAAATGTCCCGTTTGAGCTCCTCACTGCTCCTCCTCGACACTGGACACACAGTAGGAAACAGGCTAGAGTAACTGCAGCACAACACATTTTTATTAAATTTATTATCAGAGCAAATTTCTTAATTAACTGCAATAATTTCCACGTAAAAGAGATTATTGTAACGTAAGGATATTTGCTTTCTGCATAGATTTTGTTCATAGGTAGGTCATGATTATTAATATACTTGTCAAGGAGAGATGGAGCCATATTTATTGTGTGTTGCTTTTCTTTGCACAAGTGGGAACAGTTATTGTAATTTTTTCTGATATTGTGAAATTTCAGCTGTAAAAGGTTGTATAAATACCTTGTATAATTTATAAATCTATCATTATAGATACTAACTACTCAAGCGTTTAGATTCTGCTTTTTATGTTCTATTTCAACGGAAATGTTTATTCAGAAAAGCCTGCACTGGGATTATCATGTTTTAACTCGCTAACGTTGGACTTTTTCTTTCTTTATTCCATTTTGTCTCACATCTTATAAAAGGGATCTCTCAAGCTGCTTGATATACTGTACATAGAAATAAAGCTGTAAACCACTTATTTCCAGTCAAATCAATCATTCTGGAAAGCATCAGTGTCAATTTGTACTCCAAACCCACAAATACAAAATTACCCTATAATAAAATGAAAAATTAATAGGACTTTTATATGGATTCTGCCTGGAAATTATTGCTTTATTACAAGTCCTTAATTTTTTTCACAACACTTTTCAAATTTAGCTCTCTAAAGCTAACATGCTAACGACGCACTTCCGGCTTCGCACAGAATAAAGCGCTCTATAAATACACGTGGTCTCATTTTAACCTGAAAAGATGCTTTTGCAATAGATTTATCCTGGGGCAAAACTGATTTTACTTTATAACATGCAAAAAAATCAAGTGCAGCCGCTTTAAAGTTATTGTTAATCTTCATTTAAAAAAAAAAAAAAAAAAAAAAAAAAAAAAAAAAATCACAGAAAACCTACCACCTTTTTAAAAACTGCCTTTTAATTACTTTATCATACTTTATACTTATAGTTTTTGTGTCGGTCGCTATACGATGTTATATATTATTATTTGTCAATGGCATATTACGTTGAACCTAAATACCATATTTTTCGGACAATAAGTCGCACCTTTTTTCATAGTTTTTGCCGGGGTGTGACTTATACTTATATTTATACTTATACACTTATACTCCGGAGCGACTTATATGTGATATTATTGTTATTTTCACACTTGCAACCGCATTTCATACTCCAGTGCAACTTATATATGTTTTTTCTTCTCTATTATGCATTTTTTGGCTGGTGCGACTTATACTCCGGAAAATACGGTATTCGTTTTGGAATGTTTAATGTTTGAATGTTTAAATGTTTAATTTACACGTGGCTCATTCTGTCTCCCTGGAAACCTTTGTGAGGGATGTGGGAGGATGAAAACGTGGCCTCACGAGAAGATGCTGCAGAGGGTAAAATGTGGAGGATTTGGAGGAGCCGTGGGGCAGTTTATGTTCAGTTTGGCCTTTTTTGTATTGTACATTTCATCCCTGTCGGTGTTTGTTTTTTTCCTTTTATAAGTCACAGTCTGCGTTTAGTTTATCGGTGTGTCAAACCTGAGATGGCTTTGGCCGAGTCGATGTTGGCGACCCTCTGCAGCGCTGACTGGGGCCGAGAGGCCGCCGTGGCTCTGAACGAGTGCTCGGCTGTGGACGAGAGCAACAGGCATTCATTCACTGCACTTTGTCAAGCGGGAAGTGATAAGGGACTTCCTCAAAAATCGCACATGTGGGGTCGAGAAAGGCCGCGCATTCCTGGGCCGGACAGACGCACCAGGCCTCACTCCCGCGGCACAGAAACAATAAATTAAAGAGCAAAATAAACAGAACCGGAGGAGGCTATGGTCCAGCGCGCACGTTCACACACAGCTCTTGAACTGCATGGAAACTTTGGCAGCGGTTTTATTCTCCTTTTATGTCCGCGCTACATCCGCTTCCCTGTGAGACTGTGACATGCAGACGACCTAATCAATCTGAACAGAGGAGAAAACCCACTAGAAACCCTAGAAAAGTTAACTTGTAACTAGTACGTTGACAGCTATTGCCTTATGTTTACTATAAAGCCATTAGTCAAAGTAAAAGCAAACAAAAATGAAAGCTTTCTTACCCGGCATGGAGATGTCTGAATAAGTGTTCCTCTTGTCATTCATTGAAGACAGGGGTTTGGCCGCCGACATGGAGGAGGTCAAAGAGTGTCTCTGTCCAAGTAGAAAGTATTATCATTAGTAGTGTTATCATCAGTAGTAATAGTAGAATTAGTAGAGCTGTATTCGATTAAAATATGTTTTTGGTCGATTATCTCTTGATTGATTGGTCGGCTAAATGGGACAGTGGTGATGAAACTGGTGAAAATTCTCTCAACTTTTCGTGAATTTATGCAAAAACGACTATTTGCACAGAAAATGACCAAACCATCAGCCAACCCACTCCAGTCCTTTCCCGTCTGCTGTCAGAAAAATGTTGACCGGACAACTAAAGATCAACAGCCCTAATAATTAGTATAAATAAGTCTATTTTTTTTTTATTCGTGGCAAAAGTAAACTGAATATGTATTTTTTATTATTTTTTTCAAATGTATTAGCAGGTTGGTTAAGAGTGAATGAAGAATGGTGAAGAATCTGCCTTAAATGCGAGTTATTTCCTTGTACAGTAACACACCAACTATTCCAGTCACTTAGAGGACAAACAGAATGCATGTTTTGTATTGTTATTAGCTTTGAGTATCTTTGCTTTAGCATGTTTAAGAAAAAAATGTATACAGAAAGTACACAATGTCATGAATTGAGTTGGAGCAGAAGGAATCACAACGAGGAGATAAACAAATGCAACTAAAGCTGCCGCGCAGTTGAAATGAACGCAGTGATTAAAAGCTAAAAAAAAGGGCGTGTCATAATTACCTGTATGGGCGAGACAGCAGCAGCAGGAGGGGTCTTCAGGGGGCTGGGGCTCAGGGGCGTCCGAGGCAGAGGAGCGGCGGTAGCGGTCGGAGTGACGGCAGCCGCAGTGGGACACGGGCCTGTGTTAGAGGACGTCAAGATGGTTTTAGGGTCGTTTTTAACTGTGATTAAGCTGCTGCCGTTAGATACAGTATATTGATTCATTTAAAACAAGTACATAAAGTATTAGATGCGATTAAAAGTTATGATGATTGTGATGCTGCCTAAGAATTACCATAAATTTGCGGATATCAGTCCAAAATCAGTGTAATAGGAAAAGTTCAACTCTTTTGTGACGTTAAAGTGCACATGGCAGGTTCTCATGTTTACGACTTAGTTTGGCGGGACAGAACCTGCTGTAAATATTCATCATAGTTTTACGTCAGTCGAGTGTCAGGTTGTGAGTGATAATTGACCAATACAAGTTAGAAAATCACAGGAAGTAGAGCCGAGTCCTAAAATCAGATTCTCCCTCTGTGATGTCATCAATAAGCGACGATCCATCAAAAAAGCAGAGGCCATTTACACGGAAAGGACACATTTTTCTGACAGTTTAAAAAATAAATCATTGTTATTATTATTTGTCAAATCATAACTATTGTGTAATTTATATGGATTTTTTCTCATGTTTACATTATGGTTGCTAGGTAACAGTCGTGGATTGGCCTCTACATCCGTCACATCTGCTGCTCATGTCAAAACAGGAAGTACAATTATAAATGTCACCAAAATGATCAAATGGGAGGAAAAAAATTGGCAAAATGTTGAGCAAAATATATTCCTGTTCACTGTGTTTTAACTAGCGAAGTGCGTAGTTTAACCCGTCAAATGCCCTTTAAAAGCCTGTAGTGTCATGTCAGATTGAACACCGGAGCTGACAGAAGTGGTGAAGCGTGCAGAGACCTTGCACAGAGGCGCTGTCGAAGCTCTTGATGAGCGTTTTGACGGTGGGCGAGGGCTCCGAGGAGGTGGACGACCTTCTGCTCAGGCCCATGCCCTGACGGAGTGCAGCCAGGTCCCTCTCCACCGCGTTCATGTAGTTGTACACGCGTCCACGCTCCTCCTCCTGCCTGCACGAAAGCATCGAAGCAAAAATATTAGGTTTGTTTTGAAAAAGTTGCCATTTAAAAGTGAGTTATAGATAATGTTGAAGGCTTCACATAGCGACATACACTTAAACATCTGGTGAGAAAAGGTGAAAACTGACCCAGACTGAGATAAGCGGGGCAGAATTCATGTTTATATTCATTGGTATTCGCATGTACTGTCATGAATCAAATGGACATTGTTTTTTTCGTTATCACACATTGTAGAAGCGTTAACATTTGAGAAGACTATTAATTCATAAACTACCATTAATATCGGAACATGTTTGTAGAAGTCTAAACTTCAGATACGACGAGGCTTTTCAATAAAATCCCAGGACATTTTGATCTTTGCAGAGGACATTCTATTGCAGCCCTAATGTAAATGTTGATCCATAGTAGTTACATACAAAAAACAACTTGATGAATAATAACATAATGACATAATGAAATCAGTGATGACAGAAAAAAAAAAAGACAAATCTTTAAACACTACATTTTCTCTTTCTTTCGTTCTTTCTCCGCTTTTTCGTTCATCTAAAGCATTTTAAATCCTATAATATGAATTAGAGGTGGGAATAATATCGCAGTGTTGGAGAAAATGGTGCCACACTGTCCGCTCAGCTCCAGTGGCTGTGTTGAAGATCTGCAAAATCAGAATATCAAGTATCGTCTTCAATTAAAACTGAGCTCAAAAAGAGACGGAAACGTCAAATCTCCCAAACAGTATAAAGTGATATTTCTGCACTTTTGTGGTTCATTTTATTGTTCATTCAGATTTTATGCAATACTTCAACCTCAACAGGATGATACAGGCAGAGCTGAGCACATGCAGTGATAAAATATGGTCTGAATATTGTTAAATAAAATGAAAAAATGACTTTAGTATGAATGCATTTGGAACCACAGTCGAAACTCACTTTTTGCTCTTGACCTCGTCCAGCTCTTTGCTCAGCTTGTCGTTCTTCTCGAGCGTGTCCTGTAGGCGGCGCCGCAGGTCCCCGATCTCCTCCTGGGCCTCGGACTTGATGTCGTTGGCGATGACCACGGCCGTCTGCAAGTCGGCCTGGAACTGACGCCACTCCATAGACTCCTCCTGTTACAGACGTGTCACGGCGTGAACAACAAATGATTTTGATGGACTATAATAGCTTGAGTCCTTTTCAGTCATCGTTTTCTCGTCACCGTCATCTGAATCTCTTCAACTTATGTTTAAACTTGTGCGTTTTGATTTGTCTTTTTTTAATTTACCGTCGGTAAAATGCAACCCTTACCCTCAGCCGCCGATGGAGGATCTTAATCTCTCGCTCCATGTCATGTTTTTGGTCCTGCAGCTTCTTCACGGAGTCTGGGGAAAAGAAGCAAATGTCAGATTTACAAACTGTGTGAAAGAGTTTTGAAATAGCTTTGTGTGCACTGCTTGAATTGTAAAGTGTGGGTGATTAATTATACCATAAATGTATGTATTAACCTGCGAAGATCTAGAAGAATGAAGTATGTGTTATTCTGTATTTCTGTCTATGAATACAAGGGGGAAACACTCTAACACTCTACTTTTTCACTCTTTCAAGACGTTTCCTGAAGATTATGTGTATTTCTAAAGGGGTTGTTGACATGGTGGTATATCAGAAATGTAAACGCATTATTCTGTTGATATTAAAGGATTCAATAAAAATTAGAAGGCAGTGTTAGCATTGTGGTACTCATTAGTATTCTTGGAGACGTCTTCATGTCTGTATTTGGCCCAAAATAACTGCTATAGTCCAGTTTGCTCTTGTAGTTGTCAAACAGAGGGAGAAAGAGCAGCGCTTCTACATTAAAATTAATGGTTCCAACTTTCCGTTAGTGGGCGTTTCTGCTGATGTCGATTGTGTCATCTCATCTTATCCCACTCCGCCCTCTTCTGCTTCTTTTTGCAACAGATCAGCCCTTAGTTTAGTTTATTAGTTTATTTCTGTCACATATATTGAGACTTTATTCCAAAGACATGAACACTTGATGTGCAGAAATACTGAAAATGAAGCTTCTTGGACTTCTTTTTAAAGTGGATAAGAGTGGTACAAGATTTAAGTTCATCTGTGCCGTTGCAATGACGAAGACTCATTAAAGTGGGGAACAAGGGAAAAGTCTTGTGCTATAAAGTAGATTGATTTGGGTAAAATGTCCTGTGTTAGTTTGGACCAAGCCAATGATTCCCTGGGCAATTTCGACAGCCCTATTTTAACTACCGGTAAAACAAGTGGATGAAGCTCCCGCAGCATCTTTCATAATAATGTGAATATGCCGTCTCATTCATCCAGGCTGTGAGTGACAGGTAGAACGCTCAGAAGATGGAGTGTAGTACATTCCTATAGACAAAATAAAGCTCTTAGGTGAATATAATTAAATAAAAGTTGTGTCCTATTCTCCAAGAACATAATTTTGCCATTTTGCTCACCTCGTATTTCCAATATATGAGGAACTATATATTAGAAATGTTTTGAAATATAGGCGAGAGGTATAAAACATATATAATATTGCAGTTGTTATTCTGGAGATACACTTAATGTTCAAATGTTATATTTAATCTAGAATCTAGAAGGGCAATAAGCAATGTGTTTTTTTAATATATAAAAATACAACAAACTTGCCATGAAATCTATAAAATAATGTGATATTTCTGCGCGTTTTTGGAGTAATGTTACAGTCCTATTGTGTTTTATGTGACACTTCAACCCTAAAAATTACATTTACAAGCACATTTTAGCATTTTTTGATGGCTTGCAATAAGTTTGTCTGAATATTTTCATAGAGATAATCCCAAAAAAATATTGATTTATATCAATTGCTGTCATTATCGCCCAAACCTACGTAGAATTACTAATGACTACTTTTTACTCTCCCCTTTCTGTTATTTTAATATAATGCAAAATTAAAACAATCTAAACTCTCATTGAAAGACTTTCCCATCATATAATCCAAGTTCACAAATCGCCCGCAGGACAAACGTGACCAAAACGATGACTTCCAAACCTCCCACTCCCACTCACTCTCCAGGTCGGTGATGATCAGATTGTCGTGCAGCTTCAGCGCTCGGTGCTGCTCCACCTCGTCCTCCAGCTCAAAGATGGTTTCCTTCATGTCGCCGATCTCCGTGTCCTTCTCCTGGATGTCCATGCGCTGCTTCTCCATCGCTCGCTCCTGCTCAGAGATCTGCCGCTGCGCCTGCTCCTGAAACTCGCGGTACTCGTGGTCCAGCTGGGAAACGTGGAAAACACACAGTCAAGCACACGTGTCACAACAACCAAAGCCATTTCATGTTTCAACTTGTGTGAGATCTGTGGTACCCAGTGTTCAAATTATTAAAAGAACATATAAAAACTCAGTGGCAGGTAGTGACGGAGCTAAAAATGCACCTTCTTTCTCCCGGCAGCACTGAAACTGGGAGATGAGCCGAGTTGAAATAGATGACCTGAAATAAACACACTTGTTCTACTTCTATCGAGGTCAGACAGCTTATTTTAGCACCGATTTGTGGCACAGCTCGCATTATTCACTGTGAAGCCTGGAACGCACTAGGCTACAGGACATTTTTAGGCCCCAGTATGGATCTCCCAAACATCGGGGAGACGTGACCCGACTTTTGGATCCTCGCGAGCTTTTTTTAATCCGCTCGAGCGCGATATCTGTGAATCATAACACACAGACGCACGATGCAAATACAAGAAATGCAGAAAAGGACTTTGATTAATCACATCTCGTAAAGTTAGAAAGCAGCGTTCTCATCCATGTCCTTTCATCCAATAGTATTTGACTCTACAAACGACACTCAGTTTACACGATCCACATTTGACTGAATAATGATAGCGCCGTTTTGCATCTAAACTAGAAGTGAGACGCTCTGATCGTTTGGAACATTGTGTCGTCTCGCTCGGCTCTCACCTTTTGGCTCTGCACTCTTTGCGCTCGGATGATCATGACATTTAAAACCCTCATACAATTCTCCTCGCGTCTGTGGTCTGTGCATTTAGGCTCACATTTAAAAATCGCTTAAGACTCAAAGACTGAAGTGTTGGAACATACTCTAAATGTCTAAATTCAATATTACCCCTAAAATTATGTGAAAAAAAATGAATGGGAAATGTACATCAAGAAGCTTCCGTACGTAAAATAACAAAGATGGTTGTGGCGTCCTGCTGCACTGACCTTCCTCAGCGCCTCCTGCAATGTGGACAGCTCTTTGTGCACCTGCTCCAGCTCTTTGTGCATCTTCACCGCTTTGGCCTCCGCCTCCTCCTTCGCCAGCCTCGCCCCCTCCAGCAGCTGACAAATGTCGTTCTTGTCCCCCGCCGCGTGCAGCGAGTACAGCTCTGCCACCCTCTGCCTCTCCTGCTCCAGTTGCCCCCGGCACCGGCTCAGTTCGGCTTGATCGCTGCTCACGGCGGCTTTGTACTCGTCCAGGGCTGCCGCCATCGCCCCCCTGTCCTGCCTCTCGGAATCCAAAATCCTCTCCATTTGGTGGTTCCTCTCCTTCAGCGCTCCGATCATCTCCTGCGCTTCGGCGTTGTCCTGCTCGGCCATTTTCAGCGTGTTGGAAAGGTGCTGCTGGACGCCCAAAAGCTGCTCTCGTTCGAAGCGCGCGTTGTCGGACAGGTCGGAGTAGCGCTGTTCCAACTCCATGTAGCGCCCGCTTTTAATATCCTCCTCTAAAGCATAAGAAATGTGGTGCTCTTCTAAAAGCGAGCGTAGATACTCGATTTGCCTGCCATACTGTTCGAGTTTGTCGCTTTGCTGACACAACGAGTCCATGAGGATGACTTTCTCCTCGCCGAGTCGCTCGTTTTCGCTGTTCAGCTCCTGCGTTATCTGTTGAAGATCGGCGAGCTCCTGCAATGTGGCTTGCAGCTCCTCCGCCGTGCTATGCTGGTTCTCCTCCATCTGGTGAATCCGCTCGGTTAAGCAGGCCACCGACACCTCGCTGGCGTTCCCGCTGCTGCCCCGCCTGGGCCGCTCTCGGCTCGGGGCGCACTCAGACTCGGAGGACGAGGAGGCGCCCGAGGGAGCGTCCAGGGCGTCGTCGCTGGAGGTGACGGCCTGGTAGACCTCGCTGGATTCGCTGTCCAAATTATCCGCAGAGCCGCCGTGTTGGTGTCCCGTGAGGAGGTCTTCCAGGGAACCAGGAGCAGAGCCTTCGGAACAAGATCAGACTTAATCACACAAGAGGAAAAATACAACAGACAGACGGCAATCGTATCAAACGCAAGAGTTATATTTAAGCAAGAATAAATGAATCAGAATCTAAATTTGACTATATTAAACCAATTGGGTGGTCAAGATTATTCAGTTAATTGATAATCGGGATTTTTACGACCACAACATAAATCATACAAACTAAAACCTAATAATTGTGACTATTTTAGAAGCAAAACTAACTCAATCCACTTCAAAATGTTGCCGTATATAACCACAATACATGTACTTTTGCATTCAGAAACTTTGATTTCATAAAGCTGGTCACAAACTATTGGAACAGCAATGTATGTATGAAAGAACGTCAAGGATTTCACTCAATCGTCGTGAATGATCGTTGCAGAAAGTGTTTGCAGTTTTTGTTTTGTGAAAGTGGGCGTGTCTAGTATAGCGCGACAAACGCTCACCTGTGCCTCCTCCGTCGCTCTGGCCGCTCCCCGCCGCCAGGTCTGGACTCAGGGACGTGTAGTTGAAGAGCTTCTCTCCGTCCAGTCGCTGCTCCAGAGAAAACCCCAGCGCGTTCAGTCGGTCTTTGAGCATCCGGTTTTCGCTTTTCAACAGGTTCAGCTCCTCTCGGATGGCGTGGTTTTGGCCTTGTAATAAAAGCAGCGTGGACTCCACATCGGCGGCCGTTATGGAGGCGGACACTATGGGCTTCTCCTCCTCCTCCGAGACCTCTTGTTGCGGGACGTCTTTGCCGCCCGAATGGAGCTGCGCCTGCATGTCCCGCAACTCGCCCCTCAAATGCAGTATCTCCACGTCTTTGCTTTTGGCCAGTCCCAGCAGATCTTTCACTTTGGACTCCAGCTCCACCTTGTCGCTGATCTGCCCGTCGGACTTGGACTTGCTCATCCGGCTTTCGGACTCGGCCGGGATTTGACCCCTGGGGCGCTTGGTGGCGGCCGCGTCGCTGCTCGTCGTCGACCCGGAGAGGAGCTGCGGTTTCTTGGTGGAAGACCGGGTTATCCGCAGCCGGTCCCGCGAAGAATTGGGCTCCTTTGACGTGGATGAAGTGGTTCGCTTGGTCGATGCACCTGATGAAGGACGGCAAGTTCAGGATCAGCTTATTTAAAAACAGTGTGCAGTGTCGTCAGAAGGGCTGCGCCGCGTCATTCATTCATTATTAATGTAACAGGACAGCGTTCAGTTACATAAAGCGCAAGGGCAAAGATGATAGAATATGAAAGCTAATTCCCATCTGCCATCCTCAAAAGGAAGAGGGGAAAAAGGAAAGTGCATCATTTTACAGTTACAAGACATTCTCTCTTACAGTTACAGTCATTCGCTTACACATTTTCACATACTATAAGCAGGACCCGCTATGTGTTCAAATGAGCTATAAAATAGGTACTTTAGTATTAAAATGTAAGTACAATTCTACCCAAGTTTATATAAAAAAGGGCAGATAATACATAAAAGTACACCTGGTGTATTATGATCAAAGTACAAGTTACTGTCAGTGTGTGCGTCGCTGGTTCTCTATGGTAAAGCTTGTGATTATACAGTAATTTATTTTGGGGGAAATATGACATTTAGAACAATCTGTGTGCATTGCTGTTGATTTTCCTCTCAGTGTTGAGTGGAGGCCGACAGATTGTGGTTATTTGCTACCGCTAAAGCCGAGAGCGGCTGAACACACTCAAAAATGAAAGAAGAGATAAAGATAAAGAAGCAGTACTTGGAACAATAATTTAAATAGCAACTGAAGCTTTAGATATGTATCGTCAATTATCATCATCACAGTTTTCTTCCTTGGTATTGTGAAAAATTAGGCCATGTTATCAGAAATTGATGTATCATGGATCATTATTCCTTCACACCAATCACTCCCGCACACATGATTCATACTTTAAAGACGGTGTAATTCAGGCCTGATACAGATGTCTGAACTATTGAAAAGTCCGTACCTGAAGTGGTCTTTGGTTTGTCCATGGTCCCGGAGGTGGTGGTCCGTTTGGTCTTACTGGAGGCAGCACTCGGAGCCGGGGCCCCTCCGGCCATCGCAGCTAAAAGGTCGTCATTGCTCTTCACCTAGAATGAGAAATGCTGCACTGTGAACAAAATAATACGAAATATAAACCACAGCGCTTGACTTGCTCTGTGCTGCCAGCGGGACGTCAAGATTATTCTGTGATAATTGTGATTATCCAGGTCACAATATAATCCGAAGAACCAAAATCGTGCAAAACATAGACCTAAATGTAATATTTTAGTTTTTGTCATATTTAACTTTATTTTGTCGGTCAGAAAGTTAAATCTCATAAAGCCAGTAACATGTTAGACAATAAGAATGAAAGAAAATTAAAGATTTCAGTCGCAATAATCGTGAATAATCGCCGAATCGTTTATTCTCACAATAATCAGAAGACTAAATTTGACATAGTGACATCTCTAGTTGTATATAATAAATAAATACTTCTTCAATAATTCTTTGCAGATGCATTGGGCCCCACTAGTCACTACGATGGGCCTAAAAGCTGAATATAATGACTTATTCATATACATTTTAACTTGTTTTATAAGCAGTTAATGGGCTAAATACAGGGCTTTGAAAGAATGATAATTATCATTTTATAACTTAATTGTAAAGAGTTGTGTTATATTTTCAATACAAGTACACAATCTGGCCATTACCTTTGACAGGTTAGAGTTGTTTTTGGCAGCTGGTTTAGCGTTGCCCGTGGTTAAAGCTCCCTCGGCCTTCCCTCTCTCCCCGCTCGCTTTAGTCGCCCCGGGACGCACCGACTTCTTCATGCTGAGACCTCCGACGCCTCATTTATAACTTGATCTGCGCAAGAAGAAGAAGAAGAAGAGAAAAAAAGTTAAGCGTGATGGAGCTGCTTTTCCAAGAAGGAGAGATTCTTTCCACCGAGTCCCAAAACGGTGAGATCACATTTAACGCGTGAATAATGAAAAACTGGGCGTTTCCCAAGTTCTCAAGAGGCTGGGAGGAGGACGTTGTAGATAAAAATGTGTCAGTTTAAGAACGTTACGCAGCTTTACGTTCAGGAGGCCGAGACAAATAAACGTTTAAACATATTATGATGTGAAAGAAAAGTAAGTGCAGCGGCGAGCAATGCCAAAAGGGTGGGAGAAGCAGGATCCCTGTGTCCCAACTTCAAACTCATCTGGAGCCTAATGTCGTTTTAATATCATGCCATTTTTCCAAAGATAAAGTAGATCCGCTTTTATAACTTTATAACAAGAACTAGAAAACTGGTCCATACATTTATTTATGCATTTAAGATGGATTATTGTAACGGCGTCACACAGTCCTGCATCAGGCCGCTACAACTAACGCAAAAAAAATACTACAGTCAGGGTTGTCACTAAAGCAAGAAATGACAGAAAAAAAGAAACATTACCCCAGTAGTACAAACGTTACACTGGCCAGTCCATCATAGAATTACAAAATTGTTCTATTGGTTTACAAGTCTCTGAATGGTCCAAAGTATGTGACAGACCTGCAGACTCTTTATGAGCCCACGTCAGCACTGGAGATTTTTAGGTTTTTGTTTGTTTGTTTATTTGTTTGTTTGTTTGTATGGGACAGCATGTACTAATGAACAGCAAATGCAGTTTCCATCCGTACAGGGGACAGAGGGTCAAAGCAAACACAACACAGACCAACAGTACACAAAGACCACACAGCAAGACATGACAACGTAGTAAAACAAGCACGAGACGCGATACAATCCACAGTAACGCGCATAAATGTACATGAATCTTGCAATAAAAGTATCCATGACTGTGCTACAACATACAAACTGTACACACAAACTCACTCACGCACACACTCAAACTAGTGGAGGATTAAGTGTGTATGTGCGTTTCTAGAGGTCACATCTTTGAGAAAGAATCTGTTGTTTCTCAAATCTACACATTAAAATAAGGCCTATTATTTTGAAATTTGAATTAAACACTAAAATCTATAATATTACTTATGGCTGGTTAAACTTGCATTGACTTTAAAGTGGTTTTGTCACAATTGCTTATTCTTTGTATTTAAAGCACAACACAGAGACCTTTATCTGCTTTACGGAGCTTTAAACTGCCATTTTTTGCATACATTTTGCTCAATATGTAAATAAGAAAGCACCACAGCAGCCACAACGAACACACATGGCACAAACTGATTCAAACACACGAGGAGGGTGAAACGTCACGCTGAAAAGAGCTGAAAACAAAAGAATACTGCAATGTAGAGGGTCGATGGCGAGCCCGTTTATGGTCCCTCAAACACAGACTCCACTGACCGTTGCTTTTCTCCTTTCCATGATTCAGTGGCAGTCGATGCGTGGACACAGTCTCCACCAGAGGGCGCTGGTTTGTTTGTAAAAGCTCAGTAGAGGCGAGTTTCTGGGCGTTTGGAGCAGAAAGGAGTTGAGTACTTGCTCCAACATGATTTACATCTCCTTCCTGACCCAGTGGAGAACATCCAAGTCACCAGAATTGCTACATCGACTTATCGTTCAATAAACTACAGCCGGTACGATCAAATTTATCGTGTTTCGACATTTTCTTTACACTAATAAGGAATCGTTTTTGTATCACAATAACATTTGCGCTGTTGAGTGTCAAATAAACTAATTATAGCTACTACTAAGCACTTAATAAGCACTTAAGTGTTCCCTTCTGCTCTTTATTTGTCGCAATATTATACATTTAGAAAAGGATTTACTGGGATTATTCTGCTTTTTCTGTCGCATAAAGTAGTTTCAACATTATCGCTGATATTTTCTCCATGCGATTGTGGTTGTGACCAGTACAAATAAAATTATCCAGTGCAGGAATTAAATGTAAATCATTATATCATTTACTGCCAATAACACTGCCAAAGTACAGTACAACTCTCACTTGTGTCAATTATCAGACAAAGGAGTTTCTATGAGGAAAGGAAAATATGTTTCTGGGTTCCAAAACTTCAGACCGAGTAGAAGGCATTTCACTTTCTGTAAAATATACAACGTGAATGTACTTTTGTAAATGAATACACTCGTGCCAAGGCCAAAATGCGTGGCCTGGCTTCGATAAAAGAACTCAAACTGTTCTCTTCAAATGACCTCGATAAGACGCTTTAATCACAATTTAATGGACATCTTGTGCCAAACTCCAAACCTGGTCCGAGCTGACAATTGGAGACACATGATTCACACAAATAAACCTGAGCGCTCGAGGGCATTTCATTTTCAGTCAAAAGCGGACGAACGCCAAACAACAACTCCTTATAAAGTGCTTTGTTCACAGATTTTTATGTCCGCGTCTCTGGATAACCTGATTTAACGCTGCAAAAAGCATGAAAAGTGCTTATGAGCACAGCTGGACCGAAGGAATAAAGTGCTTTAACGTGAACTTGGAAAGTTCAGAACACTTGCAAAATGAAAGTGGGACAAAAATGTAAGACTGCTCAAAAACTCCAGTGGAAAAGTAAGAGTGTATTTGAATTATTCTAGTGCCGTAGCCGACCAAAAAGAGATTCTTGGACGATTAACTTACACTGAAACGTCACTAAAAGATCAGATGCTTTTTGGTGAAATAAAAGTGTTTCATTCAGTCTAAATCTTCAAGTATTTATTCAAGACAGGAGCAGTGTTTTGACAGAAATCCACACGCTTTTGCTTGCATAATGTACTTCAGATACATCATTTATTTCCCCGTGAATCTAACTTTGCCTCGTCGAAAGAGGCCGTCATACCGAGGGGCACAATCACAAATGTTTGCACAGCTCTCGGTATCGCTGCGTCTTCAATAAATAAACACAAAAACGATTCAAGGTTTCAAATGAGATACAGATGCGGGAGGGAGATCGGCCCACGTCTGAAAAATACTCCACGCCCTGTGACTTACGATGAACTGAAATGAAATACTTGGGGAGACAAATACTGAAGCCGAGCACAATGAGAAAGTATAAAGCCTTTAAGCAGCGTGGGTTCAGCACTTCTCGTCTGGCACCTCGAAAAACCAATAAAGAAGGCGAAACGGTCACGTTTTCAAGCAGTTTGAGCTACTGTGTCATTATGGCAGAACCGCAATTTAGCTAAAGAGTGTTTACCAAGTGGAGGTTAGAGCCCAAAGGTGGGACACGTCGAGCTTTACCGTATAAGAATAATGTTACACTTCTGAGGGTTGGAGCCATCTTTGACGTATGATTTAGTATTAAGCTAAAACTAACAGATTTTATAGTTTGTTCATTGTAAAGTGACGTGAAACTAGGGCTGGGCAATACAACAAAAACATTAGAAATAACTAATTGATCGATCACAACACAGACTTTTAATCTTTTCACATTTGTTCCTGATCATTGACCATTGGAAAACCTTTTAAAATGTGACCCATCGCACTGTCCTACATCTAAAACCACTTCATAATAGAAAAGGGTTCATTTAGTTCTTGTTCAAAACCACAGAACTGATCATCTTCCCTGTGGCATTTCACTGTAACTAGCAGCAGACATTGTCATTTACATGTTTCTTATGTTTTTTTTTAGAGCAATGGGCGGAGATAGGTGAAAACAGACATTTTCAAAGGGACAGCAGGACAATACTGGGGTTCGGAAGCAAGCAAGAATCAATTGAAATTCAACTTGGAGTAAGATGATTATGAGGGAACATTGTGAAGGTTAAAGGCTCATGAAGTAGATTTTGTTTTCACATATATAACACCTTATGCCCCCCTTAAATTTCTATGGAGCATAGTTTGAATACTTACAACTAACGATTATTTTGGTAGTCGATCAATCAATTAGTTGTTTAGAATGCAAAAAGCCAGTGAATATGAGATGTTTACTCAATTTTAAGATGTCTTGGTGGAGAATACAGACAAAAATTGTGTTTTTTAATCTAAAACACAAAATTTACACCTTCCCGATGTAACTTTTGTGCGATTCCTGCTCTGTCTGAGTCATTAAACCTTTTCTCTCGGCTCATGGCATGTTTTAGAGGGTTTTGTTGGCAACTATTTCTCCAATCGATTAGTTGTGATTACTCAATTGACTTGCTGCAGTTCTGACATGGACTAAACCAGGACCAAAGCAGGATAAAGAACCAAAACTAGCACGAGCATGGCATTCCTTCACGAATAATGACAGAATCCAAAAGACCCCAGGGGGACTGCTTTAGTGTGAAAACAGCCCTGGAGATTGGTTCATATGTCTTGGCTTAGTGACTCTCCAGTTTATTTGCACTGTGAGAGAAGTGAAGGGCGTTCTATCCACTTCTGACACACTCGCCCTTATCCTCCCCTGTGTTGTGAAGAGCTGAACGTCAAAGCAGATGTCAGGAGCAGCTTTAGCTCAGCCCTCATCTTTTCACTGAGGATGAATGGACCAACTGAGCCCCAAAATAGGCCAGAGTCAGCCATTTGCCTCTCTCCACAGTGTACACTCTCAATGTCATTTCAGCGCCGTGTCAGAGGTGGAACAGCTGACGGCGTGATACAAGCTGGTTTGGACTGCTTTTAGTCAGAAGTGGTAATATTTGCCAATATGTGTGGTTCCCGCTTGCTTGGGGTGGTCAAATTGTCAGTGGGCCATTAGGATAAACATGAAAATCAGAGGGTACATGTTGATGTGGTCGATGTTGCTCTGTCTGATCATGTCTGTGTCTTCTTTGATCCGTCTGTTTTTCCCCAAATTGGCTGGTTGACACTGCGGATCATGGGATCCTCTTACAGAGACTAGAGGACTGGGTGGGCATCACTGGCACTGCCCTAAACTGGTTAAGGTCCTATCTGGAAGACAGGAAGTACTTCGTTGAAATTGGTAACTGTGTCTTAGACCACATGACCCTGACCTGTGGAGTGCCCCAAGGGTCAGTCCTGGGACCCCTTCTGTTCAATCTCTACATGCTGCCGTTAGGTCAGATGATACGCAGAAAAAATGTGTCCCATCACAATTTTGCAGACGAGTCAGATCTATGTTTCACTGTCGGCAGGTGAATATGGACTAGTGGATTCACTATGTCACTGCATCCAACAGATCAGTGTGTGGATGAAAAACAACTTTCTCCAACTGAACTCAGACAAGACTGAAGTCATCGTCTTTGGCCACAGAAACAAAGAGAAAGTGTTAGCGGTCACCTCCAGAGTCAGACTCATCAATTCAATAACATCAGCAGCCTTTTACCATATAAAAAACATTGCCAAAATAAAAAATATAGTGTCTAATACATTTGGAGAGACTTATCCATGCGTTTGTCTCCAGTAGATTAGACTACTGTAACGGCCTGCTCACTGGCCTCTCCAAACGAGCTGTAAAACAGCTGCAGTACATCCAGAACGCTGCTGCTCGGGTCCTGGCCTCCTGCTGGTGCCCAGAGTCAGGACTAAACATGGACCGCCCTCCTGCTGGTGCCCAGAGTCAGGACTAAACATGGACCGGCCTCCTGCTGGTGCCCAGAGTCAGGACTAAACATGGACCGGCCTCCTGCTGGTGCCCAGAGTCAGGACTTAACATGGGCCGGCCTCCTGCTGGTGCCCAGAGTCAGGACTAAACATGGACCGGCCTCCTGCTGGTGCCAGTCAGGACTAAACATGGACCAGCCTCCTGCTGGTGCCAGAGTCAGGACTAAACATGGACCGGCCTCCTGCTGGTGCCCAGAGTCAGGACTAAACATGGACCGGCCTCCTGCTGGTGCCCAGAGTAAGGACTAAACTTGGACCGGCCTCCTGCTGGTGCTCAAAGTCAGGACTAAACATGGACCAGCCTCCTGCTGGTGCCAGAGTCAGGACTAAACATGGACCGGCCTCTTGCTGGTGCCAGAGTCAGGACTAAACATGGACCGGCCTCTTGCTGGTGCCAGAGTCAGGACTAAACATGGACCAGCCTCCTGCTGGTGCTCAAAGTCAGGACTAAACATGGACCAGCCTCCTGCTGGTGCCAGAGTCAGGACTAAACATGGACCAGCCTCCTGCTGGTGCCAGAGTCAGGACTAAACATGGGGAATCTGCGTTTCAGTTTTATGCAGCTAAAATCTGGAACAATCTTCCTGAAGATGTGAGACAGGTTCTACTCTAACAATGTTCAAATCTAAGCTAAAAACAGTTTTGTTCAGCTGTGCATATGACTGAAAGGATCTTCTCTTCTCTTTTGTCTTAAACTGTGATTTCTGTCATGTCTTTGTGATTTTAATGCATTTTTCCTGTCGTGTGAAGCACTTTGAATTGCCTTGTGTATGAAATGTGCTCTACAAATAAACTGGCCTTGATTACATAGTAATAGTAATACATTAAGTAATACGTCTGGAAAGAGTTGTATCAAATATGTTGCATTTTACATTAAACCATTTCTCAACGCTAACTTTTATTAAAATGTAAAAAGTAACCAACCAATTAGATTTAAAGTAAAGACTGTTTTTATCTGAAGGTTATTTCAGTTTGTCATTTTGATTAAGTCAAAACATTTCTTGTACATTATGATTCAATAATGCCACTGTCTTTGTTATAAAAGGTCTTTTTGTCCATGTTTAGAGTCTGTATATTCCAGATAATGATTAAGATGTTCAAAATATGATTATATTATTTTACTTCCTGGTGTCATGTGCACATGACGTCATTTTCCAATAGCTGAGGTTATTATTCAATAAACTTTTAAGTTACACATGGTTTGTTTTAATTCACTTTTCATGCAATTCATTGACTAAAAGGGAGCCAGTTTTGGCGCTTGCAAAAGTTCCCAAAATGGTTAGGATTTTTGCAAAAACTGCTTTGTAAACAGAGACGTTCTAGTAAATATTTAGAGGTGAAAAGGCAGAATAAACTATGCAGGCACTCCCTAAACCTCAGAGAACCCACGCCATACTTAGTCCCTTCTGCTGTTGTCCATATTAATCCAAATAAAACAATTAGTTGACCAAGACACCATTAACTGATTAATCACCTGAATGACTAACGACGTGCAGCCTAGAAAAGCTATCAAGAAAAGAAAAATACCCAAATAAGTCCACGGCCGCTCACTGCGAACCCGAGTGCCTCCGAGCCTGGGAGACTAACACTTGTTGTAATTCAAATTAAATAGGGGCTTGATTTCACTGCTGATGAATGCAGTGGACTGGATCCAAGGCCAACCAGATCCAAGAGGAACAAACGTGTCCAGTGTTCATTACAGACGCAGCTGAACAAAGAGACAAACCGCTGCCAGCGATTTCTTTTTTTTTTTGCACGTTACTTCAGGGAAAATTAGGAGGGTCTTCATAAATAGCCCCTTGATGCTGGCCTTCCTCATTCTTGGTTTGACTGCTGGGAGGCACTTCCTTGCCATAACATCAGCTTCCTGTTGTGGCGTCTCTAGTAAAAGAAACAACTGTATACCGTAAAAGGACAGCTGTGAGCACAAGGACAAGCAGCGGGCGAACAGACGCACAGCCGGGTCAAATAAACTCTGCATTAATACATTTCAAACGAGTAGAACTTATGCGTGTTACTTTGGGGACCTTTTCCGTCTCGGCTGGATGTGAATGGTTTTCCTTAGTTTCCCCCATCAACTTAAACCTACAACTTGGTACTCCTGATTATAAACCCAGCTCTTGTAAAGTACTCGGATACTGCACAGCGACCTCCCACTGCTCTTGGAAAATACATCAGCAGGCCACAGTTTAAAGGGCTTCATAATTGCTCATTTTTTACGACAACACGTTAGCCGTCGTTCCGTCTCTCACTCCTTGGTTACGATTGGTGATACGCTACAGGAGCGCCGAGCGATGCGGCGATAATGTCGTGCTGAGGTCGACGTCTCGAACAAAACGTGAGTAGATGATAAAATGAACCACAAACGAGCAGAAATGTCGCATCTTTTTTTTGGAAGTTTACACAAGACATTTCTATCCCTCATTTTTCATAGTATATTCTAAAGTAAATTAGTTTCTGCTTCTCCCTACGTTTTCACAGCTCGATGCTCGACTAGGCCTGTCACAACAATTACGATTGACTTATTGTTCAATGAATAAGAGAAGGAACAACATTTATCGGTGTCGATATCTATATTGTGGTTATCTTTTCCTTGCACTTGTCAGGCAGGATTTTTTGTGTGTGTTATTCTTGTGTCGTATGATCAAATTTGAGCTGTGGACTGTCAAATAAAGACTTCCACCTCTACGATAATCCATAAAAATGTATGCTTTGTTCTGCTATTTATGTAATTCAGCACATGCTTTTATAGTCTTTTTTATATTGACATTGTACATTTAGAAGAGGGTTTATCAGGATTAACAAGAGTCAAGGTGATTGCGTCAGTGACATGAAGTAGTCTCAACATTATTGTCTTCATTGTGATCTTTTTGACAGCAAATATAATCACACTCAAAACTAGCTCTGGCAATTAATCAGATTATAATAGAGCTCGAGATTCAGTCATGTCTAATTGTTTGTTTGTTTGTTTTTTAATCAAGAAGTCTTCAGTCTGGACTTTGGAGGGAGAGAGGGATTTAATGTGGGTTGAAAGGCATGATTCAAATGTCTGTCTTGTTTACGATTAGGGATGTCATGATATCAAATTTTAGAGTTACGATTATTGTGAGAAAAAACAACACAATTTATCGATTATTCACAATTATTGAGACTAAACAATAGTGAAAGCTTTAATTTTCTTTCATTCCTGTGGTCTGACATGTTACTTTTCCTCCAGTTTGTGAGCGGCTTTATGAAATGTAACTTTCTGAATGACAAAATAAAGTTAAATACGACAATAACAGCCAGATAAAAAAGTTATTTACATTTAATGTCTATTTTTTGGACTATAGACTGAACGAAAAATGCTTAATTTAGCTTCTCGTGACCTGAATAATCACGATTATCGATTAACCTATAATCTTAACATCCATATTTACAATCACGAAAGGAAAACCGAGAGCCATCATTATTTTGCTCGACAAAATAACTCTTGAGCTTGATAAATATGAGGGGAAAAACTGTTATTTATTTTTTGCCATATCTCAAAAATGTGTTATTGTGACTTGGCGAGGACTAAACAGTTAAACGGAAAAACTTAATAATTCAACGTGGACCACAGCTGCTCGATGACTACTGTTTGAATGTTTAAGTGAGGAAAAGAAGTTAAAAAGCACAGCGTTTAAGGTTAATCGCTGTTTTGGATGTCAGGACTAATATTATGGCTCCAAGGGTATGGAATAGCTCGTGAGGTCCCGGGATACAAGCTGACATGAGATTTATTTTGGCAGTGCATTCCTGACATCAATCATTAGCCCTGGGAAAACTCTGGACATCTCTGGTTACCTTTGATTCAAAATATTTGGGACGGTCTGAGGGGGAAAAGACACGAGATGAAGGGAGAAAAGACAGGAATGTGGCTTATACACAGCAGATTCTCTGGGCCACACAAACATGACAATGACAGACAACTGACAACACAAACTGTGTTGACTTAAAGGGGGCTCCTGCTGCATTATTCAGGGGGCAACACCTACAAAGCAAGACTACGGCCAAAATAAAACGCAAAATGTACCGAACTGTATGTACATTTAAGACTTACAAACCTACTTTATTAAAGAACGTACACATACGTCCTACAGTTTGCGGTTAGAGGCAAAAAACAGACGTAAAAAGGCAATTTGAAGCCAAAATACAATAAACGAAGCTATTTAGCGTTTGTCACAAGCTAGAATAACAAACTTCCGGTTTGGCGAATCCTTTTCACAACAAAGGTCCGCTAATACTTTTCAAGACAAACAATATATACTTTTATCAAGCAGACAAATGTATGATACGTACTTATACATGCTAAAGTGTGTAGTAAACACTAGACTTTTAAAAAAATGTAATCAAATTAATATTTAAAAAGCTAGTCAAACAACACTGTGAAAGGGTGTTTCCGGTTGATGTTCCACATCTGCTAACTTTGCATCAGTAGTAAAACAAACAAAAAACAGTTATTGTATTAGTTATTGCGCTTAATTCTGCCATTAGCAAGTTGAAATTATAGCACCACATTAAATATAAATACGTCACTTTGGTTACACGCTTGTTTTGCCGAAGTGTTTCATTTGAGCTGTCACTACACTTCGGCAAAGCTAAACTTGCTAGCTCCGACCCTTTAGCATTAGCATCACCCGGCACAACTCAGAGCTTTGTCAGCCTGTTTAAAGACTTTCCTACCGCGATTCCGTCCATTTATCCCCCTTAAGGCTTCTTCTTCCAGTACCCCGTCATCGGCGGTGGATAGCGGCGTGCGAGGAGCGGTCGATGCCGGGGAAGGCAGCATTGGTTTCGGGCTGTGGTTCGGGGGAGTTGGCAGCTGCAGAATGAGAGCGTCTGTGAGTCCTCTAGTGTTTGCATCACCTCAGCATCACCCACCAGTGCCCACGAGCCCCTCTGTGCGGCGGGCCACTCCCTCTGCATATGTTTATTCATAACCTGAGCTAATATTTATCCATGGCCCAAGCGCGCTTTGAATGCACTTATTATGCGTTCGATGACAAATCAATCATTTAAAGGTACACTTCAAACTTTTTTTTTTTTCCGTTTTCCTTTTTTTGTTTTTTTTTGGTTGAATATGTTGTAAAAAAGAAAAGAAAAAAGGACTTTGTGACAAAACAAAATTCTGTCTGCGTGTAATAATAACGTATTTTATTTCTCGTCAAGCCGGACGTGAGAGCTGAAAGCAGCGCTCTGATTGGCTGCGATAGGGTGGTCCGTCCCAGTTTCACTTTGTTTAAAAAAAGCTGTTGTAAAACTGTGCGCGTGCCTGAAAATGGATGTATGTGGATATTAACCACGTGCCAAAGGGTTTGTGAGAGCAAGGAACAAGTTAAATTATTAAAAAACTTAATCATGTACCCCAACTTTAAAAAAGAAGCACCCAGTCCCCTGTGCTCACGTTCTCATGGCAACAGTGGCTGTGTCTAACTGGCTTTATGATTAGCATCTGTTTAGTGTGGAATATTTAAATATGCTTTTAAGTAGTTTTTTTTCCTCTTCATTCTACTCTTTTGGAGCAGCGTAAACTATGCACATGTATTTGGAATGCACAAAAATCTCTCAAAGAAACAATAACAATCAAGACATTTATTAAGTATAAATATATGTAATTTCTCGTGGATCAATAAAGTTTGTGCCAGACTGAGAAGGAATGAAAATAGTTCCCAGTGGCAGTGATAAATATGTTCTTGTGTTGCCAAAAATGTTCCTGGTCTGACTAAAAAGTAAGTTTCCCTTGAGCAGGGGTTTAAAAGTGTGACCTTGGAATGAAAGGAACTGATTATTTTTCTTCTGGTTATCACACATATCTGCTTGAATTTTCAACAGTATGGCATTAAACTTATCTTACATTTATTTAGCTACAGGAGTTTTTATTGACGGCTCACCAGACAAGTTACATGGTAATACTGATACTGCGGCACCTGCGACCCACAAACATAAACCCAGCCACATGTCTTTTAATTTTATGTTGAAGATTTAGCCCTAGATAAATTACTTTGGTTGGTCAACAAATAATAATCTACATTTACTACTGCATGTGAAAGGTGTCAACCCTTATTTAAGATAATGTATACCAGTGTATTTTCTATTTTCCCCTCATATCATACTCCCTGAAACCATTTTGTGATCCCAGGTTGAGAACCACTGACTCAATCGCCTTGGATTAGTCATTTTAAAGCAATGCCAAGTGTTGTTACCCACCCAAAGTTTATTGAACAAATAATTTCTCAACCTTCTTCTGAATTTTGAGTCACAGTTTGAGTCAAATTAAAAGAATCCCAAAAGTGGCACGACACAGCAGACGTCCTCATCTGGGGGGAAACAAATCATGCAAAACACCTAAAACAGATTGAAATAACACACAAACATTTCATAACCTTATTTATTTACACGTTTACATATGATACACATTGGTCGTACAGTATTGCTTTAGTGCAGCTAACAAAAAGGTGAATACTTGCAGTGACATGTGCTTTCACAGAGGTTCACGCTAAACACTAAGAATGTGGAAGAAAAATGTGGTAATAATAACCAGCGAACACGTCAGATCTGGCTCTGTACAGGTCCAGTGAGGAACAGTTTGTAGATAAGACTGAGCTCCTCGTTTCTACAGCAGAGTTCATGAGCTACGCTTCCAACGTCACGCCAGGAATGCCTATGTAACACTGATACATGGGAATTAGCTGAAGAAGAAAAGATGACAAACATTGGCTTCAACAGCAGAGATATTGAAGAATACACACTTCGTCAATCATTTACCAAGAGAGATACAGTACAGACCAAAAGTGTGGACACACCTCTTTATTTTTATGACTATGAAAATTGTAGATTCACACTGAAGGCATCAAAACTATGAATTAACACATGTGGAATTATATACTTAACAAAAAAAGTGTGAAGCAACTTAAAATATGTCTTATATTCTAGGTTCTTCAAAGTATCCACCTTTAGCTTTGATTACAGCTTCACACACTCTTGATTCTCTTGATGAGCTTCAAGAGGTCGTCACCTGAAATGGTCTTCATCAGTCTTGAAGGAGTTCCCACACATGCTTAGCACTTGTTGGCCCTTTTGCCTTCACTCTGTGGTGTGTGTCCAAACGTTTGGTCTGTACTATAGGCCGTGTCCTTAATATTGCATGAAACAAAAGTTGTGACAGGACAAGATTTTAAAATAATTGTGAATACTTTGTGATTTTAACCCTCAAAATGTGTATATCCCAGGACAAGGCTGTATTTCCACAGGTTTAGTGAACAACACAGCGGGTCACATTCATATACAATTGTTAAAGTAATAAAAAATGCACCGAAAACATGGAAAAAGTGGACATCGCTTCAGTATTAAAAGAAAAATGAAATTGAAGTTGCTGTCCCATTGGCCCAAACTAAATAAGGAAATGCACTGTAACACTTAAACCTTTAGTTCAACATGCCTGCATGTTTAGTGACTACAAACTATTCAGTCACGTTCTGAAATGAAAAAGAGTGTAAACATAAGAGTAAATGAAATGCTCTGTTGGTCGTCAGCAGGGAAACATTGGCACAGCTTTTACCGAAACATAAAACACGCACTCATTTGTTCAACATTGACAATAAAAATAAAATCTTCACCAGCAAAAATAGTAAACCTTCTTAGATTAGAGAGATGTGCACAGTGACGGAACAAGGAACGTTTTAAATTAAAGTGTTTGAGCTTAAAGACGAAATGATTAAGAATAGATTACTGATCAAACAGATGAACTAAACACTCTTTTAAATGTGTCAGTGGCGCCCTCTGGTGGTGAAGGAGCAGCCACTCAGCAGCGTTTACCCTGGAGAAAAGTGGATTCTTTCTCATTGTGCTGCTGTTATACTTCAGTGGAGAAGAGAAGGCTCTGGCGTTTGCTGTCCGGAGTCGGGATGCTCTCAAGCTGCAGAAAATACAGGAGCACTTGGACCTGGAAAGAGACGTGGTTTTATGTTAAAATATAAATGAGCAAAGGAAGATTTCACTCTCCTTTGAAGAGTGTAATCTCTACGTAAACAAAGGCATTGGAGATGATTTAAGAATGTCTTTCAGTCATAAATTAAGAGTAGAGCCAGAATAAATCTTGATTCTCAACACATAACTTGCTGTTAAAAGTTGAACATAAAGAAATAAGATAATAAGAATAAGTCAATGTCATAAACAGAAGTGGATATGTTTTCTTATAGGATTACACATTACTTATCATTTCATACAAGATTACATGGAATCAAGTTTGAAAAAAGACAAACACTTTACTTAATATATAGTAATATTGTAAGACATAATTTTAAGTAATTTTTTTAGGTCCCTCGCGATTATATACAATACAATAATATACAGATTTTACGATACATATAAAAGTCGATATATTGAACATTACATTTTAACAACAATATTCCTTTGTTAAACGACGACACAAAACTGCACAAACGTAATATGAAACACACCCATGTTAATTATAAAAACAGTGAATATGTCAATAGTTCTGCATGAATACGTTTCCTTTCTCCAAACAAGCAACACAATTGTAGCACTTTCACAAAATAATCAGTAAAGTAATACAAAAGAATTGTAACTGTATCATTAAGACTTGACATGATGTTCTTATAATAAAGATTAGATTGCGTGCATTTGTGGTGAAGACATTTAGACATTTATGTTGGGCTTTCTTGTTGGTACCTGAGCCATGACTTCCAAAGACCAGCAGTCGTTCATGGAGATGGGCTGAGGGCTGTTGAGTTTACTGTCCTTCTCCGACGGCCGGAGCAGCGTGGGACCAAACACTGTGGCCAGGTTGTGCAACGACATCTTGTTCATGCTCTCATTTTCAGCAATCCTTCAAAACACGTGAGAAAAACTGTTAATGACTATACAATTTATTCCTTTAACCCCTTTACATTTCGCATACATTACTTTACACGCATACATAGAGTACGTTTTTGTTCAACCAGCAGGGAAGCAGGAAGGAAGTACTCAAGTTTGTTACGTCAATAAAGTAGATACATGAGCAAAATATTGAATTACTCAAGTAAAAGCATCACCTAAAAAGATCTACTTAGGTAAAAGACGTTTTAAATACGCTTTTGGAGTCGATTTCACATTGATTGTGAGAATTGTTAGTGTCAATTACAGTGATTTTGATAAAGAATTGTGCCGATTTTGGGTCAAAAGTAGTCATTTTTATTTTGGGACTTTACACAGGAGGAATGTGCTAAAACATAAACCTCAAACCATACGGAAAGTACTTTTTACTTTTCAGTCCAGTTAAAAAAATGTGTTTAGCTCAAGGACTGGACTGAAATTGTACTAATCATCAGACAAATGGAAAAAAATGACATTCAGACTTAATTTTGATAAACATTGGACTAAATGGGACTGGACTGTTGGACTAGCCTTGATTTTATTTGTCTTATTGTACCATTATGATTATTTTTCATTATTTATATTTCTATCATCATCATCATAGTATTATTATTATCATTATTGATATGATTGATTGATTGATTGATTGATTGATTGATTTAATTCATTATTTTATCTAGCTCTCTGGTCCTGTTTCTTGTTTTTATTTGTATATATTAAAACAGTTTAAAGGTTTAGTAGACAGTACAGATACCTACTCTCAAATGTAATGAAGTAGAAGTAAGTAGAGGTTTAGTAAAATGTACTAAAGTAAAGTACAGATATCTAAAATGTACAGTACTTTTACATTTGCACTACTAAATGACTTTCACCTTTTTAAATGGTCGAGTATGAAGAGAAAAGTGACCAGGTTGGGCTCGGGCAGAGACAGCAGTAAGTTCAACATGCAGCTTTCCTTGGCTACACTGTCCGAAAGAGCTGCAAGCACAAAACACACGTATGTTTGGTCCAGTGTTATCAACTTCGACACAAATGTTTAGGTCAAATTAGCTACGCAGTCACTGACCGATGCCTCCAGCGAAGTTCGGGTACAGGTCGTCGGTGAAAAGAGGCTCGGGCAGCTCGCGAAAATACAACTTCAGAGTCCCAGCGATGGCGTTGACGTCCATGTCGCTCATCATCAACGACACGTCTTTATTATCTACGGCGAAACGGTCAAAACGTGAGCACAAGTACCACAAATACAGCGAAAATTACTGAGCCCTCCAGAAACAAGATTACAAATGTGAAATATAGACGACATTCTGTAAGTTATTTCACGGATCACGAGAGAAAATTAGCTTTAGCTTGTTAAACTGCCACCGCTTTCAGTTATATTGTATGAATATTAAAGTAATTCATCAAACATGTTCAATTATGGCCATATCGGGGTGAGAAATATTGGCACAAATGAGTATCCTGATAACGATTTCTGACGATATTGTGTCAATCCAACAAAAATGTGTTAAAACATGTCTTTAAACTTATTAGTTGAGGTTTAATTATCAGATGAATGTCATCTGGACTCAGTTAGCAAAAATAGACGTTTCGGCTCTCATCCAAGAGTCATTGTCAATAAGAGAATTTAGGCCGGGAACTCAGATATTTATACTATTCTGAGGTAAGACCAACCCACTGGGCGGAGCCTTCCTGAAGTGGAAAGAGTTGTTTGTTTCAACAGAAACTTACCCTCTTTGTTTCAAACGAGCTACACTATTTGTCCTTTAATGGGCTATTAGTCTCCCCTTTGTCTATTTTTGCTAACTGAGTCCAGATGACTACAACTGAAGCTTTATCTACAATGGAACACTCCTGGACGAATGAGGGATTACACCGACATATCAGATGAATGTTAAATATCTGTAAAAATATCACTTTTTACACTTATTTGAAGGTTTATAACATGATTTTTTTAGGTCATTTTGTCACATTTTTCACCATAAAACGATGAACTCGATATAACATTTTCCACGATAATATCTAAATTCTGACATATTGCCACCTCAATCCTAAAAAGAATCCGTTGTACTGTAAACTCACTGGTGTCGAACGCAGCCTTCAGCGACTGTATGTCCGTGGCGACCCCGGAAACCCTGTAGATGCCGACCTCGTCCATCCCCCGTCGCTCGATCTCCTCCACGCACTGCCGCACGATCAGGGGCACCTTCGACCGCTCTCTCCTGACACACAAACAGAAGTAAAGGCGTTAGCGTCGAATAGCGGACGGCGCGTTCGCCCTGGTCAATACGTACTTTGTCACCACGTTTATCTTGACCCCGAACACACCGGACTGTTTCCTCGACGGCATCCTCTTCAGACTGAATTCTCGGCTGGTGAACTTCATCGACAGCTTCACCTCGATCTGAAAAAAAAAAAACGAGTGGATTTTTTCACGTTTTGTTTTTTTTAACGCGCTGAATCGTTGCTTTCGTCGTAGGTTTTACTCACCCCGTTCACAGCGATGACCGTCCTTTGCCAGTCTTTGTTTTCTAACGTTTGAGGGTCCAGCTAAAAAGAAGAAAACACATTACTGTATTTTCCGGACTATAAGTCGCACCGGAGTATAAGTCGCACCAGCCAAATAATGCATAGTATAGATGAAAAAAAACACATAAGTCGCACTGGAGTATGAAATGCGGTTGCAAGTGTGAAAATAACAATTAATATCACATATAAGTCGCTCCGGAGTATAAGTATATAAGTATAAATATAAGTATAAGTCGCACCCCGGCTAAAACGATGAAAAAAGGTGCAACTTATAGTCCAGAAAATACGGTAGTATCTAGTGTGGGACGTACAATAACCTCACGTCACTGTATTTACGATTTACCAGTGCGGCAGATGTTGTTTTACCAAAGAACACATTAAATCCCATTCAGATAATCCTTTGTCCGGCGGAAAACTACTTTAAAGACGTCAAAACAATACAAAGCTGTTAAGATAGGCTACTGCTATTACATTTACAGTACTGTTATTTACCATTTAAATCACAGCAACGGCTATCATTTTAAATATACGTTTATTTAGATGTATTTGAACACTATAAACGCTTCGATTAAGATTTTACTTGTGTGATTACAGTTAGGGATGTCGAGATGACTTGGTCAATCGATAATCGTGATTATTCAGGTCGCAATATAAACGTAAAAAATAAAAATAAAAGAAAAAATAAAAGTAAATCATGGCAATTTTAGAAGCTAATCTGGCTATTTTTGTCACATTGGCTCTATTTTGTCTTTCAGAAGGTTTGAATTCATAAAGCCGGACACAAAAATGAGAAATATAAACACGATAGACAATGCCAACTAAAGAAAATCACGGTTTCAGTCATTGTGAATAATATATCTTTTTCACAATAATCGTAGCACTAACATTTGATACCGTGACGTCCCAAATTTCCTCGTCTTTTTCCAGACAACTTAACATACTCTTAGTTCTCCCAAAAAGATATCCAATGTGATGTGTATTGAATTTGATGCGGTGCTAATACACAAACTCAAACAAATCCTGACGCCATGATGAAAAGCATCGATTGTGAAGAGCGCGTCAGTGCTCACGGCTCCACTCGTTCACCTTGGGTCTGAGCAGAGTCCCTCGAACTCTGTCCCACAGTCGAGCTCCCGTGTTGGGGCTTTTCCTCTGAATCGAGTGCCTCTGCGGCTCCATGACGTCCTCCATATTTGGGCCGCTCATCCTTAACAACTCCAGACGGTTCTCATGAAATCTTCAGCCTCATCGATCCACGAAAGGTCTAATAAAAAAACAACTAATCCGACACGTTCCTTTAGAGCTTCCGAACAGTCCCGGTTAGATGTATTTGACAAAAAAGAAAGGAGAAAAAAAAGCTACCGTTGAATTTTGCCTTTGCACGTTTCCATTGTTGAAGTTGGAATGATTCTGGTTCATTGGAGGCAGAACAAAGGCGGCGGAGCACGCTGCCTGTTGCCGGGTGTTACTGTCCCAAATGGATTTTAGGATTAAGAGGTTTAGAGCGCTCACCACCAAGAAGAGCAGCAGCAGGTGGAGGAGGAGGAGGAGGAGGAAGAGCAGCAGCAGGTGGAGGAGGAGGAGGAGGAGGAGGAAGAGAAGAGCAGCAGCAGGAGGAGGAGGAGGAGGAGGAGGAGGAGGAGGAGGAGGAGGAGGAGGAGGAGGAGGAGGAGGAAGAGGAGAAGAGCAGCAGCAGGTGGAGGAGGAGAAAGAGGAGCAGCAGCAGGTGGAGGAGAAGGAAGAGGAGGAGGAGCAGCAGCAGGTGGAGGAGAAGGAGGAGGAGCAGCAGGAGGAGGAGGAGGATGAGGAGGGAGGAGAAGAGCAGCAGCAGGTGGAGGAGAAGAGCAGCAGCAGGTGGAGGAGGAGCAGCAGCAGGTGGAGGAGGAGGAGCAGCAGGAGGAGGAGGAGCAGCAGGTGGAGGAGGAGAGCAGCAGCAGGAGGAGGAGAAGAAGAAGAGCAGCAGGTGGTGGAGGAGGAGGAGGTGCAGCAGCAGCAGGAGAAGAAGAGTAGCAGCAGGTGTAGGAGGAGCAGCAGCAGGAGGAGCAGGAGAGCAGCAGCAGGAGGAGAAGAAGAGCAGCAGGTGGAGGAGGAGAAGAAGAGCAGCAGGTGGAGGAGGAGCAGCAGCAGGAGGAGCAGCAGCAGGAGGAGGTGAAGGAGGAGGAAGTGCGGCCTGTGACTTTAATGAAGGGTCATCCAAGGCCAAGACAGACGGACTTCTGGGGCTAAAAATATACCACTGTTTACTTGAGATTTCCCAATAATCTATGACAAATCACCTTCTACAGTAAGTGTGCATGTGTGTTAAATATAAACATAAATCACCATTAGAGCCTTGATTTGATTTTCAGCCAGTTAGTGAGTTATGGCATTGAAAAAAAGTCCAGTATGAATTTTTTAACCATTTAAGCGAGTAATTTACAATTTTTTAGTGTCCAGAACGCACTTCTATACCAAAATAATGAAAGGGTTTTGAAATCTGGAGAAAGAAACCAACTACTCTATGACTAAAATGTACATACGTGAAAATAACAAATACACACAAGTCCGGATGTATTTCTGTGAGGGTGCATTCAGACATAAAGTACATTTAGCACAATATGAGAGCGTTAGTGAAGAGTGGATGCAAGCTCTCTCCAGCTTTCCCCTCTCTGCCACCTGTCCACTCGGGAAATCCCTTCATCAGATCAAAGCAGATCTGGAGTGTGTCACGGTTTGGGGCCAACGCCAAGGGCCACGTTTGGTCCAAGTGCTGGTCCTAATCCTGCCCTGTCACAACATAAAGGTGAGGCCTTTCGACCCACTGAAACTGTCTCAGATGAAGGATTAAGCAAAGGGCCATAGGCTTTGTTCAGCAGCTTTTAACGGTCCATCCAGGAGTATAAGGATGAGTTATGCCAGTTCTTCCTATTTGAATCATCAATAACATACTCAACTTCCCATTTCATCCATCAACGACAATAAAATCGAGATCACCTTCAAATTAGAAACATTAACCTGCAAAAAAAATCCACATAAGATCTGTGGATTTACGAGAATCAGTCCCACAAAGTATTTATAAAAAACAAGCAGAGGGAACGGATTTGTGCATTTGTGGACGTAAAAGAGAAGCGGAAAACATGGACACGAAAACAAACTTTTAAATAGAAATGTGTGTTTTTTAAGTGTATTTTACTACCGTAGTTTAAACTATACCAGCAGAATTACCCTGTCAAACTGGTTAAACTGAGTGCATTGTGTTTTTTCATGTGTTCTAATTGGTTCATATTTAGAGCTGAATCATGATAATCATTGAGCAATTAAATAAATACATAATTCCCTTAGACAAACCTTGATTTGACCTTTGGCGATGATCCTCTCTGTGAGCTCTCCGTCTTCTTTCCCCACTTTACATTTGCATTTCTCGTAGCAGAGCAGCCGCAGAGTCTGGGAACCTTCCAGTTCGATCTCAAACTCCTGTGGGAGAGACGTGTTTATTTGTGTATCCAGAGTTTATGTAGTCTATTTATGTAAAACAAGTACCTCGTTCCAGTTTGGTTCAGTCGAGTCTCGGTGCACTCGTGTCTTGGCCTTGTTCACAAAATATCCAAAAGAATCCACCTCCAGAGAGCAGTACAGGTCTAAACAGAACATCAGATATGTTTTTATTGTGCAAAAAAACAGACGTCTACTGTATTTCCCGGACTATAAGCCGCACCTTTTTTCATGTTTTTGGCCGGGGTGCAACTTATACTTATACAAATATTATTTATACTATATACTTATGCTCCGGAGCGACTTATATGTGATATTATTTGTTATTTTCACACTTGCAACCGCATTTCATACTCCAGTGCAACTTATATATGTTTTTTCCTTCTCTAATATGCATTTTTTGGCTGGTGCGACTTATACTTATATTTATACTTATATACTTATACTCCGGAGCGACTTATATGTAATTAGGCCCGAGCCCCAGCAGGGCGGAGGGCCTATTGCTCCCGCAACTGTCTGACCAAACATGCGGGCACAGCCCTTGGCAAATACAGTGAACTAGCCCATGCCGAAGGCATGGATCATGCATACTTACTCCTGCTATGACAGAAATAGTCAACAATTAGTGAATGAGCGTAGCCCATTCACTAATTGTTGACAACAGCAGCGCGAAGCGCTGCATTCCTCCAAAAACCCTCCTGGCATCGTCCCGTACGCGAGAATCCATGCCGCAGGCATGGGCCATAGTTGTATTTGCTCAAATCAATGGAAGTCTATGGGGAGTGGGCGGAGCATCCCGACGGAATAGGGAGTGACGAGCGCGTAAGCGCTCGTAATGATGATTCCACCCCATGGCGGCATCGGGAAGGCTTAGAGCTTTCAAACGATGTATAATTTGTTGTTATAGTGGAAACGGCTATATTGTTTTTGCTAAAAATATTATTATTATTAGGCCCGAGCGCCACAAGCTGGCGAGAGGCCTATTAATCTCGTAAGGCCGTGCGAAGCACGGCTGCGAAAGTGCGCACGTAGTGCGCACGAAATCGAGCGCGAAGCGCTCGCCCACTTCCAAACACTCACTAACGCACTCCTTCACTCATGCACGCCCCGTGCATACTAATTAGTAGTAGGAAAATGGAACATTACCGTTGTAAACGGGCGAAGCCCGTGCAAAAGTGCGCACTAAACGAGCATTTTACATTGAGATATCCCATCCCCATATAAAGCACTCATTTGCGCTAAGTACCTCACGAATACGTTCCCCATCTCTTGCATGTTCCGTGCATATAAGCATGTAATGCAAAAATTTAACATTATTACTGTATAGAGGGCCAAAAACACAAAGTGGGCGGAGCCCACTCAAAATTAACGAAAGTACCCGTCAGTGACCAGGGACCCACACCATGAGGTAGGAAAGCGCGAGCGCTTTCCGAAAATGTATAGTTTATGATATTTGAAAAATGGGAAACATTGTTTTCGCATCGGAATATTATTAGGCCCGAGCCCCAGCAGGGCGGAGGGCCTATTGCTCCCGCAACGCTGCCGAAGGCAGCGTTGCAACTGTCTGACCAAACATGCGGGCGCAGCCCGCATGTTTGGTGCCCCGTCGCCCCTGGCAAGTACAGTGAACTAGCCCATGCCGAAGACATGGATCATGCATACTTACTCCTGCTATGACAGAAATAGTCAACAATTAGTGAATGGGCGTAGCCCATTCACTAATTGTTGACAACAGCAGCGCGAAGCGCTGCATTCCTTCAAAAACCCTCCTGGCATTGTCCCGTATGCGAGAATCCATGCCGCAGGCATGGGCCATGCTTGTATCTGCTCAAATCAATGGAAGTCTATGGGGAGTGGGCGGGGCATCCCGACGGAATAGGGAGTGACGAGCGCGTAAGCGCTCGTAATGATGATTCCACCCCATGGCGGCATCGGGAAGGCTTAGAGCTTTCAAACGATGTATAATTTGTTGTTATAGTGGAAACGGCTATATTGTTTTTGCTAAAAATATTATTATTAGGCCCGAGCGCCACAAGCTGGCGAGAGGCCTATTAATCTCGTAAGGCCGTGCGAAGCACGGCTGCGAAAGTGCGCACGTAGTGCGCACAAAATCGAGCGCGAAGCGCTCGCCCACTTCCAAACACTCACTAACGCACTCCTTCACTCACGCACGCCCCGTGCATACTAATTAATAGTAGGAAAATGGAACATTACCGTTGTAAACGGGCGAAGCCCGTGCAAAAGTGCGCACTAAACGAGCACTTTACATTGGGATGACGACCGCTTCCGGTCGTCATCCCCATATAAAGCACTCATTTGCCCTAAGTAGCTCACGAATACGTTCCCCATCTCTTGCATGTTCCGTGCATATAAGCATGTAATGCAAAAATTGAACATTATTACTGTATAGAGGGCCAAAAACACAAAGTGGGCGGAGCCCACTCAAAATTAACGAAAGTACCCGTCAGTGACCAGGGACCCACATCATGAGGTAGGAAAGCGCGAGCGCTTTCCGAAAATGTATAGTTTATGATATTTGAAAAATGGGAAACATTGTTTTCGCATCGGAATATTCTTCTTCTTCTTCTTCTTCTCGGGACCAACCCCCCTATTTTTCACCCAGTGAACATTGACGAAAAGTCACAAAAATTTGCACACCTCTAAAAATCGTGCCTCTCTACATTCTGGCTATTTCCCTTTTCTAAAATAAAAGTGGACCAGTTTAGGCTGACAAAATTGAAATGGCAGTGATAGCGCCCCCTACAGAGTGACTTTTAAATTAACATTGAAGGTCAAAAATTAGTTTTACCAAAATTGTCTAAACTTTACCCAAAATTCTATTTTGCCGTCCCGATCACAAAAGCCAATCACAAAAATGCCTAAATTTTTACGCCGTAGTCGTAGCGATGACAGAAACCTCCCATGTTATCCCTATGGGAAAACCACAAAATCTCTCAAATTACCACATTTTTATGTTTTACACTTTAACGAAGTCCTCCTAGTGCGTTTTGCCCACCAACCTCAAAATCGGTGTACGTCCTCTAGACAAGTGGTGTATCTAAAGTTATCCAAATTTTAAGGATAACTTTTACGGTCTTTGTGCGACGGAGCCGCAAACGTTTCCCAGAATTCTGACTATTTGGCCTTCAGAGTGGCCTATAAACAATAGAGTTTTTCCAAATGACATGATATTTTGAACAAAATTCTAATTTGCCATCCTGATCATAAAAGTATGAGAGCCAAAGTCATATTTTGTACGGCGTAACCGTAGCGTTGACAGAAACATCCCATGTTATCCTTATGGGAAAATCGTAGAATCGCTCAAATCACCACATTTTTACGCTTCACACTTTAACAAACTCCTCCTAGGCCGATTGTCCGATCAAGCTCATATTTGGAGAATATCATCTACACAAGCGGGGCATCAAAACTTATCAATATTTTGATTCTAAGTGCTACGGTCTCTGTGTGGCGGACCCGCAAATATATGTCAGAAATGGGAAAACAGCGAAATCTCTGAAATGTTCACATTTACACTTCACACTTTAACAAACTCCTCCGTGGGCAATAGCTCGATCAAGCTCATATTTGGGGAAAATCATCTAATCAAGCGGGGCATCAAAAGTTATCCATATTTATATTCCAAGTGCTACGGTCTCTGTGCGGCGGCGCAGCAAATTTGACTGACACTTGTGTTGATTTGCACTGGATTGGCCATGTCCAATGTGTCGCCGTCTGTCAAGTTCTTTTTTTATTCAACACACAATAAGGGCGCCATCTTTATCAAGTCGAAAGCGCAGAGTCGGAAGGCCGGCGGCCCGCGAGGGCCGTTGGATGCCGCTTGTGGCTTTAATTTTTCTTGTTCTTCATCGCTTTGAACTCTAATTTGACCCCCTGAACATGCTCAAAAACTCACCAAACTTTGCCCAAAATTCAGAATCGGCGAAAAATTTAATTTTTTCTGGGCCATTTTTTTTTTCGTTAAAAAATGGCGCGACAGCGCCACCGACAAAAGTCAAAATACATTGCGCCTATGGGAGACGCCCCGAGGTCAACTTTGACGTAAAGCTACGAAATTCGGGACACGCATTCCTCTCGTGAGGACAAACAAAAAAAATCATTGTGGCCACGCCCCCAGACTTACCCTATGGCCGCCATCTTCCTTTGAAAATGAAAACACGCTGTGTTAGCCATTTTGTTCACGTCAAACTTTGACGAACTCCTCCTAGGGCGTTTTGCCCACCAACTTCAAAATCGGCGGAGGTCCTCTGAACAAGTGGGGCATCTAAAGTTATCCAATTTTTTCAGATACCTCTTACGGTCTGTGTGCGGCGCAGCCGCAAAGTTGGACAACTTATTTTGGGATATTGCAGATCTAAAAATTGTTCCCATTTGATCAAAACAAGTCCGATTAGGACCAAATTTGAATCAGTTGTTCAACTTTCTAGTTTGGACCAGTTTATGATGACAAAATTGAAATGGGCGCGATAGCGCCCCCTACAGAGTGACCTTTAAATTAACATTGAAGGTCAAAAATTAGTTTTACCAAAATTTTCTAAACTTTACCCAAAATTCTATTTTGGCGTCCCGATCAAAAAAGCCAATCAGACAAATGCCTTAATTTTTACGGCGTAGTCGTAGCGATGACATAAATCTCCCATGTTATCCCTATGGGAAAACCGCTAAATCTCTCGAATATCCACATTTTTCTGTTTCAAACTTTGACGAACTCCTCCTAGTGCGTTTTGCCCACCGACCTCAAAATCGGTGTACGTCCTCTAGACAAGTGGGGCATCTAAAGTTATCCAAATTTTAAGGATAGCTTTTAAGGTCTCTGTGCGACGGAGCCTCAAACGTTTCCCAGAATTCTGACTATTTGGCCTTCAGAGTGGCCTATAAACAATAGAGTTTTTCCAAATGACATGATATTTTGCACAAAATTCTAATTTGCCATCCTGATCATAAAAGTATGAGAGACAAAGTCATATTTTGTACAGCGTAACCGTAGCCATGACAGAAATATCCCATGTTATCCTTATGGGAAAATCGCGAAATCCCTCAAATCACCACATTTTTACGCTTCACACTTTAACAAACTCCTCCTAGGGCGATTGTCCGATCAAACTCATATTTAGGGAAAATCATCTATACAAGCGGGGCATCAAAAGCTATCCATATTTTTATTCTAAGTGCTACGGTCTCTGTGTGGCGGACCCGCAAATATATGTCAGAAATGGGAAAACAGCGAAATCTCTAAAATGACCACATTTTTACGCTTCACACTTTAACAAACTCCTCCTAGGGCGATAGCTCGATCAAGTTCATATTTGGGGGAAATCATCTACACAAGGGAAGCATCAAAAGTTAGTCATATTTGGATTCTAAGTGCTACGGTCTCTGTGCCGTGGAGCTGCAAATATACTGTCACAAATGGGAAAAACGCTAAATCTATGAAATGTTCAAATTTATGCTTCACACTTTAACAAACTCCTCCGTGGGCAATAGCTCGATCAAGCTTTACTTTGGGAAAAATCATCTACACAAGCGGGGCATCAAAAGTTATCCATATTTATATTCTAAGTGCTACGGTCTCTGTGCGGCGGAGCAGCACATTTGACTGACACTTGTGTTCATTTGCACTGGATTGGCCATGTCCAATGTGTCTCCGTCTGTCAAGTTCTTTTTTAATTCAACACAATAAGGGCGCCATCTTTATCAAGTCGAAAGCGCAGAGTCGGAAGGCCGGCGGCCCGCGAGGGCCGTTGGATGCCGCTTGCGGCTTTAATTTTTCTTGTTCTTCTTCAGCGCTTTGAACTCTAATTTGACCCCCTGAACATGCTCAAAAACTCACCAAACTTTGCCCAAAATTCAGAATCGGCGAAAAATTTTGTTTTTTCTGGGCCATTTTTTTTTTCGTTAAAAAATGGCGCGACAGCGCCACCGACAAAAGTCAAAATACATTGCGCCTATGGGAGACACCCCGAGGTCAACTTTGGCGTAAAGCTACGAAATTCGGGACACGCATTCCTTTCGTGAGGACAAAAAAAAAATATTATTGTGGCCATGCCCCCAGACTTACCCTATGGCCGCCATCTTCCTTTGAAAATGAAAACACGCTGTGTTAGCCATTTTGTTCACGTCAAACTTTGACGAACTCCTCCTAGGGCGTTTTGCCCACCGACTTCAAAATCGGCGGAGGTCCTCTGGACAAGTGGGGCATCTAAAGTTATCCAATTTTTGGAGATACCTTTTACGGTCTGTGTGCGGCGCAGCCGCAAAGTTGGACAACTTATTTTGGAATATTGCAGCTCTAAAAATTGCTCCCATTTGATCAAAACCAGTCCGATTATGACCAAATTTGAATCAGTTGTTAAACTTTCTAGTTTGGACCAGTTTAGGCTGACAAAATTGAAATGGCCGCGATAGCGCCCCCTACAGAGTGACCTTTAAATTAACATTGAAGGTCAAAAATTAGTTTTACCAAAATTGTCTAAACTTTACCCAAAATTCTATTTTGCCGTCCCGATCACAAAAGCAAATCACAAAAATGCCTAAATTTTTACGGCGTAGTCGTAGCGATGACAGAAAGCTCCCATGTTATCCCTATGGGAAAATCGATAAATCTCTCCAATATCCACATTTTTCTGTTTCACACTTTAACGAACTCCTCCTAGGGCGTTTTGCCCACCAACCTCAAAATCGGTGTACGTCCTCTAGACAAGTGGGGCATCTAAAGTTATCCAAATTTTAAGGATAACTTTTACGGTCTCTGTGTGCGACGGAGCCGCAAACGTTTCCCAGAATTCTGACTATTTGTCCTTCGGAGTGGCCTATAAACAATAGAGTTTTTCCAAATGACATGATATTTTGCACAAAATTCTAATTTGCCATCCTGATCATACAAGTATGAGAGCCAAAGTCATATTTTGTACGGCGTAACCGCAGCGATGACAGAAACATCCCATGTTATCCTTATGGGAAAATCGCAGAATCGCTCAAATCACCACATTTTTACGCTTCACACTTTAACAAACTCCTCCCAGGGCGATTGTCCGATCAAACTCATATTTGGGGAAATCATCTACACAAACGGGGCATCAAAAGTTATCCATATTTTGATTTTAAGTGCTATGGTCTTTGTGCCGTGGAGCTGCAAATATACTGTCACAAATGGGAAAAACGCCAAATCCTTGAAATGTTCACATTTACGCTTCACACTTTAACAAACTCCTCTTAGTGCGTTTGGCCCACCGATCTCAAAATCGGTGTACCTCCTCTAGACAAGTGGGGCATCTAAAGTTATTCAAATTTTATGGATAACATTTACGGTCTCTGTGCAGCTGAGCCGCAAACTTTTCGCAGAATTTGGACTATTTGGCCTTCAGAGTGGCCGTTAAACAAGAGTTTTTCCAAATGACATGACATTTTGCACACAATTCTCATTTGCCATCCCCAAATTAAAAGTATGGGAGCCAAAGTCATATTTGGTAAAGCGTAGCCGTAGCGATGACAGAAACATCCCATGTTATCCCTATGGGGAAACCGCAAAATCTCTAAAATGACAACATTTTTACACTTCACACTTTAACAAACTCCTTCCAGGGCGATAGCTCGATCAAGTTCATATTTGGGGAGAATCATCTACACAAGCGTGGCATCAAAAGTGATCCATATTTTGATTTTAAGTACTACGGTCTCTGTGCGGTAGAGCTGCAAATATATGTCACAAATGGGAAAAACGCCAAATCCTTGAAATGTTCACATTTACGCTTCACACTTTAACAAACTCCTCTAAGGGCAATAGCTCGATCAAGCTCATATTTGGGGAAAATCATCTACACAAGCGGGGCATCAAAAGTTATCCATATTTATATTCTAAGTGCTACGGTCTCTGTGCGGCGGAGCAGCAAATTTGACTGACACTTGTGTTGATTTGCACTGGATTGGCCATGTCCAATGTGTCGCCGTCTGTCAAGTTCTTTTTTAATTCAACACAATAAGGGCGCCATCTTTATCAAGTCGAAAGCGCAGAGTCGGAAGGCCGGCGGCCCGCGAGGGCCGTTGGATGCCGCTTGCGGCTTTAATATTATTTGTCGTTTTCACACTTGCAAGCGCATTTCATACTCCAGTGCGACTTATATAGGTTTTTTTCTTCTCTATTATGATTTTTTTGGCTGGTGCGACTTATACTCAGATGCGACTTAAAGTCCACAAAACACGGTACATATTTTTGCCATTAGAACTGTATTAAACGCAGTCTGAACACTTCCACTGTGCGTCACGTGGTGGTTTTTCAGTTGCTCGTGGCTGTGAGCGAGGCATTCCCTTTCCCCTGCCACAGCCGCAGCGTGAGCACATCGAGTCGAGCGTGTTCCGCGTTAAGAATCGTGCCATTGTTTGCCTGCTGGAAAGTAAAGTGAAACCCTAAGCTGCCAGTGCGGTGAGTTGGCTGAGGCATATTTGAGGTGGCTTGTACACAGTGTTCCCGGCTAATCCCCCTGCAGCAGCTGCCCTCCCAGATGACGAGACAGAGGGAGAGCGCGGCTACGACACGTGCCACCTGTGAGCGCCACCGCCGACACACAACGGGCAGTTCAGACCCTCCGAGAGCCGCCTGGTCGATGGGCCCTTAATGCTGCCATCGATTAGCAATTGTAAACAGGTTTTTTACCTTTAATAACGACCAGGAGCGTTAGGGTTTGAGAGACTGAAACTGAAGCAAAATGAATCCAAGTCCCTGTGCGTTTTGGAACATGTTTGTCTAGACTACAGCTTTTACATTTGTGAGACGTGTACATGGGATATACCGTAATTTTCCGGACTATAAGTCGCACCTTTTTTCATAGTTTTGGCCGGGATGCGACTTATACTTATATTTATACTTGTATACTTATACTCCGGAGTGACTTATGTGTGATATTATTTGTTATTTTCACAATTGCAACCGCATTTCATACTCCAGTGCGACTTATATATGTTTTTTTCTTCTCTATTATGCATTTTATGGCTAATTTTATGACGACTTATACTCTGGTGCGACTTATAGTCCTGAAAATACGATATTATTGTTAAATCACTTTAGTCTTTGCGATTGAGTGATTGCGACCATTGACACTTTATATTCCATCTCGTAGTTCCACACCACAGTTTCTTCTTTATATGACCTAATTTATCTATAATAATCAATAAAATCACCCTGCGTACTCTATAGATAGTATTGATTGCATGGTTTGGATTAATACTTACTTAGACTCTGCTTGAGGCCCGTTGCCGAGTGGACGATGACGTTCAGGAAGCCGTACAAACCCGAAGACTCATCATCTGGAAATAAGAAGAAGAATATATAAGTTACGTTTAATTATATCATTAGTTATGTTGGTTAAAAGTCACAATATACCTTCTTTTCTCATAGTCATTGGTATTGCGTGCACCGTCTGGAGCTTGACGCAGGAGTTTGTGAGCATTTGCAGCTCCAGAGAAGTTAGAGGGAAGCTTTTAAAACCTGCAGAACAAAGTAGACATGGGTTAAATCACTTAAATCGCTCAACTTTCATCTGATTTTATGAAACATATTCTCCCGTTTCACCCACATTTTTTCTGCTGTTCTCGAATGATTTCCCTCCACTCGGCGCGTTCATAATCAGAGGAGATGAGAAATGTGAAACCCTGAAAAGACAAGTGTTTGGGTGAGTTAATCGTTATAACCAGCAGGTGGCAGTAGATGCACAAATCACAAATACTTTAAAACACTTTCAGAACAATGTACATTTATAAAAAAGAATAAAGGAATGATAAAGCTTGAAAATATACTATATTTCAAATAGCTAGAGGTGGACAATATATCAAAATTTAGATAATATTGTGAATTATGTTTTGCATTTAAATATGAAGTAAAAAAACAAATGTAACAAGATAGCAGATTAACAATAACAATGAAAAATTAATTAAGTGTTGGTGTGAGGTGACGTTTCTGCACTTTTGTGATAAATATGACGGACATTTCACATGTTGTAACACGTGTTGTACGTTTTAACACATTTCTGTTGGATTGACAGAACATCGTGATCGAAATACTTATTTTTTGTCAATTTCTCCACCAAAAACATGTGCGATTTCTACAATAAATACAACATATGCATATTACGCGCATAAAACCTTGCTCTACTGTAACTGGTGTCGTTTTAGTAGCGTATTGTAAACGTCGAGCACCTTTCCGTTCCTGTTGGCGACTCTGAACGCCATGTTGGGCGACATCAGCAGCAGCATGGACTCCTGCTCCGACAGCTTCTTCCTCAGTCGCTCCATCGCTTTGGGGGCTTTGGTCGTTCTCTGGAATCAAAATAAAAACGATGCTTGAATCTGTCAAACTATTGCAGTCGAGTTTATGTTTTCCTCTCAATTTTAGAACAATTTAGGGCGACTATATTTCCTGCAGCGTTATTTGTGAAACTGCTTTCTTACGGCTCATTTCTATATTCCTGAAAGTGACAGAATTATCCATGTATTTTATATTCACAGGTTTCAGAATTATGAGAAATTCTGACTTGTCCATTTAAAACCAAATTGTATATATATTTTCTTGCTTTAAAAAAAAGAATAAACATGAATCACAGAACATCAAAGACTGGAGAGCAAAAATAACTCAACTAAACTTGAAAACACAATCATGGCACATTTAAATGAAAATAAAAGTCCAATTTGGTCCAAAGTCTATCAAATGTGTCCATTTCCAAACAAAGTCTGTAAATGTTATGTATTTCGTCCTTGTAATGTTGCATAAATCAGGAAGCTGAAACAAAAATATACAAATAAAAACAGCCAGAGAAAAAATTTGGAAATTCAATTTAGTCGTTTCGGTTCATCTAAATCAGCACAAATTTTAACCCAGATCACTACTTAATGAAGCTTCAACAGTTGAACGGGAAATGGAAAAAAAATAATACAAAAATCACATTTTAACTGAAAATGGACAATTTATTATTATTTTGAATGTATTATTATTATGTTTTGTTGTTCGTGTTGTTTTTGTTCTAGGTTTAAAATTAAAAAAAAAGAAGAAGAAGAAGAAATTTGACAGATTCTGGACTATTATTTTGGACTTGGGGTGCCTTAGTTTCATTTCAATGTATTTTTCGGGGATTTTTCTTTAATTTGTAATTTTATCATTAGTCTAGTTTTGTTTCATATGTGGTTTTTAAAAAAATACTTCCAAACATTTACTTTTTTTTACATTACAATTCTCCTTCAGTGAGTTTTTGTGCTTCTGTACCTGCACTTTTACTCAACAACATCGAGCATGTCTTCCACCACAGCTTTAGCGTCGCTTTAGAACATCATTTATTATTTACCACATTTACGTCTATATTTGCTCCGTTTCTCTTTCTCGTTTTGTCATTTCTCTAGTTTTCTCGTTTCTTTGGTTTTGTGTCGTCGAGAGTCGCTGCGTTACCTTCTCTCGCTGCAGGTCGTTCTTGATCTGGGAGATTTTGATTTTTATGGCATCGATCTCCTCGTCCTGGACCAGAGGGATGGGGGTCGACTCGCAGTCCTCCAGCGTCTGAAAGGTGAGGTCGGCCAGCGGGATGTACCACTTACAGTCGTACTGCTGCCCCTTCCTGGTCAAGGGATGACAATATGTGCAGACAAAAAGTGACATTTGTGCCAGGGTGGAAGCAGGTGACAATAATACAGTATAGTATAGATAATATAGAAAGAAAAATGTACGCCACCGACACAATAAATCATACTTTTAAAGCAGAATTATCTCTAAACGGCTATTCTACATGTACAAAATCCTTTAAAAAAAAGAGCTGCAGCATGTAGTTTGTGTCTATAATGAGTCATACAAGTTATTTATTCAACTCTCTACAGCTTAAAAAAGAAACAAAAAGTCAAGGAAAAAGTATCCACGATAAATATTGATCCCCAGAATTATTCCTCTATCTATAATTTATTGAACGGCGAATTAATGTGGTAAACAAAATAATCCAATTGCAATTTTCCTAACAAAGAATCACACATATTTCTTAACATTTGTGTGGAAAACAACAGGGTTTAAAGGATTTACACAAGAGCTATGGAGACAGGATATTTACTTCTCTGCAGAGGCCTAAATAATATGTTCATGTGAAATCAGAACATTCTTAAAGGCTTAAGTTTAAATAGAAGCTGGAGCAGGTCAGAATTCAACTGTGTAATTCATTATTTTACAATCAGATTCACATGAAACCAAAACTGACACAATGTTCAACGACTTCTCGGTCTGTATAAACAAACCAAAGTGAAATTAATGTTTCACAAGCACTTCAGAAAGTAACACGATGTTGACACGCGGGGTCGGCTGGACTGGTACAGAGAGAAACTTGAATAATATAAATAAAAGCGGAAATGCGCACAATGGAAAAGCGTGAATGCAAATTCCACTCCAATAAAGAAAATTACACAATAGCCTACAGCATATATGTGAAGCTTTTCCAATGACATCAGTATCGGCCTAAAAAAATAAATATATATATATATATATATATATATATATATTTATATATATATATATTTTTTATATATATATATTTATATATATATATATATATTTATATATATTTATTTTTTTAGGCCGATACTGATAAGAGTTGTGTACATTAAACCCTGACCTATGTAACTCTAGAACGTGAACGTATTGTAGATTTGTTTATGATCACATTAATCTTGCCTTGGGATGGTCCGATGTGTTTTTTTTTTTAGCTGATACGACATACAATATTGCGCTTGCCGCTGTGGCCGATAATAACCGATATTTGACAATACCAATATTGGGATTTTAAAAGCCCTTTTCCCTTTAGTGAAAACAACAACAGAATGTATTTATCTGGAATATGAAACAATTGGTGTGATTGTGTAAAACATTTTTAAATACCGTATTTTCCAGACTATAAATACAAGTATAAGTCGCACCAGCCAAAAAATGCATAATAGAGAAGAAAAAAACATGTATAAGTTGCACTGAAGTATGAAATGCAGTTGCAAGTGTAAAAATAACAAATAATATCACATATAAGTCGCTCCGGAGTATAAGTATATAAGTATAAATATAAGTATAAGTCGCACCCCGGCCAAAACTATGAAAAACGGTGCCATAGTCCGGAAAATACGCTATCCGATTGCTCTTCTTTTTAGATTTTTACTCACGACTCTGCTCAAAAAAGACAAATCTGATGAACAGAGGACAAACGGAATGACACTTGAGCATAAAACATAAAAGATTTTGTTACATCAATATCAGAAGAGCTAACAAATTCTAACACTTTGGCTACTTAACCTAACTAAAAGCTTAAATTCTCTCAAAGCGTTTACCGTAACGTTGTATCTAAACGTGTGGGACTGGTTTTGTGAATAGTACAACTGCCCTCGTGTGACCTTATGTGACTTTATTGCCCCTCTGCGACCGGTCACGTGACTCACCCCGAGGCCTGCTTCTTCAGCTTGGTGCAGAGCAGGAGGTCCGTGAACAGGAAAACGTGACGCAGTTTCCGAGAGCCCTCCACCAGCTCCACCATGAAGCGGTCCCTCAGCAGCTGTCGGTGCTGGAGTACAACAAAACACAGTCAGACAAACGTAAAAGATATTTCCCCAACACTGAAAAGCTTTCTAAATAAAAGTATGAATGTGCTTTTCTGTTGCTTTTCTCTGTCTTGGTTTGAACTGCGCACGACAGGTTTTTACTATTTAAAATTCTGACTTTATTTGGTGTATTTATACCTGTTGCACGTATAAATTATAGTTTTACACCAATCAAGCAGGTATTTGTGGAGAAAAGTTGAAAAATCGGTAGAAAATGACAGGAAGTGACATCACACTAGGTCAAAGTTTATAAAGAATTTACACAAAATGAACTACTTTGTTGAAATTCTAAACATTAATTCAACTAAATAAAAGTGATCTTGTATTTGTCAAATTAAACAAATTGTGACATTAGACTTTTAGTGTTTGCTGGGTAATTTCCTAGTGTGATGTCATCAATTACAAACAGGAAGTGAAATTACAAACCTAAAAAAAAATGCTATTCTGGGATCATTTTGAGCTAAATTTAAAATATCTAAATCTTAACTGCATTTTAATTCAATGAGAGGTCCAACCTGTCATAGGCACTTCAACCCATAACAAAACAACTTTTTTTTTACTTTACGTTTTGTTCTTATAAATCTTCTTTTTTGGATTCACTGTGCCCTCTTCAACTTCACTGCTATCAATACAATAACAGTGATTTCTTCCAGCTGCCAGTTTAATCAGTGCCACTGCTGTTGTTTTCACGCTACAATCTCTGGTCACTCTAACCCGACACTGACCGGACAAAGCCCAACACTCTTCCTGCTGCTTCCTGGTTTCCGTTTGACCTCTTGACCTTTTGGCTGCTTTAGTTCGATCAGACACGAGGCGGTGGTATAGAACTCTAGACTGGACCCTCCTGCGGGTGGTTTGATTGTAAGTTCTACACGTTTGTAGGTTCTTGCATTTTTATTCTTACATTTTTGCTTGGGCATAATTGAATGTTTAGTTTAACTAATAGAAAAAAAGCCTGACCAAACATTAAATGGTGAATTCTATTTTACAAAATCCTTTTAGTATCCTTAGTATTTAGGATGGCTTATGAAAAGAAAATGCACTGTTCAGAGTTAGAACATAGCTTTTTAAATGTTTTGAGTGTTTTGGAAACGAAGAGTACTTGATTGAAAATATGTTATTCATATTTCTGGATTTTGTGGGATGAATCTAGACCAACCAACTAACCTCGCATGAATAAAGGCAAGAAAATAAATGTTTCAAAGCTCCATTTTTCAAATTTTCTGAATGTATTGCCCTGTGTTGGTTTACACTGGTTTACACTGGTTTACACTATGGCATTGGATGAATACAATATAATTTTAATGTTAAAAATAAGCTTGCCAACAACAAACAGCATATCTCTGTAGCTTAAAAAAATATCTCCATTAAATTTAGCCTGTGATTTCAGCTCATCCTCCCCAGCTGATCCTTCAAGATCTAGTCATTGTTATAGCAGCTCGACAGAATATTGAAACATCACACGTAGTCAGCTGTGCTTGAGGTACAGTGACACAAAACGCTTTGTGTTACTGTACCTCAAGTACCTCAAGCCAAGAGAAGTCAAAATGCTTTCTTGATTATAGGGAACGAACCGACATCGACCACAGACGAAAACAAAGTCTCTTACTCTTGTCATTGTCTCTATGTGGCACTCACAGTTCACAGACAAAATACAGACTAACCAGCTTTGATTTAAAGTCTTGTGGGATCCAAGTACAAAAACAAACATGAGCATATCACCAAGGGGGAGAATTATGGTTATGCTGGCATCTTGTTATTTTGAAATCACGTTTGCGGCTTAAGAGAATAATCAAATTTAGCAATCAGTTTATAGCAGTTTTCACAAGAGACGCCGGTTTAAGACTTTTTTATAACAACAAGAATAAAACCAGAAAGACACAATTACTTCCACAGAAGCCACTACATCACTAACATTATTACTCTGTTCAATCAATCTTGTTTTTGCCAATGGAAACGAGCAATTGCCTCTGAACTTGGGACATGGCTGTTTTGTCACACATGTTTTATCTTTCTTTTCTATTTCGACATCAAAACTAGAACATTCTCTCCCACATCGTCTTTCACTCTCTTTGTTTTAACATCCTCCCTTTTGCCCTGGACACTTCCAAGCAATAACAAATCAACCTGTGTGAGTCCGAACTTCCCTGAAACGAGACCGAGCGCGGGTTACCAAACCATTACGGACACTCCCGGTAAAAAAATGGCGTGGAGGATATTCGATGGAAGCTTCACCGCGAGGCATTTCTGGGAAGCAACGGAGGGGCCTGCGTTTAAGAGGATGGGAGGATTTAGTTTGTCCCGAGTTTTCTTATTGTTAGACTTCCTCCAGGAGCCGAGCCCGGCAGCGGTGAGTCACGAGCAACTTGAATCATTTTATCACCCGAACACCTCCACACTTTTACAGTCAGAGGTAAATTATAAACACAGAATGTACCGTGAGACTCGGGCCTGCGTCAAACTGCATGAATCATCGAGAATCTACTGAAGAACTCGTATGCGGTCGTTGTATTGTCATGATGGACCTCTAGTGGCCTCACATGTTTCAGAATATAAAATAACAAGTCTGGCACACATCACTTTATGTGTGTGAGGTGTTCCGTCATCAGGAGATCAGTTACGACTCCATCTACTAGCTGCGGATGGCATTACATAGGAGATAAAGGAATGCCAGCTTTACTCCGACATGTAAATGCAGCAACACAGTTGAAATGATTGGATTTGATGCATAAACGAGTCTGGCAATGATTTATGAACTTAAAAACAGCACAGAAGATTTGAGCTCTACTTTTGCGGTCACAAAATTGGGAGAGTTCTTCAGGCTTAGAATGACCAGAACACAAAAAATGCACTCCACTGATTGAAGTCTGTGGTGTGAATGAGCCATGACTCGACTGAAAGCATAAAAATGTACCTTTGTACCTCCGCTTTTTACAATTTTATTATTACACTCATCCCAAATCTCTGTCCCAATCTTATAACATGGTTAAAATATTTTTTTTTAAAGTACATTTCGGGACAATAAAGGAATATCTTAAGGACGAACTGTTCCTTATCACAATTCTAAGCTATATTGGTTTGTACAAGACATCAATTTATTGTAAATAAATGTGTTTAAAGCCCCATCAAGCAACTTTCTTTATAATATAATACAGACAATTCCAAGTGATTAAAGAAGACATATTATGTTAGAGTGAGGGAAGACTGTTAAAACTCATTAAAGTCAGTTTAGCATAACATACCGTATGTCTCCTTTAATGTAAGCTCCTAATAGCACTGTATTAAGAGTTAATAAAGTCTTGTTCAAATATTCACACCAAAATCATGTTAAATGTCATTGTTTGTACATAAGTTAGTTACTTGACACAAAACAAGGCTGTCCTTACAGAAGAAATATTAGGTTACACCCAAAAACTAAATAGTGAGGGAGGGAAGACCTACTGGGAGCAATAAAAACGCCTTAAGTCAATACACAAAAAAAACTAGAAAGACTGGAATGCAAAGTCTAGGATATAACAATACCTTACAACTTCAGCTAAATCTGCTAAAATTCTCGGTGGCTCAGAATCACCACAAATCACATACAGAAACTGCACAGATGACATTTTAAAATACTAAGAAACATAAAACAAGGGATCTGACATTTGGCGTACTTTGTAGTTGGTATATCATGTATAACACAACAGTAGAAAAGTCTGTGTGTACTTAATATTCATTATTTTAGTATTTTACTAGTCAAATTATGAGTTATATTGTATTATTGAGATGTTTAAAAATATATTTTTCATTAAATAAAGGCGGACATATGGTGACTTAAAAATAAAGCATATTATTAATGAAACTCTGAAAAAGTGTGTTCCTTTTTAGTCAATTTGCTTTAATAATGTGTCTCTCTTTGTTAAAAAGGTAAGGTAGGATTTTGTATAGTCCAGATGAAGATTATTTAAAATATGACTACAATTATATTTGTAGTGTCAACTAGTCACAATAAGTCAATTAATCGTTGCAGTCCAAGTATTTAGCAACTTTCTTCTTTTTATTAGTTTGAATTTCAGGGAGAATGCACATAAAACATGACCTACAGGAGAGATTCTGGTGCCAGTTTATGGTCGAGTTGCCCCTGGATTGGTAAAAGATTGGTTCATGGCTCGTGTGGCACTGACCTCTCCCTTCTTGACGGTCATGGACTGACGCCGCGGGGTGATCTCTTCGTTGACACTCGACAGAAAGTTTTGTGAGATTCGGAGAGCGTCCTGCAGCAGAGGGAGGTCCGGGTGGGACGAGGGCGTGTGCTTCAGGAGGTCCTGGGAGAAAAAGCAATGAAATCAAATTAGGGGGAAATGTAAGGGTTAATTAACAGGATTTTTAAAGTGCATACGACAGGTTCAACTACACATTTCACAACACATATTTAAGATTTTAATAAAAAATGAGTAGCAGATGTGGCATAGAGCTAATGCTATGTTCCAGTCACCAAGTTAGAAAAACAATTACGAGCGTATTACATTAACGACTCAATCAAGTAATAAAAAATAGGATAGTGCTCAAATCAGCCAAAATGCCGGGTCAATTCATGTTAATTTATTGACAATTATTACATTTCCATTTGATTAAATAATGTTTGAGAGTGTTTTTTTTTGCTTTTGTTTACATTAGCGCGGTGTAGCCGTTAGCAATGTTAGCATAACCATGCGTTTATAACTACAAGCTCAGAGGCAGCGCAGGAGCAGGTTCACACACAGCGGATGGACAGTAGAGAGCAACTAAAGGTGAAATAACACAAGTACTATCACTAATGAAGCTGAAATTTGAGTTTGAGAGTAGGAATTCCGAGTTGGAAGACTGTTCCAGTGAGAATTTGCCAGTCAGAACAAGAGCCAGAATCCATAAAAAATATACAATAGCTGTACTTTGACAATAACACCTGAGAACCGCTTTATTTTGTTAAATGATTGTTTAAACCGTCAGAAAAAATGTATTCAATGCGTTTAAACTGTGCCTGAATTATTTATTTGAACAAACTGCCACCATGTAAACCCATGATACATATTTACCAGAGCGACTGCCTCACCAAAGACACAATTAGAAAAAACACGAGAGCCTGTCATGTGCACTTTAAGCTTGTGACTTACATGTAGAACTAGTGTGCTGCGTGTTACTCTGTCGACGGGTTTGTAGAGGAGAGCTGTGGGGAAAGAGACGCTTTAAAACCTTTCACACAACACAACATTGTACATGCTTGAAGGGTTCTGTGGATTTTCAACACATAATAAACAAGAATGAATTTAACCTCTGTTTGGTTTTGTTTTGTTGTTGTTGTTTTTTTCATTCAGCAAGTTATCAGGACAATTACTCTTGACACTACTTACTTTCAAGTGAATATTTAGCAGACTGATCTTTGCAATCCTTTGTGCTTTTAACCTTCAGACTCTGCCAAAAATAAAACAAAGACATACAGCACATGAGTAAGAAAACGCATCAATCCCGACACAGTTTGCGACGTGAAAAGCCTGGGAAAGCCTCGTCCTGGACCCCGTCACCGCTGTGGAGACGCTCTTGAGGGGAGGGTTCATACCTCGGATATCTGGGCGAACTGGGCGTTTGCCTGGCAGCACTTGTCTGCAGTCTCCACGGCGACTTTATAGTTATCCACAAAGGCCCTGTACACGCCGAGCTGACTGGCCTGCAGGGGAACAGAGCATATGAAGACAGTGTGAGCGCCGTGCACATGGAAACTACAGTTGAGCATCGTTTAATACACAAACGCTTTGAGAGACCGTGGGACAGGCTGGACTCTTATTGTCAGTCAAATGGGCCATTACTTTATTTTGTTGCGTGCTTTTTATTTTAGTTTTTGCTTTCTGGTCATGTTCTGTTCGGTTCCTGTATTTCAGGTAAAATTTTCCACACAAAACAACAAACTATAAAAGACAATACTTATATTATACTTATACTTATATTCCCATAATTATTGGAATAAAATAAAAAAAATAAAGAAAGAAGAAGCTTCAAACAGCTATTCTTCTTCAGTTTTTAAATATGCAAAAAAAGAATATAAAAGCAACAAAAACAAACATCCAATGAAAATTAAAGCACACTTTTGAAACTGAGTCCAAATGTGAGTTGTTCCATCTTAAATATGGCTGTTACTATGTCCAGTCCTTGATAGTTGGTGCAGTTTGTGAAGTCCATTTCTTCGTAATGAGGCCAAAATGAGGCCCGTTGCCAAAATTATGCTCCAAAAAGTATCCATTTATTAAGTCCATGGCAGGAGTTTTGAGGCCCAAATACATTGTTCTAAATCGAGTGATGGATACAATTTTAACATGCTATAAAAAGGTCAAGTTATGGTTTTCCAAACAACTTTATTCTCTGTTTGATCTCTAGACTTTACATTAGGTGTGGATGAAATGACTAAAAATTTACACCACAATTTTCTCGGAGCCAAGTCATGATTCTGACTCATGTAAACTTAGCCTATTTCCTTGAAGAGACGCCTAAAGACCTTTGCTCCTTCTGAAAGGTCACACTTCATTGCAATTGGTCAGTCACTCAGAGTCTTACAGAGGCGGACCAATGAGAGAAGGGGGTGGGGAAAAGTGTCTTAACTTGAGCATAGAGCTGCATTCAAGAGAAAGAGATCTCCATTAAAAATAGCCGATCGTCATGAGAATTAGATCACAATCCGATTCAGTCATTTTCTAATATTTATGAACAGTTTTTCTAATTTTAGGAAACCATCTAATGTATGTGAAATGGTGATATTTTGTGTGTTTGTGTATTATTTCACTAACATTTTAATGTTAATAAAAGAGGTAAATTAGTTGTAATTGTAATGTAATGTCTACTTTTTTACTGCAGGAAGCAGCAGCAGCTAAATCTAGTTCAGATAATCTCTTCTTTCCTCAGATTAACACATTTGCACCTGACAAGGATCAAACTAAACTACAAGCAAGTATGTAACAGTAATTATGAAAGATGATGATATAAGTGTCTTATGGGAGGAATAAAGTAGTTGGTAACTGTATGCTGTGATTTAAATCATAAACATCACATAAAACAAGTGACTTTAGCAACAAAATGGGTTGATTGTGTCAGATCTACACCATTAAAAATGTTTGAGCCACTAAATGAACAAATCTGTATCGTCATATTTTATTTTCAAAGAAGGTGAAATGTTCAGATATTATTTTCTTTCTCGTTAAGGTTAGTAGGTTAGCGGTTTAGTTACGTCACCACTGCCACAGCCCCTTGGATGCTTTTTCCACAAGAACACTGCCTCCTTTCACAGCCCGACTTTTCTCCCATTCAGCAGAGGTTGCTCCTCTTTTACTGCGCGTCGTGTGGAGCGCTGGGCTTTTATCTGAGCAGGACATGACTGCAGGCAGTCTCCTCACATGTGCACTGCAGCAGAGCCCACACGCCATTGTGATATTAATGACACACCCGTGACATTTAAGTCCACACCTAATGAGGGTCAGGCTGTGCTGGGGTTTAGATAACACTATAATCATTACACCTTAACCTGCTCCAATAGGACTAGATCAACTAAACGTTCAATGAATGAAAGATTATACAATATCTTTTAAGCATCAATATTTATTGTGTGTACATTTTCTTTGAGCTAGTGGTTGACCTTTTGTTATTTTTCTCATCTATATCACAATAAGATTTAGGAAGAAATAACTTGAGAACTAAAGTGGTCAATTCTGAAATTCCTTTAGTGCAGTTCATGTTGTTTATCGATATTGTTTTACATTTAGAATTGTTTTTTTAAGGGGGATAATCCTCTTTCAGCGTCATTGTGTCTGAGTGAATGAATTAGTTTCTGTATTATCGTTTTATTGTCTATATTTACTCGTGAAAGACTTGCTCTTAAAACCAAAAAGACTTGCTCTTAAAACCAAAGTAAGTAAAGGGTGGATTGTTTACAGTGCCAAGAAATATTAGCAAATTGTCACATTTATATGTCTGGACAACTCTACAGACAGAGCTACTGCTGCTGAGACCCCGCATTAGTTATGATCTGGTTATTTCATGCTGTTGAAATAAATGTCATATTAGACAGATATTAAAAACATCTGCTTTATTCTTTGCTGCAAAAAAGAGCTGAATGGTGTTTTTTCAAAGTAAAATCTACTAAGAATGGGTTAATGACCAAATACAATGCTCTTAACACTTCAGTCCTCACACTTCAATAGAAAGAATCAAGAGAAATTATGTGTTGAAGAACGTTCTGGAATACCCAATTACCTCTAGTAGATATGAGCAGAATAAACCACAGTATTATGACACTATAGAACCGTTTACGTGTCTTTTTTAGGTAAATAATAATACACAATAATAACACTTTGCTCATTGCGACTTTGAATCGTACCAGTTTCTGAAAGAGGTCCCCCACACACTGGTGCTGGCTCCAGTCCTGGACTCGGGGCAGCAGCGAGTCATAAAACTCTTTGTGGATCTCGTAAAGCTCCGGGACTTTGAAGAAGATGGTCTCGATCTGCTGAACCGTGAGCATGGGCTGAGACGTGGTGGCCGCCGCTCTCAGGGGCTTCATCGGCTGCAGACGTCAACATTCACGTTACATTTCACATTGTATGAAAAGAACAACAAGATGGGGACACTTCAAACCAACCAAAGTGTGTTGGCTACGTTATCATGGACTTGCGACTGAGAGAACAATAATATGTGACAGACGTACTATTAAAAGTGCCTCCAGGTGGTTGAGGTATGCCTCCTCACTGGACAGGATTCCAGACAAAACCCACTTCCGCATTTCCAGCCCTTTTTCCTGATCCAACTCGACCTGCAGCAAAGACAGACAGGAAGGACACAAAAGAGCAGGCAAAAGTCTTAATGCAGTTCATACAATTTGATTTTATGAAAGTATTGCAAAAGGGGAACTCAGAAGCTCATTAGGCTACAAAAGAGGGACCCAGAACCCAACACAAATGATCAAATTATCAGTTAATAATTTTTTCCCAAATGATCTTGATAGTTTTTCTCAATTTGTCACTTTTTTTGTAAATACAGTAAAAGATTACAACCGCACATATCACAACTTCAAACAGTTTAATTTACCCCATGTGATCTTTAGCCCGCCCTCCTGCTGTAGCTTTCATTAAGGTTCATGGGAGTTGTATTGCCTACATTTTTACCTTGAAGTGAGATTATACTTGAGGCAAACTCATTAATCATGTTAGAATAATAGCGCTGTGATATTACCAATGATAACGCGTTTCTTGTTTGAGTAAAATAACTTGAGATTAATTAAGTGCACTTGTCCTCGGCATTTGACTCGTCCTTCACACCGTTGTGCTCGTGACCCATCTCCAGATCATGAGCTTGGTTTGGTCAGGACAGTAGCTGGAGGATTTTACCTACGGTGCATGTTTTTGGGTGATGGGGGAAACCAGAGGAAACTCTAAAACTCTGCACATCCTCCCGCCCCGGCCCGGAGAGCCGGTGAGGCGAGAGACTCTGGCACCGGGCCACATACCCAGTAAGTAGTTGATTGAACCTTACCAACAGAGCAGACTCCAGGGAGCCTCTGGACTCCGTGTCTCGACTGCTGCGGCTCTTGGACCGGAGTCTAGGGGACTGAGGAGGGGATCCACTGAACAGGTCCTGGGTTTGGTCCTCGGCCTGGTCCAGGTCAAACGTGTAGGATCCAGATGTGTCATTATAAGGAGCTTCTGTGGAAGGCAAACAAACAATATTAAACCAATATTTTGGGGCTCAATATTTGTCATGTCTGTCTTTTCTTTGCACTGGAATAGGAACAGGAAGTCCTTTATTCATTTTTGGTAATATATTAAAATTTCAGCAGTAGAGAGTTGAATAATTAGCATATATGACTAATAAATTATACAAATTAACTAGTTGAATGTTTAAATCTGCTATTAATTAGTTACAGCTAATGCTTTTTGTGATGTGGTTCATTTAATGCTGGAATTGTCGGGTTATTCCGTCAAAGGCGTTAAGTAGTTTCAATATTATAATCTGTGGTGATATTATCTAGAACAATCTATCGCACTTCAAAATTTGTTATTTCGTTTTGTCACCAAGTTTTGAAAGCGTAAACTAAGTTGGTACAAGACTTCCATGAGAGCACAGCCTTTATATCAAATCCTGTTTTTATAACACCACAGCTGACTCAGATCTACAGTCTGTGCCAGTCGCTGTGTGATGCCAGGGCCAAGAGAAGTCTGGGAAAAGAGTTGCTGCAGTAGATACCACTCACAACCATGTTAACTGCAATTTCAGATGAAAACATTTTGACTAGGGAGATACAGTTAAATAATCTCTTGAAGCGTGGGCAATAACCTTGAGCAGTGCAAAGTTACTACTAGAAACACTCAAACTGGAGCTCTTTTATAGTTTAGACACATTGGTAATGCTTTATAACGCATTTTAGGTATAGAAAACAATTGAGAAGGCAATCGCAAACAATGTATGACACAAACTATATCAATGACTGGACTGAAATAATAATTGACAGTCAAAAAATTATAATATTACATTCGGAGTTAAAGGCGAGACACAACAGGAAACAACTAAATTGTCCAATATGAACCAAATAATGTGGTATTATTTAAATGAATCCACTTACAATCCACTCTTTAGATTTCTCTGGGACATTGTAAATTCGAAGGCCGTTCTCTTAAAATGCATTTTCCTCCCACAGAGACATAAAGATCACCAGTCTAAATGATAAATTACACGTTGGGCGCAGATATGTAATATAGTGGTCAGCATTTTATAACTTGCGGCTTATAGACAGGTGCGGCCAGTATAATTAGAAAAAAAATATTTGTAAATTGAATATTCACGTGCGCTCAAACTTCGGCTAAAGGAATAACAAGGCTAACCAGAAACGCTTGAAGCTATTACCAAAACAAGAGCGTTGAAATGATCAGGGGCCAAGTGTACAAAGTTCAACTGGATTTTGAAGAAGATGGACACAAACTCACAAGCACAAACGTTGGGAATATCATCAATGTGGAGCCAAATTATGTCAATTTAGAAGACCTTTTAACTCTTAAGCTTCCTACAATGACAAATGATGGTGAACATACTCCAACCGCGAGAATTACCGGTACAATAAATAAATAAAACCAAAACCAAACATGCAGCATCTCATATCCAGAACAAGCGTCACGTGACAGAACATGCCGGTCTCCACACTGAGTCACGAACATCCAGACACCAGAAACCAGCTGTTTACAAGGGGGTGATTTACAATGCGATAGCTGACAAACATGTGACAGAAAAACAAGTGTAACTGGTCTCAAAGCATACGTTAACCTCGTGCCTGAGGGGTTCGAGACGTTTCAAGGAAGAGGAGCGTATCCTGTAATCACTGTCAAAGACCTGAGTCAGAGCCAACGTCATCCAGATCCTTGTTATGGATGTCGTCACAGCAGATGTGGACAAAACAACTGAACAAACCAAACGACCAGGTTTTCAGTCTATTTGAGATTTTGTTCAACTGGATGGTCGGAAACTGATTTTTTTCGACGGATATTCGACATTTGGCTTTCGACATTTGGCTTTCGACATTTGGCTGATAATAACCAAGATTTGCCAATACTGATATTTCCATTTGAAAATCCATTTAGGCAAGGTCCACAATCAAATACATTTAGTAAACACTTCAGTAAAAATACAGAATGTTTTATCTGGGATTAAGAATAATTTGCAAAATGATAGTGTAAGTGTCTATTTTATGTGTCTCATTAAGTTTGTCTTTTTGGCACCAAATGTCAAGAACTGGACTCAAATAACAAATGATAGTTTTTTGTGTGTGAATATGAGGTGCAATGTGGGGTAAATTTTAGTTTTTTGTTCGTTTTGTGGCTGTATTGTTATATTAATTTTGTAATATTTCCTTTTCGTTTATTTAAAATTAAAAATGTAAAATGACATTTACAATACATTTGAATTTTTTTTTAGACTGTGGACTAAATGGCACAAACATGTCATAACTCAATGTTTGTAACTTGTTAGATGTCTTGTGCCATGAGTGTTTGTTAGATTTCTCTTTCTCGGTCATGTTTTGTCGTGTTTATTCGTATAAATCTTCAATAAAAAAAACAAAAAAGCTGAACCATGTGGTCGGATTGCTGATACAATTCCAGGGCAATACACTTTGAACAATGTCTATTAAAATGATTCTTATTTAGGCTAACCACTAGTACAAAATGTCAGTTGTATTAACAGATGCGCCAATTTCTATCTCAAATTTCCACAATGTTATTGCCCTTTTTTTCCAACCGATAGGCCATGTCAGCCCTCACATGAATGCAGATGGATGGGTTCAAAACAGGAAAGAGAGAGGATTCCCCTGCAGCGCTTCGTGAGAGGGAGGAACAGATAATGTGACATCCAGCGAAGGCTTTTCACAGTGAACTCAAACAAACAGGAGACGTGAGCTCTGGACTGGACCAAGCCCGGGGAACAGAGTGCAGCGCTGAGCAAACAGACTCCGGGGAAGTTCCAGGAGAAACGGCGCTAAAGCCAGATTAGACCAGAGCCAACGACACTGGAGAGAGCTTTGTTGCATCTAGAATTGTCAAGATTATGAGGCTGACTGATGATGGTGATTGTTCAGGTCATAGTGGAACCGTAAAATCCTCCAAAATAATAATGTTGACAATTTTAGAAGTAAAATTAAGTCTTTTTAGTTCAAGCTGGTCCAAAAATTTACCTAAATCGGGCTGATTGAGTCACATTTTACTTTATTTTCGCTTTCATTTTATAAAGTAATGTGTTAATACAATGTGAAAGGAAATTTAAAATCACTGTTTGGTCAGAGTCTCAACAATCGGGAATAATTGTTAAGATGTGATGTTTATTCAAGAATTGTAACGTGGAAATCTTATATTGCGACATCCCTAGTTGGAACAATATAGGAAATTGAATTGTATGTGCCATTGTGTCCAGTTCTTCTCATTGATTATAAACACATCTTTAATTAAATCTATAACTATTTTAAAGCAAATAACTAAATCCAAAATGTATCCAAAGATATTCAGTTTCTGAAGAGAAGTTGAAATCCAATAATATAGAATCAAAGTAATCTACAATTTTGTTTATAGTAGTATACTTGAATTCAATACCAAGCAATGTACTCTACTTCTCGATACAAACTATGAACATTTTAAACTTTCTTTATTAAACATTATTATTATGTGGTCTGATTCTATATCTGATAAAGCTCAAGTTAATTTAATTAAAAATGTTCAGGAAAAGTTTCATTTCGTCATTTTATCTGGTAAAGCTCAAATGTGTATCTAGTTTCTATAGTTTTATTATCGATTATGTGATTTTCAATACTTTTGTCAACTCTACGTTTTCGACTCCAAGGTTGGAAAATGGGGAATAACCCTCTAATGATTTTTCTTCTTCTTCAAATAGTTGTGCAAGATAGTGTCGTACGGTGGTGACAAAAGCGCGTCCGTCCAATAATCTTTGCCGGAGGAAGTGTCGAGGCAAGTTTGTCCGGAAAGTTCAGCCATTCATCGTCGCCAGAGCGGAAACAGGCTTTTCACAAGGTCGTCCCTCCACAAACACACACCAGTTCATCCAGAGAGGCTCCTCCACGGTCACTAGGGCAGTCGTCGACCAGAGAAACTTGCATGGGCTTTATGCACAAACAACAATAAGTGGAAAAGAAAATATCTAGAAAAGTATTAGAAAACTGTGCATTTATATGTGTAAAGGAATATTACTGAGGCCATTTTATTGGATTTGGTTTGTTTGTGTTCTTGTCCATGTTTGGTCCTGATCAAGTCCTTGTTTGGTCCTGATCTAGTCCTTGTTTAGTCCTGATCAAGTCCTTGTTTGGTCCTGATCAAGTCCTTGTTTGGTCCTGATCAAGTCCTTGTTTGGTCCTGATCAAGTCCTTGTTTGGTCCTGATCGTTTGGTCCTGATCTAGTCCTTGTTTGGTCCTGATCAAGTCCTTGTTTGGTCCTGATCAAGTCCTTGTTTGGTCCTGATCGTTTGGTCCTGATCTAGTCCTTGTTTAGTCCTGATCAAGTCCTTGTTTGGTCCTGATCAAGTCCTTATTTAGTCCTGATCAAGTCCTTATTTAGTCCTGATCAAGTCCTTGTTTGGTCCTGATCAAGTAATTGTTTGGTCCTGATCAAGTCCTTATTTAGTCCTGATCAAGTCCTTATTTAGTCCTGATCAAGTCCTTGTTTGGTCCTGATCAAGTAATTGTTTGGTCCTGATCAAGTAATTGTTTGGTCCTGATCAAGTAATTGTTTGGTCCTGATCAAGTCCTTGTTTGGTCCTGATCAAGTCCTTGTTTGGTCCTGATCAAGTCCTTGTTTGGTCCTGATCAAGTCCTTGTTTGGTCCTGATCAAGTCCTTATTTGGTCCTGATCAAGTCCTTGTTTGGTCCTGATCAAGTAATTGTTTGGTCCTGATCAAGTCCTTGTTTGGTCCTGATCAAGTCCTTGTTTGGTCCTGATCAAGTCCTTATTTGGTCCTGATCAAGTCCTTGTTTAGTCCTGATCAAGTCCTTGTTTGGTCCTGATCAAGTCCTTGTTTAGTCCTGATCAAGTCCTTGTTTGGTCCTGATCAAGTCCTTGTTTGGTCCTGATCAAGTCCTTGTTTGGTCCTGATCGTTTGGTCCTGATCAAGTCCTTGTTTGGTCCTGATCAAGTCCTTGTCTGGTCCTGATCAAGTCCTTGTTTGGTCCTGATCAAGTCCTTATTTAGTCCTGATCAAGTCCTTGTCTGGTCCTGATCAAGTCCTTGTTTAGTCCTGATCAAGTCCTTGTTTAGTCCTGATCAAGTCCTTGTTTGGTCATGTACGTAACTATTAGTAATGTACGAAGTATGAACGAACCCTCAAACTCATGACACATGTCCTTTTATTACTGTTGTCCCATAAATCCTAATTATCTGAATAAATAATAATAATAAAATAATAATAATAAAAACAGTTAGTCATTAAAAACACATTTCGGTCATCTCTAACACCAGTGTTGAATTAATCAATAAAAAGGCCACATAACACACATGGTCACGGCTCACATAACACTATACTTTTGTGTTAGTTCATGTCACACCAAACTGGAGACGACATTCATAACTATATTTACGATACAAGTAAGGATCATAATATAACGATTGTTCTCGATTATTGACGCACAACAAAACAAAAATGTTCTTACATTCTCATACATTACGATTCCAACAGCTCGTGACCGGCTTTATAAAAACAACATTTCTGAATGAAAAGTACAATTATTCTGTGATAAATCTATTACATGTGATACCTTTTGTTACATTCAAGCACAAATCTGATGCGTTGTTAAAATACTGTCTGAACATCAATATCGCGCACCTCAAGCTACAAATACTTTCATTTTTTTCTACTTCAGTGATTTTCAAGTATTCAAACATCAAATTATATCCCAACAACGCCTCTACAACAACAACAACAACCACTGTAGGAGATGTTAGTAGAATATATAGGCATTAAATCCAATAGAGGCGCTTCGGATTAACTGTGTTTTGCTTGTGAATTAATAAGAGGTAATTTCCTAAAGCCTCAGAGTTAGAGAATATGCCCTCTGTCACACATGATGGATGCAGATTATAAACGGGCTTGTCCACCACAAACTAATGCCGTTACGTAAGGCCTGATCTGGGCAGCTGCTAGAGCCAACACTGCCCCGGCGGCTTTCAAGAACTTAAAGGTGCACTATGTAACTTTTCTGGGCTGTCCCTTCCGCAATTTGAGTCGTTTGCCGAATTTGCGTCAGTCATCGTTAGTTTGACTATATTTTCATTATTTAAACAGCTCGAAATGGATACAAATGTTGTCTGTCAGTTGTAGCTTTAGTTCGCCAGTAATTTAAGTTAGACAGAGTTTGTTAAGAAACTGTCATAGTGTTTATTTTGTCACCAAACGCATGAAATATGACACTGAATTCAGTTTTCTCTGCACGGATCTGTTTGTTCAAGTCCGTCAGCAGTTAAATGTTGTGTTTTCACCAACGTTGGCCACATATTTAACTTCAAATAAACATGTTTGTATAGTAAAAGATATTCTTAGCGCGTTAGCTGTAGTTTGTCCACGTACGAGTTGCCGTAGCAAGAGAGCAACGCTTGACGCAAATCTGGCACTGACTGAAAAAGTAATTCAAATAATTATAATAATACTATCCCCAGAAACGTTTCAGGTGACATAAACTTTGGTAAACACGAAGAACACATCATAAGTTAAGGCTTTTTCTGAAAACCATTGATTAGACACAAAAACTCACCATGTCAAGCCTGAGTGGCCCTGCATATGTGCTGCAGATCTACCACTGTGCAGTTACAATATTCTACTGTTATTCACCTCTGCAACAATCAGGTGCCATAAAAATCTCACAGTTTTGGTCTCTGATGTCTAATTTACTCTAATTATAAGTGGTCACAAGCTCTGCACAGAACAAAATCGGATTTTAGAGTCTAGACTTACTTTATTGAACATAATGAGTCAAGCTGGTGTCTGGAGGATGGTCTGATTGACAATAGTTGAGCATTTGTTGGGCGTTGACAATTCCTATTTAAAATCTGAAGCTAATTTCACTAAAAATGAACAATGAAGTTGAAAAGGCCAATAAAATGTCTGATTTTTTTTTTTTTTTTTTTTTATGTGGATTTAGAGAACAAACTGACCCTGATTCATTCCAGAATGTTTGATCCGACTGCAAATAAGTGAGTTCTTATCGCTTTATTTGTATGTTTAAAATGCCCAGCAGCTTGTTGGTTCCCTTTTATTATAGTGGACAAAAATGACCTCTTATCTGTGGAACTCTTATCGATCTTTTGACAGCCAATCCTCTTCAGTTTAAGCATGTGATTTGGAGAAGAGTTTGCACTTTGGAAGAAGAAAATTTCGCCATTTCTTGTGTTTAATGGCAATGATTAAAGTATGTTGTTGTTGATTTTTTGTTAAATTATTATTGAAAGATATTTTAATGTGCTTTTACTCAGACAAATTATGTATGTTACCTCTTCAGATATGTTTTAAGGCCATTTGCCACACACAGACTCAGCCCTTGAGGACGAATAGAAGGATGTGTAGTTCAAACGTACATTTCCTCATGGCTTTTTCTGGAAAATTATCTAGCACCATCGCGCCGGTTTCCTTCCTCAATCCACAAAACAAAAGCCGCCGCGTTCAGAGCAGTTTAATACACGTTGCGTCCAGCGGATGACAAAGCAGAGGCAGCGCTTTAATCCTAATCCAGGATGAAAAAGTGGGACAGATGTGCAGCACGAGAACTGACCGACGATCAATGCAACCGACAGCGGCAGAAATCGTTAGAGAGGTTTGAAAATAAAGTTATAATAGAAAGAGCTGCATTGACATGTCGTTATCTTTTGATTGGTTAACTCTTTTGATTGTCATTCGTTGTTCTGTAAAGATCTTGAGGCGACCGCTGATGCTGTTGCGATAATGGGTAATACAAACAAAATAAAATGCAAATAATGTTCCGTTTTTTACAAAATATCACGATAAATGACAATATTGAAACGAGGGAAGCAAAATATATCGCAAAATATCAATAATACAAGCCAATTAATGCAATAATCGATATGGTAAGAAACTAAATGTAGTGCAATTACACCAAGGTCGTTGTTTTTTTAATGAAAATTTTGTTCATGATTTTCCTTTTCCCTGTCTTAATTTGCCTGATTTTGACAGACTAAAATAGAATAAAAATCGATAACACCAATTAAGAGCCATATCCCATAATAAGTCATAAAAGTTACTAATTTTAATCTCATTTTTTCCAGTGCAGGCCTCGGTACTTTAGATTCTTTTTTTTCTTTTTTTATTCCAACCCTAAGACAACAGGATCGAACAGATGATATTTACTTTTTAAATTATTTACATGATGATTTATGTAAGCTACTAGGCTATATTCTGCATAATAAATACACAACCGGGTTTTCAACATGAAAAACATGTTACTATTGCTATGGTGTCGATGCTTTGTCTCAGTATGAGAACGGACTATTGATTTCACGCCATTAAACGCTGGAAATAGTCAAATCAATGAGGCTTTTTTAGACCTTTAAAAATACCAAGGACAGTGAACAAATTCAAGCAAAAATATCACTTCACTATTGATATGCTGTGGGCACTTTTCTGCCACAGATGCATAAATAGGCCGTCATGTGCAAAAATGTTGGGAAAACACATTTAAAGGTCCATAATTTGACAAATACAAGTGTAGAGAGAAGGAAATGCTTTGTGTGACTGCTGTAACACCGTTATTTGTAGAGTCTTATTTGGGGTAAAAAGTCGATGTGTGACGTTGTTAAAAGCTCAGAAGTAGTTAATGGCTCTTTGGATTCCCATCTGAATGCACCCGTCTCTATGGAAACGGAGAAAGAGGCCAAAGCTAGAACATTGTGCGAGCGATACTGAGCTGTGGGAACGCACTCGGGAATAAATTAAGGCTACAGTCAAATAATATTAATATTCAACATTGCTGACACTTATCTTTCATACAAGAGAAGATACAAAATAAAATAAAATCAGGCCATACCAAGTTAGGTTCCGAAGTGTAGCCTTCAGCCAGGAAAAGGCACATTAAAACTGTGTTCACATTTGGTTTGTCCGAATGTAAAATAAGAGCACAAGAGGTACAACAAAAAGACAAGTCACACCTTTTTCTCTCCCCATGAATGTTTGTTCATGATTATCAGGTTAATTGATAATCGTGATTATTTAAGTTATACAAAAATCGTGATGTTTTTTTCTCACAATAATAATAACACAAACATTTGAAATTCTGACATCCATTGCCTGAATTTACTTAAAAAAAAAGCTTTAACAAATGAAATCAAGGCTAATTTAGGACTAAATATGGTGTTGCGATATATTTGGTATGTCACGATATGGATAATTGCATCAGTCAGTATGGAGATATCGATTCTTCGGCGATATACTGTACAGCCCTAATGTCAAGCACATGCCAGATCTGAAAGGCCCTGCAAAGTGCTGTGAGAGGGGCCCGGCCGCCGACTGCCTCTAAAGTGAAGCTGAGCAGCCTAAAATTAGTGCCAGTCAATTGGCAACACAGGCTTGAAGTGGGACGTCCCGCCCAAACACACCTACTAATCATGGAGTGTGGAAATAGCCCGGGCTGGTCAGAGGCTACTGTAATGTAACGAGCACGAAAACAGAGAATCAAAGGCTTTTAATTCATCCACAATGTGCAAATAAACAGACAATGCACCACATGAGAGCACGGGGATACAAGGAATGATTGTATGTAGTGCCATATTAACAACATTATATATATTTTTTTCTTCTTAAAGACATTTTGATAATACAGAAATGTGTTAGATTGCATTATTGGGTTGATCGATAATCGTGATTATTCAGGTCACAATAAAATCACACTAAAACCTGCAAATCATGATTATAGAAGCTAAATTAAGTTATTTAAATTAAATCTGTACTACAAAAAGTACACAGAAATGTATAGCACTTTTAATGTATTAGAATAAAAGAAAAAAAATTAAGGAGTTCAAATGTTGTTGTTGTTATGTGTCAATAACCGTGAATAATCATTATAGCGTGATGGTTCTTCTCACATTAATCGTAACACGGAAATTTAACAGTGTGACAGTCCCAATTAGAGATTTAATTATCAGACAAATATGTCAAGGGACCAACAAAAGTTTCACATGATATTGTTATTTGAAAGATTACAACATAAGTTTGTTAAATTTTTAGTTTTAATCTGCTCTTTTTTGCCACTTTTGATTGTAAATAATATATGTCCATTATTCCTATTGTGCACATCTTCTAAACAACATTCATACAATTATCAGAAATTTGCCTGCCTCTATTTATACAATTTTATATCATTTTTAAAGTTCTGTTCATGTTCTTTTGCAATTATATGATGATTATTATTTTAGTGCTCATGATCCATCTTTATTTCCAATGAAAACAGGCAGTTTTCTGGTCTGACATATTATAAATTAAAACGTACTTAACACACAAACGTCAACATGGATTATGATTGTGGATCCTGTGTTGGCTAAATTATTCATATCATGTCTGGAATATATTAAACATTGAAAGGAGTCTTCACCCGTCATACTGAAGGAGCAGAGTCTGCCTAGCGATACCAAAAATCTGTCAAATAAGCCTGTCTAGTCCTTTAGTCGATTAAGTCTAAATCAATCAGTTAGAACATTGACCACAACAGAAGAACGGCGAACAAAACAGTGGTCAGCACATGTACAGCTGCATTGCACATGAACACATACCAATGACGGACAAAACAACCACGAGGACGGACAAAAGAATGTATGCTTCTCGAACGTAAAGCATAAATAAGGATCAATATGGACGACAAAGGAACGGAGAATGCTTCTGGAGTGAGTTTGCTGGAGTTTTGGAAGCGACTGGACAGTTTAAAGCTGAGGTTTTGTTTATTAAAATGCTTTTTACTCATACTTCTCCGAACCATTATAAGAGCTTTTACCAGTGAGCTTTATTTGAGATGTTAGGAGCACCTCGCCACACCTTTCTAGCCAATGGATCAAAGGCTTTAGTCAGACCAGCGTTTCAAGTCTAAACAAGGATAAACGTTTGAACAGTCGAGGAAACGGGGGAAAAGGAAACAGTATTCGACACGTTCAAACACGGTCATGCGCATGTTAATAATCTGGATTACTCTACTGTAGATTACAATTCTCGATAGAGCGGTAATCATAATTGTGGTTGACACTTGATTTACTGCACAGCTCTGTATTCTAACTCCAGGTCACAAAAGTAAATGGTGCTAATTGGGTAAAGCTTCTGGTGAGATGAAGAGTGAAGAGGCCGGCACAATTGGTGCAGGAGACAAGACACTGTGGTTAACAAGTTAAGCGTGGTCTAGTCACAAGTTTAAACAATTAGCCATTCAGTCCACAGGAAAGAGTGGTCCATCTCTAAAGCGTTCACTATTTAAGATGATTTGATAACTGCTCAACTTTTTTTTTGCTCCTTGTTTTTACTATAAATTATAAAATCAATATTCAAATTTTGCATAGCTTCACAATATCATCTGAATGTCCATGTATTGCACAACCTTGAATTGAAATACTAACTACTAAAGTAAAATTTGACAAAGACAAAAGGGATGCGCCAGATGGACTACTCTTTTAGTTTTTGTCTTTTTTTGTTCTTTGTTTCCTGTTCTGTTCATTTTCATCTACTTTTGTACTATATTAAAAGAAAAAACAATACATTTTTAACTTCCGTCTAGCTCTACCACACTAGATATTTACATTCTCCTCTGTCCAACATTAATATTTCAGTTTCTTTGGCTAACGCTTTGTAGAAAAATGCCTGGTATGCTTAAGAGCCTTAAGGCCTGGCCCGGTCCGGACTTCCTCCCCTCACCTGCCCGGGTCGGTCCCACTCAAAGGGCCCTCTGTCCCGCTGGCTGCCTGTGTGAGTGTGGAAGTGGAATGCTTTTCAGGGTGTGGGGGGAAACGGCTAAAGAAAACGAAAAGTGTTGAGTTCAGACACTCCCAAGTCGGAAATGAATGTTGCTGTTACTGTAAGACGGAGGAAAGAGTAATTATTAGAAGGCCAAGGATAAAAAATGTTGCAAACGCACCTGCTCGTGTTGGCTTTTGACGCCGTCTTGTACGTCGCCATCAGTTTGGGAATAACATGCTGATAGTGGCTGATAGTGGCTGTGATCCAATTTCATTTTACTATCAGGAAAGTTCTCATAGCTTTTGAAATTAGAACGTGACCCGACACGAGGCAGAATAACAATTTTCATATAACAAGAAGGGATGTCAAGATTATTCGGTAATTGTAAGAACCAAAAAATTATATGTAAAAAGTACATATTTTACTTCAATAATTATAGCCCAAAAAAATCGACCTAAATGTAAATCACTTTTTTGATCTGGCCGTTTTTGTCACATTTAAAGCCGGTCACAAACTTGAGAAACAGTAACAAGTTAGACAACGGGAATGAAAGAAAATCAAAAATGTCTCAATAATGAAGAATATTAATCATTAAATTGAGATGCTTTTTTCCTCACAATAATCGCAACGCAAACATTTTATATTGTGACATCCTTACATACAAGTTTAACATATATACACGCTATTATTGGCGTGATTTGGCACAAAATGACTTATGTACAAAGAGAATTACAAGTGAACGCCATCTTCAGAAGTGAAAAGGCCGAATAAACGGTATTTATACAGTATTAATCCACTGAACGACTAAAGGACTAAAGCCATAGCACATACACACCGATTTCTATTTTACACACCAGTAAAGTGAAACTCCTACAAAGAATCCTACTGAGAAAAAAAAACTACAAATGTGCCGTAACTTAAACTATCCCCACCTCTTTTTCTTCCCGTGTCAGAAAAGAAAAAACTGGAGGGTGTAATTTTATCTCAAGTGGTTTGCTGCGATTGGGAGGAACAAAAAGTCCATTCATGCTCATTTACTGTGAGAGCAGCTGGCCCGGTTTACAGAAGCCGTGCCAGCGCTGCCCAGCGTCTGCGGCCGGGAACAGGTGCCACGGACACTGCTGAGGGCAGGCATCGCGTTGACGTTTCACTGACGTTTCACTTATCTTGGTTTAGCTTGGATCTGGTTTAGAACTGGCTTTTCGAACCGATTTAGTTTCACATGATTTACTTGTTTTTCTAGGGCTGTAGTCGACTAAAGACACCGATTAGTCGACTAAAAGGGGGTTGGGCAAGGCGCTAGCTCTAAAAACTGTTAAGTATCTTCATGATTTGACCAAATATCTGATCCAAAGTTTGCTCACAATACCACCAAGAAGACAAAATTACTATCGTATTTTCGGTTATAAGTCGCACCGGAGTATAAGTCGCACCAGCCAGAAAATGCATAATAGAGAAGAAAAAAAACATTTATAAGTTGCACTGGAGAATGAAATGCGGTTGCAAGTGTGAAAATAACAAATAATATCACAAATAAGTCGCTCCGGAGTAAAAGTATAAGTATAAATATAAGTATAAGTCACACCCTGGTCAAAACTATGAAAAAAAGGTGCGACTTATAGTCCAGAAAATACGGTAGTTATTATCAGTAAAAAAGCTGATGAAACTCACAATTAATTCCTAAATATCACTTCATACCTTCTCATTTTGTGAATATAAATCCTTTAAAATTCCAACGACTAATGAATATTTTGGTTGACAGGGACTAATCGACTAAACGACTAAAGGTCAACAGCTCTACGTTTTCTCTAGTCCGAGTTAGTTCTGATCAACAGTTGATTACAGTTTGAGGTCCTGGGTGAAACCTGGCTTTGTCCTGAAACATACCCAAGTTTAGACCCGTTTTTAGGGCACTTTAGTCCCGGTTTAGACCTCAGTGGTGGCCATGCCCATGACCATCGCTCCGTTTCCTCCTCCTCCTTCACACATTTTCATTTACAGTGCACTTAAAAAAGGGAGGGACCACATTTTCCTGCCTTGGCGACCACCAAAATCTCAGATATTATCCAGGTACAATGATAGGTCTGTCTGGGCTTCCTAAAGGGACCTAAAATATTCATGATTTTGCAGTTCGAGCGGTGCTGAGCAAAGACTTCGGTGCCAACCTCTGGACGCCAGCCAAAACATTAGAGCGACCTCATCACCTTTTCACACACACGAGCTTTCAATTAAACCAGACAGGCACGGTCTGTAGACTTGCCAACATAAAGATTATACCTGCACCGACGACTGGAAGACATATGGAGGACAAAGAAAATGACAAATTTGCACGACACACGTTTAAGCTGGATCGTCGCGTTTAGAGCTGTGCAATTAATCAACGTTTATTGAGATCGGGAGTCATTTCTGATCAGCTAAAGTCCTAAAGTAGTAAAAGCATTTATGGTTCGGTGCAGACTTCAGAAGGAAAGCGACCGTTTTTCTTGTGAAATGGCTTCAATCAAACGTCGGGCTTGTTCGTGTTTGGGAAATGACAAATGAAAGACGTTTTTGCTTGTTATTTCGTCATGTTGCCGTTATAAAGGTGTGGGGAAAAGAAATGAATCGATGGCAAACGAGCAGAACACGACGACACGCTACGAAATAGGTCGTGGCCCAAACGTGACCCGGAGCTGATTTTTTCATGACATTGTGAACAGCTCAAATCAGACTTTTACAAATGCGACCAAGGCCACATTTGTACAACTAAATCATTTCATGTGAGCTACTACATCTGATTTGAACCTGATCTTTTGCTAAGTGACCGCAGTGTGACTTCTACTGCGCTGAAATACAACAGGTGGACATTTATTTAATTGGAAAAGACAAGATTTAAACCAATTAAACCTTTCAAACGCCTGCCAGACAACCACGGCAAAGCTAGAAAGTGCCGTTTTACACTGAAATGGTAAAGATTGGCGTGACAGAAGATAAAGATGACAATAGGCTGACTAAATGGTGCTTCCTCTTTATATTCCGTCTCACAATGTGCATGAAAACAGACTTGAGTCACATTTTATCAGCAATGTGAACGGTCTGTCCAGAAGAATGTCGTCTTGGTTGTTGCCAAACCTGGGTGAATGTGAACAGAATGAGAGATTTGCTTTGACGCTTTGTAAACTTCAGCAGCAGCAGCAGCCTGGTCCACCCCGTGATTTTATTTTACTGGGATTATTTCACAATCTCCAGTCAACAGTCTTTTGTTGAAAGTTGAACAACAACGCAAGAAAACATGCAACAAAGAAGAAGTATAGTTGCATCAAGAAAGTACAATTACAACATACAGTGGAATAAAATGGAGGTTTGGTGTTTGCAATAAGACTTGATAAATAGATCCTTTTCCCATTTGGTGAATCTAATTTGTAGCATACGACCCCATTTGCAGTGCAGATAAAGGCGTCGATATTGACTGGTGACGCCATTGATTTGCTACTGTTGCGCTCGAGTCTATCAAGAGTTTAACATTGAGTATGTGCTCTTCATATTTGCCCGTGTGAACTCCACCGCACTAAAAGCGACTCGCTGGTGGCGTCTAGGATGTTCTGATCAAACTAATGTGTGGCGCTAATATTCCGTGTTGCTTTGACCTGCTTTGCTGCTTTAGCCCCGACACACAAACAGATGTGGCCACAGGCTGTGAATGGGGTGATGCTAATTATACAGAAGCAAAAACAGAGGCCGTGGCCTCTTTAGCAGCTAATCAGCCGCTTTTACATTACCGCCTCACGAACGACCCAGAAACACCAAAGGGAGTCAACGTTCGTTCACTTTCACTGCGTTGATTAGGTGAAGAGTTGTTGTTTTGATTTCATTTTATCATTAAACAACTGAATGAGAACTGACATAACTTGTCTGCAATAAAAATCAAATTGTGAGCTCGTTGTTGTGATGAATAAGTGATTTAAAGTACGTGCGCCAGGTTTTTACCATTTTTGAATTTTGACTTTACTCTGTGTATTTGTACCTGTTGTAAATATAAATTATAGTTTTACACCAATCGAGAAAATATTTGTGGAGAGAAAGGTTGAAAAATCTGTAGAAAGTGACAGGAAGTGACATGACACTAAGTATACGGATTCCGGTCAAAGTTTATGCATAATGTACACATAGAAAGTACTTTTTTTGACTCTCTAAACACGAATTCAACAAAATAAAGTCACTCTCATATATGTTTATTCGTCAAATAAGATAAAATGTGACATTAGATGAGTTTTTGCCCAGTGTTTGTTGGGTAATTTCCTAAACAGGAAGTTAAAGTATAAACCTAAAAAATGTGTTTCTTTTTAACTGTATTTGAGTTCAATGAGTGGTCTGACCTGTCAGAGGCACTTTAAGCTGATACAGATATCCGATATCTGGCTTGTTGTGGCCGATACTGTTATCAAACCTTACTTTTTCACTTTTGTAATATAATAACATGAGCGGCTGTATCTGATTTTCACTGTTTTGAAATATGAAAAACAGTGAAAACTAGTTCATGTACCAGATTTCTTTTGCATGTAATGAAGTAAAAAAGATACATTGTGAAAGCATCTATTCAAGTGAAAATGAGACCACAGCTCTTTCTCTGTGTCTATTTATAGTGAGTTTTATTCTCCGTGAAGCAGGGGAAGTGCGCCGTTAGCGTGTAGAGCTCACTCTGGGCTCAAAGACACGTGAAAAGTGCTCATAAACTCAACGCCGTGAATATTTATGATGCTGGAGATGCTTCAGGCAAGTGAGCGATACATGCAAGTTTAAAATTAACACGTTTCAAAACAGTGAAAATCAGGTACAGCACTTTTAAGTTGACAAATTGACTTCTCGCGTTTGTGAAAAATTAGAACAAAATGTATTTATCGTATCACAAAATTCTCTGCTGCACGATTCTATAAGATTAATTCTTCTATTTCCATTTGTGCTCATTGGATTGTTCAAAAAAAAAGCAAACCTGATGCTCTGAGGACAAACTGGGAATGACACAGAAAAAATATCGGCGCCAATTATGGTCTGAATGTTCGATATCTGAGCGATAATATCTGGAGAAAACCTCCGACGTCACAAATAACCGATATACCAGCCCTAACTCAAACAAAGACACTTTTTTCTCCACCAACGCCTCTTTTTGGTCCATTGTACAGGTGGTGACAGGTGTGATCTTTCAGAAGAAGCAGAAGACTTTAGTGGCCAAGTCCTTCGAGGTGTTGAAGCTCATTTATGCTCCATTTTCATACGTAAACAGCTTAAAGCCTGGTTGACGTAGCTTCATTTATACCTCCCTCTAGGGCCGCTGTACTCGGTATCGTGACGGACTTCTTGACAACGCGCGTATCGATACAGAGATGAGTGTTATTTGTGATGCTTTCAAACATACATTCACAATAAATTGTTAAATAGTGAAACAACTGTCAACGGCATATGACATATGCATAAAAACAGCAATTTAGTCAACTATTAACACTGTTTTTAAAAGGATATCCATGTATTCGGACACATTCACATCATACGTCTGTAAACAGCGTCGCGAGGGGAATCTGGCCTAAAAACCTACCAAAATAAAAATAGTAGCTAATAAATGGTGCTACATTTTATAGGAAGTCTCTTTGTACAGTCATTTCTCCCTGACAAAAACAGACTGGTCCCACCCTAAACTAAAACACAATTCTCCGTCAGTATTTCCAGGATGTGGATAGGAAAATAAACATAAAAATGCATTTTAAAGTGCTACATTAAGAGAAGTTTTGGCTCTTACAAAATGTTTTTTTTAATGGACGACCGTGGGACAGTACCGCACCGTCCTTTACTACGCCATAACAACGTTTAACGTGGCGAACAGCCCCTTCTGTGAAAGCCGACCAATAAAACAGCAATTTCCACAATTTTTTTAAAAGTCACAAACCACAACAAAGAGCGTTTTACTGGGGAAACTCCACTATAAGCAGTTCTTACCCGCACGCCCTCAACGCAAGTATGCTATGGCGATAAAGCTGAACGTATCCACAAAACGAGGCATCGGGACGAGATGGGCGTCTGCACAAGGTCGTACGGAAAGTGGCCATTTGGCCATTGCACACGCACAAAAATGGACGGCACTAATAATTGTAACAACGATCAAGGACTGGGCCGACATTTGAATTGACATTCGGAGTGAAAAGAAGGAGAAAAGATCACATTTGGACTTGAAATTGGACACATTTATACTTACTTATTTAAGTATAAATAAGTATACAAGTATAAATGTAAGTATACGTTGCACTCCAGCCAAAACTATGAAAAAAGGTGCGACTTATAGTCCGGAAAATACGGTACTTGAGTGCAAAAAACCCCACACAAAATCACATAAAATACAATTACTTAATAAAACTAAAATAATTAAATATTGAAGTACCCTTTTGTTGTAAAATGTAGTTTTAGAATAAAAAAAATGTTGTGACCTTGATAAAGAATTGCGCTGATTTCAGTCAACAAAAGGTGACTAAAATCAATAATCATCTTAATATATTATTCATGGTCATTTTTATGTAAATACTATAGTTTTGTTTGCTCAAAGCAGAGACATGATATCAAAACCTTCAGGTCTCCATAAACGTGCTTAAAAACATGAAGAAATATACTTTGTACTTTTCAGTCCAGTTAAAAAGACATTTACTTAAATCCAGTACTTTTTGATCTTCCTTACTTTCCTCCACCTTTGTATTGTTTTCACTTTACGCCAGCTTTTGTCACATGATCAAATGCAGAGTTTTTATTGGCTGGAGGGTAAAACCAGCCGGGACTAAGCACTTAATCAGAGAATTATTGACAGATGGATCAATTGTTGCTGCCGCATTTGAAGGCAAAATTCAAATATCACGTACTGTATATAAAGTAAATTCCACGTAATTTGCAAAAGGAATTGACAAAAATAAAATAAATGTAGAAAGAATTGCAGTGTAAATTTAGCACATCTCTCTCAGAGTTGTAGCTTTAATTTTTCAAATCAAAAAAAGATCAAATAATAGGAGAGAAGAAAGCACAAAACTCTTAAACAGCTCTGTGTTGTGGAGGCCGGAAACAAAATGATCCTTAACCTTTCACCTGTTTTACGGGATTTAACTCACTCCGCAAACAATACACAGCGGTCCTGGTTAAGTATTAATCAAATGTGTTCTCAATGACTAGTTTAGCAGAAGGACATTAAATAAAACACTAGCACCGGGAGCTTTATCACCTTAAACTGATAGAATACTTTTACAGAGGGAGGGGGGGGAACTATGGCAGGTTATTGCACAGGAAGCAGGAAATGCATGAGTTTCTTTAACGTTCTTTTCTTTGGATGCCTCATCTTCCTAAATTCTTACCTAATTTGTTTCTCTTGTTTGTTTTTGTTGTTTTATGTTGATTAATAAATAAAATAAATAAAATCAATAAAATCAATAAAATCAATAAAATCAATAAAATCAATAAAATAAAATAAATAAAATAAATAAAATAAATAAAATAAATAAAATAAATAAAATAAATAAAATAAATAAAATAAATAAAGATTAATACAAATAAATTATATAAATATTTTTTTTTAAATCTAGACTAAAAAACAGTTCTGTTCAGTTGTGCACATGACTGACAGGATTTTATCTGAACTGTTGTCTTTTAAAGTAAATTTTATAAGGATCTTTTTTTTTTATCCATAGTTTTGTGATTTTAAGGCATTTTTCCCTTTTCTGTTAAGCACGTTGAATTACTTTGCACGAATTGTGCTCTACAAATAAATTTGGCTTGTAGGATAATCACAATTTTACAAATATGTTTTGCTTTTTCGGGTTTTCTTACATCACACATATCTAATAAGTATATGACAAGGAACAAAAAACAAAAAAAGCATTGTCAGATCGGCCCTCCTCTAGTTTCTGTAAAGTTTCACGCAATCAAACATTCTGAATGATAAAATACAGTTAAACAAAACAAACAGCCAGATTAAAAACCCACTTTACTTTTAGGTTTACTTGTTTTTGAAGCATAGATTGAATATACATAAAATACATCTAAACTTCTTACGATTATACTGTGACTAGAGCTGGGCGAATATCTCATGTATAATTTAGCATGATCTTTATAATGATATTCAGACTATATTTTAACAAAGCATCAGGAATGTGCTGAAATGTAACCCGAAAATGTCTCGTTTGAGGTTCATGTGTCGCAGAAAACGTGAATTGACGATAAAATTAACCACAAAAAGGCAGAAATATCTCTTTACACTGCATTTTTGTCTCCTTTTGAGGCCGTTAAGTCAAATAGTTTTCATTGTAGATGATTCTCTGCATGTCCAACCTCAAATTGTGACCAAAGAAAGAAAAGACACAATTATTAACAGCATTATGTTGACATCCCAGCATCCAGTAACAGTGATGATCGATTGGTCCTCATCCAAATCCCAACGAGACCTTTACTTGACCATATCTCACTCAAACGCCGTGTCCAGGAGCTTTTGGGCCGTCATCTCTTTATGTAAGAACACACTGGGTTTAATCCGAGCCACACGGGGAGAACAAACACTGTTTTTTTTGGACAGAGGCACACAGGCTCCTCCCGCTCCGACACTAATGCGCTCTGATCATCTTTTTGCACAACATTTGGTCTGAAAGCAGCTGCGTAAACCCGTAACAATGGAGATTTTGTGCAGGAAAAGTTAGTTAGTCAGGGCAGTTTGGGCAATGCCTTTTTCTGCAAATAATTTTGTTAAGAGTTGAACCTATTAGGGTTACTTTCTAATCTGCTTTTGAACTTTTGATTACTGGCTGAAGTGAAATGGACCCTAATGTGCAGCTCTATTTTTTGTTTTGCATTTAGAGGTGATCAGAAAATGGGCAATTTCTCAATCAAGGTTGCAACAAGTTAATCGATTAATGAAATAATCGTTAACTGCTCTGTACACAGGTTCCAAAGCATAACATGAGCTGAGAAAAGACGTTTTATGGCACAAATTGAGCCAAAATTGCCTGAAAATGACACAGATGTATTAGTTTGTTTTAGGTTTGTTTTTGTTGTTCTATGTTGAAAAATAAATTGTAAAAATGACGCTGAAAATGTGTAAATTTTGTTGACAACACTCATACGTTTGTCCATAAATGTTCTCCACCAGGATCCTCAAACGGCTTCAGCTTCATCTGGGTCCAATTTTGTCAAAATATTTTCATCACGTGACTTTTGATATTGATACCGAAAGAATAATCGCTAGACTAATCGCAAAATGAGCGTAAGTTGCAGCCCTAATCGAGTATTGAGCACATCATCTGTAACTAAAACTATTAAAATAACATCAAAAACATGCATGTATAGGATAATCTTTCAAACAAGGCAAAAACTTCATACCAAAACATTTACAGGCACATTTTGTCACATTGTTAAAATATTGTCTGAATATAACGGATGGAACAACAAACAATAGCGATTAAAAAGTGTAGACAATAATCGATTGTGGTGCTTTTTGTGTAATTGTGATCACTGAAAAAGTGACTTATCCACAATATCTTCGTGGTGACGTCATACAGCAGCCATTTTGAAAGGGGCACGCGATATAAACCACCACAACTGCATTCTTTTCTCCGGCATAATGAGCTACGAATACTTTGATTCTTTAGACGATAACGGCAAACTAAGGTAGACGACAAAGCTATCATTCCTTGGTCTGTCAACAGAGCAATGTCCTTACAGAACGCAAGTTTTGGCTTTTTGGCCTCATATATCCTAGATTTTGTATGTAGTAGACGTGCTGTTGTGCCCCTTTCAAAATGGCGGACTTGGGTTGCTACTGTACAAGTTCCCGGATGTGCGAACACATGTATATCGTCTCATGCCAACTGAATATTGTAATCAATATAAGGCAGTAATCCATTAGCCGTTTAGTCGATTAATCGCCAATTTTGTTTCAGTCAAGTTTTTATTAGTCAACTATTTACTTAATTTAGATTCAAATGACAAATGCATGCACAGCCACAAAAAGGAGAAGAGCTAGCCAAAGATTTGGGAGTGAATCATGAGTTTACTCTAACTTGTAAATCTCAAACATGTAAATAAATACACTGCATACTAGTATTACAGTTGTTTTTACGTGAACTCCTGTGAAGTTCGGAGCGCAGTTTGAGTCAGATACATCGAGATACTTCATTGTTTTTAATCGCTTATGCCACACACACTTTTAGTCTACTAATTGGTCGATGTCTTTAGTCGACAAAGAATATCTTAAGTCGACTGCAGCTCTCGAAATCGGGATCATGCAAAAAAATATTTGTCAACATCGCTCAACTCTGTCAGTATTTACTAAAAAAAATGGGGACACACAAATCCTACTCCTCAGAGACATTACATCAGATTATGGATGTCAGGATTATTAGGTTAAATCGATAATCATGATTATTCAGGTCACAATATATACAGAGCAAAAAATCATAATTTGACCATTTTCAAAGCAAAATTAGGTCTTTTTTGTTCATGATACAGCCCAAAAACAGATGTAAACATAAAGAACTGTATTTTATCTGTTGAATAATCTGTTGAATTTTACTTTATTTTGTCTTTATTTTGAAGAAAACTAAAGATTTCACTTGTGTTTGGTCTAAATAATCATAACACAAAAACTGTACATTGCGACATCCCTTCGTCTGATCGAATAACATGAATATTTAGCTTTCCAAGAGCCATATTTAAAAGGTCTAAAATGGGATCAAAGTAACACTAATGATCTCAACAACACAAGTGGTTTATTCTGCAATCCCTTCATTGTGTTTCCGTGCTATGGTTTGACAAATGTCCCCAGCCGCACCACTTTGCCCGTCTCGTTATCCCACTTAACATTGTCATATTGTTTGTTACCGAGTCAATACTTCTTCCAATGAGCGATTCCCTAATGTGCTGGTGCAGAGCAACAGGAAAGAGCCGTTTTGATTGGGAGGCGACGTGACACTTTCAAACGAGCTGTCGGGGCTTTTTCCACTGCGGCCTCCCCGTGAACGACAACAACAAAAGCCCTACCTACATTTATCACGGTACACAAACCCTTTTAAGTTAATCACTCTAATGGAGCAGAGGCTGACACACAAACAGAAGAGACTGGGTCAGGGGGCCTCGGGGCAGCCACCGTCTCCTGTGGAGCTTAACAGAGAGAGGGCAAACGTGCTCAAAGGGTTAGTCCGAGTGTGAGACAGGGTGAGGATTCAGTCATCAGAGGTTAAAGGACGTGCATGTGATGTACGGGTGCAAATGTGTGTTATGTGACAGACCAAAGATGTCATCACCGTCACTTATTCAGATTATGGATGTCAAGGTTATTTGGTTAATCCGTAATCGTGATCATTCAGGTCACAGTATAATCGTAAAACAACCAAAAAATATGAATTGTGATATTTTTAGAAGCAAAATTAAGTATTTTTTGATTGATGTTCAGCCCGAAAAGACCTAAAATGTAAAATACTTTTTTTATCTGGCTGTTTGTGTCACATATATGTTAATTTTGTCTTTCAGAAAGTTATATTTAATAAAGGTTTTACTGTTGTTTGGTCACAGTCTCAATAATTGCGAACAATCGTTAAATCGTGATGTTTTTTCTCATGATAATCGTAACGCTACAATTTGATATCGTGACATCCTGAGTTCAGATTTAAACATTAAGAATTTAATATAGCTTTTGACCCACTGACTTAAATATAGATATAAATAAAGTGTATGCGCTATAGTTACATTCAGTAACTGACGATTCAGTTATTGATATGTAGTGTGCTGTATAAACACAATTGCACTTGGTAAATGTTACTTTACATGGAAATGGGTGTTTTTGGCCTTGAAGCAGCCGATCATTAACAACAGCGAGCACATTGTCAGAGCACAAGGTCTCTCTCTTTCTCTCTCTCTTTCTCTTTCTCTCTTTTTTTCTCTCTTTTTTTCTCTTTTCTCTGTAGATTTTTACTGTATAGCACAAAATACATACTTTGAAGACTTTGAAGACGTACAACTAAAGTAGGTGGTGGTAAGTTGTCTGCTAACTGCCATTAAAAGTACTACTACAACAACAACAACAACAACAACAACAACAGTAACAGTTGTGGATTTGCCTCATCTGCCTTTCATGTCCAACCAGGAAGCAACTTTATAAACTTCAACAAAACTGTCCAACTGGGGCAAAACCATGGCTGTATCAAATCAGGGCAAAATAAGCAAATGTTTTGGTCAAATCTTAAATATAATCCTATAAAGTAAAAATACATACTACAGGAAAACCAGGACTTTGCTTGTATGTCATGTATGACGTCACTAAAGTCATGTGCCCTCCATGTGTGTTTACATGTGCTGTAAGAGTCACTACATGTGTGTCTGTGAGACATACCCAGATCTCCCTGCAGGCTGGTGTCATGGGACGTCCGGCTGGATGTGGTGGACTCTCCATCACTGGGCCAAACCGGTCCCGACTTGCGCCCCCCGGAACCCCCCACCGGCACCCGCCCCTGCTGCAGCCGCTTGCGCCTCTCCCGTGACAGCGGCGTCGGGGGGCTGCCGCCGCTCTCGAACGACTGCTGAGAATTCTGCGAGGGCGAGCGGCTTTTGTCCCGCCGGAACGCGGGGTATGCCGTGGTGGGACTGGGGGACACGTGGCTGGACTGTCCCGAAGAGAAGTCCTCCTCACTGGACGTCAGGTTCTCGTTGGAGCTGCAATCTGGCGTGTAGCTTTCTTCAAAACTCCCCGGCGAGTAAGAAGAACAACGCCGTGGCCAAGTCAAACTGGCATCCTCCTCCTCCGTGGTCCCGTCCCCGATGTTGATGACCTTGGTTTCGCTCTCCGGCATCATCCCACCAACGTAAACAGTGGTATAGGGTTGACACTCACTTGGCTTTGCACTCAAATTGTCCTTTTGTGACTCTACATTCATTTCTTGCTCATCATTCAGAGCTTCATAGTGACCTTCAGTAGATCCCCCTCTTTGTAGACATAGATTATTCCTCACATTAGTGGAACCGAGCGATCTCTTCCTCTCCATTTGCATAGCCTGACTACCAAGTGTGCTTATTTTGTCCGAAACATCCCTATCGTTCACTTTTACCAATCCTTTTTCGTGGTGGTACTCCATGTTGACGTAAAAGGGCTTCTCGGGACCCCCCACCACCGCCGCCGCCGCCGCCGGACTTCTGCTTTCTCCACCCGTGTGAGAATTGGCTCTCCGAATTCGCTCAAAGTTGGACCGTATCGCCGCCACAGACCCCGGTCCGGTCGGGATATCCGGGACGTCTGCGTCTTGACTGGCGGGGGGACACACTCTGGCCAGGTCGCCGTGGGTATGCGACTTGCACCTCGCCGGCTTGTTGTTGATCTTCTGCTCTTGATCTTCGTTGTCGTTCTGCACCACGGTCTTGAATCCCCACCTCTGCCCGTCATACGACTTCTTCTCCTTCGCCAGTAACGTCTGCAGGTAGATCATACGAAAGCGCTCTTTGTTTACCTCCTTCTCCAAGTGCTTGATGGACGACTTGCATTTGTACAGTTCCTGTTCAATCTCGCCCGTCGAGTTCAGCTCCATGCAAGGGGGATCCGACTCCGGGAACTGGGCCTTCCAGGCATCCATAAATCCAACCGGTTCCACCATTTCTTTTTTAAATCGCTTTTATCACAAATCAACCGATGACTAACTTGTTCAAATCCAGGGCTGAGCTTATGAGGCAACGCTTCAGGACTTCCATGGCTGTCAGGGTGATTGTCCTCTTGGTTTTCCTTGCAAGTAAAGCCAGGAAACTGTTGAAAAAAGCAGAAACTACTGTCTGAACAGCTTTAGAGTGAGTTTGTGTTGTAAAGTCCCTGGAGATGGTGGTGTCCTGCTCAGAGGCTGTCACAGACTGACTCACTGCTCAGTGGTGTCTGAAGTCTAGTCCTCCTCCAGCTCAGCACGGGGGGGGGGGCTACATAAACAGAAAGAAGATAACACACATAAATCAGAGCAAAAAACACACGTTCATCATCCTCAAAGGCAAATAGAATCCTCTGGTTGACATAAAACACACAAGAAAGCGTGTAAAAAGCTGCTCGGTCGCTTCTCGGCGATGTTAAAATCGTATTATTATCTACATTTTGTATTCAACGATTAGATAGTCTGCAAAATCCCGTGGGAAACTTACATATCCATGGCCAGAAATGACTCTTTGTGTTCTTTAGTTAACAGCAGGTACACGATAAAACGAAATCTTGACGTCCGTAAAACATGTCGTAACTTGTATTAAAAGTTGCCTTATCAAAACGGTGTTTGTTGTCTATTCTTGGTCTGGTGTTCGCTGAGACAGAGCTTCTTCTGCACAGACGGGACGGGCTTCTCTCTGATCGAACGCGTCCTCCGCTTTGCTATAAAAAGTCTGAGGTTTGATCCTGGGAGTGCATTGTGTTTTGAAAGAAGTTCACATTTACCTCGTGTGGAAATGTCGCCATCTCACGGTTCAAAAGTTCAGAGACACCGTGCGTCAAGTGTCCAGAATATTCATGATCCAGAGAGTCAAGTACAACGTCCAGTGATGTGGACACACACCGATCTAGTGTGTAACAGCAAAAAGTCAAACAAACCCGTGTTATTGTGATGTTCGCAGTGACATTGTGTGAGGCGCTGCCGCAGCGCGTGACCGCTCCCTGCTGGATCATACCTCTTACTACAATGTACTTTTCTGCGACACATTTAACGTCATAATTCATCTTGATTGGATAACTGTTAAGTTTACCTAATAGTGGATGTGCTGCACATTGGAGTTTATTTTGGGGAATTCACAAGAATTAAATTATTAATCCAAACTTCTTCCGGTTACGTTTCCATGGGAACAGCCTCTGTTTCTACCCTTGCTAACGTTAGCTCTGCTAGCTTAGTTGAAAACGATTATCGTTTGTGCTTGATGAAACGTTATTTTTAGAATGATTTATGTTGTTTTCAATATTTCGAACTAGCTGTTCTCAATCTAGATATTTGTGTTGATCCAATAGTTAGCTTGTGGAGAGCAGGGAATAGTTTATCTTTTGGGGGAAACTAGCGGAGATATCGTGACAAAATGAGTGAACAGCTAAAGTTCATCGTTGATCAGCTAAACAGAGAACCATTCAAGAAAAACCTAAACCTCATCACATTTGATTCCCTCGAGCCAATGCAACTGCTGCAGATTTTAAACGACGTTTTGGCTGAAATAGACCCAAAGGTAACGATGTGTACATTTACTTTAAAGTAATTTTGAGCTAACCTTAATGTAAACTATTCTAGTGTTTGTGTAAGTAATCAATCAACCAGGGAGTGAACAGTACTTTACAAGACAAATCTAATCAGAATGTTCACTGTCAACTGGACAAAATATACCTGAACCAATAGTGGTATTCTCTGTTAAATACTTTGACTAAAAGTAATCTGTATCCACAAGGTTTTGGTCACTTAGAGGCCAGAATGTGGGTTGGGAGTTACGTGGGAAGCATTGATAATCAGAATATGGTTGTATATTTGTTGTCTTTTACTTTCAGCATGCTATTGACATACGTGAGGAAATGCCTGAACAGACAACTAAAAGGATGTTTGCTCTACTGGGGATGCTTAAGTACAAGCCACCAGGAAACCATGCTGATGTGTAAGGAATTTGTAACATTTTCAAGTATAATGATATTTAAAAAACGTGTATATGTATATATATATAACACTAATATCTGCATGTGTGTCATCCGTTCTTGTAGGAGCAGATTCAGGCAGGGCTTGGTCACTGGAAGTAAGCCCGTGGTCCACCCCATCCTCTTTTGGCTTCTGCAAAAGGTTCCTGAGCTGAAGAAACGTGCCTATTTGGCCCGATTTCTTGTTAAGTTGGAGATACCTTCTGAATTCTTGCTGGACGATGTCATCAGTGAGACCTACCACCAGGTTTGGAATGCTATGTGCAGTAGCTCACCTGCCATAAGATATTCACAAGTGGAATCTGAAGCTGTTTTAATCATATACATCTGTTTACAGTATGAAGAACTGGTGGAAGGTTTTAAGACTTATCACAAGGAGTGTGAGCAGCTGAGGACATCCGGGTTTTCCACTGCAGAAATAAGAAGGGTATAAAACACACTTTGTATTCAAGATAATGTTTGTAAGTTTGTGAGGAATGGGTCTCCTGCCCTTGTCCTAAATCCTAACAACTATATACAAAGTTATTAAATATGTTTCATCAGGCCCATTACACACATTTATAAGTTGGCCATGTGATATTGTTTTATGTTTTTTATTTTCACTATTTTGTATCAACTTAAGCATATAATGTTATGTTCTACTTTTAACAGGATATCAGTGCAATGGAGGAGGAGAAAGACCAGCTGATCAAGCGTGTGGACAGGCTGAAGAAGAGGGTAAGAGGCCTCTGCTTTTGTCATGCCTAAACATGTTTTGGGATTTACACTGTAATAATGGAGTCGTAAGGAATGAAAACAGGACCTTGGACATTTGTTCCCACCTTCTTTATTAGACCACATGGGCTTTGAAGTGCTTACAGGGCTGTGTAACGAGGTGCCGATTTGACAAGTCTTAGCTCTAAGCTCCTGTGAAAAGGTGAAATCTGAGTCTGCTGTTTGAGGAGTCTAGCTATTTCAGATGACTAAGGAATGATGTTGATGTTCTCTTATGTGCCACCAGGTGGAGTCTGTGTCCAGCCATCAGAGGATGCTGGAGCAGGCCAGACAGCTGAGGGTGGAGAAGGAGAGAGAGGAGGCACTGGCTCATCAGAAGCAAGAGCAGAAGAACCAGGTAAATGTAGTCCACGGGCCAAATAGTATATGTAGAAAATGAATCAATGACTAAAAAACAACAACAAAAGGTCAATTAAAGCCGCGGCAGCTGCAATGATGGCTCTCGCCTTCCCGCGACCGCCTTCCCGCGCGACCGCCTTCCCGTCTGTCCAGAGGCAGGAAAATAAAGAGGAGGAACTACAAAAATGGAGTGAGACTACAAAATGACCCAGGCTACATAGTGGAAATGCGTCAAAAATCCTACAATCTCCCGCTCTCCCTCTCCCTCCCTCCCTCTCTCTCTCTCTCTCTCTCTCTCTCTCTCTCTCTCTCTCTCTCTCTCTCTCTCTCTCTCTCTCTCTCTCTCTCTCTCTCTCTCTCTCTCTCTCTCTCTCTCTCTCTCTCTCTCTCTCTCTCTCTCTCTCTCTCTCTCTCTCTCTCTCTCTCTCTCTCTCTCTCTCTCTCTCTCTCTCCCTCTCGAGTTGTGGCAGAGAGAATAAAGTCGAATAAAGTCTAAATATATAGTCAAAAGAATTAAGTCTAAATATAAAGTCTAAAGAATTAAGTCTAAAGAATAAAGCCTAAGAATAAAGTCTAAAGAATAATAATTCTAATGCGGCACGAGAGGAAATGTCCCATCAAAATAAAAGAGGAAGAGGAAGTGAAGGCATTCATTGCACCTCTGCTGGCCAATTGTGAAAATACACAATATCTGCAATGCACTTTTTTCATGGCGTCTTGAGGAGAATATAAACCATGAGTTTCAAACAAATCAGACAATGTTGAGTTTTTCACACAATGGGTAGGGGGCGCTAGAGAGTAAATTTGTTACATGGGCATTTACTGTATTTCCAATCAGATCATAAAAACACATCAGTGAGTGAAATATGAGCTCCGTAGATCAATTCCGATAGGCGTGACTTGTCCTTGAAAAAACTGAAAATTAAGCCTTTTGAATATTTATTAAATTTCAATGTCTTTAAGATAAGATAAGATAAGATAATACAGAGGTAGATACAGAAGAAAAGAACAGATCACTTATAGGAAGTTTGAAAAACACTTTCAGTAGAAGATCTCCTATAAACAAAAACTCCCATAGACAAATAAATACATAAATACCATTGCATGTGATCACGACAGTAATTGCACATGAATATGTGTCACGACGGCACATAGATTGCACATGAATTTCACAGTAATTGCACATGAATCACAACAGTAATTGCACATATGACAGAATTGCACATGGTTAGGTCAGTATTGCGAGTGTTCAGGACTAACAGTGTTTGTTATAAAGTCTGACAGCAGCAGGAAGGAAAGACCTGCGAAAACTTTCCTTCACACAGCGAGGGTGGATCAGTCTCTCACTGAAGCACAAGTAATTGCACATATGACGGAATTGCACATGGTTAGGTCAGTATTGCGAGTGTTCAGGACTTTTTTAGATGCAAAAGGTGTTGTTTTGAGCTCGATCGGACAAAAAACCTAGGACAAGTACGATTTTGAAAAAAAAAAGTCAAGAGTGGCGGTGCCACTTTGATTCGACATGGCTGATTTCCTGTTTATCATAGAGCGATGCTGCCAACAATGTCTCGATCCATTCCATTCTGGAAGGCTCAAGCCAATAATAATAATAATAAGAAACCATGGCAAGAACAAAGACTCGTCCATGGAATGGAATGGAATGGAATGGCTCGAGCCAAATAAGTGCTCAATTTGATCTTACTAGTCCTTAAAAGAATTAAAACCTGTAAAAGGAAACAAAAGTAAAACTATAAAATACATTTCAATTTCCAAAAAGCAGAACTCCACAACTACAATGGTGTTAAAATTAGAGAATACATTTCAAACAACCACACTGTGGAGACAACTGTCAACCACTGAACATGTGCTGCTGTTATTATTACAATCTTGACAAAAATAAAGAGTATCCCGCTAATTATATTCAGACAATACTATGTCACTCCAATAGAAATGTGCTAAATCACATCTTTAAATGTATTAGTTAAGGTTTAATTACCAGACAAATGTGAAATGTTTGTAAAATGAATCACCAAAGTGCAGAAATATCACCTTATTCAGCTATTTGAAAGTTTACACATTGCTTTTTTCATTTTAGTTTTAAATCTGCTCGTTTTGTGGCATTCATATCCTATAAGCAATATACTCAATATTAAAATGTTGCATATCTTCGAAACAACATTCACAATATTGTATCACATTCAATATATTTCCCACCTTCTCTTACTACCAACGCGACACATGATTTCTTTTTCACACAACATCTGTATAAACATTTGTAATCTCCTCTCATATTTTGCCTCACAGCTTTTCCAGGCCGAACAGAGACTCCAGAGGTCCCAGCAGCAGTTGAAGGATTTGCGACAGGCTTCAGCAGATGCCAGTCCAGAAAGTGAGTGATGCTCTTAGTCCGCGCGTTGCAGGAAGGAGAAGCTCAAAAGGATCGAGCCAAGCGATGGGGAGAATCCTTTTAATAGCCTCTCATCTGTTCAAACGCTCTATTTAAATGCACATCTTTGAAGTCCCATAACGGAGCTTCATCTGATGTGAAATGACTCCCTTTATTTCCATGAAGGGATTTACACATTTGCAGTTCCTAAAATGGATCACGCGGGGCAGTCTTAGGGGAAGCTACAAGATTAAAGTAAATGATCAGAATATCTCTCTTTTTATTAAGTGTCCAAATGGATTTATGGTGATTACATAAAGGTACAGCTGTAATGGCTTTGGACCAAAAACAAACAAAGACGCTTTAACTTAAATTATACTTGTTATCGTTGTTTATTTGTTTATTGACTTGCTTACAGGTCTAATGAAGCGACTGGAGGAGGAGATCAAGATCAACTCGTATATGGTTTTTGAAAAGTTGCCGAAGGAGCTCGACAGCATGCGGAGAACCATGCAGTATGTCCAGAAAGTGATATCTGAACCTGCCATGGGCCAAGCAGATATTCAAGAGATGGAGGACAAAGTACACGGCGGCTTTTAGTACCACTCAACCGCTGTGTTTTACTGTTGTTAAGGTTTCACAACGTGTTCTTTTTACAGATTAAAGACGTCGATTCGCAAATAAACCAGCTAATCGAGCGGCGGATGATGAGGAACGACCCCATGGATGACAAATTGACTCTGTATAGGCAACAGGTAAACCGTTATTTACAGTTTATATATGGAGGCACGTAACTCCTGCTGTCTTTTAGGGCTGTACAAGATAATCAGTTAATTGCAATAAAACAGCTATTGCGATCATCGTTAACTAATCAACGCATTTTTATTATTCATCATAAGAAAGCATAAACATTTTGGGTTTACACTGGAAAATGTATTTATTCTTCAAGCTTAATCAAACTGTTGTCAAGCTGCTGCAACTTTTGTGTCAAATTGTGTTAAAGTCTCATATTCAGAGGCCTTTTTCAAGCATGAATAAATTAGTAATATTACTGGTTATTAAGTCAAATTTAGTAACAAATCTCATATTCACTGGCCTCTCTCAAGCTCAACAACTACTTGCTGGATTTAAAGAATAATAGTCTAGCAAAATGATAGTTTGCCGTAGCTGCCGTGCCTTATCTTCTGTGTTGTGATTATTCAGGCCTCCATAATTATCCGAAAGAAGGAGGCCAAAGCCGAGGAGCTGCAGGAGTCGAGGGAGGAGCTCGCCACTGCAGAGAAAGAGCTCAGTCAGAGGAGAGACCATGGAGCAGGTGGAGACGGCGTGGTCAAAAGGGAAGAGGTACTCACGGTCAAAATGATTCTCTTTTTATTCATTTAAATGAGGACAGTGCTTATTAATCAGTGAGTCACAATACAAATAAATACATCAGATTTAGCACAAAAGCTGAATTTCACCTGTCGCTCAAAGGCAGGTATAAACATATGGGCAAAACAAATAATACTCCTGATGTGAATAAAAAGCAAGTTTCAAAGTAAATAAGCTTGATTCTACTGTTTAATTCTTTCCCTTTCATCACGAGAACCTAATTCAGACCAAAATTAGCCAAAACAAGGATGAAATTTGGTTTAATAACAATGCAAACAAACAGTACTGACGTTTTTAAAGTGATAAAGACATGTCTGACATACATTGTTGTCGTTAGAACTCCCTCCTGCTGAGACCATTCATACATCATACAGTACATGACTAATGACACCCCCCTGCTTGTACTGGGACGGGGTCATCACCAAAGTGAGGAAACAGAGTGGGTCGTGTTCACACTAGCAGCTCATTCAGATAAAGTCATGATAAAATGCATGAGTGAAAGGTGCTCATGTTCCTGCTAAGCCTCACACCTATCTAGTGTAGCTGGTTGACCGTCCAGCTCCCGAAACCTATATATATATATATATATATCAAAAACCCTTTGTCACTGGCCAGCAAATGCACACGCTCGCTCTGAACAGTTGAGTTAAACCCTGAATCAACACGAAAACCCCGTCCACGGACAGATTTTCAAAGCCGTGATAACACAAGATGCTATTTCTGTTCTTATCCAAACAGACACGCGCACAACCCAAAGTTACTTATCCGTCTCCCCCTTCGTTCCCATACAGGTCTAAAATTAGATCACAACCGAGAAAGTGCAGGACGAGGAACACATCAGACGCGCGCTCAGGAAGATGGACTCTTGTCTAATCTTTAATGTAATCAGACTGTGCAGGCTTGTGTCGTAAAAAAACCTTGCAATCTCTATTTTTATCATGATAAAGAGGTTTCCAGGGTTTCAGAGGAGTGGTATTAGCATAAAATTGAAAATCTGACTCAATTGTGTACATTCTCTAGTTCTCTAGTCCCAAAGGTGGTGGTATATGCTCCAGTCACTCAAATCACATCCGATGTAGAAGTATCATCTATGGGCTGATCGTCTTCGCTGCACAGATAGGGGGCGCTCCATGTATAATATGTCCATCCAGTCTCAATGTCCTGCTTTTGAGTGAATGTGGTACACCCATGTCTCTGACCCTCTACTCTTCACTGTCTAGTAGTTATTTATTTTAATAATCAATGTCAATTTAAGTACCTGCAGTGTCTTTATATCTGCAGTATTCATGGGTTTCAGCTTGGGATGGGCCATCTGTCGGCTCCAGTATCAGTATCAGCCTTTTCACGGGTCCCAAGTGACATCACACACTTGTTTCTGCTGCCATCTTGAGGACGAAAGCAGCATGTTCACTGTGGGATCTATCAAAACAAAGGATTCCTCTTTTGAAACATCCCCAAAGACCCTTTATGTTTCCAGATATGGATGTGGTCAGGAGGGACCAGTGGACTTACAGAACTCACTCCAGACTGAGGCTGAGCTGTAGTGAGCTGCTGGCTAATGCTAGTTTACACATTATTGTGTGGCTATGCTAAGCCTAATTTCCAACTGTCCTGGTGTTATATTTTAAGATCAGACACAAAGTCTGTGCTCTTGGAAGCTTTGCGGGCTCATCCAGTGCAGAGGGCTTGTGGACATGGAAGCTTATGTGCAAATGTCCACAAATGTTTGTTCGCCCAAAACTGCTGTCTGTTTAAAGTATCAACTCTTTTCATTTTCAATGTTATGGGCTGTTTTTCATGACCATCATACGGCAGAGAGGCAACAGCATGTGTGATGTCTTCAAAATGGCGAATCACTGAAACCATGAATAGAGCTCGGGATGCAACGTGAATAAATGTCCGTTACCATGGAAATCCACCATGTTTGTTGCTGATGTGCCAAACATGCCTTAGCCAAAACAATGTCAAAAGTAAACAGAAAAAACATGGAACATAGCTACTATTGGTGAATACATTTATCAATCTATAGTGTTAGAATACTTTCAAATAAACGCCTAGTTTAGTAGTTAGCGTCTTAAAATCTCTCATTAAGCTTACTGAAAATGTTATAAAGTGTGATGTTGCAATCCCGGGTTAATCTGCCAATATTGTTTATGTTTATTGGCAACATGTTGAGGAAACATCTTTTCTATTCAAAAGATACAATATTTTTAAATGTTTTTAATTGTTAAAACGTTCCAGTTTTTTCATCACTCTGACACCCGTGGATACTGGAAAATGTTTAGTGAACGCTGCTTATTAAACTCCTCAGTCACAGATCACTTTATCTGAGATATTTTCCATTCTGCTGGTTATGTGTCACCACATGCCACCCACCAACTGCAGTCTCTCACTCAGAGAGACGACTGAATTTAGACATCACTGCACAAAACCCGAGACCACTGCACTTCATCAAAATTATTATATAGAATCTATTCATCTCAATTAGAGCTTGCCTTTATCTATAATATACCTCTCAAGAGACTTAACCAGTGTAAAGTCAGTGGACCAGACAACAGACGCAGTAAAGTGTATTGGATAAGCACATGACCAGTTATCAGGGGATCCTCTTGGTTTGATTGTGGAGAACTGACTGCACTTTACTCCAATTTGTTCAGATAAATTGGATATTGACATTTTCATGAGATAATGTGAACAAAAGATTGAGAATAACAAAAGTTAAAGAGTGAATGCCTTAACAATTCTATAACAGCTTTCTTCCCCGTAGTATATGATGTTACATAGCGATACATTTTGAGAAAGTCCTTGTGGATCAATGGGTGGAGCGTTTACCCTTGAACTGAAACATCATTGGTTAGAGTTCTTCTGCTGTTTCTACTCTGCCCAGCAGTTGCCCACAACTCCCTCCTGCCTGGATCACAATACTGCACTGCTCTTGTGTGTGTTAAATCCCTTCACAGCTGTGTCTGCCCTTGACTTCCCAAAATACACAAAGGATAGACGTGCACATTTGGAGCGTCACACGTCCCCACTCTGCCATTTCTGGGCCGGTTCTCTTGTGCCGTATTAATTTATAGCTGCTCTTCATTGTGGGTGAGCTGTGTCCCAGAAGACCAGACCAGGTTTGGGAGGGGGGGCGGCGGGGGAGCTGGGATCCACTTAAAGTTACTGTACAACACAATGCTGTTTGATGTTCGTCGCTGGCTGTGAATCTGACGGGCTCGAGTGAACATTTGCAGATCACAGCTCGGCCACCAGGCTTCCTCTGTAATCCCTGCACAGATTTTAAACTTTATTTTGTCCTGGGGCTTTTTATAGAGGCTCAGCTGTCCACGATAACATATCATTGCGCAGCGTCTAACGCATTTTAAATCAGTTTCTCTTGGTGAAATACATGTTACTTGTCTTCTCTCACCCCCATTTAACGCCGGGCTGTCCTGAAAAAGATAGAACAATAATCAAGACAGTAATAAAGGTGATGTTGAATTTGATAGCATTTATATTTATAGATGCAAAGGTTGGTGACGAGGCTGCGCAGCAAAGGAACCCAGTACAAGAAGAAGCAGAAGGAGATGGCAGAGCTTCAGGCTGAGTATGGAGTCCTGCAGCGGACTGAGGATCTTCTCACCCAAAGATTCGAGACGGTCCAAAAAAGACTGGTAACCTGTTCAGCCTACGTACATAATCAATACAATAAAACCTCACTTTGTTTACATTAGATATATATATATTTTTTTACAAAGGGTAGAGTGATTATTTCTTCATGCATGTTAATGATCTTCCAATGCAATTATTATATTATTATGTCAAATATTTTTATTATTATGTCCGATTGTTACTGATTGCTGAGCAGTTGAATAGAACATGTATAAGTAATAATTTTACCAGACAAAACCTGTGTCTCAATTAGAGTCTGCCTCCTTTGAAGATGCTTGGAAATAAACACCTAAGTTTGTATTGGCAACAAACTTTGATACGGTTTATCGCCTTCTACATTGTCCTTATCTGGACCTTGTTGTTATTTCTAATCTTTTATAATATAAGATAACCTTTATTTGTCCCCCAATGGGTAAATTCCAGTGTTGCAACACAGATTAGGCACAGAAGTAAATCATAAAAAACGGATGACTAACAGAAAACACTCTTGTAGAAAAACTCTTATAAAAACCTCTTGTATTCTTAATAAAAAAATAATAATAACACTCTTATTTACTGCTGTTATATGGACAGAAAATATTGCACCAGGATGATTGACATTATTAGATAAATTCCCTGGATAGATTTGCCTCAGTAAATTTCCTTCGCCTCTCTTTTCTAATAAGACATGTTTCGTTGGACATGCCAATTCGAGGCGGCTGTGTGTTATTGCAGAGCAGTGCTAAAAGCTTCCTGGAAATGGCTCGTCACCTCTGTGCTGCCCCTGCACCTGACGCACTGCTCTGCCGAGTGACGCGGAGCGGACAGGCTGCTATTTCCGAGGCTGCATCTGCTCCTCCTCTACATCCCGCGCTGTTAGGATTGTCAAACTGGGGCTAATCTGTACTCGTAGCATAGCACAAATCAGTATTGAGCGCACCGTTTTTAAGTAATTTTCTTTTGTCTTTTGAAGGAAACGGTAGAAGCTGAACGGGGAATCGCTGGGTACAGCAACACGCAAGAGGAACTGGAGCGAGTGTCTGCGATTAAAAGTGAACTGGATGAGAAGAAAGGCCAGACACTGGACGACATGTCTGAAATGGTGAACTCACAGTCTCCTTCCACTAACAATGATCAGAAACAGAATCAGGAAAAGGTTTATTGCCATTTTCAGTGAATAAGAACAAGATTCACAAACGAGGAGCTTGATAAGGCGCAACATGAAACAACAGTATAATAGCAAAATATTAAAGAAAGTAATAATAATAATACAAATTTGGGAACAAGCGGTACAAAGTGGATGGATGGATGGAAAAATGAAAATAATAAAATAAACTACTTTGACTGAATGTATTTCTAATTCTGAAAAAGGCTGGATACACCATAACACTCATTAAAGAGCTAACAGTATTGCACAAAATGGAAGTGGACCGTATCATTGTACACAAACGCTCACAAATATCATCTTATTATTCCCTTGTTTGGGAGATCACATACTCAATACATTCCTTTAAAACATTCATTGAATCTTCTACGTTACCCCACTTCTATTTTTTTGTTGTCAATGAACACGGCAGAAGAAATAGACTCCCTCTATATATTGCCATTCGTACGGTTTCATTTTATTTGTATTTTGTTGTATTGATTATATTCTTGTGTGTGTCTTTTTAACAGGTGAAGAAACTGAACTATGTCATTGCTCAAAAGAAGGAAGCTTTGTCTCCACTTATAAAGGAGCTGAGGTCCTTGAGAGAGCAAAACCACGTATGTACCTCAACTAATACTGGACAGAACAGATCAGCGTTTCCCATTAATAAAGCAGACTGTGGAGGCCCCTGTTGACATAAACATATAAAAGTGATCAAAAAAGGACCTGTAAAGATATTAAATAAAAGGCAATAGGTGACATTAGCCTACACCACAAAATATAAATTAAAATACAAATTAAAGCAATTTCTGCCGACATCGTCTCAACCAAATCTATGGGAAACACTGGAACACTAACAACAACCTAGTGACACTAACTAATGTTGTGTTTGCTCTGATTTTAATAGAGGTTGTTTTAAGTGGTCTTAAAGTGAACAATTACCTACATCAGCACAGTCTTGATTTGCAGAAATGCAGATGATACAGCGCGATACAGTGAAACAGCTTTATACGGCTGCATGGTCGTGGTATAGGCCCCACCAATGTACAAATACAGGCATAACGGTCTAACAGTGCTGGCTTATCATAAACTATCAGTCAATGATTAAGTGGAGCTGTGATTTACTGCGGCCGCAAACCTGTTATGATGTATTAATAGCTCATTTAGAATAATTGAGATGGTCCATAAATAAAATTTGCGATGGGAAAGCCCCTCACTGCACTCGGCTAAACGGGAGGATTACTTTTTCCTACACATGTTCCCAGAATCCGTCTCACTGGTGCAATGTCTTCTGATGAAAAGCCGCAGTATGGACACATAAATAGACTTTATTAAATGCTTGTTTGAATGCCAGCTGTGTCGTTGCCGATGTGAACGAATGATAAGATTCCTACAACGGGGATATATTTTTGAATGATGTCATATCTCTGAGGGATGGTGATACTAAATTTGGGGATACAGCGTTGATATTTTTTGGTATGTTTTACTAAATACAGCTCTACAGTTATTTTGCTTGTTTAGAGAAAGGAAACATTCAATACATTTGACATATTCACTGTTTTGATCATTGACATAGGTGGTGGTTTAACAAAGAATTACTGTTAAAATGGATTTGGTACTTTAAAATGTCGTAATATAATGCAGAATACCATGTGTAATTTTATATGCAATAGAGTAAAACAGTAATTTAGCTATTGGTTATACCTGTGGAAAGCTAAGTGGAAAATCTAAGAACTTTACTGATAAACTTTGTCCAAAACTCTGCTAGTTCTGGTCTTTTGGCTCTAGCATTTTTGTGGTAAATTCTCAAAATAGACACTTTTTATTTGTCTTCATGAGCAGAAGGTAAGGCAGGAGCACGAGGACAAGAAGACCCAGTACGAGCGCACAGCTGCCGGTCTCGAGAGCAACTCTTCAAAGCTGGAACAGGCACGGATAAAGACGGTCAAATATGATATGGCCCTGTGTTTCTGTCACTCTTAAGAGCTTTCATTTTCACGTTCACAGGATGTTAAAGCGCTGAAAGAGGCGACGGAACAAGATGAGAACCGATATCAATATCTCAACAGCCAAAGCCAGGTACACCGAAATAGATTTGGAACCTTTTTAGGGCATCTTTTCCAATTTTCTCTTTCTGAAGTTGCATGGAACTCCAGCGCTATTACACAAAAACAATATAGTACTCTAGAGGGATTATTAACAGGTTTTAGAAGTGTAACTCAATGACTTTTTAAAATACAACTGACTGACTGACTGACTGGACTTATTTGGATTCAAGGCTAAATGTGACCCATCCTTCAGTGCATCCAAGGCAACCTGAATACACAGAATAATGTTTGTACATGAATGCAAAATGCCAGCTTTAAAACTCAAGGTAATTTCAGTGGTAAACGACCTTCTCCTTCACCCACTTCTCCCGCTGTGCCTGTGCGGTGTCTGCAGATCACTGAGGTGCAAATTCAGCGGGCGGCCGACGAGGTGAAGGCCTACGTGTCTTCAGACCCGCTGGAGAGGAAGAAGACGGTCAGGTGAGCACAGGCCTGCCATCTGCCCTGGCATAACCGAGACAAAGGCCCTCTCTACCGCTCAAGAAGGTCGTATTACACCCGTCAGCTACACGGCAGAGGCTTAACTGTAGTTCTTATCATCCCTGTGCACCGATGACCTGTTGACTTCAAAGCACAAGTGAGGAATGCGTTAGCAAAGATGGGTAGAGGAGCCTGATATGTACCGGTACTCAAGTAAGAAGTAAGAGTGTAACGCAAATGTAACGGTATTCAACTAAGTAAATATCATTTTCAAACTAACTCTTTGAAATGTTTTAAGGGATCTTTATACCCGTATTTAATCCCTTTGAGATTCAGAATGTCTTGTAAGAAATACCTGGCCAAGGAAGCAGCCATCACATAAACACAGTACAGAAAGTCACAAAATATTACATTATAAAAACAAACTTTCTTAAGAAAATATTAAACAATTCTCACATTTTCTTGAACTTATTAAGTGACACTACAGGCGGATTGCAAAACATGTTGGATCCGGGAGTCATTTATACAACACAACAATCTAAGAAACCCAAAGGCGTTCATCCTTACCAATCATAAGTTTATTGGTAATGACACAATGCTTTCTATGAGCACTTATAGACATGACTTTCTTTCGGAACACTACTTAAAAAATGTATTGAGTTTGACAATATACTGGCTTCTTTAATGCTGCACTATGCAACTTTACTGATGAGGATATATATCATTTGCTCATCTTCATGGAGATGTTCTTGCTTTGCCTGAATTGTTTCACTGTTGTTGAATTGTTTTGCGTTAAACTTCTCTATCTGCATTGAAATCCAAAGGGTTAGATCTGTCCTTGCTCAATATGCAAAGGTGTATACTTTTCAAGGATTTTTTGAGCAATAAAAACACCTGTATTTGGATAAAATAATACAAAATTAAATACTGTGGAACTATTCAGATATAATATAGAATATACTCAATCAAAACAAAAGAAAAGTTTCATAGTGCACCTTTCATTTATATTCACCTACTGTCTGTGTTGAGTGTAGGGCATGGAAAATGGTGACCTACATCTAATGCATATCTCTCTGATTTAAAGGGAAATGTACTTGAAAAACATCGCCGAGCAGGAGTTACTTGGAAAGGTATGCAAAGCCCTACACAACTGGGAAATTATGAGTATGTGTGCCTATCGTAGTGGCAATACTATTGTTTACTTCTTTTTGAATTACAGAAATTGCGTGAAAAGCAGAAGATGGTACGGGAAAATCACAGCCACAACATGGAGCAGATGAAGATGTGGAAGGACTTGGAGTTACTGATCGAGTGTAAAAAACAGTGCTTCATTAAGGCTCAAAACCAGGCGTCTATCGGCAAAGTCATTCAAGAAGGAGGAGAGGACAGGCTCGTGTTGTAAGCCAAGGCAGTTCACTCTCAGTGCAGTCAAGTGTGGGCAACAACGTACTGTATGATAAAAGCTATTCATACCTTTTGACAACAATCTTAAGTACATGTTAATGTCTTGATATATTATATAGAAATCATGATTGTAAACCTTTATAAACGTTTTGGCAAAATTAGCCTGACCACATATTTTTTTCTTTGTCAATATTCGATCTTCTTCAAATGGATGTGTGTAGTGAGTAGTAAAATTGTACTTCAATATATAAAAAAATAATGGGAAAGAGAGGGGAATTTCTTTTTGACAGACGAAGAATGGGAAAATATATTTCTCAATGGAGGACCACAAAATCACATGTTTGGAGGAAGTTCTATTGGAAAAGATGAATGTGTTTTTTAACACCATGTCAAACTGCTCGCTAGTCACAGGAAATGCTGACTGCTGGAGAAATTGTGGTTGTCAGGAGGCCCACCGTTACCGTGTGTTTTGCGACTGTCCTGTTGGGCAGAAATATTGGACTGAGATCAATAAAGCGCTGCAGGTTATTTTTGACACCATCATCTCACTCACTTTCAGAACTATGTATTTGGGCCTCAAAACTCCTGCTATGGACACAATCGGTGGATATCTTTGAACCAAACTCTTAACAGCAGGAAAGAAGGCAATTACAAAAAATGGATGACACAAACTGCACCAACAATCACAAACATTTTTTAAAAAGTGTGTGTGGGGAGGGGGGGGGGGGGGACTTTGGAAACAATATATAAAGATTTCCTGAGTGTGTTGAGGAAATTGGCGAATTTATTGCTGTGTGACAAGTTTTTATCTCCCTAGCGTTAGCAAACAAACAAGTTAAGCTTTGCACAGTTGAAGAAATAACAGAGACATTACTTTCATATTCCATTTCGCCAAATAAAAATAAAAATTTTAGCAAAACAAAATGAGTGCATAACTTCTATAGTTTTTAGCGGTGTTGCTCAATCTTCTTTCAGTTACCCATGTGGTTTGGACACATCTTTAAGTATTCACTTTCCGGCAAAGTGTTCAAAGATAACAGATAACAAAGTGGAGCAGTTGGGTTGAAGCTGCGGTCAACTATTTCTGGAAACAGACACTTTGACCTTGGAAAGAACATCATGCTTTGTTCTGAAGATCATATGATTAAGTTAGAACATACAATAATACTAGTCTGAATGGTTAGACTACATATTTCACTCAAATGTGGTGAACACAATTATATTTCAGATTTTACTAAACATTTTGATTGTATTACATTATTTGGTTAAAGGTTATAATTGTACTTCCTTGTTGGACTTGAGTAGCAAAGACGACATGGGTAGAGGTAATTAACTGTTACCTAGCGACCATACTGAAACCAAGAGCCAAAATCCATATAAATTACATAATAGTTACGATTTGAGAAACAATAATACAATACAACACTTATTTTGTAGAATGATTGTTTAAACTGTCAGAAAAGTGTGTCAGTTAAGTGTAAATTGTCTCAGTGTTTTCAGTGGCATGTCGCATATTGATGACATCACAGAGGGATTCCGTTTTAGAACTCAACTCTTTAAACTTGTATTTTTCAAAATGTCTTCACAAACTGCGAATTAACAGAAGTAAACTATGATAAATATTTACCACAGGTGCTGAGTCATAATGAGAAACACAGGAGAAGTGTGTTTCATATAGAAGTCAAAAAAAGAAAAAATAAGAAATTATAATATTTCATATCAACATTTGAAACCTAAATACTGTAGCTAGTTGTAGTCTAATATTGTTGTCTTAATTTTGGCTTTCCCTCCATGGTGACATTTATTGACTGTTAAATATATTTTGTTTATTCAAATTTAAATTCCCTCTTGAGTTGAATTTGACCTTTCACCCTCAAATGAATTTAATCCACTGCTGACAGCAAGTCTCGCGCCAAAAGGGTTAAATGGACATTGTGACACAACTTGATGTTGCCAGTGCCATGTCACATGCTACAGGCACCGTATGCTTCTTGGAGCTGCATAGACATGTGTTAACAGAGCATCTCTGTCCTAAGAAGAATCTAAAAAATATCTCCTACAGAGAGGAGAGAGGGGCGGGGGCCAATACCCACCCAAAACAGTCTGAGGGCTTTAAATGTTCTTATGCAGGTGCAACTATTTACTTTGGATGCTTCCAGTAGTCGGGGTAGTAGTAATAGTAGTAATTTCATATATTTCAGGGACAATTGAATCATTGTTATGTGTTTATTTAGTTCATGAACTCAGTCATAAGTACAGGGGCCCTCCTAGTCAAGTGTAAATGAGGTAGTAATAGAATAAGACAATGGGCTTTTGTAATGGGATGCCTGCAGTAAGGGAGATATGTGGGTGTGGCTACATGTGCTGGAGTCTGTTCTGGTTATTAGAGGTAGGCTTTATTATACAATAGGATAATAATACTAATTCAATATAGTTGGATAATACATTTGTTTTTACAAGCATCTGGGCATTAGATATGTGCTATTATTTGTTTTACACCAGGGGTGCCCAAACTTTTTCCCTCAGAGGACCAAAATTTGTCAGTTTTTTCCTCTGCGGGACAGAATTAATACACATTAGAATGTTGAGGGCCAAACTTAATTTTGTGTTGCATTTAAAATGTTTATATGCAAAAAGATGATGATTAAATTGTCTTGACATTTTTTGGGGGGGCATAGACTTGAAGTGGTCTCTTTTACAGTCTTTTCTGCACAAAATGTAATCAAATAGGTACTCCTAATAAATCTAAGCAACCATTTGTGGATTTGTGGTCCAAATTAGACCCAGGGCCAGGTTTGACCCCCAGGACCCACTTTGGGCACTCCTGCATTAGACTGTAAGCTGTTTTTTCTGGTTCGGATTCTGGTCTCTTAATCTGCAAACTCCAAATGGATATCACACAGTTGATGGTGAAATTCAACACTTCATTTCACACAGAAAATGCCTAAAAAGTCAAAATAACAACTGTAGAAAAGGCTTTGAGAGAACAATGCAAGCAACTGTGTTGTTCGCGTCATGAAATCACTCATCTATACTGCCCACTGTCACAGTAATGTAGTTTTACAGAGAACGAGATGGTCCAGAGCTTAAAGATTTGATATGTAACTTTTTTGGTGGAGAGTCCAGCACCTGCTTGACTCAGCATAGAGATGTTGCTAAGACTGTTGCACAGCATGGCAGTTAAACTTCATTTTCTCTTTGAAGACAAAGTTACAGGTCAGATCTGTGGCGAGGCAACCCAAATCACCATATAAAGACATATTTAGAAATGAAAACATTTTAAATGATATGCTAAATGGATATGTTTAATGCCATAGCTGCTATGGCATAGCATATGATATGCCACATGCATCACAGAAAATAACAGAAAAGTTACATGGTGAACCTTTAAAGTGCATAAGACAGGTAGATTATACATTCGATAAAACAAAGTGAACATGATTATATATAAGATTTTATTAGAAAAGTTGCCCATTCCCAAGGTTGACAGTTTTGGTGGTGTTTGTAATTGCACTTCCTGGTTGGACGGTTGGACATCAGCAGAACTGTTACCTAGAAACCATACATCGGCCAAAATCCATATAAAGTACACAACAGTTATGCTTTGACAAATAATAATACCTAAACACCTTTATTTTGTTAAATGGTTGTTTAAACTGTCAAATAGGTCGTTTGCACATAAGTTGTGTCTGCATTTTCAATGGAACGTCGCACATTGATGACATAGACAGAGCGCTCCTCTTTTTCAGCTTTTCTCAACAAACTGCCACTAGATTAACAGTGATCAATATAATATAATCAATATTTACCACTAGTTCAATCCCACCAAACTAAGTAATACTGGGGGGAAACATGACAACTTGTCATATGCACTTTAATCACCAACTGCTGTCTCAAAAAACAAGATAACGCTAGCTAAATGTAGCCTAGCCTTTAACCAATATCCAACGTATGGGGACATTTTTAGATAACTTAATCGTCAAGAGCTGAACATGTCTCGGTTTTGCGGTCATTTCATCACAAACTGCCATTGATCAAACCATTAAAAGCATCGCGGTTTCGCATTCACTCATGACTCTCTGATGTGTTCACTTCCTGTATGTTTGGCGTCTCCACAGTTTGAACGCGCGTGACGCAGAGTGACGTGCGTCCCCCGGTCCAGAGCAGGAAAAGAGGCAGAGCACCCACCGCGCGCTGTGATAAGCCACGGGCAGAACCGTGCGGAGAGCCACACGGAGAGAGAGAGCTGCTGCTGCGCCACGGTGAGGCACTTCCACCGGCTGAATGCGCTCCGACACACGGGACTTTTGCCGCAGACACGACACCGCGCCTCTGAGCCGACACGGACCTTAAAACCGGCCTATTCCTCCTCCTTTCTCGTTGCTCCAAGTCCAAACCGGGGAGAAGAGAGAGAGAGGCGGCGGCGGCGGGACGCGTCTGTCCGTGGGTTGTGTTCCACATCCAGCGCGCCCGACCCTCTCACTTGGCAAACTCCTCCCGAGCCCCCTCTCGCGTCACGGTAGCGGTCGTCCGAAGGCAGCGGAGGTTGTCGGTGTTTTTTTGCGGATAAACGTTGCGTCCGTCTGTCTGCTCGCCATGGAGAACGCGCACACCAAGAGCGTGGAAGAAGTTTACAGTCATTTCTGCGTCAATGAAAGCACCGGACTTTCCCTGGACGGGGTGAAGCGGCAGAAGGAGAAGTGGGGCCTGAACGGTAAGACACGGCTTTAATTTAATTTAAAATGATTAATGAAGACGATGTTCTTATTTCTCACAGCAGGTCCGAGCAGTGTTGCGTTGTGTTTACCTAAAGGCTGGAGTTGTGATCGATAGGATCCAGCTGTATAATATTTGTGAATGGGGTTCAGGAGTTAAATGGCCCCAAACGTCTCAGGGCTCCTGGCGTTCTCTGTAAATGTGTCTTGTCATTGACCTTGTGCACCTCCGAGCTGGATGTGGGCTAAAAGTCACCCTCTGACAGGCACCTGGCTGACGTCACTGCAGGGGTCCCACAGCCACAGAAACGGCCTCATCATGACTCAAAGCACGTGTTTAGAGCCTGTTTTACATCGATGTGGTTATTCACACAAAACGTACTGTTGGCATTACAATTGAGAGACTTTTTTGTTTTTTACGTCTGAGATGATCATAGTTAATGCATCCTCACAGTTTGGAGACGCACTACATGCTTATGCCATACATTTTCTTTAATTAATTTGCATATAAACAAACACAATGGAAAAAAGAAAACAAGTTCACAAAGATGAACAACGAGAGTAGAAAAGATTAGACATCCAGCAAATAATAAAGCTAAGAAAGAGAAAATCAAGACACACGAAACCCCCAAAAAACACGTCCCGTTTTGACCAAAGTCTATCAAATTTGTCCGTTTTCAAATGAAGTCTGAATGTAACTGTTTCTATGCTACTAATGTCCAGCATGATGTTAGTCCAGTCATCCATTTTTTTTGTGTGACGGTCTTTTTCGCGGCTGCCAGGAGGATGCACTAGAGATAAGCTGCTGGTCGTGTCCATGGCAGGAGTTCTAAGGCCCAAATACACTCAGGCCATACATTTACATTCTATAGCACTCAAGAGGCTTAATAAGCTTCTCAAAGCTCCACACTGTAGTCATTATCCATTCAATCCATACACACAAGGTCGGTGGAGTGTCTTGCCCAAGGACTCCGCACACTATGAGCGAGGATCGATCTTAACCACTGAGCCACTGCCACCCGACCAAAGCAACAATCACGACTTGTAACTTAACTTGTCTGAGCCTGTGAACGGGACAATATAGAAGAGTAACATGGTCTTCACGACACTCCCCAACAGTGTTTTGCAATAATAAATTATGGTTTTCGTTTTACCTGAGCACAGAGGTCAATGCCTGGAGGCCTGTGCCCAATTGTCCTCTGCCGTTTCGCCCAGATTTTTCTCAATGGACATGAAACACGAGTAACACATTGCTCTTGATAACACACCTCGCAGTCCCTTGTTGGCCCGTTGGCACATACGCTTTCACTATTGGACATCCTGGTGGTAACGGGCTGGCCTCAGTGCCTGGAGACCTGGCAGGCATTTGACAGCGAGCAGGGGATCAGTAACACTATCCTCCCAGAGCTAATCTCTCTTGTCCCGAGCTTAAACAGCTGTTTCATATTAATAACACCTGGGAGGTCACACAGGCCACGATCCCTCCAGCACCACACACACTTTGACCTCGGATTCCACCAGACTTTGCAACACTAATGGAGGTGAACATGCAGACTTTGCAACACTAATGGAGGTGAACATGTTGTAAATAAATGGTTATAGATGGTGTTCTTCCTTTTGTAATGTCAAGCCCAGGTTGTTTGTTGGTCAGTGGCTCCACATACTTGCCATATGGCTTCGAGTTCTATCGACCGGCAACAATCACATCTTTTGGGGTTGAATAATGGAGTCACTTTCTGTAGCTAACTAAGTATTTCACGCTTGTTTTTTTTGTGTGTGTGCCATACTAATATTTACAGGCGAACTGATAAGCAACGTATAGTTTAGGTCCTATTGATGTTTATTTGGTGTGAAAGTGTGTCTCCTGTTCTCTGTTCTTGCTCGGCAAACAGGAACTGAGAGAGCCCTTCCTCCATCTGAAATGACTCAAAAAAATGTCTCTTTTTGTCTTTTTCCGGTGTTTTCCCCGCCACGTCTCTCTTCCCTTCGTCCACACAGAGTTACCGGCAGAAGAAGGTAAGTCTTGACCGTTATATCATATCTTTTTGGTTTTTTGGTCATGCACAAACTTTCCTTCAATCCTCTTCTTCAGGGAAATCTTTATGGGAACTCGTCCTTGAGCAGTTCGAAGACTTACTTGTACGGATTCTTCTATTGGCTGCTTGCATATCTTTCGTAAGTATTATTGTTGGTGTTGGTGTTGGTGTTTTATGGCGGTTGGCATCAGAGTGTTGCATTACCGCCCGACTTTATTCCTCAGACTTTGTTGTAGTCCTTAAAAGTTCTTCTTCCATTGCTTTGGTGTTACAAAGCCCACGAGGTCATGAGATGTCTTTGCTTTTGTATCCTTTAGAAGTTCTTCTTCCCCTCAGACTTTGTCGCAGCCCTTAAAAGTTCTTATTCCATTGCTTAGGTGTCGTGTCATGAGATGTCTTTGTTGTTGCATCCTTTAGCAGTACTGCTTCCATCACTGTAGTGTGCCTAAGCCCACAACGTACTGCAGTGTAATAAGAATGTGACGTAGCTGTGTGACATCATACACACTTTGGATTTCAGTGCCTCTGTCGTGGTGGGCTGCATGTCGCACCTATTGTTTCGAACACTAAAAGTCCATCGCTGTGTTTAATGGCCACCTGCTGTAGAACATTTGGTTCGCTTGGAAAAACGCAAACCTCAACCACATGCAAAGTACGCAATCAAATCTGACTTTACATCCAATTGGAATAAGGTGCGACAGGCTGAATCCAATAAGGTTAAAGAGCCTACACGGATGAGGTGTGGCTGGACATGACTTGCACAGACTGGCATGGATTTCGGGTTAAAGGTCAAACAAGCATACTTAAAAGTGATTAAAGCAGTCAATTTTATATGTTTTGAAGAGATGCAACTATTTAATATTGAGTATTATTGATTAAAAAAAATGCTACAGAAAGAGCTGATTAAAGATAAAATTGTGTGTTCAAATAAGTGTATAAGGTGATAATTCTGCACTTTGGCATGAATTTGACAGACATTTCACATTAGTCTGATAATTAATCCTGAATTAATACATTTAAATACATGTTTTAACACATTTCTGATATGAATATCATCTAGAGCAGAGTTATTGACTTCAAAACGCACTGAAAACTGCGGCGCTCTCCTTTGTTTCTCGTCATGTAATGTGGCTGCGGACAGTTAATATAAAAGCAGTAGTTGTTACGTAACGGCCCTGCATTACTGTGTGTACTGTAGTTGTTTTTTCTAGTTCAATCTTGCTCTCTTCAAACAAAACCCGGCGGACGAGTTCAGTCGACATCGCATAAGGCAATCTCAGGACAAACAGTTGCTTCCTATAAATAGTGATGTATTCCCACCTCTGACAGACACAAAGTTTATGTCGATGCACAATTGCACGAGGATTAGCCCTGAGCCCACAGTCATGAATGGCAGGGGACAGTTTATGCAGCACATAGCGCGGAAGTGCGAACGTCTTGGTGAGCTTGTGCCACGCGCAGCCGGGGGTCGTGTCGTATATTGTGGCGAGTGATTAGAGGCCGGACAGCTGAGCACCATCTGAGGAATGGTGATGACAGCAGCGGCGGCATTAAGTTGCTGTCGCCATGTGCCAAGTAAGTTGTTTATGTTGACAAGCTGCTCAGCCCTCGCCCGGCGGACACTGGATACGCCGCATAGTGCGAGAAGTAGAAGAAACGGAGCTGTGGCTAATGAGATGGAGATGGAAATGGAGATGCTTTTATTAGGGCTGAAAGAAATGGTATACAAGGGCGCGATATTGACACAAATGAAAACCTCTATTTTTTGGAGAAACCTTGACAACGCTACTTAAACAATACAGGCTTTGGTTCATTGCCATTTATTACAAAAATAGGCCCATTTCATCCTTCAAAGTCTGAACTTTTTGTGTTTTTTGTGTTTTTACTACAGAGAATTTGACACTTTGATTTAAAAAGACTCAAGCCGATTATTGACTACCGTATTTTCCGGAGTTTAAGTCGCACCAGCCAAAAAAATGCATTATAGAGAAGAAAAAAGCATATAAGTCGCACTGGAGTATGAAATTAGGTTGCAAGTGTGAAAATAACAAATAATATCACATAGAAGTCGCTCCCAAGTATAAGTAAGTAGCACCCGAGCCAAAACTATGAAAAAAGGTGCGACTTATATTCCGGAAAATGATATTAGAAATATCTATCATGATCTCAATTAAAGCTGGGGTACCTGACCTTTTTGTTTTGACTTGGTATAATGTTATGTTTTCCCTAAAAGAGTGTATTGTAAAAGCAGGAATTTGTGACAAAAATGAGGCCGCTGCACGCTGTATGCACGAAATAAGCTGAATGCAGTGCTCTGATTGGCTGCGCTTGGGCGGTCCACTCCAGAGCTGTTCTAAAGGTGTGCACGCACCTAAAATTAATAAAAATAAATAAAGTACCCAAACTTCAATATTTGAGTAAAGGACATGTACATATGAATAAAAAGTTTTGCTAAATTACTAAAAAAAAAAACATGTGCTGTGTCCAGAACAAATGTCCTCCTGAAGCACAGCAGAATAACAGATGGCAGACTGGGTGATAAGCGGCTCCTGAGAGGGGCCTGGTATGTACAGCACGGTCAGGTGATACAGAGGTGTCATTGGCTGCTGTCTGACAGAGCTGTCCCGCGCCACTCGGCACCAAATACGGGCCCTCGAGCCACTGTGGGAGGGTTTGTCCGGGCAAATGCGCACGCCCACCTCCTCTCATGCATTTCAGTCATGTTGCACCGGCGGTACCAGGACAAATGAGCCATCAGCAATTTTTAAAGAAGTATAAAGGACACTTAATCTGCATTGTTTGTTTACTACCTTTTACTTAAGCATCTCATGTTTTAGAACCAAATAAAAAAAAATATACCTACAAAAACCAAAGTTACGTTTCCCAGGCCAAGAATTTACTTTGGGCGCCTTCTACTGGCTGCAGAGGGGATTGCATAGGGGATTTAAACAAAATCTAGCTTTCTGGCGACATGTTAAAGCTATGTAGTAATCGTAACTTGTTTGCAGAAATACTCAGAACGAGTCCGGCGATGATTTTTGGGCTTAAAAACGGAGCAGGATCTCGAAGCTCTACCTTTGACATTATAAATTGTGAAATTCAGAATGGGGTGTTTTTGATGCTCGGAATAAGTGGACGTACTAAACAAATTTCATCAAACGGTCATGAATGAAGCTAGATACAAGTCTGTGTCCTTTAAACTGTAACATACATAGATCATTATTTTACATTTTGTTGATCGTAAACCGCAATATTGAGATAAAACAACTTGGTAATAGAAATGGAACAATTGACTTCCTGTTAAAAAAGACAGAATTGATAAGCCCCGCCTTTCCATCGTTGCGTTTCACCCTGGAAAGCAGTGGACTTTCATTCATGCGTTTTTGTTGTTGAGAAATTGCTAAACAACATATTTTAACCATACACATTTTCTTTTTAAATCAACACACAAGTTGGTACAGGGGTGTTTTGTTGGAGTTTGTAATGTCCTTGTTGGCCCTTTTATGTTGAGATGTTTGGCTGTTAGATTGGTCAGGTTTCTTTATAAAGCACTTTTACAAACAGCTTACGATGTTCAAGTGCAGAATGAGACACGAGAACAAGACACAGCAAGATTCATTTACAGTAAATTGTGCTATTCAATTTATAATTTTGGCCTCACAATATTATATTTTTGCTGTTATGGTAGTACTGCTTTTTTGGAACTACAGCTTTTCAAGAAAGATCTCGTCCCATCCCTATGGGCTGTACACAGTTAAACTGAATTCTTGTGAAAGTCCAAAGCCTGCATAAATTATGAGATCTATTACACGAAGAAAGACATTTGGGACAATGTCCTCCCCATTGAAATGGAAATGTCTTGTGTGTCAATGTACGCTGTTGTATTACTGAGTGTTTTTGTGCTTGTGAGGGCGAATGAGGGACTCTGATGGATGGCACACAGCTTTTACAAACATGTTTCTCATTCACTCATTGTATTTCAATAAACTGCGTGCACTGCTCAGACTTTGACCACTGAACAGCATTCTTTATTAGTAGAAGTATAATGCTGTTTTAAACTTCATCTCTTCTAATGTAACCAACTCTAATTACAGAGATTGAATTAGCAATCGTAAACATCTATTTACATTGACAAACGTACTGCCTGTTGTATCTGGTGTTTGGCTCCTGACACTGCTGAATGCTTAAGACCCACGGAGTTTAATTGCTTCATTTCATTATGGGATGTTGGCAAAATCACACTGTGGCTCAGTAGAAGGTTTTATCGAAGATTAAACTTTAATAAATGTTGAAGGCAGTAGATGCAGTAGCCGTTATAGGACCAGGGAACAGCAGCAATGCATCACTGTCTGAAATGGAACGTTTCATTCAGATTTATTTCAGATGAGCCCGATCCTGCTCCACACGGATGAGTGATTGTGAGGGGAAATAATGCACATTTGTTTTATCTTTCAAAGCTGCTCAATACAGTCAACACTATTTTAGAATATACTCAATATAAACATGGCATCATCAAAGTCTTCTTGACCTGAACAATACACAGTTTATTGCTTGTAGTTTCTGTTATAGTTGTTATTCACTTGATATTTGCGTTTGATTAGCAAAGTCATGCTGTTTGAATTGTCATCCTAATGTTGTGTTTCACTTGTTTTTCAGGTTTTAGCCTGGTTCGAGGAGGGAGAGGAGACCATCACAGCGTTTGTGGAGCCTTTTGTCATTTTACTCATTCTTATAGCTAACGCCATCGTTGGAGTTTGGCAGGTAAGACCAGACATTTGATGCACAATGGTTTTAAGACAGTTTCAGAGTTATATCAATCCCGACACAAGACCATATGAAATGTACTTATTATTATGTATAAACTTGGCCTTGTGACGTCAGCTCCTTATCCCTGTGGAGATAAAGATTTATGTTGCACGTTGATAGACCCATTAATGGCTGAAATTCAAGCTGTTAATGTTTTAACATTGTTACTTATGTAAAACGCGATATTAAACTATGCACATCTCAGTAGTGCTCGTTCACGATGACTCACGGTCTGGTCTCTTATAATTTGGTCTGATTTTTGTAGGGTTTGGAGCGCTCATTTTGGGCTGTTTTTCAAAGGCTTGGTCGCTTGTTGCTTTCTGTAAATCTGGCAACCCGGATAGATCGGTTCACTGTCCATTCCATGTCAAATGGTAAAATAATATTTGCAAAGTGAAGTAAAGCAATCTTGTGCATGTTATTTAGTTGTAGAAGAAAGTGTAGAAACATAATGTGTACTTCACCCATTTAAAACCAACATTGTGTTTTACTTAATTCACCTGATGAACATATTGTGAAAAATTAACTTTCATCAGCTTTTAACCATGTTGTAGCCGTTTCCTCATCATTATCCGTCTCAAAGTTGTATTTTTCAGTCGTCCGAGTTGCTTGAGTATCGTCCTGCACTTGAAACTTAGGAACTCTGAAAATATCTGTTTTCACCTTACACCTATCTCCGCCCACTGCTCTGTACTTGTAGCCATTAAAAAATAAATAAAAAAAACACTTTAAAGAAATGTTGCCAACCTGAAGAGGACAGGACATCTCAATCAGTCATCTACTTATGTTGTATTTTAATACAAAATACCTTGAAAAAACCCACAATACGCCTCTAAGATAAAAAGGATCGATTCAATAAGGCACTTTACATCTATTTCCAATGAAACTGGAGAAGCTAAATCCCTCATGCCTCGACAGGAGTGGCTCTGAATCAGTTTATACTCTGAACGTTATCAGTTTATCCCGGACAAATGCTGCCACTAAAAGACTTCGCTCGCACAGGAACGCAATGCGGAGGACGCCATCGAAGCGCTGAAGGAGTACGAGCCGGAGATGGGCAAAGTCTACCGCCAGGACAGGAAGACGGTGCAGCGAATCAAGGCCAGAGACATCGTGCCCGGGGACATCGTAGAGGTGGCCGGTAGGTTTGTTTCCGAGGCTAAACATTGTATATCACACTCTTGACATTATGACATTATAAATAAGCCTCGTTATGGTACTGTGCTGTGTCAACCTGTTATTGACACGCTAAATCCTTCTTTATTGCAGAGAGTGAACACGATGTGAGCTCTCGAGCAGACAGGGAATTAAAATAGTTTATTTCTGACAGCAGTCTTTGTGGGAGTCGGGAGAGTAGGAGTTTTCATTTTGGACAGCGCTCAATCTAAATATTTTTGTGGATTATTGACCACAACACTCACATGAAAAATCTCTTGTTTTGTCTATAAATATGTGTTCAAATTGGGGTTGTCTTAGCTAGTAACAGGACTAGAGCATTTGAGCAAGTATCAATGCTAGAAAAGATCACATAAACGGAACAAACAGACAAAATTCTGCCTTTCTTGAGCTTTATCAGAACTAGTTTAAGACTGTGAGGAACTGCAGTTGTCTTGTGTTGAATATGTCAAGTTTATTGTACCTTGACCTTGAAAGTGCATTTTCAAATGATTGTGGTATTGAGCATGGAGTATATTCCTTGGCACTTTGACACCGTGACGACACTAGTTCAAATTGTGTCCGAAATTGTGCCTTCTTTAGATTACGTGTGAACTTTTTTGCCATTTGAGCATTTGATACAGGACAGTTGCATTTTTCAAGGTGACATGTGTTCATCTCTCTCTGTTTGGATGTCGTTGTCGAGATGCCACTTCAAACTGACCGTGCCAGTCTCTCCGTAGTCACCGATCACATTTAGCGCGAGTCGAAACCTGCCCGCTTTTCCCATGAGCCTTTGCAGCAGTGAGTCACCCTGAACGACCGGTATATTTTCAGATGTTCTTATTAACCCATTGTCTCAAAGGGCTAGGCTCAAATGTTATTAGCATTAACGCCCCATTTACTGCGCGCCTCTAATCTTCCACTCTTGTTCTGAGCCTGGGCAGTTTATTTTGTCTGCCTTTGACTTTGAAGAGCTGTGATTGTGAGTGTATTGATTCACGCATTGTTTAATAAGAAGGTATTATTTATTTTGGATGGCTAGTTTGGGAGCTATGAATACAACCACATCTCATACTTTGAAGTTGTTTTTAGACCCCCCAAAATATGTTTGCTGGGAAAATTGCAGAATGTTCTTTACTTTCTTAAAATTCTTTGTTTTTATCAAACATTTGGGTTTCTCAATGGAAAATGCCAATGCTAGAACTGCAACTAATGGTTAGTTTAGTGATCAATTAGACAAGTGATTATTTATTTTCTAAAACAATTTATGTATTTATTATTTTATTTATTGATTTTTCAAATCATATTTTTATTGTAAATTTAATTACATTTAAAGTAAAGGTTAGGTATGTGCTGATTGAAGCTTTCTAATGAGACAGTATTTATAAATTAAGTTTATTAATGGTCATTTCAGTGGTAGTCATCTGGAGATTGTTTTTAAAATGAAAATGCATTGATTTCCACCCGACGGTTAATATAATCTGAAGATTATATTTTTTCTGGAGTGAATTTTTAATAATGGTGCTGTTTTTGTTATAAAATATCTTTTGGCATGTGGTTTTGACTCTGAATGTAGTAATTGTTAAGTAATTGGCCTGGTCTGGATTATTTTTGATTAATTGTTACCGATGTCAAGGTTATTTACATATTTACTGCTTTGTGATTTATATTTTTACCTACATTAACCTTTGCTTGTTACAAGTAGCTCTCTGGTCCATCACAACACCAAAATTAAAATGTATGACTAAAAGCTATATTATTTAGCTGTTGTACTGCTCTTTTGTAAGCTGTAATGGAAGATAACTCGAGTGCTCTGAGTGCATGAAAATCATTTGAAGCGGCCTCTTTCCTCCGTGTAGAGCTCACATAACTTTCCGGGTGCATGTGTTGGTATGTCGTTATCACAAACCTTCGTTTAACCCTGAGGCACTAACGCGACGCAGTCTTTTCACTGCAGCGTAGGGGCTCGTATTTTTAGCCTCCATACAGTGTTTAGATCATGGCATGTCGTATTTATAGGCAGCAGTGACAGTCGTGCAGATGACAGGTGTCTGATCCCACCCTGAGAGCCCCCCACCGCCCCGTTCCCCCTCGTCCCGTCCCATCCCGTCGGGTGCAGATGAACAGTGCTCTGACGTAGAACGGGCAGAGTGCTGCAGGACGCCTCTGTCACCTTCACAAGGGCAAATACAAACGCAATGTCAAGTGTGAGCGTCCTTCTGTTATGAAAGACTCTATATGCAAGTCGAAAGTCATGCTCTTACAGATGAATAACATTATTGAAATGACTCTTAATCTACACCATTCATGTATAAATGTACGATCTATAGCAGTAGTTTTTAAACTTTGCCGACATTTGCATTTTTTTTTTTCTTCAGATTGCATACCTTTTGGCTTACTATAGGCTCATATAGGCTACGGCTCTTATTGTTGAGGTGGAACTGTGCTGCCAAAGTCCAGTCCTTCTCTGCTGAAGGAGCATTGTCTAAACATTCACGGCTTCACGGCATCAAAAATCTCCCGCGACCCAAAATATTGTGCCATTATCCGCTATACAGAAGTGGTTTTGTGCCTTTGCTGCAATACTCACACTAATGATTGATACAGTGTGGTTTTATCCTCATCAATTGAAGAAGCTATGGCGACTGGCCTTGAATTAGTTTCCCATAGTCTTTGCAATAAATTGGAATTATGTTTTACAAATGTTTGAAAAAGAGGCAATCATTTACATTTTTCTTATATTTATACTGCTGGAAACAACTCTTTTTAATATTTAGGCTTATATTGGACAGTGTTGGCGTCGCACACTCTAAACAACCATTCTGTTCCTGCCATATAAGGCTTCATCGACATTTGGCAGATCTTTGGCACGCCAGATCTCGTGCGCGAGGAATAAAAATGTCCGGAATCTCCACCGAGACGTTTGTGAATCCGTTAACTCGACACTAACTGTGCGTGACAAGCAGAGCCGTGCACGCTACACTTGTTTATGTGGATGAAAAGAAACTCGTGGCTTACGTTCCAATAAATGCTCAGACGTTGGTTTGTTATTTGTGAAGGCCTCAATAAATGTCACATAAAACTTTACCGTCAGCAGCTCAGAGGTGCAGCCAAGTGGGGAGAAAAGACGACTTACAGTGTCTTCAGTAAATCCTCTTCCTTTTTTGCCGTCTGCTTATACTTTTCTGTATTTGTTGTACATATTTCTGTACTGTAGTTGAAGGATAAACAAAAACCTTCACACCCTAGTAGTGTTGTGTCGACTAAAGCAGTTCTTGTTTGAATACTTGACTAAAAGGGTCATAGCGCTGGCAAAAGATCATCAGAATATGAAGTATCTTTGATTTTATCATGTGTTTGTACCCAATGTGCACGACTAAACCACAAGATTACAGGAGATGCAACAATTACAAATATCTCTAAAGAAAACCCACCAGTAAACTATGTATTTATATGTAAAAAGGTAGAAAAAAATCCTTTAAAATCCCCCCAAATAATTACTGTATTCGGCTACGAATGAAAACTTTGGTCGAACAAGACGTAGGCGTGGACAACATATAGAATTTTACATAATATCGTAAATGTTGTTTTGAAGAGTTTTGAATATTGAGTATGTAGTTTACAGGAAAAAATGCTCAAAAAAACAGCACATTGAAAAGAAAAACCATGTTGTAAACTTTCAAATAAGGGTATTTGGTGAGTTTTCAACATTTGTGGTTAGTTTTACAGTCATTTCCCATCTGTGTGATGTATAAACCTCTAAATAATGTTTTAGCATGTTTCTGTTGGATTGACACACTATAGTTATCGGCATACTCCACAGAAAGGTCAAGATATTCATTTTTGTCAGTGTCACCAAGCTCTACCAAGACATCACTAGTCATTTACTCGATTAATGTCAAAGGACTACAGCCCTAAATACTAGCAAGTCAAGGGTATAACTCGGCAAAGGCATTTACTCTTTTGAAACATTTGTATTCCATTTTATTCCCTGATGATCTATTATTATTTTTGCATGATCTTACACTCAAATCTAAAGTAAACATAGAAAGTAAAACCAAAACCAAATCCACTGCATTAACAGAGTCTAGGGCAGTCACACAAATACTTAACATTGATCCACTTAAGGGTGGGATTCTGTGAGACCGGGACTGTTGACAGCTCCATTTGTATTTCCCCTCGTTTCTCCCATTTGTCCTTGAAATGCAGTCTTTAGTTGCCATGGCAATGTTGCAGTATGCCGGGACGATACAAGAGAGTACTCAGTGGGCCTCTGTTCAAAAAGTGCCTTTGTAAGTAAATACTCCCCCAACGACTGTAGTGGTTAAATACACGACAGTCTAGTAAGTTTTTATAGTTGTGTTGTAGTCACGATACTGAAATGTCAAACTCCATTTTGATATCGAGACTGATTTTGAAACCACGATGATGACAAAAACACGCACATGACTTATGTTAACACAACATTATAGCACTTTCTTTAATATTACCATTAGTTTTGGAAAAGATCAAACAAAAATAGTTTCAGCAGTGATACTTTTTCCAAATGAGTATCTAGTTTTGATACAAGTTTTAGTATCGGTTAGTGTCTGGGTATCGATACTTTTGACAACCCTAGTTTACAATATACTTTTATATTTTACATATCTTCACTTCTAAACTGTGCAATACTTCCACTGCTGGGACTTTTACCATCATTGTTCCCATACATAGCCAAATAATTCTAATTGTTAAATGTCATTGCTTGAAACCCAATATTTATTGTTTTTATGGCACGTTTTTCCTGCCACCTGCACTTGATTGTCTAGTAAGAGTTCATGTCTCCACTGGAGGTCAATAAAGTTCTTCCTAGTGGTGTGTGATTGACAAAAATGTATATCTTTATCTTCTAACTATTATTATCAGGATATTACAAAATGATATTTAGTCAATCCAACAGAAGCATGTCTTCAAACTTATTATTTTTTATATACAAATAAACACAACAAAACATGGCACAAGAACCGAGTTACAAACATTGAGTTATCATATTCTTCGTTATTGCCGGTATCTGTTTGTGTCCATGGCAGCTGTTTTCAGGTTTAATCAACAGATACATGTGAAATGTCTGTTCCATTTGTTTTTTTTGACTTTTTAGCTAAATGTTTGTTTTCATATTCCTATTTTGTGCAGCACTTAGGAAAACGGTCTTGTGTGTAAAATATGCTGTACAATTAAAGTTGTATCGGATCTTCAAACCACTCACAAGATGATCTGAATTTCAACATGTTGCCCACCTCTAGTATCTTGTCTTACCATCAGCTCAATACTTTTCAGTTTGGTAATTATCAGCTCACAAATTCCTGTCTAAATATAAAGTTATCCTGAGGGCTCCACAGTGACCCCGGCCTGCAGAGGAGTGGAGATGACGCAGGCGCTGCAGAGCCGTGGTAGAGGACATCCAGTCGACCCGCTGTAGCTGCTGTAGCTGCTGTAGCGGCTGTAGCGGCTGTAGCGGCTGTAGCTGCTGTAGCTGCTGCACCGTGAGAGGAATGGCCCAAAGCTAATCTGTATTTCAGCCATGCCTCCTACTCAACACTCACCTACATCCAGTTTACCAGGAGCTCTGTGTACTTTATAAGGACTTGCTGTCATTCAAACAGCAGGGTTTTTTGAAGCTGCAGCATTAAAGGAGTATAAGGAACATTTTCAGCTTGTTAAACATGTTTGTCAATCCCTGTAATGGTTAAATATGATTTTTTTTTCGCGTGTTTGAAGTGTCCATGGTCTCCCCTTGCTGTCTCTGGGCGGAAAACTAAGAATGCAAATTATACTGAGCCCATTGCAACATTTTCAGGGAAACACTTGCTCTTTTTTCAAATATTTGGTATGTTAAATTATTGTACTGCCTTATTTCAATTAAAAAAGGAGTAAACCGAAAAAAAACCTAGAAAAATTTAAGTTTTTTTGTCTGGTCTTAGTGACTTAGTTTTGCTTTAAAACAAAACTGCCATGACCCACCATAAGACTTGACATGATTGCGTAGCTCCTCTAATGTCACCAACATGTACATATTAGGGCTGCACAATATATCGCAAAAGTATTGATTACGCAATAATGTCAGATATCGCAACAGACTAAAATATATCGCAATAACACCAATGTCTTCAGTTTGACAGAAATCTGCTTTGTATCAATGAAAATGTGTGTTCTAAATGATCTAAATTGTATTTAGTATTTTCCTATAGGAATGTAACAATATGAAATCTCACGGTATTATTCATTTGATCTGACTTTCAGTCTGGTTTTAGAAAGAATTGTACAGTTACGTACAGTGATCATAAGGTTTAAATGACATCCTGCAATCATTTCTTGGATCTGAAAAATAAATTTGTTGCCCTTTTCATTGATCTATCGATGTCTTTTGACACTGTTGAACCTGAGCCTTTGATTAAAATCTTATAGCAACATGACACCCCTGACCAAGTCTTAAACTGCTTTGCCTATTCTTCATTTTTCCCCCTCATTCCTTATTAAGAAATGAGAGGTTTTGTCTATAGGAATTTTTGTTTATAAGAGTTCTTCTATTAAGAGTGTTTTTTAAACTTCCTTTTACGTTATCTGTCCTTTTTCCTCTGTATCTACCTACGTTGCAAAAATGAAATGTCCCCATGTGTGGACAAGAAAGGAATATCTTATCTTATCTATTCTTTGTCAAATTGATCACAATGTGTTAAATGAGCTGGGGCTTCTCTTTTTTCAATGTGTCCAAAGAGTACCTCAGGGATCTATTTTAGGCCCAATTTTATTCTCTCTCTCTATTTATATTGATAATTTTGTCTGTCAAAATCTGTCAAATGTCAATTATAATTTGTATTCAGATGATACAGTGCTTTACAGTGGCCCAGCCTCTTTTGAACAGGCTTTGGGTCTTTACATTCAGCTTTCTCTGTGGTGCAGTCAAGGTTGAAATTCCTGAAGTTGGTGCTGAATTCAGAAAAAACTAAAGCTATGGTATTTTCTCATGGATGTGTGTCAACAGAGGGTATCCCAGAGAGGACCTCTCTGGGAAACTATTGAGTTTCTCAATACCTTGTTTTCATTCTAGACCAATAGCTGTGTTTTACGCAGCGTGTGACGTTTGAAGTGAATAGAGCATGTTAATTGAGGATTTGGATTAGGTTTTACGGTTTATTAGAAAGTCTTTCAAATAAGTCAATTTTGATTGAAGCAGTACAATTTTATAATAGAGATGGGCAATATGTGTAGAAAATTAGTTAATATTGTGAAAGTTGTTTTGAAGATACGCACAGTTTGAATATCAAATATATTATTTATAGTTTGAAAAAACCTTCAAAAAGTTGAAAAGAATAAAAAGCTGTGATGTAAAAAACGAATAGAAAAAAAAACCACTGGTGATATTTCTGTACTTTTGTGCTAAACTTGACCTCAACTCGATACAGTGCTGGGCGCGTCAACGCATCAAGTGCTTAATCACAATGAATTATTTAGTTGCACGTTAACGCAGGTCACGTGTATCGGTCAACAATCCTAAATAAAGGAGCGCCGCTCTTGTCTACACACCGCACTCTCCTTTTTTTCCTGCCTCCCCCTCTCACCACACTTGCACACAATTCGATTAATCGTAATTAAAAATGTTTATCGCTGCCCAGCCCTAATTATTGTCATTTTAATTCCCTTGTTCTGGCGTCTCAATATTTTCTGTAAACATGACTGCAGAAGTCATTTAACAAAACTTTATATCCCCTGTGGAGTTTTTTAGTTTATTGCACTCAAACTCGATACCTCTCGTATCTGTCTTTGGGGGATGATAGCGCGTGTCCCCGTTTGTAGAGCCGTTTGTAGATTTGGAGCTGTGCGTTCCCGACAGCCTGTGAACTTGTTACTGTGGCAGGGGGGGGGGGCATTGTGCTGGACAGACATGGCCTTATAGGGAAGCACACTGTGGACGCACCCATCACAGCTGTAGTATGTACTGTAGTATGTGGCATTTAATGTGGCCTGGCAAGCGTCCACCGACAGTGGCAGAGGCTGGCTGTTTGGCACCGCTTCAAAACTTGTCAGCAAGGGCCACGCTGACCAAAGAGACTCCCCAAGTTTTTAATTCTGACCACATCGCACTGAAGCAGCAGCACCGGCCAAAGAGGAGCTGAGGAAAACTGCCACCAGCTCAATAACGCCGGAGTTTAACCCTTAATGTAACCGTGATTACTGCAGCAAATAAGAACAAAGGTCGATATTGTAGTGGAGATATGTCCTGTTGACCCAAACCTACTACATTCTCCTTCTTTTGCAATCTTAAATACAAGATGGAGCGATATAGATTTTATAGCATTTTTGAACTCTGAAAAAAGGAGGAGGGCAGGCTGTTCCACATTGGATTTTCTGTTGTGTGGGAGTAAGGTGCTCTTAGAAGTGCATGAAACTCATTGATGACAAACGTGTTCTTGAGATGTTGAGGGAGTCGTTTGTTAATAGAACTGTGAACAAATTGACAGATTTTGAAGTTTGTTCACTTGAGAAACACTCGAGACTCCGGCCTGATAAAACGAAGGCAGAGAGGAGTGTTTACGTCACATTAAATATTTGCAGAGCTTGCTTTTGTAAACGCAGAGTTGGTTCAAGATTAGTTTGGTGGGTGACTCAAACTATATTAAAATAGTTAATATGGATGTATAAACTCGAATAGTACAACATAGATGCAATACACTAATCTTAAAATACCTACAACCTTGGCCATTTTTGTAGTTATGACACTAACATGGGGCTTCCAGGATAATTATTCATCCGCTGTTACACCAAGGAAACAAACACAGCTTTGTTATTTTATTGGGAATGTTATCAATTAGGATTTTCATACAGGGGCTGAGTTTTAAACCAAAAAGACTTTAAATATTGGCCATGAACCAAGTAGATAAGTTTTTAATTAACAACTTTTACACGAAGGTTCAAGTCCTTGTGGGAATGAAATACATTTTTATCATCTAAATCTGATTTTAAAAGGTTTAACTGAAGCATTGACGCAAGTACCATTCTGTAGTGATGAGTATTTGGTGCAATAAAGGCATCAAACCTCAGGTTTAGGGCTCTTCTTAGCTTTGCTGTAGTATTTAACGAGTATGCAACAGTCAACATTTTAAACCATTGTGAAAGTTGTTTCTAAATTTAACTTGTATCTGTGTGTCTTCCCTAATGTTTTCTCTGGACTTTTAAATTTCTTATGAAGTTACAAAGTTCAAACTCTGTCTTATCCCCTGATGTGACTCAGTCTTCCTGCTTTGAAGCGCCTTTAATGTCTACATCTGCACAACTTCTGTCTCGGGATTAGTTTCCAACAAGTTTTATTCTTGTAAGAGTCGTTTCTACAGCAACAGAAACCATTGAGTGTCGTTGCTGTGCCTGGTTTACCCTCTTTTAAGATTTACAACAGACAAAGGCAGAGCCAAGACGAGGCTTGTGTAATCGACTCATAGTCGGCAGCGGCCACGTGTTTGAACATGACATGACGGGAAGTCCAGTCAAACAAGAAAAAGCAAAACAAATATTTATCTTACCCTCATGTTTAAGTAAGAGTAATGACGTAAACGTTGCTCCTTTATCTTTAACTGCCACTGTTGTTCAAGACCTATAGCTTCAGGCCACAGAGTAAATAATTCACTGGATGATTGTGTGTCATTGTTTTCAGGCTTGTGTTTTTATCTTTTATTTAGATCTGCTTAGTCATTTTTCAAAATACGTGGAGATTTAGTTTTTTATAAGGCTACCCCAAATAAATTGTCTGTTTGCTGTAACATTTTTCAAGTGGCTCGGTCGGTAGGCAAATTCTTATTTTTTTTACTTTGAAGGCAAAAAAAAGATCAAAATTTTGCCTTTTTTTTTGAGTCTGAGTGATCACCAGGGGTCAGGCTTCAACAGTCAATGACGGAAAACGTCTCTATCAACCCGATCAGGAGACTAAATCTCACGATTTTTAAGTACGCCGCTATCCTTTATTTTGGTAGCGAAGGCGAGCGGGGGAGCATGCGGGGGACACGGGCGTCGCCATGTTTGTTGTGATGACGCTACTGGGCGTGTCAATCCCAGAATGCATTGCGTAAAACACCCTGACAGAGCCTGGCATGTCCTATGGCCACTAAAGTGGCGCCGAAACCAACTTGCTCAACACCCGGTCTGGAGAGACGGGAGATGGCGGAGGAGAGTGGATCGGGGATGGAAGACGTTCTGGACGGCGTGGAGGAGCAGCCTTTTCTGCCTGCACGTGCCCGGAAACGTAAAAAGTCCCTTAGCTCGTCCGAGGGTTCTGGGAATGAGCAGCAGGATGAGGCTGAAGCTATTGATGTCCGGGGTGAGAGCAGAGACTGTAAGGTGATCATAAAGCTTGCACAGGATAGTGCATCCTTTAAGGAGTGGAATTCAGTGGCATTGTCAAAGAGCCTAACTGTAGCTGTGGGAGTGATCAAGAGTGCGAGTGTCCTTAGAGATGGCTCGCTGCTGGTCGTGTGCAAGGACGCGGCTCAGCAACGGAAGGCGATTGGAACTAAACGTCTGGGTGGAAAGGACATTCTTGTGTCTGATGCTGAAAGAAACACGGTCAGAGGAGTTATCGTAGGTGTCCCTACGGCGACGTCTGTGGATGAAGTTAAGGAGAATTTGACGGGAGTTACGGTGGTGGACGCTAGGCGTTTGAAGGTGACCCGGTTTGGGGTAAGATGTGACAGCTTGTCGGTAATGGTAACACTTGAAGGGAGGTGCCTGCCTAGTAAGGTGTTCATTGGGTACATGTGCTATAGCGTCAGGCCATATGTTCCGCCGCCCCTGCGTTGCTTTAAGTGCCAGCGCTTTGGGCATATTGCAGCGGTCTGTAGAGGGAGGCAAAGGTGTGGTAAATGTGCAGGAGATCATGAGTATGGGAAGTGTGACGTGGGAGCAAAACTGAAGTGCTGTAACTGTGGGGAAGAACATAGCTCTGCCTACGGGGGATGCAGGTTTAGCAAAAGAGCTGCTGAGGTGCAGAAAATAAAGGTCTCTCAAGGTATATCCTATGCAGATGCAGTCAAGAAAGTTTCAAGTAACGAGTTTAGAGTAAATACAGAGAGAGGAGCCAGCGCTGCTCCCAGCCAGGGCGAAATGAGAAAGGCCACCGTGGCTCCCAAGAAGTGTGAAGGTTTCAAGAGTGGAGGTCCCAAGTGTGCAGGTTCCAGAATTAATGAGAATACCCTGGTTGTGGATAGAGAGGATTTTGTACTCTTTATGGTGGATGTTGTAAACAGTGCTGCTCAGACTCAAAGCAGAACTGAAAGGATCAGGATCATTGCTAAAACAAGATGTTTTGACTCATCCAAGAGTCATTCTCAATCTGCGAGTGAGTGTTCCATTGTTTTTCTACAATCGAACCCTCCTTGACAAATGAGGGATTACACCAACGACTCACTCGAGTAATAAAAACAAGGAAAGTGCTCAAATCAGCAAAGTGTGGATCCAATTAATTTTATTGATTAACCCAAACATTAGTCAATCTGTTAACACATAACGACACATAATAGCAGGTTTATATAACTGCAGAAGCTCAGAGGCAGCGCAGGAGCAGGTTCACATAGTGAGTGGACAGAAGAGGGCAAATAAAGGTCAAATAACACAAGTGCTACCGCTAATGAAGCTATCGGATATTTAACTTTCACCAAACAATAGCGCATCCATGTTAAATTTCATAACTCAGGTTATGACATTTTCCGAGAAGGAATTCCAAGTTGGAAGTGAAAATGTATATGCTGGATCTCGAAAAAACATCAGTGTTTCAATGTTTACTGGAGTGCAGCACCGTTAGCGACAGGCTCATTTCCATTCATTATCCTCACAAAACATACAACATGTACTCCGAAGGCAAGAGGGACAAAGTGTCTTGCACCAGCCCAAGCAGCTATCTATCCACTAACCACCGCCACAACTGTTTTAGTTTTCAGGTTAATATTTATACAAAGCATTGCCACTGTTTGACAGGGACCTACAGAAAGGTATACAGTGCTTATTCCTACTTTTTGAATATCTGCTCATTGGACGGAACAGAAGCAAAGACAAAATAACTTGATAATGACTTCTAAGCTTGCTTCTGCCTGGATAGATCTCTGTCATTACTGTATCAGCAGGAGCAGAGCGATGTTTCCCTCGTTGACTGTTCAGAAAGAGCCCTCTCGACATGAGCAGGAGGTCAGGCCTGTGTTCGACTGCCATCAGCACATGCAGCCTCCCGGGCCACTCTGAAGGGGCCTGTCCCGAAACACAAGCCTCCCGCAAACACACGCCCGTCGCAGGTGTCGGCGCTCGCTCCTGCTCAGCTTCTGCCCCTCCCGCTGCTCAGAAGGCACATGGGGCTGTCAATGTAGGAAAGTGAAGCTTCAGCCACTCCTGGCATCATTGTTTAAGGTCATCTATGCTACTGCTGTTGTGGTGTTTTATAAGATTGCCTGAATTATATTACCTTCTTCCCCCCCAAAAGATTTAACAGTAAGAATTATAGTCCTTAAAGATGCCAAAGGTATTCAGTTAATCAATAATTTAATCAACCAAACTTTATTTACCAATTAGTGGAAATATCTTTAAAACAATCCTTTCAAGATTTATAATGATTCAGGGCATATTAGTTTATCTACAGTTTATGACATCAGTTTTTATTTCATTAAACTAACTTTTCTGGAGGGTGGCTCAGTACCTGCTTCCTTCCTGTGCCTAGAATTTTCTACATGGCATAAACTTCTCAGGGGGTGTCCTTAGCCAAACTTTTTTCCCTAGTGTATTTTTGAGCAATAAAAAAAAACTAACTGCTTAATAAATAAGTTTAAAGGACACATTATGCTAAATTTAATGAAGATACGTTTTCAGTTCGGGAGCAGGACCACACCCCTTTCACGCCCCTTCCTGCAGCTACACCAGGTCACACACATCAGTGTTCGTGGCTTTGTGCCCCTTTCTCCGACCCTCTTTTAATTATTTGAATTATTCTAATTTATCTCCTAGATGGGGGTATCGAGGCCTGGGAGCCTACAGCCCTCATCGCCAGAAGCCCCAAAACGGCATCCATTTCTGTACATTTGTGTTGTTGGTGTTTCTCGCATGCCAATAAACACTTTGCATCGTACTTTGGGTTGTGGTCCTTGCTTGTGAACTTTTTTGGAGCTCTGAACAGTGTTCTAACATTGTTCCAAAAACATACCCGGAGGAGCATTTGGCTTCAGTCACACTAGTTTGATGAATCCTCTTCCCTCTGACAGTCAAAAACAGTCCTCATTTGATTTATAATGTGATTTACAAAATGCCCAATATTGCTCAGCTCTAGAAAATAAAGGGAAAAAACCACAAAGGGTTTGGCGCATTGTTCACCTTTTATGTCCACAAATGTCAGCTGCATCAAAACGAACACAAAGAAGCAAATGGTGACCTTTTTAACGGACGGCTCTGACAGCGGGTTTGGGCGCGATGTCTCAATAGGTCTTGGCATATGTCATTGTAAAACGTTGGGACTGTCTGTTTGTTGGCAAGTGGTGCAGTGAACAGTGTTGGTGCGGAGGAGCTCCTGGCCCCAAACCAAATCGGATGTTGACACAAAGGGACAGATGATATACAGGCTCTTGGTCAGTCTGTGGAGTAACAAAGGCCCAGTGCCACTGCAGACAAGAGGAATCCGCTGCTTCTCAGCCGCGTTTCTTGGCCCGGTCAGTGCATTTGTCTTTAGCTGTAAGTCCTGGTAGAGGAAAACCTTCATCAAGGAAGTAATTGTCTAACTCTCCCATTTCCAAAGTCAAGAGTGCACTGGTCCAGTAATTTATTCCAAAAAGGCTTCTCCAAACAGAGCTGTACTCTTTTCCATACGCTGTGTAATGGTTTATTCATAGTGTGTTAACGCATTATAGAAACTGTAGCGGTGTTTGATTCTTCAGATGTAATGTTTTTAGTCTTTGTTTCACGTGTATCACATCAGAACTGGGACAGAACTGGGACAGAACTGGGACAGAACTGGGACAAAACTGGGACAAAACTGGGACAAAACTGGGACAAAACTGGGACAAAACTGGGACAAAACTGGGACAAAACTGGGACAAAACTGGGACAAAACTGGGACGGAAGCTGCACCATACCAGAACTAAAACAGATCGAAACGAAGCCTAAACTGGGACCAAACCAAAAAATACAGTTGGAACACACCCTTTGTAGTTTATACAATTACCCAATTGCAAAAATCAAATAAAATCTGGCAAAACCTCTCACATTAACATTTAAATTAATTTACAGTAATGCAATCTGCCAATCTTGATTATTTTGTCTTTATTTGGCAATGTTGTCTTTATTCAAAGCAAAGTAAACTTTTGAAGACTAGTTTACTTTGTTTTGATCAGTTGTGTAATCTTGTAAGAGTCATTTTATGAGCGGAAAATCCAGCTAAGAAAAAAGATGGGAAACCTTTGTGTCTGTTACTAGACAAACCCCAACAAGAAAAAACAACATCGTTTTAAATCTTAAAGGTAATTAAATCTGCAATGTGTAGGATTTGTGTTTAAATCTACAGCAACTACAAACCAAAATAAAATTCAACTGTATGAAAGTGCCATGTGTCTTTTCATTTGAGGGCCATGTAGTGTGACCTTTTCACAAGTAAAGCTCCGGTTCATGCAGCAATTGTTCCAAGTTGGATCTGGACCTCAGTCTTTCTCAGAAAAGACTGAGATCCTTGTTGACAGATCAGGCCTGGCTCAGCTGTGGAACATCCATTCACTATCCAAGGTTCAGCTTCTCAGAAAACCTTGCAAATATAGGTTATTTTTAGATTTAACAAAGTTTTGTGTGTGTGTGTGCAAGGACAATATCTTTTCTGCAGATATAGAAGACTTTTAGTTCTTTATCTTTATTGTTATTGGCTATTTTGATGTGACGATGTTGTACATAATTATGTTGTAGTCTTGTGTTGTTGTGTTGTGGCCTTTAAACATGCTCTTGAGTACTTTTTACTTCGTCATTTCCTGTTTTAGAACTAAAAAATATAACTGTTTACCAAAAACAAAATCACTTCACATCACTCTGGCTTTTCTCATGCGAGGAATTGACTTTGGGCTCCATCTACTGGCTTCAGAGGGAATTGCATGGATGAGATAAACAAATGCTAGCTTTCCTTTGACATGCCAATGCAGTAGTAATCATAGGCATACATTTACGTAGGATTGGAAAGATTACAAATTGACTAATCACTGAGGCTTAACAATTACACTCACGGGACCTTTGTGCTTTTTTCTATTTAAAGACCTGCACAAACTTCATATCACTCCTTCCCCGCAGTCACTTATATGAGCTCTCCTTCAGTGTCATCCGTCCTTTTTCTGTTTTCTCGTTTGGGCGCCGACAGCGAGCAGTAGATTTAGTTTAGGAGATAAAATAAATCTCATTCAGCCTTTCACTGATGCCAAGCTGCAAAATGTTTATTTGAAGACAGTATGTCTCTTATTCACAGAGAAAAGGTCAACAAAGTGAATTGTAATGATCGTGATTTGGGGCAGAAATGCTCAGAACATGGCTTAAAAAACGGCACAGAAGATCTCCATGAGCCATGTCATAGGTAGAATATGATGTCACACATCGGGGAAATTCAGAACAGTGTTTTTGACGCTCGGCGGGAGAGGACTTTTTAATCAGGATTCATTAAACTAGCGTGAATGAAGCTAAATATGTTTACTGTACTGATGTCTTCTGATAACAGTTCATGGATAAAAGTTAGTATTTTGTAAACGATGCTTGCCCACTGTTTTCTCATTCAGTCACATGACGTCATGTGGCGCGTTATTGGCTGTAGTATCTCCTCAGACACGGTTTTCATTTATAACTAACCCAGCCCAGTGTGAAGGTTGGTCAAAGTGTGCCATTTCCCGGAGCCTTTCTGTGCCAGTGGAAGCCAAAGTGGGTCAGCGACGTCCTCTGTTCCCGAATCAGCCTTTCCCTCCGAGACCAGCCCACTACGGCTCAGCGATTTCGCGTTTCCTCCTTTCTTTGGTTCTCCCTTTTTTCTCTCCTCCTAAAGCCTGACAGCGCTGCTCAATGGCCTCCCAATAACGAGGCCGCTTTGCCAGTTTACTCCAGACCTGAGCAACTGCCAACGGAAAAGCTCGCCGCAATTTATCTTATGAAGTTAAAAGTACACAATGTCTCCGCAGGGGTTTCCCTCGAGCTGTGGGTTTTTAATCTCGGCCATTTTAACGACCAATTACACATGGGAAATATATCGAAATTGTGTCTGTATCATGAATGTTGTTTGTATGTTTTTTTTTTATTGCATTATAGCAAAATATGCAGCAAAATGAGTAGCACACTTCCACCAAATGGACAAAAAAAGTGAGTGTTGTTGTGAACTTGAAAATAAGGATATAAGATGATAGTAAAATAAATCATAAAAGTGCTTAAACTGACATTTCACATTTGTCTTCAACTCAACTAATATGTCTCAAGACACAGTTTTGTTGGATTGATTTTGAATATTATGGGGTAACTCCAAAAAGCATCAAGATATTTATTTTTGTGAATATTGCCCAGCCCTACCACCAATAGAACGTTTTTTTTGTCATTGTGTTGTCACAGTACTAACATTTTAAATTTCAATTCAATTTCTATATTAGAGAAAAAGCTTAATACCAATTGTATAATTTAAAAAACAATAGAAGAACGAAATACTGGTAGTTTCTTTGGTAGTTCTGATCAGGGATGTCACAATATCAAAATTCAGAGTTACGGATATTCACGATTATTGACATGCAACAAAACTAATAAATATATATATGTAAATAATACATTTTCTTTCATTATAGTGCATTAGTGTTCCTATGAGACCAACTTTATGAAATCAAACTGCCTGAACACAAAAGTAAAGTTATTGGGATATAAACGGCACTTAACATTTAGGTTTACATTGAACTTAAATGACTTAATTTTGCTTCTCAATTAGTCGCTGATATTAGGTTTTAGTTCTTACAATTATACTACGAACTGAGCTATCATGATTATCAATAAACTGAATGATCTTGACCTCCCTAGTTCTGATATTGCCTGGATCAAGACCATTCTAAAACTGTTTAGGGAATGTCTAAGTTTTCTTTTTCAGGGTCAATATTTGTTGAAACGAGTATCATCTTCTCGTGCATGTTTTAGTATGTTTTGATTTATCCCAAATTATAAAAAGAATAACGCATCTACTTACTCTACGTTCTCCACAGAATACCTTGCAAACACGTCCAGGAGCAATCATTGATTTCACATAAAAAGACCCCATTGAGTGGTTTTGTTCTCTTCAGAGGATATTTTACTGTACAACCCATTTTTTTATTTTTTATTTGTTGAATCATTCAGTTTTACAAATATGCAAACACATTTATAGCACAGCCCAACACCTGAATAAACTGTTATCAGAGGCGGTCACATTGATTAAGTGCTGGTACTCGAATGCCTCTTTGTATTGATGTATTGTTTGTTTTTTCTAGTGGGGGACAAGGTGCCTGCTGATATTCGCATCTGTTCAATCAAGTCCACCACTCTGAGGGTCGACCAGTCCATTTTAACGGGTGAGACACTTTTTCTGACAAAGATTCTTAAACACACGGTGATAATTCTTGTTCTTGACGTTTCATTGACTTCCTCAGACTTATTCGTGTACCTTTTCTTTTCTAGGAGAGTCTGTGTCTGTGATCAAACACACTGATCCTGTACCTGATCCTCGGGCTGTGAATCAGGACAAGAAGAACATGCTCTTTTCTGTGCGTTCACACAATGTCACACCTTTAAGTAGAAGTCTATTATCCATTATACTTTATTACACGGCCAGTGGTGGTAGAGATGTGAAATGACCAGTATCTAGAAACGGACAACAAAATATGTGTTATTACTTAATATAACAGTTGGTTGTTTATTTGATTAGATAAGATAATGATGGAAGAAGTACTTACTTCAGCAAAAGTACACATACAGGAGCAAAAAGTATATTCAAGTAAAAGTATCACATAAAAAAAATCCACTTAAGTTCACCTTTAAAACATGTATTTAAAAGTAATTCACACGGATTTTGAGAACTATTTTAGTATCATATTGTTGATCTTGATAAAGAATTGGTCATCTAAAGCAATTTTCCTGGTCATTTGGTTTTTAGTTTTAGTTTTCAGTCCAGTTCTAAAATGTAATGCAGTAGAACGTACAGATATCTGCTCTCAAATGTACTTACCTTAAAAGTTTACTTAAGAACAGTACTTTTACTTTTGTACTTTGTTACTTTCCACCACTGATACTTACTGTCTAAAATAACAATATAACCATCAGCCAATTCCTTATTCATTCTCTAATAGTTAATTTCTATAAAAACAAAAACAAATTGTGGCTCATTTCCAGGGCACAAACATCGCCGCTGGTAAAGCCGTGGGCGTGGTGGTGGCGACGGGCGTGTGCACCGAGATCGGGAAGATTCGCGACGAGATGGTGGCCACGGAGCAGGACAAGACGCCCCTGCAGCAGAAACTGGACGAGTTCGGCCAGCAGCTGTCCAAGGTCATCTCCATCATCTGCATCGCCGTGTGGCTCATCAACATCGGGCACTTCAACGACCCGGTCCACGGCGGCTCCTGGATCCGCGGCGCCGTGTACTACTTCAAGATCGCTGTGGCACTGGCCGTGGCGGCGATCCCGGAGGGGCTGCCCGCCGTCATCACCACCTGCCTGGCTCTGGGGACGCGCCGCATGGCCAAGAAGAACGCCATTGTGCGCAGCCTGCCCTCCGTGGAGACTCTGGGCTGCACCTCCGTCATCTGCTCCGACAAGACGGGAACGCTGACGACCAATCAGATGTCTGTGTGCCGCGTGAGTGCATCCACAAGCACACACAAACACACGCAAATAAACGCACACGCAAACAAACGCACATGCAAACACACACGCAAACACACGCAAACAAATGCAAACACAAACATATACACACACACACACACGCAAACAAACGCAGACGCAAACACACACACGCAAACAAACGCAAACCACACACACAAACACACACAAACACAAACAAAAGCACACACAGCTTGTCGAACCAGTCAGGAAGTGATATAATGAGGCTTTAATGTAGCTCCAGAGTTTGTTACTAAAGTTAGAGCTGCAACGATTAAATTGAGTACCGTAGTATCCCGATAACAATATTCAGACGATCGTGTATCAACAGAAATGTGTCAAAACATGTCCATTAATGTGTTAGTTTAAATAACAGACATATGTGAAAGGCCTGTACTATTAATCACAAAAGTGCAGAAAAATAACCTACAATTATTTGAATGTTTACAATATTGCTAATTAATATCAACTATTTTTGTAGGATTTTTAACTATACACCATATACCGTATTTTCCGGACTATAAGTCGCACCTTTTTTCATAGTTTTGGCCGGGGTGCAACTTATACTTATATTTATACTGACATATAAGTCGCTCCAGAGTATAAGTTTTTGACATTATTTGTTATTTTCACACTTGAAACCGCATTTCATACTCCAGTGCAACTTATATATGTTTTTTTCTTCTCTATTATGCATTTTTTGGCTGGTGCGACTTATACTCCGGTGCAACTTATAGTCCGGAAAATACAGTACTCGATATTCAAATTTTGCTCATCTTCAAAACCATATTTACAATATTATCTAAATGTTGATACATTACGCTCCTCTAATCATGACCATAAAGTTGACCATAAAGTATAATTATAATAGTATTTTGATCATCATAATCGGCATAATTAGAGAAATTTACAACTTCTTACTTGTATCAATAAAACTCTTTATTTGTAAATGTTCTACTTCTAGAAGCCTTCAGTTACTATATTTCAACCTTTATATATTGAGTTAAAAATGTGTGCAATAGAAATAATCGTTTGACAAGTCCACTACTAAAATAATCATTATTATTTTACACACACAGGTTGTTTTATTTATTTAAAATCCTCAATTGACGCTGTCTCTAGCGCCCTCTGCAGGACAACATCTACTAGACGTTGGGCTTTATGACACATTTGGTGCATTGCTGAGCAGCTCCGGGCTCTGCTGTTTGCGTTTCCTTCTCCTTATGTCGGATAAAGTCGACAGCTTCCCAAATGCAAATGGAAACAACCCGGGTTTCTTCTTGACATTATTTAGCAGAGCTGTCTGTAATCTTAACAAAGTGCCGGGTGACTTGCACTGTTGCGTAACTTTCCCTGCGTCACCAAGAAAGAAAAAAAAGAGAGAGAAAAAAATACAAGCTAGCGTTTCCTCTCTTCTGTGAGTGGCGTCCTACTGCAGCACGACTCGACACAAAGACGACACATCAGCATTTAGCCAACTTTCATCCTTTAGTTGGCTTTTCTGTGAATAAAGCTCGCTCGTGGTGGAATTGCGGAGGTGTGCCGGGCTCCACTGATAAAGCCCTGAGCCATTACTTCTGCTTTTAGTGATTTAGAGGCTGCCACTCTGAGCCATTCATTAAACCCGAGAAAGAGCTGTTTATCTCCTTTGAGGGTGCACGCACATTCACACTTCATACATAAAGAGGAGGAAGATTGGGGCGCCTCCTATTGCATTATGGGGGTGTGCCGCGTGGAGCTTAGTGCTATACTGTGGAACATTCCAGGCAAAACAATAACCTCTCCATGGAGTCAAGCGGTTACATATTGCACCTTTTAAAGTATGATATTTGGTGTTTTAATGGCTAAAAGTAACAACAGTCAGGCTAATTGCCTATAATAAGTTGACTACACATTCAGGATTATTATGGTTATGATTATGATGATGGTGATGATGGCTGGTTCAATTCCTGACCGGGACCGAGCCGTTTGCATGTTCTTTCTGTGCTCAGGTCCCTCCTCCCCATCAGCCCCCAAAACCATTCACACTGGGCTAATCCGTGGTACTTCAAACCAGGATGTTTGTGTAAGATCTAACAAAGGCTCTGCTACTGACAAGTGACACTGGTGGATGAGTCAATTTAACAAAAAGGACAAAAAGTCGACCTCACCTTGGGGAAACCAGTGCCGTTGTGTCGCAGGAGCACCTTTTAATAGAAGTTTAGAAGCATTTTAGCAGCGCTGGAAGAAGTAAAAAGTACAGAGAGTGAAAGTAGCTAGTACCTACTGAGTAAAATGTAATGTAAAAGTAGCTCCCACCGTTCAGGCATTAAATGTAGTGATTTTGATAAAGATTGTTCAGCAGTAGCAATTCCAATCAATTTCAATATACTTTGTTGACATTTCTTTGTATACATTTTTTGTTTGATCACTTGAAGTCACCATGAATATGCTAAAAATAAACCCTCAAACCATGATTATCTATCCAGTTTAAATGTGTTACCTGCTAGTAAAGCAAAAAGTATCCACAGTAAATACAACTTTCCACTGCTGCATTTTAGAGTCAGAATGGGACTGGTGAGGCAACATGTGTGTACTGAATTATAGTTTACAACTTGAGAACTCTAAGCCTACAAGCCGCTAATATAACATTCTTCACACTCAGTAGTGGAAAGTAACAAAGTACAAAAGTAAAACTACTTTTTTCAAACCTGCTGAAATGGGGTTTATATTGTTTAGCATATTTGTTGGAGACATTGTATCTACATTTTTTGAGTTCAAGTCCCAGCTTGAAAAATTAGGCTTTATAAATTACCAGAAAATGTGCTTTTGTTGATAAAAAACTAGGACAATTCTTTATCCAGATCACAATTTAAGTTTCTTTCCCTCTGCCGTTGGACTCATAAACACTTATATAACACCTGCCACCTTAATAACACAGCACGTAGGCTTTATTTGACAGGAAAGGACAGTGTGAAATGGAGATGAGAGAGAAGGAGTACATGCAGTAAATTGTCATTTTCGGCTGCACTTGGAGCTTAACACACACGTGCTGTGCCATAACCACTCGACCGCAGGCAGCACTTATTGTGTATATATTGCATCTAACTTTTTTTTCTACATATAATTAATTTGCATGTCTTTATTTTTATCTTCGTATTTGCATCTCCACTTTTTTTACTTTATGGTTGTTTGTTGCACCTTCCCAGTGACGCAGGTTCCTAGTGCTACTGCCACCTGCTGTGCAAACCTAGAACTGCCTGCAACCCTGCAAAGAGTGATGTCTGATTGTGGGAAAATGGAAGTTTATTTTTGTTTTGCAGATGTTCATCCTCAACAATGCTGGCGGGGACAGCTGCTCCCTGAGTGAGTTCACTGTCACAGGGTCGACCTACGCTCCAGAGGGAGAAGTGTGAGTGCAACAACAAACACACGTCTCCTGTGTCCCAGAGCTGGAAATTTAATCAGTTTAGCAACTCAAAGATGATTTATTTACGTTCCCACACAATCTAATTTAGATACACGTTGCTAAATGGAGCAATGTGTTGAGAACAGAGTGAGCATTTGTTTTCTTTTTCACCTGAGAATGACTGAGGACACAGACTAATATACTGTGTGTATACTGATACTCGATACTAAATATTGATATATTGATACTGACGGGTATAAAAACATATTAATGCGCCTGGTAAAATATTGATGCATAAAATGTCTTTGTTGAATTTATTTAGTATTATATTTACATTTTTATATTATTTTATTATTTTTTATGTTGTCTGTTCATATGTTTACTTGAGATAATATAATGAGGTACAAGATAAAAAAATAAAAAAGGTTAAATTGTTCATTGTAGAGGAGTTTCTATGCATTTTAGTACAAAACTCATCATAATATTTGCCATATTTGCTAAACCATACATTTTCTTATCGATATAATAAATGCTGTTTTGTGTTGTTTAGATATCAGGACAATAAACAAGTGAAATCCTCCCAGTTCGACGGTCTGGTTGAGCTGGCCACCATCTGCGCTCTCTGCAATGACTCCTCTTTGGACTTCAACGAGGTAAAATCCATTTATTCTTCTGCTCGAGTTTGTACGAGTGAAAATAAACATGGGTAATCTCTTTTTCCCAGGTGAAAGGAGTGTACGAGAAGGTCGGTGAAGCCACGGAGACGGCGCTGACGTGTCTGGTGGAGAAAATGAACGTGTTCGACACTGAAGTGCACAACCTGTCAAAGATCGACCGCGCCAACGCCTGCAACTCTGTGAGTGACAGTGGTCCCTCTGCGGCTCGCGCTGCAGTTCTGAAAGTCTGACTCAGCCCCGTGTACCCACTCTGTACCAGGGACGCCACTATGTCAGATTATAGTGTCTGATCGTATCGTGACAGGAGGAAAGAAGCATTCAAGCTTGTTACGCAAGTGAAAGTACAGAAACGGGGGCAAGAAATACTCAAGTAAAAGTATCACATCTGAAATCTACTGAAGTAAATATATTGAAGTACAAGTTGGAAAATGCAGTGATTTTGATAAAGAATTGTTCTGATTTTTGGTCAAAGGAAGCGACTGAATTGATAACTTTATTAATCTACTATTTATTTATTTTTAAATTTAAAACAACAAGAACAAACATACAAGGATAAAACACCTCAGCTGGACGGGACCAGTGTGAACTTAGGATAAGTAAAGAATAAAATTAGAAAGTAAGGTGGGTTAACCCTATACATTTTTACTTGAATATTTTTTTTGTCTTTGTCAAAACCTTCACTCCGGATGTCACCAGGGCCATTTCAGGCGGTCTCAAACCACTTGACCTTTCAGTCCAGTTAAAAAAGCATCACATGTAAAATGTACTTTTACTTTTGTTGTTCCATTACTTTCCACCACTGTTTACGTGTTTAAATTACTTGCAAACCTCCAAATCTGAAATGAGAAAACACGTATGTAAACAGCAACTATTTTGCAGTTTATATATAATTTTGATCATGTTAAAACTAAAACAATGCCATTCCTTCAATATGTGACTTTCTTTTTTACACAATTTTGATTAGTTACTTGTGTTTGAAGTTGAAGCAGAACAAAACAAAACATAAACCACCAATTTAACATTTAGGGTTATTGGTGGAGCACATTACATTCAAATAACATGTCTTTACTTTTATAGTTTTTACAGTGATCCAACGAACCTCGGATTTGTATTTTGTGAAATTCATAATTACCTGTGTCTGTGTGGAGCAGGTGATCAAGCAGCTGATGAAGAAGGAGTTCACGCTGGAGTTTTCCCGAGACAGAAAGTCCATGTCCGTGTACTGCACCCCCAACAAGTCCCGCTCGTCGGTGGGAAAGATGTTTATCAAGGTAAGAAGTTGTCAAGCTATCAGAGGTGGAAGAAGTACTCCATTATGTTAAGTTTAAAGGACGGATACTGAATGAAGGCGTAATGCTATCGCATAAAACGTCTACTTAAAGGAGAACTAAGTAGCATTTTTATCTCATTAAACGTCTTTGTAAGCCCTTGTTATGGTTAAAGATGTATTTTCTGCGTGTTTAAAGTATCTGTTGTCGCCCCTTGCTGTCCAAAACTAGAATTTTTAAATAGGTAACGTTAAATGTTTTTGTATGTGATTATACTGCCTTATTTCAATTAAAAAACAAGACAAAATAAATAAAAAGTATGGGGGGGAAACATTTTTGTGTCTGTACTCTGATAGTGTATTTTCACAAGGGAGCTGCAAGGGGAGCTCCAACCGTTAAGTTACATTATTCTGCTTTGAGAAAAAATATTGAAGTACCCCATTAAAAGTTGACTTTTAGAGTAAAATAAAGTAAAAGCATATTACACATATTTATAGAACTATTAACGAGTCATATGTGATAATAAGTTAAGAATTTTTGGTCAACAGAGGCGACTTATCGATTAATTTTTTTTGTGATTATTTTTGTTTGCTCAAAGCTCAGGACTTGAACTCAAAACCTTTAGGCAGAAATGTCACCATGAACGTGCTAAAAATAAACCTTCAGCCAAAGTTGCAGGGAAGGAAGTACTTTTTGCTTTTTAGTCCTGCTCTCAAATGTAGTGACATAAAAGTAAAAAGTACCAATGCCTATAAAACTTGACGGTACTATTTCCACCGTACTTTGTTTATTTCCACCACTGAGCTCTACAAACTTCATTGTCATTACTGCATTAAACGGTATTCTGGTGTATTTTCTCTCCTCACAGGGGGCTCCAGAGGGGGTGATCGACCGGTGCTCTCACGTAAGAGTGGGCAACACCAAAGTCCCTCTGACCACAGGCATCAAGGAGAAGATCCTGTCTGTGATCCGCGAGTACGGGACGGGCCGAGACACACTGCGCTGCCTGGCTCTGGCCACTCGAGACACGCCCCCAAAGATGGACGACATGATCCTGACCGACGCCGCCAAGTTCGTCGAGTATGAGGTGTGTAAAAGGATGTGTTCACAACCCAAACGTTGATTTTAATTCCATGCAGACAAAATCATATCATGTTTTATTTTTTTATGTTTTTATGTTGTTCCGCTGATAGTTTTTCATTAGGTTTTGATTCTATAAACTTAAGTAAAAAAAAATTAGCTCAATAACGGCACTTTGTGAAAAATATGTCTGACACAGGAGACGTTGAAGTTTGTGTCAGTTTTTGTTTCATGTGGATACGCCCAGTAATTACAGAGATATGAACCATAAACCAGGACAACAAATCTGCACTCTGACAGTTTTAGTTTTAAACAAAAGGGATTCAAGAATGTTCTGATGTCACGTGAACACAACCCATTGTCTAATAAATAAACCAATCATGATTTGAGGCGCAATTTCCACAATTAAGATTTGTATAAATGTGGAAATGGGCGATTCATTTAACAAACTAAAATGGCTAATTTATAGTATTTAGTTTAGATACTGATGACTAAGTGGTGTGAACATTTTATTCTGTTAGATCTATATTCTGTTCTACAACATTCATATCCATGGTAAAAGCTGCCATAACCTAAACTTTACTGTTGTTTTTCTTCTCTTTGCAGTGCGACCTGACGTTTGTGGGCTGCGTGGGGATGTTGGACCCTCCTCGACAGGAGGTCGCGGCCTCCATCATACTGTGTCGCCAGGCCGGGATCCGCGTCATCATGATCACCGGGGACAACAAGGGCACGGCGGTGGCCATCTGCCGCAGGATCGGCATCCTGTCCGAGGACGACGACGTGGACAAAATGGCCTACACCGGGCGAGAGTTTGACGACCTTTCCACGGCCGCTCAGAGGGAGGCGGTGACTCGTGCTCGCTGTTTCGCCCGAGTCGAACCGTCACACAAGTCGAAGATTGTGGAGTTTCTGCAGGGCTTGGATGAGATCACGGCCATGGTGAGGGCTAAACTCGGGCCGGGTGATATGATGACGAAAGCCTGAGCTCAGTCTTGTGACAATATGTTTTGTTTAGTTTTTTGTAAAATTGCTATATTGTGAGGCTAGGACTGGGTGATATTTAGAAAAATGTATGCTGGATTATGTCAATCCAACAGAAATGTGCTAAATCATGTCTTCAAACTAGTTAGTTGAGTTTTAATTATCAGACAAATGTGAAATATCAGTTAAATTAATCACAAAAGTGCAGAAACATCATCATATACCCTTATTTGGAAGTTTACAAGATACATTTTTATCCTTTTTTATCCTTGTTGTGACATTTTTTTCCTCCGGCTGCTCCCCTGTCATTGTCATACATTGTTAGAATTTGTTCTTTGTGATTATACTGCCTTTTACTTCCAATGACAAACAAAACATTTCACGTTGCCAAATATAAGAGGCAGGGGTTCTCGGGAGAGCCGTCTTTGGCTTGACGTTGGCAAATGTCGTAAGGCTTTTTTCCGCCCAGAGACAGCAGGGAGCGACAACAGACCCGTCAAACAAACCAAAAAATCATATTTAACCATCACTAGGACTTAATAAGGCAACAATGTTACTTAGTTCTGCTTAAAAACAACATTCACAATATACATTTTTATATACTGCCCACCCCATCGAGTCGGTAGTTTTCTTTTGACCGCAGCTCTCAAACAAAGACACACTTCCTCACTCACACCTTCTATTGAATAACCTCAGATTTTTTCCACCCCTAGACTAAACCTTTTTATTCTTTTTTCATATCGTGCGCAAGATAAATAAAAGAAAAATCATTTGGGAACGATAATACTTCTAACACCAAAGATGGTCATTAAAAAAACTAAAATGTTTATACTTTATGCAGCTCAGTCTGGTTTAGTCACATCTCGAGCCAAACTCAGACAGAACTGTGCAATCAGATCTGTTTATTTCTGTGCCTCAAATGAAGCAAAGGTGCTCATCATTTATCATTTAAAACAAATTCAAGCTTCTCTCACCTCAGATTCACTGCGTTTGGTGCTTTGTTCATTTATTCTGCAGAAATCCTTGTGATGATTTTTATCTTCTTTTTTCTTATCTCTTGATGAAATGAAATGCTTTGATAGCTTTCCAACAGAAATTGAATGAGAAATGAAACAAAAAAAGCTAGTAAAGGATGTAAAACCATTAAATCCTTTGCCCCGTCCTCCTCGCCGCAGACAGGAGACGGTGTGAACGACGCCCCGGCCCTGAAGAAGGCGGAGATCGGCATCGCCATGGGCTCCGGGACGGCCGTGGCCAAGTCTGCCTCAGAAATGGTCCTCGCCGACGACAACTTTTCCTCCATCGTGGCCGCGGTCGAAGAGGGAAGAGCCATTTATAACAACATGAAGCAGTTCATCAGATACCTCATCTCCTCCAACGTCGGGGAAGTCGTCTGGTCAGTTTGAAACATCATACTGTTGTTTTTATGTCAGAAACTGAACGTGAAACTATCGATGTCACGATTATTGTGAGAAGAACGAGCCACAGTCAAGTACTTTATTTTCTCCAAGTCAAATTGTCTAATAGATCACAATTTCTCTAGTTCGTGATCTGCTTTATGAAATCAACTCCCTGAATGATAGAGCAAAGATAATAATACACATATTTTTGCACGTTAAGATAAACAGCCAGAAATATTATAGTATACAGTATGAAATTACTTCTAAAATGGTCACGATTATTATTTTTTTGGTCTTGTGATTATATTGTGACCTGAATCACAATTACTGATTAATCGACACATCTTGACGAGCCTACATGAAACTATCAGATGAAAAAATACATATCAACTGCTCATTTATAGTCTTTATTTGAAATATAACGTAAAGTCAAGGTTAAGGCAAATTGAATGCATTAAAAAAAACATAATTCTCATCTCAAATTTTCATGTAAGTCATTTAAACCTAAATACAAATCTAGAAAGTGCATAAAAGGTTACTGGTATGTAGATGATGACAAATTCTCCTGCGAGAGCACAATCACAACTAAAATGTGAAAGCCATTGCAGTCTAATAACAAATGAAAAACTCTACAACTCTGCTAAAAATGTAGTTTGTATCTAACATATGAAAGAAGAAAATCAAGTGAACAGTTGTAGAAAATCAGATAAACAACAGGAAGTCTCACATTTATCACTGATACAGACTTTGTAATCACACACAAGTTAAACTGATTATCTTTCTGTCCTTAAATTAGATGTTTCCAAGTCCGTTTGTTTTGGAGAATGATTGTCGTAGAGAGCGTTGAAGCGTCCTTTATCTCCCCCATACAGAAACAATGGAGAAACTACTTTCAGTTCCCCTTTGACAGTATGAGACAAAAAACACGTCTGTGCATAACCTCTATGAAGGAGATAAGTGGTCATTTTTGTCCCTCCAGTATCTTCCTGACGGCAGCTCTTGGTTTCCCCGAGGCCCTGATCCCGGTGCAGTTGTTGTGGGTGAATCTGGTCACGGACGGACTTCCTGCCACCGCTCTGGGCTTCAACCCTCCAGACCTGGACATCATGGAGAAGCCGCCGCGAAACGCCAAGGAGCCGCTCATCTCCGGCTGGCTCTTCTTCAGATACCTCGCCATCGGATGTGAGCATCCGCAGCCGTTGCCGTCGCGTCTTTGTGAAGTGCTTTGACTAAAACCTCTGGCGTGTGTTGTTCAGGTTACGTTGGGGCGGCGACGGTGGGCGCGGCCGCCTGGTGGTTCATCATTTCAGACGACGGACCTCAAATCACTCTGTACCAACTGGTGAGTCGCCGTCAAACTGCACGGCATCAAAGCGGTTTCATTTCATTCATTGTTGTCGTCGTCATAAACTTTATTTCAGACATTTACTTTGTCCGTAGAAATTAAAAGACGACAAAAAACTTTTAGAAATGACGATAAATTGTCAGATTATTGTATAGAATTATTGAAAAACGTGGCATTTTTTTAAGAACTAGTTGTGTTTGCGGCATTTGAAATCTATTGTATTTTTTGTCTTAAGTAATACCACAATTATATTATGCATCAAATAATCATAGTCATACTTTGATCAGCACAAGTGTTATCTGGACTCAAAAACACAAATGAAAAAGGCTTTTGTAACTAAGACAGTGGCATTATTAAAGGACAAATATTCTGCATTATTTGTACTGTTATTAGCCTTTAAACATGCTCTTGAGTACCTTTTTAGTTTGGCATCTCACGTTTTAAAATTAGAACGCTATTGTCTATAGAAGCTAAATTAACTGATTACTGAGTACTGGCTGCAGAAGGAATTACAGTGGTTAATAATGAACAACTGGAAAGTTTTTTTGGAGATGCCACGCTGTTTTACTGACTGTAATTAGAAGGGGGAAAGTTTGGCATTAATTTAAACCAGCATAGAGGATTCATGTGTTTTTGGAGCTTGTTGGGGAGAGGACTTTCTAAACGGGATCAATCAAACTAGCGTGAATGAAGCTAAATGCTACTATCCAGGTATGTTTTTGATGAGGGAACAAAAATGTCAATAGCATAATATGTTTCCTTTTAAACCAAAATGTCAAAAAGAATAAACACACTTTCTGACTTTTACCCCAGAGCCACTTCCTCCAGTGTGAACTCGACAATCCAGAGTTCGAGGGTCTGGACTGTCACGTGTTTGAGTCTCCGTATCCCATGACGATGGCTCTGTCCGTGCTGGTCACTATCGAGATGTGCAATGCCCTCAACAGGTCAGTCCCGCTATTTCCCGTGGCATTAGTTATTAGTTAGTTGGCAAATAGCCATGTTTCAAACAGATAATAATGATAACTTCTCTCCACGCTGACTTGATAAACCGCCGTCTTTCCAGTGATGGTGGCTTCATTTGTTGACCCGACAGATTTAGTGAAACAAAGCGAGCACACGTTAGCAACCAGCATAGAAACCAGGTCTAAACCACATACCAAGTCTAAACCAGGTCTAAACCACATACCAGGTCTAAACCAGGTCTAAACCACATGCCAGGTCTAAACCAGGTCTAAACCACATACCAGGTCTAAACCAGGTCTAAACCACATGCCAGGTCTAAACCAGGTCTAAACCACATACCAGGTCTAAACCAGGTCTAAACCACATACCAAGTCTAAACCAGGTCTAAACCACATACCAAGTCTAAACCAGGTCTAAACCACATACCAGGTCTAAACCACATACCAGGTCTAAACCACATACCAGGTCTAAACCGCATACCAGGTCTAAACCAGGTCTAAACCACATACCAGGTCTAAACCAGATCTAAACCACTTACCAGGTCTAAACCAGGTCTAAACCACATACCAGGTCTAAACCACATACCAGGTCTAAACCACATACCAGGTCTAAACCACATACCAGGTCTAAACCACATACCAGGTCTAAACCACATACCAGGTCTAAACCAGGTCTAAACCACATACCAGGTATAAACCAGGTCTAAACCACATACCAGGTCTAAACCACATACCAGGTCTAAACCACATACCAGGTCTAAACCACATACCAGGTCTAAACCACATACCAGGTCTAAACCAGGTCTAAACCACATACCAGGTCTAAACCACATGCCAGGTCTAAACCAGGTCTAAACCACATACCAGGTCTAAACCAGGTCTAAACCACATACCAGGTCTAAACCAGGTCTAAACCACATACCAGGTCTAAACCAGGTCTAAACCACATACCAGGTCTAAACCAGGTCTAAACCACATACCAGGTCTAAACCAGATCTAAACCACTTACCAGGTCTAAACCAGGTCTAAACCACATACCAGGTCTAAACCACATACCAGGTCCAAACCACATACCAGGTCCAAACCACATACCAGGTCCAAACCACATACCAGGTCTAAACCAGGTCTAAACCAGGAGTAAACCAGGAGTAAACCAGGAGTAAACCAGGAGTAAACCAGGAGTAAACCAGGAGTAAACCAGGAGTAAACCAGGAGTGAACCAGGACTATAAAAGCATTAACCCTGGACTAAACCAGGTCTAATTCAGGATGATATTTATATTTAGAATTAAACTAAGAAAATGTAAGTTACCCCCAGAAGAAGGGTTGTCAAAAGTATAAAAATCTGATTTTAAAATGACTATAGTATCAAAACTAAAAACAAAATCACTTAAAACAGGACAAAGTGTGAACTTTCCTGAACTGTTGTAGTCTTGAATAAGACCAAGCTAAACTTGTGTGAAAATGTTCAAAATGAGAGTCTATGGTCTCAAAAACGCAACACTGCTGGAGACTGATCTGTGCGTTTCATGTTCCAGTGTGTCAGAGAACCAGTCCCTGCTGCGGATGCCTCCCTGGGAGAACGTCTGGCTGCTGGGGGCCATCTGTCTCTCCATGTCTCTGCACTTCCTCATCCTCTACGTCGAGCCTCTGCCCGTGAGTCCTACTCCTGAACCTCAGCTGTGTTCAAAAGGGCTAATGATGCTAATAATCATGTTTGTAAATCAATGTTTAAATTAAAGCGTTTCTGAATCAGCACCAGACTGTAAACAATGACATTGACAGTTTAGCATGCTGGTTGCTAAAACATTTTTTGTAGAGCATGTGAAAGTTAGAATTACACATTTATAAACGTCCTGTTCTTAGACCCTCATTCTGCCAGGAAGAACTACAAAAACCCAGTGGGAAAAAGAGAAACCTTGAGAAGAACCACAGTGAAGAAGAGATAGATCCACAGATGGACTGTTATTAAAAAAAAAATCTTACAGTTCTTTCCTATTCACCCTTCAAACGTTTTTAGACAAAAACATTCTAAAATTCCAGAATCGAAGCAAAAGTGAAGTGGAACATCATGTGATTTCGGCGTCGCGGTAGAGCAGTGGTTAGCTCGCTTCACAGCAAGAGTTGGGATCAATTCCCGATGGGGCCTTTCCGTGTGGAGTTTGCATGTTCTACCCGTGTCTGCCCCTCAGTGGGACTTAAAAACATCAGCCTGAGGACAACGGGTAGAAATTAGCACTTGAGCTACAGCCTGGTACAATGCATCTCATGTGTATTGTGCATTATCCATCAAGTATCACATCTCCCCCTCCCCCTCTGTGCAGGTCATCTTCCAGATCACCCCTCTGGACTCGACCCAGTGGCTGATGGTGCTGAAGATCTCCATGCCCGTGATCCTGCTGGACGAGCTGCTGAAGTTCCTGTCCCGAAACTACCTGGAGCTGGGTAAACGCCTGGAGAGAGGAGCGCCCCCCAAGCGCCGCTCTCTGTCCCACGGCACCAACGGCATCTCCTGGCCCTTCGTGGCTCTGTCGCTGCCCCTGGTGCTGTGGGTCTACCTCCCCGAAAACACTAACCTGACCTCGCTCTGGCGTTGACCCCTTCACCGCCGCCCCCCTCCCCCACCCCACCCCCCCTGAGCACCGTGTGTGGAGTGGAGACATTAACACCATCGACTAACTTTTATCACGGGAAAAGTCGGCGTGGTGGCTTCCTAAAGCTTAGAACCACTGAAATGACGACGTTACAAAACCGTTTGCAGAGACTGACGACCATAACATGTTTTTATTTGTCTATTTTGAGCCGATAGATTATAAGCAGAGGTGTTAGAGTAGCCAGGGAGTGTGCTCCAGTAAGAGAAACGTTACTTCAAATTAATATTACTCGTGTAAAAAGTGGTAACACAATTAATTACTCAAGTAGGGCTGCTTTTAGGGGGTTGGCATGATGCTAGCTCTGAAAACGATTAGGTATCTCCTTGATTTGATAATATATCTGACCCAAAGTCCACTGGCAACTAGTCGACGGTGTATTTATCAGTAAAAAAGGCAGATTAAACTCACAGTTCACTCCCGAATATCAAGATAACTCGCTTCATACCTTCTTTTCTGCTGCTGTGAATATAAAATCCTATAAAATTCCTCCAAAAAAACGGGTCGACTAATGAATATTTTGGTCGACCCGGACGTCATCAACCAATTAATCGACTGAACGACAAAAGCTCTACTGCTCTACAAGTAAAAAAGGCATTTGGACAAACATCTACTTGAGTAACTGGGGTCTATTTACAGGGAGGATTTGAACGAGCAAATCATAAAATAAGGCACAAAATCTTGATGAGAAACTACAAGTCATATCTGATCGTAAGGTACAAGAAACGCAAATGTTCTAATCATTTATTATCGTCAACATGAAGCTTTTGTCACTGGTAGACTTCCGAAGGTTACTCAAGTAAAAGTAAATAACTGTGTAAATGGAACTTGCTATGGAAGACGGTATTTGGCTTTGTAAAACTGTTTGTACTGAATGTCGGGGGGCTACGTACGGTACGACGACTGACAAAGACGTCCCGGGTTTTATTTAAGGCGCTCTTCTTTTTGGTCCCATTTTAAGCAAGTAGAAATATAATGATTACAGAATAGGTTTAAGAGCTGTACAGAGAATTTACAAAGCTATTTTATAACTATGACTATTTTGTAACTTTGGGGGCGAGAATGTAGTGGAGAGATGATGCATTTTAGGGGAGCATAGACTTCAAGTGATTGGTCTGTTTTTAAAGTCAGTTTAGAAGGAAAACACTTAACAAAGAATATATAATTAAGTTCAATACCAATTTGGAGGTTAAGATGCTGAATAGAAGCTCAAATTCCTATCACAAATGTCTCAATTGTCATAAAAAAAAGCTATTTGTAATTCTAGTTGCTGCCAGTTTATGGTATAATGATAATTGTGGAAAAAGAACAAAATATCAGACAAAAATATCTCCCAGCAAAGCGTTTTTTTCTTGTTTCTGGCCGGCAATCTACAGTACCGTATTTTCCGGAGTATAAGTCGCACCAGCCAAAAAATGCATAATAGAGAAGAAAAAAACATAAATAAGTTGCACTGGAGTATGAAATGCAGTTGCAAGAGTGAAAATAACAAATAATATCATATAAGTCGTATAAGTATATAAATATAAGTGAAACACTATGAAAAAAGGTGCAAACTATGAAAAAAGGTGCAACTTATAATCCGGAAAATACGGTAAATATAAAATACAAATGTCAAAATATCATCATTAAATTGAGAAGTGTATGAGTATAAATATAATTATGTAACAAGTGGTCTAAAATGTCACGCTTCTGTCTTAAACGACACATGTGAAGAGGAAACCAAACGTCAAGTCTCTCGTGTTGTCCCATCGAGCTGTTTACGCCTGTGTTTACGGTCGTTTTACCGCGGCAGACCAATGACTTGAAGTGTATTTGCGTGCACGTGTTCGTCCGTTCTCCATGCATCTGTTGTTCTTTTCTGCTTTAGGCAGAGCACAGCTACCTCAGCGCTGTTAGACCACCATCACCACATCGTCTTAAAAGTACAATTTCATACGCTTAAGGACAAACCAACCAGAAATCAATCATACGTGTGTGTATACAAACTCACCAGGATGTTTTAAGTGACCCGATAATAGACCTTTCCAGAGTTTGCATTAGCCACTACCATTCCAGGAGTTAGCGTTAACGTATTCTCAATGGGAGAGTTAGCGTTAGCCTCCGAACATGGAAAAACCAAGGTTGTTGTTTTGTGTAGATTGTCACCATTAGCGCCTAAATTAGCCTACATGCTAACAACCTTGTACCAAACATGTCTTAAATCTGTTATTTCTGGACAATAATGCACCTAAAACATAACGGGCCACAACAGTTTGACAATGAAATGTATGTTTTTGTTTCAACAAGCGCCACAAATCCTACTGTAAAACGTGAACTTTATAAAACAAACTTAACTGGCAAATGAGATAAACGTATAAAAGCAACCGTCTGCAAACGACACAATAACCGTCTTGTGTTTGCTGCTCCGTTAAAACGAACGTGATGGAGCGTAAACACGAGTACCACGAGCGCATCTAAACGCATCACTCCTGGAAGGGTCTATTGTGTTCGGGTAGTTTCAACTGTAAAAGGAAAGAAGTGCGACTTATACTGAGCTAATATCATTCTGTATTTAAAGGGACAGTCCAGTATTTTGTAAAAAGGGGAGTAAAGTTTGTAGGATTTGACGGGAGCAATAACACACGTCTTTATAAACAACATAATGACTGTGAAATTGTCTTTACATCCAAATAGTCATGATATTGTATTTTTTACTTACATAATTATACAGTTTTTGTGTGTTATTGCGTCCGTTATTTACTTCCTCATAGCTGTATTGTAAACGCTGCGCTGCCCCTTTAAGATTCACATTGTTATTTATTTCCAGTGTATTTTGTGGTTGGTTGAAGCGAGAGGACCAATGTGTTACGTTTTAAGTACCGTAAACATGTTAAGGGTGTTTTTATGCTATGTATTCTTTTGCAAATACATTGTTTTGGGTTTGTTTTCTTGTTCGTTTTAACATACTGTCTTATTTATCACATTTAAAATATAGTTATGCTGCAATCATGGGACGTAAACCCGCTCGCTCATGAATACTTTACAATCTCGTCTGTTTGTACAAGTTAACTGTGAATTTTTGTCGCCTCAAATAACAGTTTTTTTGCTTCTGCTCTCCATCTTTGACACACACTTTGACGAGAAAGCGACCTCTCGTTTAGAAAAGGAGAACTCGGCATTGATCAAAGTTGGGGTTTTTCTGTGACTGCAGCATAATGTTAACGTAAAAAATGTGCACATACTGTACTTGAACTTGTAAAAAGGCACATGTCGGAGGGACTGTATAAAATGTACATAGCACACTGACTGTAAAGGCTTCGACACAGACTTGAACCTGTCACTGTTGTTCTCCTCCGGGGGGCGCCGCATGAACGCTACCGTAACACAAGAACTAAAAGGTGAAGAGTGGGAGTAACTAAACTTAACTGATTAAGATAAATATTGTGAAGGTGCATTTAGCAGCCAGATTGTACAGTGTTTTGAAAAGTCAAGGTTTCCAACTTAAAAGATGGCGGTTGCGTACATAATTTGTTTTGATTACGACAATGCACAAATGTTTTAGCGGCTCAATTGTGATACAAAGGCAAAATATGTCAAATAATTAAAAAAAATATATATATATACATTATAATCGAGTTGGTAGGTATCTCTGCACATGAACTTGAGCACAACATTCTCACATTGTGGTTTCAGGCTCCAATTCTGTATCAAAAATGTTGAGTTAATCTGATTTAAAACGGGTGATTTATTATTTTTGGCAGTATTGTGTAAATATTTTTGGAGGGAATACTTTTTCTGGAATTGGATGGACACTTTAAATTGAGAAAAATAATAATAATTCGATGTTTGACTGTATGAAATGGGGGAGGGGCCTATTTAGAACCACAACATTGACACTATTAGACCTTTTAAATTCACTGTATGCACCTTTTACTACACATACTTTCGGGTGCTGTTCGAGTTACTCCCACTGACATACTTTCACTGTACAGCCTAATGATGTTATGATTTTATTTGCATGGGATTTCTTTTGTCAATTTTGTCATAACCCTATTAAAATTAGAGCAATAATAGTGAATAATGTGTTTTAATGCTTATGGTACAATGTGAAAGATGATTGTTTGGAAATGCCTTTAAATAATTGTCACAAGTGCCAGGATCCTGCTGAATGGATTTGAGATATTTATTTTCAGAGATGGACATTAGAGTTGAACTGAGGTCGACACAATAAAAATGTACCTAAGGGAAGATTTGAATGTTGTAATTACTAATTAGCCATATGGATTTGACCTGGGCTTTCTGTGTGGCGTGGAATGGTTTGGATTGTTTGGTTTTTTTTAAATAGGAGATGCAAGTGATATTTTACGGCTATATTTACACTTAGCTTTTAATTATTCAAGATTTGTGGTGTTTCTTACCAAGTAAAGGCTCAGGCTCGGCCTGTAGAAAAAAAGATAAATGTACTTGTGTAATGTCAAATTAAATGTATCAATTTAACTGGTCATTGTCCTCTTGGTTGCTCTTCAGACTCGAGACATGGGTTTTTAGAAATTTACATCATTAAATTGAAAGTGCATATGACGGGTTAGAAGACCACACATTCCCTATTTTCATAAACATAAATTATTATTTTATAAACATAATTTAACTTCAGTTTTTCTATTTTTATTTGTCTCATTTGCATATATTAGCTTTCAAAATTTGTGTTAGCGGTAGCATTGACTAACAGAAGTGTTCATCTCGTTTGTGACGTCCAGCTCTCTGGTCTGTGGGATCTGTCCCAGTGCGGACGCTGCAAAAACTCTTTGGAGACAGAATTGGACAGGAACTGGAGAAGTAGCAACACATTTTACAGAACAGATATTTATTTCTTGACCTTCAAGTATCAATCACTTTTTAATAGTTAATAGTTTTAGCGGTTCTTCTCAAACTCGTGCTTCAGAGCTGCTGCTGCTCCTGGACTGGTCAGTTTGTTCTGCAGAAAGAGCATCTCTGAGCTGAGCGCCTCCTTCAGCAGCTCCAGCTTTTCCTCTTTGTGCATCTACAGCTCGGTCCTTATCTGGACACAGGTGAGGTCTTCTGACTGACCGCTGCTCTCTGGGCCTTCAGAGCCTGGGGCAGCGCATCAGTTTCTCCACATCTTTGTAATCTGTGCAGCTCCTTCTCTCCTCCTGGACACTGCTGCTCTGGATCATCTCTAGGTTGAGTTGCTCCTCCTTCCTGAGCAGCTCCTGGAGCATGCTCTCTGGGATGTCATGTCGGCTCATCTAGGCTCATGTCGCTGTCTCCTACTCCTCTGCGCCTTTATGGACTCCAGGTGGTCCCTGGATTTATTCTATTCTAATAATTGTTGTCGTCGTTTCTTTTAATGGCGGCTGGCAGCCAACTGCAAAGGTGCATCTACCACACCTACTTTATTCTTTAGACTTCATTCTTTACCATAAATGTATTGGTTGTGTGTAAACTGTTCTTGCCTTTTTTATGGAACGTCACATATTGATGACATAACAGAGGGATTCTGTTTTAGAGCTCAGCTCTACTTCACAAACTGGTATAAAACTGTCAAATATTTACCACACAGACTATCCCAGACAAAGTAAGAATAAAGAAATGTGAACCCATCATATGCACTTTCATTGATAAATGTAACTTAAACCTTTACAAGAGAAGAGTATTTTACACCTTCAACAGGCTGAATGAACTAAAATAGTCAAATTTACACAGATTTTGACAAATACAAATGTGTGTACACCATGTACTTAAATATATTCTTTTTTTTTATAGAAAATTATCAGTTCTCAAAGTGTGTAAAATACTTTGTCTTTAGTTTTTAATCAGGTACTTTGATGTTTGTTTGTTCCTGTATCTGCTTTAGCTGGAGCACTTCTTCCACATCTGAGCTTTGATGAGAGTTTGAAGCTGTCATAAACATCACTTGTGTCTCCTTCAGTTCCTTCACTCACAGCCTCTTCACTCATTCTTACTTTTGCCTTTCTCATTCTTCTTTTCTTTCTTTTGCAGCGAGGTTCAAGTAAAGCCCAGCTCCGCTCCTCGTTCAGTTCCTTTTCTTCTGTTTTCCTTTTGTGTTGTGCGTGTGTTACGTGAGCAGCAAAACTTAACCATGTTCAAGCCACAAATGAACCATTTTGCAGATCTTACAGTGTACAGTGGAGCATGCCGCCGCTTGGTTTGAAACTCGTGAAATAATGTGTCCAAAAGGTAGTTTCAGACTGTGCTATTGTCGATGTAAGCTCAAATCATATTTTTAAAAGGAAATAATTTTATGTAACGTTGAAAACCAAACTGATTTCTGTTTTTTTGCACTGATTTTGTGCATTATAGATCAGTGGCAGAAAGTACTGTATTTTCCGATTGTACGATATATAAACGTGAATAAAACTACATCATGAGTTTCTGAACCATGTCTGAATCTTCTTGAATGATGAGCAATGAAGAAAATAATGGTGGATAAAGTCTGATCATTGTATTAAATGAGGAGAATCTTGACACAGATAATACTTTTATTTTACATTTTTAAAAATATATGTACAAAACATTATAAACAACTGTTTTTTTGAAATGGTAACACTTCCCCCAGTTTTGAAAAGACACATTTAGCATTTTTACACTTAAACATATGACAACTTGACAAAAAAATGATCATTACTATAAACACATAGTTTTCCTTAATATTCCACATTTGCTTTCATCATTTTTGGGGCCAAATGCAATGACTAAGGCAGAATCAGTATTTCCCATTAAACGAAACATTAATACAACAAATTTTACTGTTGTAGCGACGAAAACGTTCGGCTTGAAGATAAAGCAGGCGGACTTTTTTACACCGAACGTTGTATTTAATCATTTGTCACATCAGATTAAGGAAAGGCCTAAAATTAGTCGTCAAAAGTATTGAAAACCAGGCACACAATAGAGCAAGTATCGTTATTGAAATAAATTGCGTAAAAAGGCCACATTTGGACCTTTCCTGATTCGTTTTGGACAGGACTTGACGTTTATCGGAACTAGTACAAGACCACGTGATGAACCGCTTTCATTTTGTGTCGAAAATTACATTCTGTTGTCTAAAAAAAAGCTGTGTTTTTCAAATTGTGGCAGAATCTAAATTGGTATCGCTTAGTTTTGACATTTTTAGTATTGTGACAGCGCTACTGCAAACATAGATTTAAAGAGTATTTGTGCGGTCCGTTGTTTAAAAGCATTACTTTAGAAAGCCGCAGTACTTTCCTCAGTCTGTGATAGTAAAGTAGTTTTGTTTATAAAAAGCAAGACTGGCCTAAGTCTGGAAAAAAAACTTTAAAGACAGGAGCAGAAGAGCTTGAAACTTAAACCAGTTTAAGCTTCCATTTGGTGTTAAAAAATAATAATATATATATAAAGAGAAAAGACGCATGCAGTGATATTTGTTGTTGAAAGGCGAGCTCTTTACTCTTTACCAATTGTACTTATGTTTAGATGCTGGCACACTAAAAATACAGAGGGGCTTTTGTAGATCTTATGTCGTTTTTGGATGAACTTGATCTGACTGAAAATTCACTTAAAAATTCTATCTACAAGATATTAAAGCTCGGTGTGTATAGGTGCTACTTTAAGGGGTGATCTTTACGTCCCTCATTACAGTGGATTAAATTAAACAATGAAACATCTTTAGGAGCAGATTCCAGAAATCCTAATTGTCGAGAGAGCAAAGTGACTAAAGAAAAAGGAGTATTGCCTGCAGTTCTTGCCTTAAAGCAGAACTAAAGTAACATTTTCTCATTATTTAACATCTTTGTAAGCCACTGTGATGGTTAAATATATATATCTGAGGCATTTGAAGTGTCCGTCGTCGCCCCCTGCTGTCTCTGGATGGAAAAAACAGCCTTGCATTGAAAACAAATCTCCTGAGAAACCGTCTCTTTTTTTAGATTTGGCAACGTGAAATGTTTTTATATGTGATTATACCGTCTTATTATGATAACAAAAGAAAGAAGAAAGAAAAAGCGCTTTTGCGTCTGTTCTCTGACAGTGTATTTTCACATGTGAGCTGCAGGGGGAGCTCTATCGCCCGCGGTTACTTAGTTCTGCTTTAAGTAACAAAATCGAGCGCTTCCATTTCCACTTCCACAACAGACCGCTTTTCCCAAATCGAACCGTTCTGCCCCTCCTCCGTCCCGCCCCTCCTCCGTCCCGCCCCGCCCCCCGGGGTCACTGCATGCCGAACCACTGCTCCTGGTCGCCCCACTGCGCCGCCTCGCTGTCGCTGCCCTCCAGCTCGCCCTCCTCGCCGCTGCCCTCCATGTCGTCCCCGTCCAGCTCCACCGTGGCGTCGGTCGGGCTCTCCTCCTTCTCCATCTTCTGCATGCCCTCCAGCGACTTCTGATCGTTCGGGTCCAAGCTGCGCCGGGGGGAAGAAAGGGAACGGAATGAGAGCGGAAGACGACGAAGTGCTCGGGTTTAAATACAGCTTTACGGGACGAAATGGTGAAGTGAAATCATCATGTGTTATAAAAACATGGATTCAAGGAGAGAAGAACTGAAGCGCTCCTTTTTCAGCGGCGGAAAGTGACAAAGTACAAAAGTAAAAGTACTTTTCTTGAGTAAAGTACAAATGCCTAAAAATGTTACGCAAGTACATGTTACAGAGGATACTTTTTACTTAACTACATTTAAGAGCAGGTTCTGTACTTTCTATCATTGTCTTTCCATGTCAAGAAGATTATTCAGTTAATCAATAATCGTGATTATTTAGGGCACAATGTACGTAATCGTAATATCGATAATCTTGACATTTTAGAAGAACAATTTTTTTTTTTTTTCAATTCAATGAATAGAAAAGTGACAATTTTCTAACTCATTTTAACCTACAGACGGTTTGAAAACATACAAGGTGACTTTCCTAAAACAAGATTTACCAACGGAACAAGTACGTTTTGTCACTATTTCAAGCACAGAAGCATTTTTGATGAACGATGAAGTTAGAAAACGCACATCATCTTCTCATTTTAGGATATTTTATGCTCGTTCCATTGAAAATATCTCATTCAAAGACGGTCAAAATATGGTGAAAACAAGATAAACACTTATTTTATTAAAGTATTATCTCATTCTAGAGGTAATGTGGTGTTTACCTCAGAGCGATGCTGTACTGATCCATGGCCTCCTGATAGTCGTTCACCGCCACCAGGAAATCTCCCAGCATCCTGTGCAGCACGCAGTCGCTCTGATTGGCCAGTGCGTTTCTCAGGAGAGCGATTCCCTCTTCGTGTTTCTGCTCTCGGCCTGAAATAAACACACACAACATTACGTTTCTCAGTTTGTTTGAGGAAGTTTGTCACACAGATTGTTCCAGATGAGCAGGTTTACATGTCATTATTATTATTTGTTTCAAAAAGACCCTCTGGTAATTTTTTATCATAGTTTTAAGCCAGTCAAGTGTTAAAAGTTGAAAATTACAGGAACCGTTGTTATGGAAAAATAATAATAAGAATCTGGCCCTCTGCCTGGTTTCAATTTCGATTCAATTCAATTTATTTTTGTGACGCCCAAAGTCACAGCCTGACATCTACATGTCTGGACACCTTCACACCAGAGCAATCAGCTGCTTTTGTTCTTCAGAGCCGGTAAACTTCCTGCCTTCCCATTCGAATAAAAGGAACCACGGGTGTCCAGGACGAGCCTGTTGTCTCTAAGGTGTCGGCGGTCAAAATGTAAATGTAAACCCTGTATCTCTGGTTGTTTGTTTGAAGAGTAGATTGAACTGAATTGACTCATTGTTGCTGCCTTCACTTCACACAAATATATATGTTTTAGCTCTTACTAGTTTATTATATGTTATATTGTGACATGAATAATGACGATTATTGATAAACCAAATAACCTTGACCTCCCCAAAAAAATTCTGACAGTTTAAACAATCATTCAACAAATAAAGGTGTCATCAGGCAGTGTTATTTGTCAAATCATAACTATTGTGTCATTTATATGGCTTTTGGCCCTTGTTTACAGTACGGTTGCTAGGTAACATCTGCTGCTCATGTCCAACCAGGAAGAACAATTATAAACTTCATCAAAAGAGTCAAACTGGGGGAAAATAGACCACATTTATAGTCAAATCTTGAATATGATCATGTTAACTGTGTTTTAGTGAAATACACTTTGAACTTGGAGGATCGCCATGACGACTTACTCAGGAGCTCCGCCTTCTTGACCACGGCCTTGGTGTAGTCCGGTCTCTGGGCCAGGGCCTTGTCCAACAGGGTCTTGGCCTTCTCCTGGGTCACGGGGTCCTCGAGGCAGACGGTGGCGAGGATGGTGAGCGTCTGAGCGTTGGCGCCCAGAGTCTTGTAGATGTTGTTGGCCATCCCCATCGCCTCGCGGACGCCGTTGGACGCCAGGTAACAGTCGATCAGGCCTGGAGGAGCGCACAGCAGGGGGCTCGGTCATTACACGATCGTGAGAACCGAAAATATAACACACGCGATGATTTTAGAAGCAACATTTTAATCAATATTTACTCCGGAATGTACTTTTTAATAAACGTTTGCATCTGGCTGCTTTACACATTTACATCCGAGAAGTATTCACAGCGCGTCACTTTTCCACATTTTGTTAAGAGTTTGATTCCAAAATGGATTCAATGATTTGCCGCAAAATTCTACAAACAATAATGACCCGATAATGACAATGTGAAAGAAGACAGACGTATTCACAGCCTTTGCTCACACATTGATCAGAGTATGATTGTTGTTGTTGATTGCTGTAAAACAAAATGGCCGTAGCAGTTCTGTAAACATCTAACGTCAGGAGCATTTATTAGTCGTCAAATACTCTGGCACAATATCTGCTTTTTTATTGTTTACTTTTGTGGCTACTTTGTGTTGCAACCCTGGAATTTCCCCCATTGCGGGACAAATAAAGGCTTATCTTATCTGATCACATTTGAGTGTAAAACGTAATGCATATGTCAATCTGGAGCCAAGTCATTTATTATGAGAAAAAATAACAATTTAACGATTATTCACGATTACTGAGACCAAACAACAGCAACAGCTTTCATTTCCTTTTATTCCCTAATTCCTCAAGTTTGTGACCAGTTTAGTGTCAAAAAGCGCCAGATAAAAAGGAACTTAATTCTTCTATGGTACAAAATACAACAAAATATTAAGAGACTTAAATCCGCTTCAAAAACGGTCATGATTATTACTCTTTAGTTCTTACAATTATTTAAAAATAAATCACGATCATTGATGAACCGGATAGTCTCTACATCTTTATTTCGATGAGATGAACAGGAGTCGTACCTTCATAGCAGTCGAGTCGACACGGAGCCAGACGCATGGCTTCTCTGAAGTGAATGATGGCCTCCTGCACTCGGCCCATGTTCCTCAGTGCTGCCCCCTTCAGGAGAAGCGCCTGCACACTGTTACTGTTCAGCTGAATGGCCTTGGCCCCGAGGTACAGCGCACGAGAGTATCTCTTACTGTAGAAGCTGTGACAACTGACACACACAAGAGGAAACTAATACAACACAAGTCATAAAGTTTGTAGTCCACAAATGTACATGTTTTTCACCTCACAAAAATACTATAGGCGCAAACTGATCAAAATCTACTTATTATGGCTGTATATTTGAATAAACTCCTACGACTCCTACAATTTACTGCATGTCCTCCCTTCTCTCTTATCCCCCATTTCATGCCATCTTTCCTGTCTAATAAAGCCTACGGGCAACAAAATCTTTAAAACAAAAAAGTGTATATTGTGATACACATGTTAGAGTGATATGACCCAAGTGTTATTTGGACTGACCCAGAGATGACCCAGGGCTCGGCGTGTTGGTCTGAAATGTTGAACAATCGTCCTCCCAAAACCTCCACATCTTCTAAATGTCCTTCACGAGCCATGAGATATCCATATACATCCATACCTACAGACGGTGTGAAAACATACAAATATAAGAATGAGGGGCAGCTTTGAACACCTTTGAGATTTGACTCCATATTCAAAGTTTGCATATCTTCAAAACAATGTTCACAATATATCTAAAAGTATATATACAAAGCCCTTCAATCAAAGCTTCACACCAACACAAAGAGAACATAAATACATCTTACCTTTGATTAAATAAGGGTCCAACATTTGTGCTTGTTCAAATTTGAGAATGGCATTTTTCGTGTCTCCCGCTCTGAAGTAAACATCCGCCAAACTCACCAACAAATCCACATTATCTCTCAACAGAGACTTCTTCTCCAAAGAGCTGAAACAACAGTTCAGTTTCATTTAGCTTGATAGTGATTAAGTGTGTTAATATATTTGTAAGTTATATATAAACATTTGAAAGTGAATTTTGGCTTTTTCCGACCATGTTGACGATAACGACATTAGCATCACAGATAATTTAGTAAATGAATGAATTTAATTTATGCATGCCTTATTTGATTTGATATACTTTGCTATTACCGATATTATTATTCAGTGTTGTTCAGTACTGGTATTACTGTTGGATGTTAAACTTTATTCAAACGCAGGGCTTTGGAATTAAAATTGCAACCATTCCCATTGCAAATGAGTTTGGATCTGGATCAAAACTGTGATTGATATTGGTCTGAGCAGACAGGGGGTGCTGTTGTTACCATATGGTGTTGATGGCCCTCTGGTTGTCCCCTACATGGATGAAGGCGTAGGCTTTGATCCAGACCGAGAGCCAGTCCAGGTTTGGGATGGTCTGAATCACATCGATCGTCATAGAGGCCACTTCAGCCCCTTTCACTGACAGTGACAGAAGACCTGCAGGCAAGAGAACACAAATATGAACTGTGTGACAATAAACTGTATTTTAGAACAATATATTGTCCCAGCCATAGTTATAACTTTTTGTAAACCTAATTTTCTCACCAATGATGGCGTCTAGAGCGAGAGGGCACTGCCTGAGCACCTCTTTGTAGCTAGTCACGGCAGATCTCTCCAGACCAGCTTTTCTGTACAGGTTTGCCAGCATCATGTTGATCTGGAAATGACACACAAGACGACTTCAGGTACAGCACAGCCAAAGCATGACTTACAGTCATCCTCCTTTAAAAGAGTTCGTTCAATCAAAGGAATAATAGAGGATTTTTGGCGCGCAATCTGAGTCTCATTTCCTTTTGGCGTGGACAACCGAGTAGTTCTCCCACATGTCAATCATTCCCTGCGTGCTACTGCAGCAAAAAATCCTCTGTTATTCCTTTAAATTATAAATTGTTGTTAGAATTCTTTAATGATCGAGCCCATTATGGTCACATTTATATATAGCACTTTTCTCACACATTCACACACATTCATAGAGCTGTGTGCACAGATACCGGGGGTAATTAAGTGATGACGCTATGAAGAGACACCATTATTTAGTATTTCATTAAAATGCTAATCTAGCAATTAAGAATAAACAACAATTGGTTTATTTATGCCACGTATCAATAACAGAATAACATTGTGGCTCATCGGAGTCTTAATGTTTCTATGGGAAGTGTTTATTGCCAAAATGATTCACAAATCTGCTGTAAAGACGTTTCTTGCAAGGCAGTCACAGCAGATATCGGGGGTTTTGAACGGCTTTTCCACGACTTTATGCAGAAAAGATGCACGGACTAAAATCACTTAAAAACCTAATATTTAGTGCAGCATCATAACTACACACAGGGATGGTTTCATGCATTCACAAGCCATGTTTCTGTTGTTAGAATATTTCTTTGAGTCCATTTGTTGTTGTATAAATGTCAGAACCATAGCTGACAGGAAACATTTGGACTGTTCTGATATTTTACCAGTTTATGCAGATTTTCTTTGGCGTTTACATTTGTTTACATCAGCGACTGGACTCAAGATGGCACAGGTGACGTGTCTGGCATGAACTGATACTAGGCCAGTTTACCTTTGGTGTTCTCTGCCTTGAAGGAATCCCATCAAGCACCGCAATGGCATCTTTGTCTTGTTTCAGGATTGTGTAGCATTCAGCAATCTTGTACTTCACCTCAATTTCTGATGGCAAACTCTAAAATAAAACAAGCAACATACAGTAATTAGTTGTGGGTGAAATTAACCAACAATAATATATATATTTTTATACCAGACAATACAACAGAAATGTGTTAAAACGTGTCTTCAAAGTTATTATCAAAAAATATGAACTGTAAAAGTTGGTAGCATTTGTTTTTTTTAAATCATTAACTATAATCAAATGTTGCATATCTTCAAAACAACATTCCCGATATTATCTACATTTCCATATATTGCCCACCTCTAACTGCAATAGATGTTTCACTTCCAATGATCTGATTTATGGAAAAATGCCATTCAAATAAAGGTTCCAGATGTTGCTGACCTGTGCTTGTATGCTGGCTGCAGCTCCTCCGGTTGAGGTCCGGACTTTGGAGGTTTTGCTGAGCACTTTCCTCATCTGCAGGGCCATGGTGTATTTACAGGCTGCGTGTCTGTATTCTTTGTCATGGAAGATGGCGTCTGCGTTGTAAACCAGCAGCTGGTACTTCTGTGCCGGAGTGAACAGCTCTCTTAAATCACAGGGAAGATGGTTTATCTCCAAACACATCAAAGTTTATTTATGTAGCAGATTACAACCACAGATGAGGAACAGGATGAAGCTGCTGAAAGCCAGTATCAAGGACAAGCAGAAGTGTGTGGAATTATTTCACCATCGACCGGATGTACAGTAAAGAGAATCTTAATAATTGTACTCACAAAGGAAAAAGAAGGAAAAAGAAGTCGCCTAAGAAAGTACGTAAGCAAGTAAAATAAACTATGTAAACAGTAACTTTCTGGGCGTAACGTATGTAATGCAAAAGACAAAACATTAAATAATGCGCAACATTTGGTATATACTGTATGTATATATATATCAAAGAATAGACAGAAAATTAGGTAAAGTAAATTATATCTGAAGGAGCAAGGAACTTACAAATAATTTCATGTTGTCAACATAAAGCTTTTGTTGTAATTTGTGTAATGTAATATTTTAAATGTGTTTCTTAAACTTTAGGTGGAATAGGCTATTTAACATACGTAACAATGTAACTGTATTAAATGTGTTATTACATTTTCTTTTCTAACAAAATAACTTTATTAATTTCTAACTTGGTAGGGAGGATGTATCATTGGAATGAGCAATGGCATTTTGGAAAAGGTGGTTCAAGGCAGTTGGAATAGCTTTACCGAGTTTATGATATTCTCTATGTGTATAATAAACCAAATTAAATTGGTCAAAAACCAATGAACCTGGAACCCATGAGCCAAAGTTTAGCTAGAATACAAAATCCAGTACAATTAATGTATATTGCATTTGTTGATACATCTAGCTGGTTAGTAAGCGACAAGTCACAAGAAACAACATTTATAATACCAACACATATTAGAATATTTACTGAACAGATACAGAGTTTACACAAGCTGGCTAGAGGCGTTTGAATCAAAACAAGATAAACATGAGACTGAGCCAGTGTGTTTTATACTCACGGGTTATTATTGCTCATCGTCAGCAACAAACTGCTCAAAACCCGGACATTTGAGTGAAGTCCAGCAGCGGCCATATCGCGGACATGGTCTATGGCACTCATTCTGGCACGAGGCAAAAGATCTATTTAAGTTTAGCGCCTGAAAATGTGCAAAGTGAAGACTTGTAAACAGCTAATGCTAACAGCTAGCAGTTCACTTCTAACGTAACAAATATGGCGCCCTATGCACTTCCTTCCGATTCTGATGCGTTCAGGAACTCTGTTCAGTCTGACAGTGACAATGTACCTTAAAATGTGTTGTTTATTGATCAAATATAGCAATTCATTATTAATCTAGAAATATGTTGTATTATATGATGTGTATATATTTTGCGTTTTATGTCAAATAAATACACACGTATAACATTACTTTTTTAAATAGTTGAATTGTGTTTTTTTTTTCCTGGTAGACTTGAAAGCCTCTTGTGTTCATTTGCTGCAGTCTTTTCTCTTGTACTTTTCCTTCTTGTGCCTTTTATCTTTTTATGCACGTCTATCATTAGTGTTTTATTATGAAAAAGAATAATAATGAAAACAAATGTGTAACAAATATGTAGTGACTATTTGTCAAATAAAGCAAACATACAGTCAAGAGGTGCCCTACTTCAGACTTTTACAACCAAATGAATTCATTATGAAGCACAAGGGTAAGTCTCTGTATTCACTGTCAGGATAATCCCAGCCGTAACCAGCCACAGAGCAGAACCTCCTCAACTGCTGAGCGTCCAGCCAGGAAAACACCAATCGTAAGCTTAAGAAACACACACGTCAAGTCTAAACCAGGAAAAGCCAGGAAAATACCTATAATAAACCATAATCACATTACTCTTTTTCAAAAACAATAGTATCCTGTGTTGCTTATGTCACATATCATTAGAATAGTCCTCAGTGTCATGGATCATAAAGCAGTCGTCTGGTTTAAGGGGCTCATCACTGGTGGTCTTGAGAAGGGAACACGTCCTCCTGCTCTGGATTCTGGTTCTCCTGATCTTCTTTGGCTCTGGAGTCGACAGGAGCAGGTCTGAAGTGTTCAGGTGATGGTTCTGAGGCCTGGCTCAAGAAATGTCAGCACGTTCTTCTTTAAAGTAGGCTCCTGTTCAGGCCGGGACCCCCAAAAAAAACATAAAACCGACTAGGGGACCCCCACAACAAAATTAAATCAGTCGCCTCTGAGGGCCGAATCAACAATGTCTGTGGTGGCGATGAAGTCAGACAATGTCTGTGGTGGCGAGGGACGATGTCCCAGGGTCCTCTGTCCTTAGACTCTCCTTCTCGGCCAGGAAAAACTACAAAAAAAACCTCTGGGAAAAAAAGCAGATGAGGGACCGTCTGAGTCGAGCTGGACCCACTCTTCAGGCAGATGAGGGACCGTCTGAGTCGAGCTGGACCCACTCTTCAGGCAGATGAGGGACCGTCTGAGTCGAGCTGGACCCACTCTTCAGGCAGATGAGGGACCGTCCACATAAGTTGTTTAAGCAACGGAGTGAGCCAGGGGCAAGCAAAGCAGCTGGTTGGCTGCTCGGCCCGTCACTCCTCCCATCCTCGCCTTATGATTGGGCCTCCCAGTGTGGCTCGGTCCCTTTACCAGAGCAGAGCAGAACCACAATGAAGACCCCGTCCCTCTCCCGTCCCTTTGGGGGACGAGGGGTTTCCCCTCTGACGGTCTTTTACTGAGGAAAAGACTCGACATTGGTCTATTGGTCATATATATATATATAAAATAACTTATTGGTTATAAATATATATATATATAGCTTTGAAGGTAGAATTCAGTTTTTAAAACAGGCCTAGTCTAAAACAGGGCTATTCAGAAATAATAGGGTTTTAGAAATAGCCCTTTTTTAACTCTGATTATAGCTGGTTGGAATCATGTTATAAAGCACAAAGTCAATGGAAACTATTTTCACTAAGAAGGAGTCGAATTGATATTATTCAGCTATTTTCAGACAGTTATTTCTTTTGGGTAATGCCTAAACACAAATGTATGGGGAAAAATGTATTTCAAGACTTGAATTCTGAAATGATTGGATTATTTTATCCTTTAACCTTAGTATTCCACATTTGATCCGCATTTGATCCATGTTTGTGCAACATTTGATCCACATAGCGAATTGAAAACCCCTGTCTCCTGTCTGTCTGTCTGAAGCCTGGCAAAAGGTGTAGTGTATGCATATTGTTTAGTGTCTTGGGCCTTTGAAGCTTTTTTAATAGAGTTCATCTAAGGCACCCTGCTGGGGATAAACTAACGATGCTAAGACAACGAGCCAGATCATCTAAGGCATCCCCTGGTGGGATAGACCATCACGGTACAACGACAAAAAGCAAACGTGTATTGTATCGTCTGGAGTATGCTGAGGTGTGGGTGTGAGGTAGGGGTGTGAGGTAGGGGTGTGAGGTAGGGGTGTGGTGGGTCGGACAGTATCCAATCGAATTGGGTTTTCTGTCTTTTGAGGAAAGACGACACACCCAGGGGTGTGTTTTATAATATTGGGTTTTAAAAGAGGGGTTTGCGTGGTCAAGCAGTCTCTCCATTTTCCAGTACTTTATTGGTATAGACTCATTTGTTTGGTCCAGCCCCCATTGCTACATTGCTTCATTATGGAGAACAACAAGACGAAAAACCCGTAAGTCTGTATTTCATTTTATATTATATTATATTATATTATATATAGTATTGTGGTATTTATTATTATTATTATTTTTTAATAAGAGAGATTTAATAAGCGTGATCGAGGCAATAACAGTGATGATGGTAAGATTTATTATTCCTTAATCTACCGTCGATCATGTTTTTATGTTGTTGTTTTTTTTTGTTTTAAAATAGTGTTTTTTCTCTTCTGATATTTGTTTTATAGATTTTAAAATACCTCTAAAGAAATTTAAAGCTGTAAGCAGTACACGCTCACTGATTGTCACCAATATATCGCAGGCTGAATTCCCACGAGGTACGTTAGCTGTAGAATATTATGTCATTATAACATGCTAAAACTGTTGCTAACTACGTATTTTATCATTATAGGCCTATTTTTACGTCTAGGCCCTTTGAACGATGCGATACAGAAGAGGTTTTAAACGACAGCGTGATATTTTGCGGTGACGTTGAACCTGACGTTGAGCCCGTATATCTGAGCCCCGTCACATTTGAACTGCGGCCGAAAAATCTGAGGTGAGGATGACCCCCTATTATTTCCACATGTTTTAGCGGGTTATTATTCGTTGATTTAATCGTGCTAATACATCTTCCCAGCCTGCCACCCACACCCGGGGCTCCTCTGCCGACAGTCCTTTCACCTTTAAACGGTTTCACAGTCAGTGATACGTCCTTACTCAGCCTTCCCCTGCCTGAATTTCCACCCGTGGAAACGCCGTCAACACCACCACAGCCAGAACAACAACCAGCAGCTCTGCTTCAGCTGTCCTGGGAAGAGGTCAACAGTTTTTTAGCGGGGGCGTGTGCTGAGGAGATCTTGGACGTGCACCAGGGGGGTGCAGAAGCTAAGAAAATCCTGAAGGAGGCTGAGGCCGTTAATACAACACCCACGTAAGAACGCTGGATTGTATTACTTCTCGTTTTCTTTGTGTACATTAGCATTAAATGTACTTATTGGGGTTTTTTTTGTTTTGTTTTATAGAGGGGCTGTGTGTGACACGTCCTTACTCGGCCTTTCCCTGGCTGACTTTCCCCTGGCTGAATTTACACCCGTGGACACGCCATCAACACCAGTACAGCCTGAACAACAACCACCAGCTCTGCCTCACCTGTCCTTTGAAGACTTCAACAGTTTTCTTTTTACTGAAGAGGGCATTAATCAAGAAGAGCAAAATGGTAGGACTGCGTTAACCGTTTTACATACTCCTGATGTTGTGCTGCGGGACTGTATGGTATCTTCTCAAAGTCATCAAGAGGATCAAGAGATTAGTACAAATCTGTTTGATCGTTATCTCCAGAGGTCACCATTACGTGTCCGTACGCCTGAAAACATACCTGTGACTGAGGGGTATGAAGAGGGTTTTACCACTGTGTGGTTTGAGCAAAATTCATTGCCTGCCAGACAACCAAGTCGTGTAAACACACCCGCCTCATCACCCGATGATCTCCATAAAGAATCATTACTCCAGAAAGTACTGCTAGAGAATTTCGCTTTGAAAGCGAGGCTTGATCAATAATCAACCCAAAACAATTCTGATTTGGAAAAGAAAGTTGATCAATTAAGGCAAAACAATTCTGATTTGGAAAAGAAAGTTGATCAATTAAGTCAAAACAATTCTGATTTGGAAAAAAAAGTAATTGGATGACAGGAGCGAGGTGCTGCTGGCGTATATGAAGGAGCTCAAGGAGTACATGCTTTCAACACAAATGTGAAAATGGCAACACCACCTAAGACACCGCGTTTGGGGGGTGATTTTCTATTTAATACAGACATTCTGGACAGGATTAAGGATGAATATTACGAGCTCAAAACCATTTTGTTTAAAAAAAAATGTGCTGCATTTACAGAAGCTCTCTCCAAGGCCAACAAACATAAGAAAAAACATGAGAAAAAACAAAATAGAATATTTAAAAAAAACGTAACAACAAAAATTGCAGACGCATTAGAGGGTGTTGCTAAAGTGGTTGTCCATCTACCTCCAGCAATGGTGGAGACGGGAGATGGTAGTGGGGGTAATTTTAAGAACAACTGTGTAGTTGATGATTTATTGATGGACAATATAAATTCGTTTGTTGAGTCTCCACCTGAAATTAATCCAAATATCCCTAACCCTGAACTCCGTACTAACCCCCTTTGTAATGTACATGCTGATTTTGATGCTAGCATTGATTCGTGTGTTGTTGATTCGCCAATTGTAGAGAGGGGAGATGGTGTTACACAGTCTGGTGAGGGTGGTTTGAGTGTGCGTGAAATACCTCGTTTTAATGCACTAGAGCTCCGCAGGAATATAGATTTCAACGAAATTGACATTTCAGATCCCATTATGTAAAGCAAACAGGAGGCGAGTGGTTATCCGGCACATGTGCTAACAGCTGAAGACCGCAAACAATACATCCAAGATTATTATGAACGTGAAGGCATATCATTGGACGCTGAAAAAATTAGACCTAACAAAGCATTGAGGAATTTGAGCAAGTATTTTTGTAATACGTTATGGGGACGTTTTTGCATGCGTGATAATATGGCAACCACTGAATTAATAACAAAGCCTGAAAGATTTGCACAGTTAATGTTCTCTGATCAGTTTGATGTCCGCCAGTTTTTTTTTTCATTTCTGACAATGTGGCGTTAGTCCAGTGGCGTCATGGCCCGGGAAAGGGAGCGTGTGTAAAAGATGTGAATGTTTTTATTGGCGCTATGACAACAGCGTACGCTTGTCTAGAGTTTTGGCCAAACTACAAGAACGCGTGCTGTATTGCGATACTGATTCAGTCATTTTCACATCACGCCCGGGCGACTGGCAGCCGTCTATTGGCCCGTATCTCGGTGATTTAACTAGTGAACTAGCACCAGGTGATCATATTGTTGAGTTTGTTTTGGGTGGCCCAAAATGTTATGCTTACAGAACATCATTTGGGGAGCGAGTCGTCAAGTGTAAGGGAGTGAGTCTCACAGCCAGAAACTCTGCAGTTGTGACGGGTGAATCGTTGAAAGGCCTTGTCAACGCGTTTATGCTTAATCCAAACACCGATACTCATCTGACATGTGTCGCCGACACAATTGTGCGGGATAAAAAGCGTTTTCAACTGAGAAATCGGACAATTGTTAAGAAAGTAAGGATTGTGTATAATAAGCGCCGTGTTCTGCAGAATTACGATACCCGTCCTTATGGCTTTTGAGTGTGAATGCTTTGACCATAGATTTTTGCACCCATTTAGCTGCGTTGTTTCTGGCCCCTCCAACTGTGGGAAAACATATTTTGTAAATTTTTTTTATTGACAGACGGGCTCAAAATGATCTTGATAAAGCTATGGCCGAAATACTAGACATCACAGACATGGATGTGGGCGAAAAAGCTAAAAAATACGGGGTTATTTTACAGCGTTATCTCTCATTAGTGAGACAGGATGCACAAGAGAAATCTGTTTTGACATTATCTATGCCGTCTAACCCTAGTGGTGAAATTGATGTAAACGCTGTGCCGTCAGCCTCTGATGGCAGGACAGTTATTTCAGCAAACAACCAAGTTCGTAATTCTATATCTGCTTTAAAGACTCACTGTGGTGAACCTATTGACACACCTGATGATCCTATTGACACAGTTAAGCGTAAAAGAATATATAATCTTTCACCAGATTTTGTCACCCCCAAACGACGCCCTACACTAGCTGCTAAATGGTTGACTTTTTAATGTTTGGTTTTTTCATTCTATCTTTTGAAATAATTAGTGATTGTGTGTAAATATGACTGTTTTGTTTTTTCTTCTTTAATGACTTTGAATATTGAAAAAAGTATTAAACCTGTTTTTCTTATGATCATGTATTTGAATATGTTTTTTAATGTTTGGTTTTCATTCTGTCTTTTGAAATAATTAGTGATTGTGTGTAAATATGAATGTTTTGTTTTTTCTTCTTTAATTACTTTGAATATTGAAAAAAGTATTAAACCTGTTTTTCTTATGATCATGTATTTGAATATGTTTTCAATGTTTGGTTTTCATTCTGTCTTTTGAAATAATTACTGATTTTGTATGAATATAAAAATGTCTTTGAGTTGAAATAAATAAAAATTCTCAATGCTTGAACAGTTTATTTAACACACTGAACACATGTAAGATGGATATCACGACATACATAAACAGGGAGAATACGTTTAACAAAACGACACACCATTACATCATTACATGATAAATCAGAATCATACATGGTGATATATTTTCATAGGTTATCCCTTTCTGAATATGGCAAAGAAAAAAAACACAATGCCGCCCGCATGTTGTAGAAGTGGTGCTTTGAACCTGCTTTGTAGAATGATAAACACATGCACAGTTTTTCTTTAGAAACAGTCTAACATCTGGTGGAAAAAGTTTAGATGCCGGTGAGTTTCCAAAACTATCGAAAAAATAGCCAACGCTGTTATGATTAATGTACACTGCAAACCAGTGTTCACCAGGTTTTGTGGATGGATGAGTGTTTATAATCAGCATAGATGGTAATTTGTTTACTCGCTCAGGCAGTCTGTCAGCGGGGGAAACACCCAAAAAGTGTACGTTCTTTTTTACACAACACTTCATAACGGCTGTTAGCTCGATGATATTCATAATGTCCTATATTTAATAGTAGTCCAAAAGCACCTGTCTTATATTCGAGATTTCTATTATGGAGTCAAAAACTGCATAGCAGATCAAATTAACAGTATTTGGTATCAACACAGCGTTAACACCCTCTCAACCAAATGCGTGTCTGTTTTATCTGAAAAGTAAAAACATTTCAGTAAACCATAATAAATAAAACAAATAAATCATCAATCTACCAGTCCAGATTTATCACTTCTCCATAACGCTGTTTGTTTGTTTTTTGTTTTGTTTTGTTTGATAAATCCTCAAAAAACAAGGCGTTTCCTAACGTGTTCCAAACCAGGGACTCGTCTGGGTCGTAGGATGGCTTCTTCAATCTTGACAAATAACTCTAGCATATGCTCCCAATCACCCCACTGTATAAAAAACAGGTTGTCAAAATATCTGTCCTGGTCGTAGGGCCTTGAACTATAGGGCTGTAAGAGCCAGTCCTCTAAACCCTTTTCCAAAGGTAACACCGCTCTATCCACACAGACAGATACAAAAACAAAACCATTTTTCTGGCTGCTACCCCGCACAGACTCCACGCGATACATTTCGGGGCCCGTAGAACTGGGCCAATGAAACACATTAGAATTTTTAACAAAAATACCTTTACGATCGTCGTTACAAATATCCCTAAACTCTCTCCAGTCTGATACAGACATGGGGCTCGATTCACCAAGACCCTATGACTCGTTGATATCTGATATGGCAGTTTTTAACATTACCACTCCATCGTAATGCTCAATATTATAAAGATACCCACCCTCACCCTGAAATTTTGCTCCAAAACCGCACAAAGATGTATTCGTGTGCTTCTTAGGTTTCCGTTGCGGCGGGTCAGGAGCACTCAAAAACAAGTCAGGCGTATCTAACAAATCCGGAGACATCTCGATCGGGCCAGCCATTGCTCTTTTGTTGCAGCGCTCAAGAACTCCAAAAGAAAGGAAGACTTAAACCTGAGAGACAGATGTCCCCCTATATATACCAGCTATTATTTCTGAATAGCCCTGTTTTAGACTAGGCCTGTTTTAAAAACTGACCCACGGGTGCTAAACGCTCTACCTCCTACAGTACTTTTAGAGACTCTTGGGACCACCAGAAGGCCAGCATTCTGAGAGCGAAGAGCTCTGTTTGGATGATATGGTTCTATAGCATCTTTAAGGTAGGATGGGGCCATGTCATTTATGGCTTTGTAGGTCAGGAGTAGAATTTTAAATTTGATTCTAAACTCGACGGGGAGCCAGTGAAGAGACTCAAGCACCGGCGTAATGTGCTCTCTTCTTTTTGTTCCTGTTAGTAATCTTGCTGCTGCAATTAAATAGATGTCTGTAATAATTTCAAGTTTCAAATGTTTTAATTGTAGCCGTTACTTGATTGTCCGCGTTATTGCCCACAATGTATTAGTTTAGAGGCCATTTGGAGGTTGTTTTTCTCTTGGACGTGACAAATAAGCACAGGAATGAAACTTGTGACAAATATATTGAAAAATGTGTAATATCACGATTGTTCTTCTGGAAATATTCAAAGTTAGAACATTGAGTATCGTCTATAGTTAAAAATAGGCAAGGCAAGTTTATTTGTAGAGCACATTTCATACACAAGGCAATTCATAGTGGTTCACACAAGAAAAATGCATTAAAATCACAAAGAAATCAGTCCAACTGATTGTCTGAACTAATGAAATCACAAAACAATTTAAGACATAAAAGAGAAGAGTGCAAATAAAAATCCTTTCAGTCATATGCACAGCTAAACAAAACTGTTTTTAGCTTAGATTTGAACATTGTCAGAGTAGAAGCCTGTCTCACATCTTCAGGAAGACTGTTCCAGATTTTAGTTGCATAAAACTGAAACACAGATTCCTCATGTTTAGTCCTGACTCTGGCACCAGCAGGAGGCCGGTCCCTGAGGTCCTCAGAGTCCGTGATGGTTCATATGGCACTAACATGAGCCACAGGAGCCAGTGCAGGGACCTGAGAACAGGACTAATGTGATGGTACTTCCTGGTTCTAGTCAGGACCCGAGCAGCAGCGTTCTGGATGAACTGCAGCTGTTTTACAGCTCGTTTGGAGAGACCAGTGAGCAGGCCGTTACAGTAGTCTAATCTACTGGAGACAAACGCATGGATAAGTCTCTCCAAGTCAGGTTATGACACGATATTTTTTATTTTGGCAATGTTTTTTAGATGGTAAAAAGCTGCTGATGTTATTGATTGGATGTGGCTGTTAAAGTTCAAGTCTGAGTCCATTATTACCCCCAGATTTCAAACTTGATTTGTAGGTTTTAGAGCGAGACTCTGGAGGTGACCACTAACACTTTCTCTTTGTTTCTGTGGCCAAAAACGATGATTTCAGTCTTGTCTGAGTTCAGCTGGAGAAAGTTGTTTTGCCTCTACAAACTGATCTGTTGGATGCAGTGACAGAGTGAATCCACTGGTCCATATTCACCTGCGACAGTGAAACATATATCTGAGTGTCGTCTGCATAATTGTGATTGGAAACATTTTCAAAATAGAAAGAAATTACCGAAAAAAATAGTGGATTGAATATGAATAGAACTGAAACATCAAGTGTAATCCCGAAATCAAGAGCATAAAGTGATGTTTCTGCCGTTTTGTGGTTCATTTTATGGTTCATTTATGTTTCGTGTGATATTTGAACCTCCAACAAGACATTTACAGGTACGTTTTAGCACTTTCCTAATGCAATGTTAAAATATTGTTTTAATATTGTCATCGAGTGCAAAAAATGATCAAGATATTCCCTTTTGACAATGCACAATCGCCACATCAAACTGGGATTAAAAGACTAAACCAGGACAAAACCAGGACTAAAACTAAACCAGGACTAAACTAAATCTACATAAGTGTAAACGCAGGCAAAGTTACAGTTTTATTGTTCAAATGGACCGCTTTGCCTTTGTTTTAATACATCAGAATTTCTCTTTGTTGGATTGTGTTGAGATAATTATATTGTTTGATGTATTTGTATTACACACACACACACACACACACACACACACACACACACACACACACACATGCACGCGAACACCCGACATTTAGGGTTTGAAACAATCGTAAAACAGATAGGTCTGACGAGTGTCGGATTACACACACATAGACTGAAAGAACCACATAGGGGAGGCCCTGCAGAAAAGACGCTGGATACTGTTTGAATGAGTTTGAGATATATTGAGTTGATATTGAAAAGGAGATATTGAACACGTTTGTGATTTTTTGATTTTGTATTATTATTTGATGAAATATTGAATGTATGCAATATAGTTTTGGGAAACTGTAATTCATTTTTATGACTACATGAGCTAATAATCATTCACAAAACCCAGGAGTACACACTATACGTGACTGTAGTACATTAGGAAGACGGATTTTTGTATTGCGATGAGTCAAAAACGCTGACTAAAGGGAACATTTGGGATTTGAAGATTAGAAAAAACAGGATAACAATATTTAAGAAATTTAAAGTGAAAGATGAGCCAACTGAAGGCACATTGGGAGCCCTCCTTCAAGAAATGGAGGTCGAAATAAAGAAAAGATTTGCACTCAAAGTACATGCAGAAAGAACAAAAACTATGAAAAAATGGGTTAAGGAGAGACAAAAGGAGGGAGAATTTGCACCTAACAATGAGCCAATGCCAGATGTGAAACAATGGAATGCACTGAGAGAAGGATTAAGACTTAAAGTAGAAAAGTGTAAAACTCTTAGAGACGCAGCAACAAGTTCAGGAGATAAAAAGGCGACAACAGCTGCTCTTAAACGGACCAACACTGTGAATGAGGATCTGAGGGCTTTCAATTGTAATTTTATGTTGTTTGAGTGGGCAAAGAAGAACATGCTGAAAGACGGGCGTTGGCCCTATAGTACTAACACATTCAACACAGATGATGGAGAAGCCAAAGAAGGGAACCAGACCTGTTGCGCAATTCCTCCTCCAAATTACAGTCAACTGATGTCCAAAACAAATTCCAATCCGTACGAAGGAGTACACGAAGCACTGAGAAATATGAATACTTCTACAACACATCCTCATGAATACACACAAATGCCAATGCTGACAATACCCCCAATAAACGTGAATATCACACCCACTGATGAATAACAGAAGGAGAAGGACCTTGAAAGAGCCATGCTATCTTCACACATTGATATGTTAAAACGCACCTTTGAAGCTCTCAAACCTGGCGCCTATGCGACAGCAATGGCGAACCAGACCCCACCATATGCTTCACCTACATCAATCACCCCATTAGCATCACACCAGTTCACAGCGCCACCTACATCAAGCACGCCACTAGCATCACACCAGTTCACAGCGCCACCTACATCAAGCACGCCACTAGCATCACACCAGTTCACAGCGCCACCTACATCAAGCACGCCACTAGCATCACACCAGTTCACAGCGCCACCTACATCAAGCACGCCACTAGCATCACACCAGTTCACAGCGCCACCTACATCGACCACACCATTAGCATCACACCAGTTCACAGCACCACCTACATCGACCACACCATTAGCATCACACCAGTTCACAGCCCCACCTACATTGACCACACCATTAGCATCACACCAGTTCACAGCGCCACCTACATCGACCACACCATTAGCATCAGACCAGTTCACAGCGCCACCTACATCGACCACACCATTACCATCACACCAGTTCACAGCGCCACCTACATCGACCACACCATTAGCATCACACCAGTTCACAGCGCCACCTACATTGACCACGTCATTAGCATCACACCAGTTCACAGCGCCACCTACATCAACCACACCATTAGCATCACACCAGTTCACAGCGCCACCTACATCGACCACACCATTACCATCACACCAGTTCACAGCGCCACCTACATCGACCACACCATTAGCATCACACCAGTTCACAGCGCCACCTACATTGACCACACCATTAGCATCACACCAGTTCACAGCGCCACCTACATTGACCACGTCATTAGCATCACACCAGTTCACAGCGCCACCTACATCAACCACACCATTAGCATCACACCAGTTCACAGCGCCACCTACATCAACCACGCCATTAGCATCACACCAGTTCACAGCGCCACCTACATTGACCACGTCATTAGCATCACACCAGTTCACAGCGCCACCTACATCAACCACACCATTAGCATCACACCAGTTCACAGCGCCACCTACATCAACCACACCATTAGCATCACACCAGTTCACAGCGCCACCTACATCAACCACACCACTAGCATCACACCAGTTCACAGCGCCACCTACATCAACCACGCCATTAGCATCACACCAGTTCACAGCGCCACCTACATTGACCACGCCATTAGCATCACACCAGTTCACAGCGCCACCTACATTGACCACGTCATTAGCATCACACCAGTTCACAGCGCCACCTACATCAACCACGCCATTAGCATCACACCAGTTCACAGCGCCTTACAACCATATGGATACACTATTGACAGCCCTCCAACAGACTGAACGTGAACTACAATATTTTATATTTTTTGACGCTGCTAAGGTAGAAAGACATGGTTTGATAACGGAGTTGAAGAAAGGACAAAACGGAAATGAGGGTACAACAAAAACAAACGTATCATTGGACATAAATTGGATTGATTTGGCCAATAACGATACAGGGGATATACAGCGACGTGAAAACACCTCGGTGCGAATGCCAGAAGAGAGTGATAATGAATCATGTCCCTCCACGCTACTATCAGAGACTTATTGTAGATTCAAATCGATGCCACATGACGAAATATATAGAGAACATCAACAAGTGAGGGATGAACTTGAGAAAGTACGACTTTACTACACAAATGCCCTTGATCACTACGACTGACAGCTCGGGAAAACCCTGTAAGGTTAAATACACTCCATACACCATGAAGGACATGACACATGTGAAACTGACTTTACCTAACCCACGGAAAGGGGGCCAAAAAATTATGAATAGTTTATTGAAAACAATTACTTTGGGGGAGATTTGTGGGGACATCAGAAACATCAGAAACATTCTGAATAATTGGTTAACTCAGACAGAACTCTTTGATTTGGAAACCAGTGCTGATATGACCACGGTTCAAAACCATGAACCATTTGCTAAACATGCGAAACTATTCTGGGCTGCATTCAAAAACACATTTCCAGTGGACACAACTGCAGCAGATTTGCAAAACACTAAGAGAAGATCAGGGGAAGATCCACATGACTATTGCACACGAGTACTTACTATGTGGGAAGACAGTACTGGGGAAAGTCCTCTCCCATTGGCCTTACACAGACTACTATTGTGCATGCCCAACTGTCATGGAATTAGACATACACCGATGCTATTCCGTAACACATCGAGAACACAATTCAACTTAGAATATTAAACGACACAGAAACATCAGACTTTTGTGTGGCATGCATGGGAGAAAACGCGGGGACTGTGTCAGCCAGGCCGTTGTAAGGAGCCTGGCTGACCCTCCTGCGTCTCACCCCCGCGTCTCACACCGTTTTTTCCCATGCTGGTTGGTTTTATTAGATATTCTGGAATAGGCGGGTCACATTTCTCATTGGTCAGCCTCACATCAAGGCACTTGGTATTTTTCCGTAGAGATAAAGCCTGCAAGGGGGGTGCAACTCCCCCCCCCCGGGGCAACATTCTTTGGCCCATCTTTATGATACCTTCACAAACAAATGCAGTTTGTCACACACCCGTTCTTCTCTTAGACTAATGATGCAGATAAAATATCACTATTATGCAGATAAAATACATCAGAAATATAATCATATATTCACATTTTATCACATTTCCCTCCTGTTTATCAAAGCATTTGTCACTGTCTCATATGCCAAACACATTATTCTTTTCAGTTTTCAACATGTCTTTCATATTGGTGTTAAAATGACACTTTTACACTTAAAAAGTGATGCACAGTTCTCAACATTGAACAAAATTATTTTCTCTCGGCCCACAACATTTCTACAGCATTACTGTCCTAAATTTTGAGTCAGATTGGTTAATCTCTGTAATTTGACAAACAGACCATTTATCTTGTCTATAATTTGTGCGGTGTGATGGGAAATATAAAAGTACAAGCGCAAAGCCCTTAAACCCGCTGCTCTCTGGTCAGTCAGTTTGACTCGTCAGGGACCTCTCTGGACACCCCAATAGAATCAAATACGTAGTATCAGGTGCTACTGGGACCAGATTGTCCACTAACTTCTCGACCTTGACCCTGCGGTATGGTTCTGGGTGATGCTGATCTGTAATGACCATGGCTGGCCACAAAAGGGATACATAGGCACAACGTCCCACAAGTGTCCCCACATCACCATACGTCCTCTCTTGGTTCCTTAAGAGACCTTCTTCCGCTGCTCGCTTCGGTCACACCTATGACACATATGAACTGGTACATTTCCCATCTCAATTCATAATCTCATTAACATTACATGTAGTTATGTTGTAGCAGATAAAAAAACTCTCTTAGTTAGTGTAAACAACTGTGGCTGTATAATATGCCATTGTGTTTCTTCAGCTACTGTCATGTCAATTATACATTGTACATTATTACACATCATGCATTTCATAACCTTTCAAGTTGATCACTTATTTTATTCCCTCTATTCCAGGTCTGTGTATGTTTCATTTCCCGGTAAACACAGTTGTGTATGTTGATCGATTGTCCCGATTGTCCCGTGCATAATACAGGTGTTCAGCACCCATATTACCGTCATCGCTTGTGATGATGATGATAACTGTTGATTCTTTTTCCACAGAGTATGGTACTCTGCGCACCGTAGCCTCTGTCTCTCGTCCATCGTAGCAGAGTATCGTACTCTACCGTAGACTCTGGACAAAACTCATACAAACGAAGTCCTGCGTCTGCGATGTTATGGATCTGCCGCTGTGTTGTCCAGACATTTCTCTCACTTTCCCATGAGAGCACCCATGTTCTCGTCCCTCCAATGGTCGGTGTGCGGACGACACGGTGTGGCTCCGTCCACTGGCTGTCCACTTGGCTCCGTCTCTGTAAACACCACATCTCCAACACGTTCTGCTGTGGTGATAAACAAAGTCTTTTCGACAATTCAGTGTATTACAAACAGTTTTCTTGTTTACAATTTTTTTTTTAGTAATTATTGATTCGGAATATTTGTTTACACGTACATCCCTCCATTTGATAAATGGCTTTGCCCATTTCTCAACCTTCTACACAATTCTACATTTAAACAGAATTCAATAATCCAGATAGTTTACAACGTTCACTAATCCAGGATGTAATCAAGGAAGAGATGGAATTGCGTCTGTCACTCCAACTCCGCAATGTCACCTCTTGACCTTTCACAGTTCAGTGGTCACATCCCTGGCTGAGCCCCCCCTTACATGGCGCTGGGCCCCCACCCTGTGTGTCTGTAATCCGACACTGCCTCTGCGATCTGTAACTTGTAAATCTGTTTTACCACCATTTGTTTCAAACTCCAAATGTTTAAAAATCTAAATGTTTCAAACTCTAAAAGTTTCAAACTCTAAATGTCTCAAACTCTAAATGTCTCAAACTCTAAATGTCTCAAACTCTAAATGTTTGGTCTCCACGTGTGCGCGCGTATGTATGTGTGTGTGTGTGTGTGTGTGTGTATGTATGTGTGTGTGTGTGTGTGTGTGTGTGTGTGATTCAAATACATCAAACAATAATAATTATCTCAATAATTCCCCCGTTGAGCTGGCCATAAGGGTCAGTTCACAACTTAGAATTCTTCACATAATTAATAATTTCACATCTCCTCTGTTTGTGTGGCCTGCATAAAGTCACACATCTAATGTAATATGTGCTAATCTTCTATATGTGCTTCAGGTGAGTTTCAAACTCAATCTCTCACACCTGCTCATGTGGTGCTTTACAAACATTGTGTATTAGTTTTTTCTAGCAAGTCTATATGTGTATTAAAAATCAAAATGATTCTAAACCTTCCCCTTGTCCATAAGGCACATCATTTTATCAACCTGTTTTTTCTCCTTGTAATTGCCTACTTTCTTTGTCTTTCCTTTGTCTCTCATCTTTCTCTCTGTCTTCCCCTGTTTCCCTCTGTCTTCCTCTTGTAACGGAGGAAGACCCATTTCCAAATTTCTAAACCTGCTTTTTCTTTCTCTCTTTCACTTACTCTTTACCCTCACTTGTAACCTGCTTTTACTTTCTCATTGCTGCTGATATAACAACAGATGCTGCATCCCCTGGGATTCCAGTTAGTTATCTTTAAAATATCCCTGTCATTCTGCTTCTAAACTCATGCATTGATTACCCATCCCCCTGTTTAGTTTTCACTATCTTCAGGTAATCTGCGGGTCTCATAAAATGTATTCTTCTGCATTACACTCCTCCCCCCGGGTCCGTCCTGACTCCGTCCTGAGTCCTATAATGTTAAGTTCCTGTTATCACTGGTTTTCATAACTTCTATAGCGTCTAAATTTAGATGATATTGTCTTATTTAAATCTATTCAATTCTTGATTGAATCTCCACAATCCTTCAGGTAATTCCTTTAGAATGTCAAATTCTTTCGCTGTTAATTTTAACTTTTCCTATTACCCATCACGTCAACCCCCCCTGAGGTGTTGCTGTTGATACGCAAAGATAACAACATCTGCTCCATCCTGAGTCCTCCAGATTCTTTGCCAGTCAATAGCCCCTGTTATCTCTGACTATCTTTATGACTTGGTGTCCTGTTGTCTTTAGTTAATGACCCATTCATGTCTTTCCAAGGAGGACATCGGACGTCACTATTTAACTTATTCCCTCACTTACGTCTACATGCAATACGAGGTTTCCTCATGATAATACAAATAAATCAGTTACTGATATAACTTTTACTATCACTTTACTTACTACTCATTCTACTCCTATGTCCAAAAACATCAGTAGTCACTCATTTGCCCACATTATCACTTCCAGGCCTGTGCCTGTATTTGATCCTAAATTTAAAAACACTTCTGTCTTTTCGTCCTGTACTTTCATCTAGTCATGCATTATGGTTACATAATAAGTCCAAAAGATAATTTTGTCAAGTCCAAAAATAAAACAAAACAAAACGTGGCTTTGTTCTGTGCACACAAAAAACACGACTTTTGTCTTCTATGTCGGGGACAGGAAGTGTCCTGTCTGTGATCACATTCCCCAAAAAATTGGCCATCTATGAAAATCTGAATTAATCTTCATCTCCTATCAAGTTTAATACAATCTTTATAATTGATTGTTGTCAATCAAACAAAACCCTAAATTTGTTGAAATACTAAAATTTAAAACCAGCTGAGTTTAGTTTTACTTATTTCATCAGTTCAGAGCGTCCTCTGAACTGCTTTCTTCCCATTCTCCTGCCTTGTTGACCCCCCTTATCTCCCCCTCTCTGCCACGTCATCTGAGCACCCTGGAAGTCTCCCTCCAAAATCCTCTTATGACTTTTCCTTTGTCTTTTTACAGTTTGGGGTGATAATTCTGGCATTATGTGGTCTCGGTCGTCTGAGAGAAATGCTACTTGCTTTACAGTCACGGTCAATGTCAAGCTTCTAGAGAAAATTCCTTATTAGATTCCTCCGGACATAAACGTGGTGTTTAAGATTCACCCGTGACTGCAAATTTTAGATCTCTCAGAATAACGCCTTGTGACCCTTGTATGATTAATTGTGATTCTCACACTCGTTAGTTAATCACTATTAATCCTCATTCACACATTCATACTTCTCTCTTACTTACTTCGCTCGTGCACAGCGCTTACATTCACTCATCTTTATGTCAGTAACAACTCGGCATAAGGCTTCATAACTTTCTTTCCTGTGAGAAACTTAACTCGTGGTGAGCAATTTAACTCCTTTATGTGAGAAACTTATCTTCACAAAGCTAACCAATATTTTTCTTTTTAATGAGTAAATATTAAACTCCTGTATTTTTTTTAATGAGTAAATATTAAACTCCTGTATTTTTTTTAATGAGTAAATATTAAACTCCTGTATTTTTGACTGAGAAATATTAAACTCCTGTATTTTTTGACTGAGAAATATTAAACTCCTGTATTTTTGACTGAGAAATATTAAACTCCTGTATTTTTGACTGAGAAATATTAAACTCCTGTATTTTTGACTGAGAAATATTAAACTCCTGTATTTTTTGTCAATGAGAAATATTAAACTCCTCTTTATGCAAGTAACTAAACTCCTGCACAAAGCCTATGCATAAAACGTTTCATGGCTAAGTCTTTCACACACAAAATTTTGTCTGACCTTCTTTGTCGCCTGTGTTCTCCTGCTGCTTCGAAACGACGCGCTCTCCTCGCGGAGACTGAGGTGCGATGGGCGGCCACGGGAAAAGTGGACTTCTTTCAGCTGTGCACAGACTTCACCGATTCACCCGTCAATCTCCGCGAAGGGCAGCTGGTCATCCGGCTCGATAGGACCAGAAAATGTCATGGAATTAGACATACACCGATGCTATTCCGTAACACATCGAGAACACAATTCAACCTAGAATATGAAACGACACAGAAACATCAGACATTTGTGTGGCATGCATGGGAGAAAACGCGGGGACTGTGTCAGCCAGGCCGTTGTAAGGAGCCTGGCTGACCCTCCTGCGTCTCACCCCCGCATCTCACCCCGTTTTTTCCCATGCTGGTTGGTTTTATTAGATATTCTGGAATAGGCGGGTCACATTTCTCATTGGTCAGCCTCACATCAAGGCACTTGGTATTTTTCCGTAGAGATAAAGCCTGCAAGGGGGGTGCAACTCCCCCCCCCGGGGCAACATTCTTTGGCCCATCTTTATGATACCTTCACAAACAAATGCAGTTTGTCACACACCCGTTCTTCTCTTAGACTAATGATGCAGATAAAATATCACTATTATGCAGATAAAATACATCAGAAATATAATCATATATTCACATTTTATCACACCAACCCACTGATTTACGTAACCTGTTACTACAACAGTTTAACCTCTATAAGGGTTCCGACGAAGACTTTTACAACAATTTGATACATTTTATGTCACTGCATGATCAGAAAAAGGCTCAAGATGAGGAGAAAGATGAAATGATGGCTAAGACGTTGGTAAAATTACAGATAAGTAAATTGAAACAAGATGAGAAGAAAGAAAAGGAGGATGAATCAACAGACAAAGGGAGTGAGCAGACAATGGCTGAACAAATGCAAAGATTAACATTACAGATGAGTAAATTGATACAAGATCAGAAGAAGGGAAAGGAGGATGAACCAACAGACAAAGGGACAGACAATGATTGAAGACGTGCAGGCATACCAAGGCCAATATCCAAGAACAAGTTATCAAAGGCCAGGTAATTATAATCACGACCCTGGAAGACCATGAAAAAATCACATAAATAAAACTATGAACACAAATTGTGAGCTCACATTGTGGGAGTCACACACTTGCAAAGTCCTGGTGCTTCAGTCCTTTCCTCTTTAACAGCTTTTACCTCCTGTGTCATTATTTTGTTACATAATATCTTTTTTGGACCAAATCTCAGAGGGAATTTTGCGATTGAAAAAAAATGAACAAACAAAAACTTAAGTCACATCTAGTATCACACAACTGAATTTGCACCAAAGAATACTGATATAATTAGGAATATAAACATTATATGAGTTTATGCATATCTGTTTCCAAATAATAAATAATACATTGAAAGAAATATCCAAAAATGTAATTCTCATGGACAAATCCTCTTCACAAACAGTTGCATTGTGACCAAAGCATGGCATTTCTGTTCCATATGTAAATAGATTATGACTCCAATTTAACTTAAACTTAGTTTAAGTTAAATTGAAGCTCAAGATGAGCTCTGTGTCTCAAATGGTTCACCTGCTGCAGCAGAAATAATATTCATACTCACAAACATATGTACCGGTATAATTGTCATTCATTTGTCCATAGAAAGACTATGAGACCATTAAATGGAAAAGTTACAGATTTCAGGAAAATAATTCAATTCAAACTTCATGGATTTGCTTTAGATTTAGCACAGTTAATGTCGATACACTAAAAAAATGATACGTTTCTTTAATCACAGACTTTGGACAGTTTGTGGAAGAAAATTATATTGTTTTACATTGTGATGTAAAATCGTTCCGATGACAAAAACTTTGCAACAACAGGATTATTTGGTACTACTATTATTCTGACATAATGAAGATTGTAAATAAATAGCATTCTTGAGATTTGTATTTTTATTCTTTCAAACATTACACATTTTATATGGAAAAATGACCTTTTCCTTCCACATATTTTCCATGTTTCTTGTCTGTCTCAGATATTATTGTTTTGCCTGTAATGTTTCACACTTTGACATGAAACTTATCCCTCTTATTCTAATGTTATATTTTTATTGGTTGAAAAACATGTTTTTTTTACTGTGAGCAGGCTCGCCACTCCACAGATCTGACCTGTAACTTTGCCTGGTGACCCCACCTGCTTGTCTCCATGGAGATCACTTTTCCGGCAAAACAAAGACATCTCCACTGAGACAAGCAGGTCACTAACATCAGAAAAGTTACATAATGTGCCTTTAACATGATTCAAACTCGAGATAAGATAAGATAAGATATTCCTTTATTGTCCCACATGAGGAAATTTCATTGGTGCAACGCAGGTAGATACAGAGGTAGATACAGAAGAACAGATCACTTATAGGAAGTCTGAAAAACACTTTCAGTAGAAGATCTCCTATAAATAAATAAAAACTCCCATAGACAAATAAATAAATACATAAATACCATTGCATGTGACAAATAAGACAAATGCATTAGTCAAATGCATTTAACAGCATCAATAATGTGCAAATGTTTGTCAGATTCTGTGTCATTATAATGTTATTTGTTTGTTTTTTGTAACTGTTGGTCAGGACTCCCTTGGAAAATAGTTTTTTAATGGAACTCTCCTGGTTAAAAAAAGTTAAATAAAAAACATTCTCTGAGAAAATCAACCAATATTACAACTAGACCTATGTATTTATGTAAAGTTCCTGTTTCACTTGTCAAAACTAAGCTCTAAATCAAAACATGTCTGACAAACCCATGAAGAAACAGGACTAAAGAGTCAATAAACTGAGGATATAAACTAAATGCATTTAGTTTAAAGTAATATTGCATAATTCAATATTTGTTTTGCTGACTTAGTTGTTTGTACAGAATATGAGTCTTGAAAATGTAAGTGTCAGTGATGATGGACAGGGACTTAAAATTGCTGAGGTGAAAAAGTGAATGTTCTGTAATAATAAGAGAAACAGAAGCTGATATTTGACCTCCACTGGTTTTGTTGTGACGCCACAAAGTGAAACAGCTTCAGGACGCCTAATAACACTGGAATAATGCTGACGACACACACAGTTTACAGATCATTTTAGGCTGAATCTACAACAATAAGTGAAAGAAGAACATCAACATAAATGCAAGAGTTTGTATGAGAGTATGTAAGAAACACCAGAGACAAGCTTTTAGACTGCAAAAACTCCTACTTTTATAATCTTTTTAATCAGCAGTCAAATCTATATTTTGTAGCTATTACTATACATTACTGTGGTGTGAGAGGGGAGTTTCTGGTATTTATTAATCTGAAAAATAGATTACAATTTAATTTATAGCTTTGCACATTGAAGTTAGGTTTTTACTTGTATTCAACCTTGTTTGTATTCATGTCATTCAGATATAGGCCTGTTTTAATCACATTTTAAACCTATTTTTGGTCCATGTTAAGGCTAAATATAGTGTAAATAGTCCCACAACCTTGAAGCAGACCTCGGTTAATTTTAGGCAATAAGGAAGTGAAGTCGAAAGAAAGAACTAAAACGGAAGAAAAACACTGGTTGAAGCTAATTTTGTGTGTTTTCTGATGTGTTTATTGTAGAGTTATGTTATATCTCTGGTATTTAATCCACAGTATCAGTAAAAAACATTATTCTTGTTTTGAGTCGATTTCTTTTACTTTCGTTTTCGCCGTGTTCACTTCACACACTTCACTTAGGTTCCCCTAATGACACGTGACGTTCAAGCTCAGTCTGAATTCTCATTGGTTCAATAATAATCACGTGACCGTCCAATCTAAAGGTCCAGCCCACTGTGTTTAAACACGCGCGTCTGTCACGCCCCTCGACATTACTCCGCCTTTCAGGAGATAAACACCTCTGAAAACTTCTTCTACAATGTTCGTCATAAATATTGTAGTTTTGGTCTCTCTTCTTGGAGCAGTCTTGATTATAAACGAGGCAGAATCAAGTGAGTAAACTCATTTCTCTAGTGTTTTTGTTTTGTTTATAATGTGACAGATCCTACACAGGCCGAGTTAAATCATTCTGGACAAGTTTATCTTTCTATAATAAATGCTATAATAATTGGACATGTATTTGTTTATTTATTCATTTTTATTTATTCTTATTCACTGCTCAAAATGTTCAAACTTATTTCGATGTTCGTTTATTTTGCTTCTAGTTCTTTTTCTTATGGTCGAATTCAACTGATACAAGATATTTTCACATATTTCGTCCATTAAATACACAAATATATATTTAAAGTAAAGGTTTGTGGAGAAGCAAACACGCACATCGTTTTGTGACTTTCGTTTTCGCACTTTTTTTTGTTTGTTTTAACCTAGCGACAGATGACGTCTTGATGTCTGATTGGTTTAAAGATTATAATAGACAACTTGAGTAGAAAAAGCTTAACTATATTAAAATGACTAAGAATAACCAGTATTTACTTTGAGATCCACGTTTGAAGTAAGTTTAGGGACTGTTGCTGTTTCTCCTCGTGTTCTTCGTTTCTTTCTTTCTCATTGGGACAAACAAATGTAATAACCTCTGTTAACAAGGGTCTAGTGTTTGCATGTAAATATAGTGTTTGATTTGTTCATCATTTAGTTAGTCACTCCGGTTTAGTTATTAGTTTATTATTAGAGCTATTCTTCACGTTCCTATTCTCTACTTGTAACCTGATCTCCAGCTATAGTCCAGCCAATCACGTCCTTTTACTCTCCACCAATCATAGTTCAGCACCTGACGGGACTTGTGTGTTTAGCAAAGTTGTTGTGTTGTTTTTCCCCCTTCGTATGGCACATGGTGCCTCCGTCTGCTTCCTGTTCGTCGTGTGCTTTTCCTGTGTGTTTGGTCCTTGAGAATGTGAGTTTATTCCTCCTAATGCTTCGTCTTTGTCTGTTTAACTGTGCTATTATTAGTCATTACCTGTAGTTAGTTTGTCATGTTAATCCGGCTCCATCTCGGCAGTGTAATCTGCGCCAACGATGCGTTCACGGCCCATAGGCCAGCATCACTCCGCAGCACGCTGGCGCTAGTAGTGATGCGTTCAAGGACGCTCGGAATTTATAGTTTTTGGCGAGAAAATGGCTGGAGATCATTGCTCTGTTGTGTTGCTGTGAATGTTGCTGCTTGTATACTGTATATTTCCCATTTGAACTTGTTTTAACGTAGCAAACTATTCACATCTTTACTGTTTATACATACTATGTTTATCTGCCCATATTCAATGAATTATTGTGTTTTAATATCCACTATTCACTGTACTTCTGTATTGTAGAAACCTAACCCCAAACATCAAGCAAAATAAAGAGTGATAAGCAAAGCTGACGTCCTCCTTTGTTCTGGCCGGACAACCTGGGAAAATTAGGGAAATATATATCCAGAACTTATACAGTCCTTCAGAGGTCGCAAGATTGGGTCTCCTTCCCAACGCCTCATTTACAACCTCTCTCAGATGTCTTCAGTCATTCTTTGTTTTTCACACTAAAGTCTGAGTCAGTTTCCCTCTCCAGTGTCACTGTGACCTCGGCCGACTCCAGAGCAGGACCAGACTCAGTTAGAAAAGATTTGAATTCAACTAAATGGACTTTTGACTTGGATTTGACTCAGACTTTATTTGAACTCAGACTTGCAGTGCTGAGGACACAACTCGGACTAGACTCACGTGACCTGGACTTGAACATTCAGTTTGATCACAATTCACTTATATCTTTATTTTAAGGCTAAATCCATTTGCTCAACAATGTTTTAGTTTGACACAAATTAAGCTCAAATCCATTGTAATCGCTCAGTGTTGCATTTTAAGCATGGATCTATTATAATATCTGGATAGGGTACGCCCCCTCTGCCTCTGGCTCCAAATTGAGTAGTGGCCACTTCGCAGAATGCAGCCTTTTGGTCGGACCATTTCAGGAGTTCGGCCTCTAAAATTACCAAACATGCTAAATTGTTTTTAGTCTAAAAATAAAATAGAAGGAATTTCACTCTTCAACTGTTTCTAAAATACTTAAAAAATACAATTTAACCTCCCGGTGAACGGTGTACGCGCACCGAGCGCGCACGTGACCCTCATGAACGAGCCTCGGGAGAACATGTGACGGAAACTAAACACAAGCAGAAGAAAGAGACGAGACGAGACCACGATACACGTAAGTTGTGTTTGTATGTCATTCCTCACGTTTCACACATCGTTCCATATGAAGTGTAAAACAACGATTACACAGTTAACACAAGTTAACACGAGCTAACACGAGCTAACGTAAGCTAAAGTTTAGCTACACAAAGATGCAATAACACGTCACGATGGCTCGTGCTTCTGCAAATAAATAACTAATTATTTCTCTTACTAAATGTTCTATTAGACAAGAGGTTATGTACAGATCAAGGAAAACTAGAGAAAGAAGGGAAATAAAGTGATGTTTGTATTATGTGCTATAAAACACAACCAATAATTCAAATATAACCTGCTATAATGGGTCATATCTTACATATATAAATGTAAAGGTAAATGTAAAGATGTAAAAGTGACAGTCCTGTACTTACAGGGGCTGAGACCACATTTGAGGTTTTATTACATATTTCATAATGACGTGTGCTATGTTTAAACAAAGCACACGCTTGTTTTCTATAGGAATGTCATGGATTTACTTCCATGGAATATGTAGAGATTTAGCAAACATGTCAGTTATGTTCTAACTTCTAAGGTTTAAACTTATGCATAAATAAATGACTTTTGGTTCTAGCTTTAACAATTAATGTGAAAAGAGGAACTTTTGTGTTACAGAGCGAAATGTAAATCTGTCAACAACATATTCCAGCTTTTCTCTGTTAAATGTGCAGAATATATCAATGTTCTAATGAGTATCTTTCTCATCTTCAGAGTGCTGACCAGTGAGTTTAGTCTGTCTGTGCTGTCCAGAGCTCTACAGGTCACTGCAGGTCACTGCAGGTCACTGCAGACCTAATCACTGCAGACACAGAATCATCTCAAGTAAACTCCTGACGACTCCAAAGCAAAAGGTATTTTAATAATAACTTCTGCCTCGACTAAAAGTAAACAGTGTAGAATCAGTATTTTGAATTTATAAAATGTCTGTTTTGTTATGACCAAAAAAACTAAATGATAATTGTTCTTCAAAAGAGCCACTGATGTGTCACATGTGTCTGTGAAGCAGCTTCAGGACAAACATGTGAAGTGTATGTTCTATGACTTGTATAATCTAAACATATGAAGTGTATGTTATATGACTTGTATAATCTAAACATATGAAGTGTATGTTATATGACTTGTATAATAAGATAAGATAAGATATTCCTTTATTGTCCCACATGGGGAAATTTCATTGGTGCAACGCAGGTAGATACAGAGGTAGATACAGAAGAACAGATCACTTATAGGAAGTCTGAAAAACACTCTCAGTAGAAGATCTCCTATAGACCATGTCAAACTTTGCGTTTTCCTTAGGTGCGTGTTTACACAAAGGAGGAACTCATGAAACTGCGGAGTATCGTCGTCTTAGCCGGAGATCGTCACGTTATCCAGGCGGACATCCTAATCTAAACATATGAAGTGTATGTTATATGACTTGTATAATCTAAACATATGAAGTGTATGTTATATGACTTGTATAATCTAAAACATATGAAGTGTATGTTATATGACTTGTATAATCTAAAGCTGTGACATGTTCTGTTTGTCTCAGTCATACGATGGAGCTGAACGGTGCAGTTACTGAAGTACAGAAGACTGCGTAGCCATGGAAACAAAGTCTTGTTAAATACTGAGATATTCAGTATTTAACGCAATAATGTCACATTCATGTGCATATAACTGATGTAAAAAGAGTGTTTATTTTACCATTATTATTAGTATTATTTTGTCTTACGCTGTTTTTATTTTATCTTTATTTCCCCCTCCATTCTTTATTAAGGTATGAGAGGTTCTGTCTAGAGGAGTTTTTGTTTATAAGAGTTCTTCTATTAAGATCGATCTATTAAGAGTGTTTTTTAAACTTCCTATAAGTTTTCTGTCCTTTTCCTCTGGATCTACTGTGTTGCAACAACAAAATTTCCTCATGTGTGGACAATAAAGGAATATCTTATTTTATTCAGTTTGTTCTATTTGACTTATACAGGTTGTTTTATCATTGTTAATATTTTTATGTTGCACTGAATCACCAAAGCAAGTTCCACTGTTTGTGAATTCTGTTCTTTGACAATGGAATAAACCTTTTCTGATTATATTAATGATGATAATAATAATGAACATTACACAGACTCCAAAACCCCTTAATAAGGGACTCCCACATTGTAGCTTTAAAACTCATTGGAGCTTTAAAACTCAACTAAAACTGGCTAAAATCAATTTATCATTTGTAGTTATAATCAGATTTGCATTTATTGAACAAGTTCATTCATGTTCATTATTTGTATTAAATACATTAATAAACAAATGTGTTTTGTATTTATTAAAGATTGACATGATAAAAAAAAACGACACAAAAGGAAACTGAATATAATTAAATACTGCTTAACTCAATTATGTAACAGAATCGATGGTTATATTTTATATTTCTTCTCATCTGATTAAAAAAAATGCATATTGGCCAAATTATATTATGTAAATAAATAACTGAAAAGTTAATAACAAAATAAATACCCAAACCAAAAACTACAGAAAATGATGAGGACGTTATTCCACCTCTAAATGTAATTCATTGTCATTAAACCAGACTTTTTATCTTAACACTTCTTTATAATTCTCTTAAATATCAGAGCTTTACAACATGATACATGTATATTTATAGATGGATATAACAATCCATCATTATACGTTACGTAAACAGACTATTTCAAGCCGAATTATTCCAAAAGTCCGTGTTGACTGTTCTCAGTCTTTCACGCTGCTGTGACGTGCGCGCTCCCGACGCCAAAGCCTCACGGCGATGACGTCACAAAAGTGGGAGGAGATATACCACTGTTCAGGAAGTAATGCGGAACTAAAAAACGTTTTTGGAACCATGCGCCAATGAGCAGCTCCATAGGTTTCAATGGCGGCCATCTTGGCTTCCGGGGACTTGATTTTAAGCCGTTGTAGAGGATTTGAGGCTGATCACATTTAGTTTTGGGCCAAATTAAATAAAATAATAACATGTTTGTCAATCAGATTCTATAATGAACATATTCTCCAGGAAAAGGATCTGTTTCACTTTTATTTTCTCTGTTGTATTTTTGTCTGAGTCTTTACCTGACGACTCCTGACGCAGAGGCTCAGTCTGATTCTGACTGGTTTAAATGTCATTTTATAAACATTAATCAAGTGGGTCTGGGGCTTGGGCCTTCAATGAGGTCATACTCAGTCTCACCCGAATAAATCCACCTCTTATTACCATCATTATGATGCCATGGCTCTAGACACTACATTTAGACAGAAACGCAGTTTTAACAGGTGTTGCCGCACCTTCTCTGTGCCGATGTCCGTGTGTTCTCCGCTCCGCTCTCCGCACGTTGTCCGCTCGTTCTCCGTGAGTGCTTAACGCAGGTGTCCGCTCCGTGCGTTCTTCACGCGGGTGTCCGCTCCGTGAGTGCTTAACGCGGGTGTCCGCTCCGCGCGTTCTTCACGCGGGTGTCCGCTCCGTGCGTTCTTCACGCGGGTGTCCGCTCCGTGCGTTCTTCACGCGGGTGTCCGCTCCGCGCGTTCTTCACGCGGGTGTCCGCTCCGTGCGTTCTTCACGCGGGTGTCCGCTCCGTGCGTTCTTCACGCGGGTGTCCGCTCCGTGCGTTCTTCACGCGGGTGTCCGCTCCGCGCGTGCTTAACACGGGTGTCCGCTCCGAGGGTTCTTCACGCGGGTGTCCGCTCCGCGCGTTCTTTAAGCGGGTGTCCGCTCCGCGCGTTCTTTAAGCGGGTGTCCGCTCCGTGCGTTCTTCACGCGGGTGTCCGCTCCGTGCGTTCTTCACGCGGGTGTCCGCTCCGTGCGTTCTTCACGCGGGTGTCCGCTCCGTGCGTTCTTCACGCGGGTGTCCGCTCCGCGCGTTCTTCACGCGGGTGTCCGCTCCGCGCGTGCTTAACACGGGTGTCCGCTCCGAGGGTTCTTCACGCGGGTGTCCGCTCCGCGCGTTCTTTAAGCGGGTGTCCGCTCCGCGCGTTCTTTAAGCGGGTGTCCGCTCCGCGCGTTCTTCGCGTTCTTCACGCGGGTGTCCGTGCATTTTCCAGCAAATGTCCACGCGTTCTCCACGCCGTTCTCCGCTCGTTTTCACCGCGTTTTCAACGCGCCATGTCCAAACTCTGAAAGTGGGGAACAAACCCGCCTGTAACAGCGTCGGCGTAGGACGACCTCTCCTTACAATGTCTAACTTTTCTTGAAAAGTTCGTCTTGAGAAAGCCATTATAATTATATCGAAACATTTAAAGAGAATAAAACTATAATTTCAGATCCACTTTTGAAATAAGACATGGGACTTAACGCTCTTAATGTTTAGCCGTTTCTTTTATTTCAATGACAATTTTAAAAACATTAAAACAAATGTGTGTGAGATTCACTCAAATCCAAAAAAGAGATTTTTATGATTTGAATTCAAAATCGAAAAACTACAGAGCGAAATATACATGAAGTATTTATTTCAATGTTTTAAAGTTGTTTTGAAACTATCTAAACTATTTTGTTGATTATTATTATAAATCTAATTGATTTAAACATGAAAATTTAGGATCAAAAGCAGCATTCGATTAATTTAAAGCAGAAAATTAGAAAAACTTTATTTATTATTATTCAATGTTGAAAAATCTATTGTGTTCATTTGTGATGTGTAAGATTAGTTTTTTTTTCATAATTTTCAGCTAAAATGACAATGTTTCTCTTCCACAGTGACTCACTCTCTGATGTATTATGAGACTTCTTCGACTGATGTGAAAAACTTCCCAGAGTTCATTGAAGTTGGTTATGTGAACGGGCTTGAGATCGTTCATTATGACAGTGACACAAAGAAATGTGAGCCCAAACAGAAGTGGATGGAGAAGATCACAGAGGACGACCCTCAGTACTGGGACACACAGACTCAGATCAGTTTGATTAATGAGCAGATGGTCAAAGGCAACACTGACACAGTGAGACGTCGCCTCAACCAGACTGAAGGTTTGTCTGATCTCACTTTTTACTCCTCGTCTTGTCTCAGTTTTATTCATCTTTCAACTACATTTTGTACATGAGAAAACACATGTTTTCAGCTTGTGCTCTTTGACTAAATATTCATCATTTTAAAATAACTCTGAAGACATTATTAAACAAGACTTTATTATAGTTTAATGTCCAACAACAGAAAATGTAAAAATAAGATGTGAATATAAACCTCATGTTTCTGTTTCAGGCTCTCACATGTGGCAGAGGATGTACGGCTGTGAATGGAACGATGAGACAAATGAAATAAATGGATATTATCAGTTTGGTTTTGATGGAGAAGACTTTATCGCCTTTGACCTGAAGACTGAGACTTATGTGGCTCCGAGACCAGAAGCCGTCATCTCTAAACACAAGTGGGAGAGGGATGGAACGATTGCTCGAAATAAAAACTACATCACCCACAAGTGTGTTGAGTATCTGAAGAAACACCTGCGAAATGGACAGAGCGTTCTCCAGAGGAAAGGTGACATGTTTCAAATATCAACTTCAGACTAAAACAACTGTGGAGCAGGAATCTGTTCAATAGAAGAATCTGTTTTATTCACAATTAAACTGTAATTTACAGTAATTACAAATATACAGTTTATTCTGGTCATTATGAGACACAAACACATTCAACACCAATGTTTTCTAAACTCTAGATTTGATCGTTTAATGATTGAGCTGCAGTTTAGAAGTGGCTGAAATAAAAATGAAATGTTGAAATAATTTTGGAGTTTTGCAAAATGAACATGTTTCATGTAATAATAACAGTAAATCTGATATTTGTTTAAACTGAACTTTTGTGGTTAATTTAACATCTACTTTTACAGTTTATCATTTATTTGTGTGCAATATTTACATACAATATTCTACATTTTAACACTTCCTTTTATTGTAAAAAAAAAAAAAAAAAAACGTCTTTAAAAAAATAATGCTATCAGTTTATCATTAAAATAAACTCTGAAATAAATTTACCTGTTTAAATAGAAAGAGAAATTATCAAAAAGAACAATCTAAACCCTTTAAAAGTTTGTGAATAAAAACTAAAGACTAAATTCAGGATTTGAGGCTAAAGTGAAGTGGAACATGATGTGATTTTAATGGAGAAACTGGGATTAAACTCAGAATATAAAAAAAAAAAGAAAAATCAAGGTGGTTTCGGCAAATGAAAACTACTCAGATTTACAAGTGTATTTTACATGATTTGTTAAAGGCGCAATGGACGATTTTTCGGCGATTTGAGAACACAGGCGTAAGTGCGCATGCGCACTCCCCCGTGCGGACTGATACAACACACACGTGCGTTTGTTTATTAGCGCGACGGATCGCATCGCATCTCTCGTCTCCTGTAGATTTCCGTCTTCTTCTGAGTCAGCTCAAACTGTCCTTCTCCGTCTTCATTTTGTCCCGTACACTGAGGGAACTATATTATGATAGATCAATGCGCTTAGACGCGCGGAAACGTGCTGCTCTCCTGGGGACAAACCGCACGCGGCTGCAGGTGAGCGGTAGGTGCGTTTTATGATTGATACGTGGCAGGACTCCACGCCACGAGGAAATAAGACTCAGATTTGGGCCAAAAAAATCGTCCATTTAACCTTTCATTTAATTTGGGAGAATGAGACTCTTTCATGGATAAAGTACGATAAGGTTTGAATCATGACCACCATAGTTTTTATTTTATATTTATATATATATTACTCAGTTTTCCACAGATTATACTTTTTCAGCATCTTAAATTTTTTTTATCCTAAAAATAAAAATGAAGCCTAAATAATTAATGAGCGTTTGTATGTGATGTCAGTTCATGTGTTGTGGTGGACTTCCTCTGAAGACTCTGATGACAGTGTTTTAAACATTAAAATGCAGGAGAACTCTGTGATTGACCCTGTGTCTCGTGCCTCCTCCAGAGCTCCCCCTGGTGTCCTTCCTGCAGAAGTCTCCCTCGGCCCCCGTCACCTGCCACGCCACAGGCTTCTACCCCGACAGAGCCATGCTGTTCTGGACCAAAGACGGAGCCGAGCTGCACAAGGGCGTGGCCCCCGGGGAGATGCTGCCCAACCTCGACGGGACTTTCCAGATGAGTGTGGACCTGGACGTGTCCTCTGTCCCACCTGAGGACTGGGGCCGCTACGAGTGCATGTTTCAGCTGTCCGGAGTGCCAGACATCCCCAACACGCTGCACCCGGACAAGATCAGGACCAACGGTGAGCACTTTAATGTCACACACAGGCTCCAATCATGCAGTCACAACAGAAGCTTTAGCTTGTAGTCAATTTAAATCTTTTCTGGCCCAAAATGATCAGATTCTAAACAATCGACAATGAAAAACAAAAACATTTGGTCCATCTCTAAATAGAAGGTACTTTTTGACACAGAATAATAGTAGTTTCATGAATGTTACTTTGTGGTCTTATTCTAGTTGTGATAAAGCTCAAGAACATTCTAAAACTATTCAGGAAAGGTCTATTATGTGTTTTATTCTTATTTGATCGTTTTATCAGTATCGATACTTCCTCGATTGAGTATCTAGTTTCGAGCTGTAATTTTTGATACTTTTGACATCTTTAACACAGTGACAAATCTTTTCCCATTAAATCATGAACAAATAAATGTGTTGTGACGAGATATTTAAGTGTGAATGCCAGTTTAGTTTGATAGTTTGATTTTGTTCTTTATTTGAACAGCTAAGAAGCACACGGGCTTCATCGCAGGTGCAGCCACACTTCTTGGTGCTGCTCTTTTGGGCGCTGTCGGATTTGCCGTGTACAAATGTCACAAAGGTAAGATGAAATGTAATTATTTATATGAAAATAGTTTTAAATTAGGCCCAGATTGATAAAACTTAACATTTCACTGTCTTCTTTTCCAGCCAAGACCGTCACGCCTCGTAAGTAACACATTCTAACGTCTTTTACGTCGATGCGGCGTAATATTTCCACTGCCTGTTTTATCGTACATAAAGTCCCACACACGACACATTTAGCTTTAAAACCAGGCGACAGGAGCCGACCATCACAACTCTTTTTAATTCCCTCGCTCTGTTCATCTGTGTCGTCTTTGGAGCACTTTTTGCAGTGTTGGAGACGCTCTGGACCAGAAGCTCTCACGAGTTCAAACTCTTCAAATACTCGTCAATATCAAGTTCAGGACAAAATGTTCACTTCATGACAATAACAGAGGCTTGGATGAAGAGCTCGTTTGTACTTCACAACAGTGGTTATATTAATACGCCACATCTGTATTTATTAGTGACACAGAAATGTTGCTAGGATCAATGTAACGGTGTGAAATGTCCATCTTCATTTCAGCTCCCAGTGAAGCAGGGGCTGAAACACAATTGGTTCAAGGTGAGAAAATATAAGCTGACGTTTCTCTGCTTTGTGTGACAGAGGAGCTGATGCTGTGATTAGATCAGGCTTTTGGACTTTAATCCAAACCTTTGAAATCCAAGGTGACAAAGGGAAATGCAAAAGGAGAAACCTCTATAAATGTACACACAGAGGGCATCGCTCTTAGAATGAACTCAACATGAACTTTGGAGACAAACACAAGTTGATTTGGTGTTACACTTTTTTACTGAACCCAAATCGAGCCTTTAAAACATGAACATGACAAAACAGGTGCTTTATGTGAGCGTGTTCATGGGTTTGTGTGTTTTACTCCCGACATTGACGTGGGAAACACATATTTACTTTGCAATAGGATCATTATTGTAGTAAAGTAGTAGTGTAACTAACAAATATTTAGTGTATTTGTACAATGAGACTATTTTAATACATTATCAATCAAAAAAAGGTTGAAGAATTGTGACTGAAAGTTTTAGAAAGAGAATATTGTTTGTTTTATTGTTGAAAATCAAATAGTTTTAGACATGTTGATGTAATAATGCCGTTCTAAACAGGTCTTTGTGTTTTAGAGTCTGTATAGTCCAGATAACGATTCACAAACACGACTATGATTTGACTAAAGTAGAGTTGTTGTTTTTGTTTTTCAGAGGTGGAACAACCACTGAATCCTAAACCAGAGTGACACGTGTGAGCCGCTTTCATCTGAAAAGAGGAGCATTTTGTCTCAAGGTTCAATGTTTTTGGCTTTTGTCCTGAACAGTTTGTGGCTCGTTTTCCACTTTTAACGTGAGTTTGTTTGACGAGAGTGAAACATCAGCGTGAACATTGAATCTGCAGCAAATTGTCTCGTTGGCTTTGATCACGTTTGTGTCTTTAAGATCGCTCTTCTTAAATCATGTGCTGCAAATGTTTGAAGAACTGAAGTCACTGAGTCGTCACATCAAGTCTTTGGTTCTTTTCTTGTTTTTAAAGTGACGCGTTTAAAAATCCACTTCAACGTGCATTATTTTAAGTTATAGTGAGATATTAATCTGATTTAATACTTTAATTGGATTTAAGCACAACAAACATCTAAAAAAACTAAATTCTTTCATTCAGTTCCACTAAAACTTAAACCAGATCAAGAACGATATTTTCATGTGTTAATCATTACAAAATATATAATAAATAAATACAACTGATTGATCTTTCAGGAGCAACAAACTATAGAAACATTAAAAAACAGCACAAATCTTGATAAAATGTGAATAGTTATGAATTTGTTTCTCAAATTGATTCACAAATTTAATACAAACTTATCATGTGTTTGGCTAATGCTATATTCATATCTCTGCTACTATCTGGAAACTCATTTGTCATTAATCACTTTTGGATCAATTAAATCAACGATGGAAAGATTTATCAGTATAATTTTGTGTTAAATTAAATTGTGAATGACACTACTTTACATGAAGTTATATTTTTATGTGACCAGTGTACTTATACTGTTAATTCCCACTTTCCAGTTGTGTAAATAGTTTGTTTATAAAGATGGGCTTTTATAATGCTTTTTCAGCTGCTTCATTAATACTCTGAAGATGTACTTTGGATTTGCTTTTAAATAAAAATGACCTGTAAAAATAATAGTACTCGTGTTTTTTTTTTACACATTTTATCTTGTCCTCACATTAGTTCACGACAACTGGATCCACAGAGACTTTTGAGGACGAGCTGCCAGATCTAAAAAATAACCTTTAATTTAGTTACATCAGATTATAACAATATGTAAGTTTTGTATATAAGCACTTTTAACCGTCTCAAAAAGCATTAAATATATGAAACAATCCTGTATTATTAAATGTGAACAGTACATACATAAATCATCAATATTCATCTATTCAAAATCCACCTTTTAGGCCCATAATTGGCTGCAACATCTAGAAAATAACCTTTGATTTAGTTACATCAGATTATAACCATAATATGGTTATAATAAGTTTAGTAAATAAGCACTTTGTGTCAAACAGATAAATGAGTTCTTGAAACGTGTCCTTCCACTAGAGACTTGTTGCTTCCATGGTTTGTCAGATCGAAGCAAACTTTCTGAGAGACTTGACTTCCAGTTTGACTCGAGTCCCAAAACCGGGCTTGGACTTTGCCTTGGACCTTTGGAGTCTCTTCTGTGAACTGTGCAGTGACGCTGGAGCAGACACTGATTTCACTCCTAAAACACAAAAAGAACACGTTTTAGGACATTTTCTCACAGCGACGCATTGGAACATGTCAAAAGCAGAAGGACCAAATCAAGAAAACAATCAATGATCTCGACTGACTCAACTTTGTTGGAGTAGTTGGACTAATCTTGTACTAAGTTTATGACATGAGCACAATGTAAGTAGAAATTACATCATTAGTGAAGCCAAAATGTATTCTTTACTTTGCCATTTCAATTCAGACAGATATATTTAAAAACAGCGTCTTAAAATATACTTTTGGTTTTGTTTTTCCAGTGTTGCTTATGTCACATATCATTAGAATAGTCCTCAGTGTCATGGATCATAAAGCAGTTTAAGGGGCTCATCACTGGTGGTCTTGAGAAGGGAACACGTCCTCCTGCTCTGGATTCTGGTTCTCCTGATCTTCTTTGGCTCTGGAGTCGACAGGAGCAGGTCTGAAGTGTTCAGGTGATGGTCCTGAGGCCTGGGCCAAGAAATGTCAGCAAGTTACTCTTTGAAATAGGCTCCTGTTCAGGCCGGGACCCCCAAAAAAACATGAAACAAAATGATATAGATGTCTGTAATCATTTCAAAATGAGGTTTAATTGTATTCATTTTAGTAATTGATAATGTTATCTGCCACAATTTCACTAAAACTTACAGTTGTAAATTAAAAAATAGATTAAAGTCATAATTTTAACAGTACATCTTGAAATCATCTCGTGACCCCCAGCACATGTTTTGTGACCCCTACTTTGGTCAAGCCAGTTAAAAACAGAAATAAAACCCACAGATTTAACTACACTGCTCTATAGGAGCAACTATGCTGGGGAAGAACGGCAGCATGAGCACTTTCCTCTGGTTACATTTTCTTTCCCAATCAACAATATTAAAAATATGCTCGTTCTCCTGTAGTCTGTTCATTGCTCTTCCTTTATGGTTCCTCTCAGCTCATTGGTGGACTCTTCCTCTGCCTGGATGACTTCTCCCTGTACTAGATGATCCGCCCTCTATCCTTCTGTCCTGGTGTTCCTCTCTATCTGCTCCTAAAGATCAATTAGAACTATTTTGGATTGGTGTGGAATTAATGTGACACAAATCCTAAAAAAAAACATATTTTTGCCAAATTTATAAAAAGAATTAAATGCATATTCAGAAAAATTCAATTGCCGTACCCGATCCTAATCATCAATTAGAACTATTTAGGTGAATAGGTAACAAAGCCTAAAAGTTTTGAAGAAAAATCCATATTTCTGCCAAAATAATTTGATAAAAAATGTAAGACGCATATTTAGAAAAATCAATTACTGTACCCCAAAAATATTCAGCAATAGTTTGGGGTGAATGGGTCAAAAAGCCTAATCACAGAGAGGGAGAGGAAGAGACTGGACAAAGTCATCAAGAAGTCCAGCTCCGTCCTGAGCTGTGCTCTGGACTCGGTGCAGAAGGTGGGGGACAGAAGGGTCCTGGCTAGATTCACATCTATGCTTGACCATGAGTGTCTCCCCCTGCAGGACACTCAGTGAGAGACTGATCCACCCTCGCTGTGTGAGGGAGAGGTTTCGTAGGTCTTTCCTTCCTGCTGCTGTCAGACTTTATAATAAACACTGTTAGTCCTGAACACTCGCAATACTGACCTAACCTAATACTGATGTGCAATTCCGTCATATGTGCAATTACTGTTGTGATTCATGTGCAATTACTGTGAAATTCATGTGCAATCTATGTGCCGTTGTGACACATATTCATATGCAATTACTGTCGTGATCTGTTCTTTTCTTCTGTATCTACCTCTGTGTCTTCCTGCGTTGCACCAATGAAATTTCCCCATGTGGGACAATAAAGGATTATCTTATTATCTTATCTTATCTTATCTTATAATGTATAATTAAATACAAAAAAGACACTTTTTTAAATGAATTGGCCTAATCTGAATTGGCCCAGATCTGATTACTTCCGCCAGCTAATAACATCGAACAAGAAAAAACACAAAGTGTTGTTTGACCCTATGAATTCAATTACATGTCCTACAGCTGCAGTTACTCCTGTTTCCTGCAAAGCTGACAGCAAAGAATTCCTCAGGTTCTTTATCGATAAGATCCAGATGATCAAAGACCAAATCCCACTCCTTTTGTTTGATAAACCTGTTTCTGTGGAGCCTGTTTTCCAAAATTGGTCTTCTTTTAAGCCTGTCACTCTAGAAGACATCTCAGCTCTGGTGACCAAGATGAAACCCTCCTCTTGTACATCAGATGCCCTTCCCTGCAGGCTCTTCCTCAAAGTGTTTGATGTTATTGGCCCCTGGGTTACCAAAATGGTAAATCCCTCTCTTTCTACCGGTGTGTTTCCTGGTCCATTTAAACATGCCATAGTTGAGCCTTTACTGAAAAAGACAAACTTGGACCCAACAGACCCAAAAAGTTTCAGACCTATTTCAAAGCTTCCTTTCATGTCCAAGATCCTAGAGAAGGTGGGCTCTGAACAATTGTCAGATTTCCTTCCTCAGTCTAAAATTCACAACTCTTTTCAATCTGGTTTCCGCAAACATCATTCTACGGAAACCGCATTGCTCAAAGTCTCCAGTGACATTATGATGTCTGCTGATTCTGGAAAATGCACTGTTTTAGTTCTGTTGGATCTGTCTGCAGCCTTTGACACTGTCGACCATCATATCCTGTTGAACAGACTGAGGGACCTGATTGGACTATCGATGTCAGTTCTCCATTGGTTTTCCTCATATTTATCCGGTCGGAGCTTTAGTTTTGCTGCAAACCAAATCATGTCTGACTCAGCTGACCTGTTGTGTGGAGTTCCTCAGGGCTCCGTTTTGGGTCCCGTCCTATTTCTGCTTTATATAATTCCCCTGGGAATGATCATTAAAGAGTTTAGTGATGTGTCCTACCACCTGTTCGCTGACGATATTCAGCTATATTGCTCTTTTAAGCCTTCTGAGATCCAGAAGCTGAACTCCTTGGTCAGTTGTTTAGTGCAAATAAAACAATGGCTAAGTAAAAACTCCTTGTAGCTAAATGCAGAAAAAACAGAAACACTGATTATTGCCCCTGATGATGCCATTCCAGGGATAAACCATTATTTGGGTGATTTAGGCCAGACTGCAAAACCAAGCCTTAGAAACTTGGGTGTTGTCTTTGACAAAGACATGTCTTTAGAGCACCACTCTAAGCTGTTGACGAGGAACTGTTTCATTCAGTTGAGGAAAATCTCTAAGCTCAGGAAAATGGTGTCTCAAAATTATCTGGAACTTATAATTCATGCTTTTGTGTCTTCACGTTTAGACTACTGTAATACCTTGTTTTCCTGTCTTAAAAAGAAGGAACTCTCTCGTCTGCAGCTGGTCCAGAACTCTGCAGCGAGGATCTTAACTCGCACAAATAGAAGGGCCCACATTTCACCCATTCTAAAAGCCCTTCACTGGCTGCCGGTCTCCTAACGGATACAGTTTAAAATTCTAGTTCTGACTTCTAGAGCTTTAAATGGTCAGGTCCCATTGTACATCAGCGATCTGATCAAACCGTACGTTCCCTCTCGCTCACTAAGGTCCTTGGATCAGAAACTGTTATTGGTTCCTCGCACTCGTTTTTGGACCAGAGGAGACAGATCCTTCCAGGCTGTTGCCCCCAGACCCTGCGGTCACTGGACTCTGTTGTTGCTTTTAAGGGTCAGCTTAAAACCTTTTTATTTAGTCAAGCCTTTTAAATGCACTTGTTTTAGGGACTGATTTGACTGTATATTGTTGTATATGTATTGCTCACTGTAAGTTTTTTGTGTTATACAAAATATACAAAATTTGAGGACCAAAAGAAGGACTCCAAATAATTCAAAAATATATACTATTTTGTTTTTAATTGTCAATTGCTATGGCATACTAATTTCTCATCCCTTATGGATAGCCAAATCCATCATTAAAAAAAAAAACAGTTTTAAACAGGTGGCAAAAAAGCGAAACCATTTGTGTTTGATTTAACAACCCATTCATATCTGTGAGACATCTGAAGAAATGTGCGAACATGCAGACGTGTTTTGAGCAACAGAAAAAAACCCATTGCCAAGGCGTGGTTATTCTCATGGTTATACAAGCAATGGTGTCACATTCATGTGCATATAACCAATGAAAATGGAGTGTTTATTTTTGCCATTGTTATTGTTATTAGTATTATCTTGTCTTTATTAATTATATTTTATTTTTATCTTATTATTTTTATCTTTATTTATTTTTCCCCTCCATTCCTTATTAGGAAATGAGAGTTTTTGTCTGTAGGAGTTTTTGTTTATAAGAGTTCTTCTATTAAGAGTGTTTTTTATTATTCTATTAAGAGGGTTAGGTTTTTTTTTTAAACTTCCTACAAGTTATATGTCCTTTCCTCTGTATCTATCTGTGTTGCAACAATGAAATTTCCCCATGTGTGGACAATAAAGGATTATCTTCTCTAAATAAAAGAAAGCAGCGGAGGAGTGGGTCAGTTTTCCTCACACATGTTTGCCTCTGTCCCTCCTCTGTCCCTCCTCTGTCCTTCCTCTGTCCTTCCTCTGTCCTTCCTCTGTCCATCCTCTATCCCACCGCACACGCCTCTGTCCTGGTTCCCTTCGCGCTCGTCTCCCTCCCTGTAAAGGTCATTTTATAAGGTTTCACTTTTTTCCCTGTGTGACCGGAAGTTACAGTGAAACGGAGTCGACAGGGGAACAAGGTTTGTAATATGAATGAATGTATTACTCAAATGTTTAATGGAAAGGTATGGAAAACAGTTATGCTAATGTAATGAACTAGTAACAGTTATTATACAGACAAAATTGTAATTATTCTTTATTTGTACATTCATACATTACATACATTCCCCTTTTTGAATCTAACTTTTGAACTTGTACAGTTACTGACTGCTTATTTGGCGATATAAAGCATATGCAAAAGTACTGTGTGTGCATTTGAATCCTTTCCTCTTTCAGGGGTTTTGAAGACAATGAAACAAAAAGTGGTATGAGTCAGCACCGCACAGAAAGCAGTCTGTATGTAACGGTTGTGGACATGCAGTGGTAAATGTTAGCTACAGAGATGAAAAATAAGTAAACGCAAGTGTGTGTATATATATATTTATATATAATTAATTTTAATATAATTACATTTCTCGTCCCTTTTTCTAAACTTGGGTCCTCTACCAGAGGCCTGGGAGCTTGAGCATTCAGCGCAGTATCTTTGCTGTTCCTGCACTGCACTTTTCTGGACAGAGATGTCTCATGTTTTCCCTGGGATCTGCTCAAGCCATTTCTCCAATTTGGGGGTCACTGGCCCCAAGTGCTCCGATGACCACGGGCACCACTTTGGCCTTCACCTCCTCTCTGAGCCCTGGTCCTGATGTTACCCTCTGCTTTTAATCCACCACCACAATGTCTAGTCATTTTGCCATTCTATCAGTGCCATTGTGCTGGAGCAGCCCCACACAGACAGACATCAGCAGTGAACAAAGTCATTCGAGTTCACTGAAGTCCATCAAGCACAGGCTGAGCACCAGAGCCAGCGGCGCATGCGCAGACGGAGCTAAAGCCAGCAGCTGAACCTTGTGTCAAAACAGAGGCACAGCAGCGCAGCGTCGTTAGCTTTGTTTTCGGGCACCATTTGTCGGCACAAAAGTGTTGCAGTTCACGTCCACGTACCATGACCGAACAATCAGCGCTACTTCTTCGAAAACAATTGGCAGGTAATGTCCACCGTTCACCCCGAGCCCCCAAAAGGTCGTTTTGAAAGCTGCTTTAGCTGTCAGCCTGCGTTAGCTTCTCTTAGCTCGGCGCAGCTCTGTTTACGCCATAGGGACTTCTCTTTCTCACCGCATTCACTGTTTATTGTTAGCATAGCCGTCTGAAACCCGCTCCGGATCGCGTCCGTATGCGCGATCGGAGCCGTGTCTAATATTTAGTACAGTTTCGTGTCATTAGTGGGACGTAAATGTCGCTGTGGATTGTGGCAAGTTCGGTATTAGTGAGCCAAAGGAACAAAGGAATAATCAATCTAGTCTCTCTGTCTCGGCAGTTAAAGCTCCCTGCGCCGTTTACCGCACATTCGACGGTGTTTTGAGCAGATTGTGACGGAACGGGACCGACCGTGGACGAGCCTGAAACGGTTAAGTCGGTGTCTGGCCCGAACGTTCCGCGGACACGTCGCTTCTCGCCGTCACCTGGCCCAGATTTAGCGCACAAATCAAAGTCATGAAAGTGCGCTGTATTTTCAACACGCACTTTTTTCAGGTTTAGCGCCTTCCACGTGGCGTTTATGTCCCAATAGCTTTGTTTACATGAACTGCGGACGGTGACGAGTATTTACACGCGTGATGTAATGGTTCTGATGTGTTATTCTCCATCAATCGGACGAATGCGACCGTGAAAAAGACAATTTTCTCTAAACGTTTGAATTATGATAGATATTTATGATGATTATGGATATTAAGAGCATGTGATTAATCGATAATCGGCATAAACATAATAACCGTGACCATTTTAGAAGCGAAATTTACATTTGAATTATTATTATTATTATTATTTTGACCGTATATTGAATTTAAAAAAGGTTAAGTACTATATTATCTGGCTGTTTTTGTCACATTATCTTGATTTTTGTCATTTGTGAAGTTTGATTTCGTAAAGATGGACACAAAATTGGGAAGTAGCATCATGTTGGAAAATGGGAATGAAAGGAAATTATCGCAAATAATAGTTGAATCGTGTGGTTTTTCTCGCAATGGCAACACTAAAATTGGATATCGTGACATCCTTATTTAATTTTTAAATTTCCTACGGCTTGTTCCCGTTCCCGCCGCTATCCCAGTGACTTTGGGCCTTAGGCGGGTACATCCTGGACAGGGGCCAGCTCGTCGCAGGGTTAACAGAGTTATGGACACACAGACAAACATTTACTCACATTCATTCACTAGTGCCAATTTAGTGTTGCCAATTTTGCCACACAACACACGCATGTCTTTGGGCGGTGGGAGGAACCCGGAGAGAACCCGGAGAGAACCCACGGTAACACGGGGAGAACATGCAGACCCCACCTAGAGTCATTTTTTCATCGATTCATCGTTTTGATCATGAAAGGCCTTGTCGTGAACGAGATTTTTTACCAATTTCAAGATCATTTGACTTGTTTCTGGTGGAAGAAGTACTCCTTTTTGTTACTCAAGTAAAAGTATAGTTAAAAGAGCAAGTAGTAAAAGTATCAATTGAAAAATATATTTAAGTAAAAGTATTAAAGTAAGCCTTTTAAAAATGTACTTTAGCTGCCCTGTGGTCAGCGGCACACATGCCAGGCTCCATGTCGTGAGTTCGAATCCCTGCCTCGACAATTTGCTTCGTGTCCTCCCTTCTCTCTCATCCCCATTTCACACCAAAACTGTCCTGTCTTAAAAAGCCTTCAGGCAAAAAACCTTTCAAATTAAAATATACTATTAAGATTAAAAGTAAAAATAATTCAATTTCTGAGAACTATTAAAACGTGATCTTGATCGAATCCATATTTTGGGTTTTCCTGGCCATATCTATCTATGAAGCTTATTTTTGTTTGCTCTAAACTTGGACTTGAACTCTAAAAATGTAGGCAAGATGTCAACATAAACGTGCTAAAAATAGAAACCTTTCAGCCGATTCAGCAGGTCTAAAATTAAAACATGTTCAAAAATGCTGTGGAGTAAAACGCACAGACACCTGCTTTTAAATGTAGAGAAGTAAAAGAAAAATGTTGATGATCCAAGTATTTTATGTACTGTGCTTTACTTTTGTACTTGTTCTGTCTGAGTCATGCCTCTTCTCTCAGCACAGGCCATGTTTTGGAGTTTAAAGACCAGATAATGATCATTCCATTACTAAACTATTTTGATGATTATTTACTACTCTAACCGCTTAGTCTCTATTAATCAATTAACTTGCTTCAGCCCTAATGATATTCCAGTTATTATTGATTAACTTCATGTGCCGTCATTTGCTCTTTGCTTGTTTTTGTCTAGATTATTTACCCCTGGAATGCAAAATGTGCACGTCCTTGCAAGTAACTCTACTTTGTCGTATCCTGAGTGGCTTTTCACTTATGTCTTTGACCGTTCGTCCCTCACATTTTGTTCCAGAGCTCAACAAGAACCCTGTGGAGGGCTTTTCGGCTGGTCTCATAGATGACGACGACATCTACAAATGGGAGGTCGTGATCATCGGGCCACAGGACACCCTTTTGTAAGTGTTTTTGGTTTATAGAGGCAACACATAATAGTCGACTGGTCAAATGTGCAGCAAAGTATCGACCTCTGTGAATGAATCGGAATGCGTTTCACAGACTAGTTTCTCAAAATAAACAATACAAGGCGGTGCAATATTTTTTTTTTATAGTATAAAATATAAAGGAAAATGCCTGTAGTATTAGCAATATTTTGATTTCCTCACAGTTGGAATCGTTATCAACTAACGTGTGTTTTATTTATGTTACAGCGAAGGAGGTTTTTTCAAAGCTTACCTCACCTTTCCTTATGACTATCCACTACGGCCTCCAAAGATGAAATTTATCACTGAAATCTGGCACCCGAATGGTTAGTCTGTTTTTTATTCTCCCACAAATGACAATGCATTATTTCATTATTGGGCAAGACTCCACTAATGTGACGGTTTTACAGATTTTTTATTATTAATCATCTTAAATAACATAAACAATAAAACAACAACATTTCACAACTTTCAGAGGCCAGAGCAGAGTAACGCTAACAATAACTAGATGATAGCATGCTAGTCCTGGACGATTTATGCCTGGATACCCTACTTCTGTGTTTACAAGATTTGTACTGGGGGAAAACACATTTGGCTCAACTACATGGACAAAAACTGGGTGCATTGTCCAACTAAACCAAACAAAAAAGAAATTCAATTAACCTAACTAACCTTAGAGTTGGGCAATATGACATAAAATAATAATATGATAATGCCTTACACTTGTGATGTGCTTTACAGGGTTGTCAAAGCGCTGCACTCTTGTCATTAGTTTGTCACATAACTCTCAGTGGTGGTAAGCCGCTTATGTTGCCACAGTGGCCCTGGGGCTGACTCACGGAGCGAGGCTGCCTGTCGACTCCTCAGACCACCAATCCCTCACGCACACACTTCGCACTAGGCAAGGAGTGTGAAGTGTGTTACCTAAGGGCACGACGACAGAACGTGGTCTGAGCGGGAGTGGAACCTCTGAGCTTCGGATTGGTGGGTTAGATTAGAGGACTCCATCCACTAAGCCACTGTCTAAAACTCCACTTCCTCTGAAAGATCTCACCCGACTGTGATTAGTAAAGTTCCCCTGTGTCTCCTGCTAAATGTGATTGTTTATTGTTTTTAATATTTCTTACAGTTGCAAAGAATGGAGACGTGTGCATTTCAATCCTGCACGAGCCCGGGGAGGATAAGTTTGGATATGAAAAGCCAGAGGAGCGCTGGCTCCCCATTCACACAGTAGAGACAATCATGATCAGTGTCATCTCCATGCTCGCAGACCCCAACAGCGACTCACCAGCCAACGTGGACGCCGCGGTAAGGTCTTTCTTTAATGGAGCAAAACGGGTTTCTAATGAAGTCATGGCACGCATTATGGAAAATATGATGGCAATTTGAAACACCCCTGGGCACTTGTTTGGTTTCATATACACCCGTTTGCCTGGTACTTTTTACAGAAAGAGTGGAGGGAGGACCCCAACGGTGAGTTCAAGAGGAAAGTGGCTCGCTGCGTAAGAAAAAGTCAAGAGATGGCGTTTGACTAGAATCAGCTGTAAATTCCAGGGTGAGTTCATTGTTTCCAAAAACTACTGCTTCTCTGGCCCAGACATGTGCTTTATAAGTCTGTTTTCTTTCAGTTTAAGGAAATGCCTTCAGAGGGAAAATTTCAAGCCTTTGCCCCTTGTTTTACCAGTCAAAGGAAATGGTTGTTTTCAACCATGTTTCTGTGAACAGTTGTCATTTTCCACAAGACGAGCCAATTTGAGATCCCTACCAGCGAAATTTACCTGTTTTCCTTCCTGGAATTGTATATTTAATTTTATTTATTTTGAAAAAAATAATGATGTAAGATATGTCACTACTGTAAATGACTTGCTTTTTTATCTGCTGCTGAACAGTTTCTACTTTATACCAGGTTTCTTATGCAATTTAGGGTCAAGATTGTGTAAAACAAGAGGCTGTTGTCGTTAGGTCATCCCTCGTCCTCACTCCACAGTAGTCGTCTGGATCATTATGTTAAACTCTTGCCTTCTCTGGCCTCACGTCCTCATATCGGCTCTGGTATCACTGACATCTGTTTAAAGAGGCTCTGTCTTCAAACGCTTCTGAGAATCGGCCTCCTGTTGGCAACGAGACACTGGTGCACATTATCAATATAACCGCATATTCACGCATGAAACTGAGGTTTGGCTTAAATTGTATGGCTCCCCAATAGCTTTTGAATTGTCGTTTTCTTTTCCTCCCCCCACATGGATTTGCACCAGTGTGTTGATGGTTAACAGGAGAACTGTGCCAACTTCTCAGGAATAACCACCTCCTTCATCGGCGTCTCGTTTCACCGGCTGCCGTCCCGACCCTCACTTCTCTTCACAAACGAAACAATCTGTGAATTTGCTAAGCTGTGAACGTGTCTCATACTGGTGAACTGCCATCTTAGTTTATTACCTCTTCTCAGACAAGTATAGACTGTAGGTTTTTCCAACACGACACGGGGGGGCATACGGAGTTCCACAGTAGATTTAGGGTAATCGTTTTGTTGTGGCACACCTCCTGATCGGTGAGTAATTGTAAGTCACTTGTGGGTTTTAGGACATCGGGTAGTTTCTGTCTCTATTTTATTTTGGCTTTCACTAAATTCTAATTCTTCATAGAATCTTGAAATATTAATATAAATATGTATTACCTTTCGACGTAATATTTTTAAATGACAAATGCGTTCGGGTGGATTCAATCATTTAGTCACTTTGTTAGTTTCAAGACGTTTTGGATTTGCAACATTCAAGAGTGGATTTATGGCGCGCGCTATCGGGTTCGGGGCTAATCATGGTTCGGAGTGTTTTCTGCGACAGACATTACATTTGGTTTTGTCTTCTGATCCTCAATTCTTTACCATGACCTCTGACCGGTGTTCACTGTTTTTTGCACAAATTCAGTGCAGCGTTTTGAAATGTCATAAAGCAATACACTCAAAATACAAAATGGTGTCTCCAGGAAAATCCACTCTTACGCCATTATTATTTTTATGTTTGGTTGTTGTTTTTTTTCATTTTGTGTTGATGCAATGCATATTGGACATGATGCTCAATAAAAGTGTGTAAACTAAATATTAAATGACTGTTCTTTTGTCTTGAAGGGATTTAATAGGCAGTACATGTCACCTGTACTTGTACTTGTACAAAGAGTCAAAAGTCTTACACGGCAACAGTTTGAATTGAGAAAGTCCGGATTCAACCACCTTTTTTGTCGAAAGATACCAGTATTTTAATGTTTTATCTGTTTCATCTTGCAGTCTTTTATTTTGAAATGTTTTGTGCGTTGACTGGGAGACTTTAAAAAGAAAATTGAACTTTTAACTAAACGAACTTTTACTTAAGTAGTTCATAATTTTACATTTTGTTTAGCTCAGTCATAGTCAACGGGTCCATTGACTTCCTGTTCAAAACTGCAGAACTTAAGCCCCGCCTCTTCATACTGACGTTTCACCGTAAAACGCTGCAGATTGTAATTTGCATGTTTTTATTTTTGAAAAGTGCAAATATGAAAAAAAAGAAAAAAAAGAAAAGTGCCTTTGTGACATTTTAGAACCGTAAATGTGTCAATCTTAATTTTTTTTTCAAATAATTGCAGCTAAATACAGAGATGTGGGCGGGGATGGGTGGTAGGTGAAAACAGGATTTTGCTGAGCACTCGAGCCAAAACAGAATCAACTCAAACATGCAGGAATCAAAATACAACTTTGAGGAAACTAATGACGAGGAAACGCCATTGTAGCAGGATTAAAAAAAAGCTAATTAAAGTTGATTTTGCATGTTATGTCCCCTTTAACCTTCTGAAACGGCTTGTGCACAATATTTGGCCACTGTACCCTGCTGTAGTTTTGTTTTCCTGATGCATTTTGAATGAGAATACACATTAGGTTAAAGCACATGGACCCCTGCACTGTAATGGGACGCCCTGGATTGGGGTCTGGTTTCAGGCCTGGTTTGGTTTCACACTTGTGGGTCGATCCGGCTGTGACACTGTGGACTTCATAACACAAAAACTATCTCTCCAATGGGAATGCAGCCTGTTATGAGGAAACAGGTGACTTTTGTGGAGAGCTTAACAAAAGACAAAGGGGTGCAATGGGAACATGGACCAGAGACGAGGTGAGAGCACAACACAAATCTGGTTGTTTTACCCATTCTTTTCGCATGACAATGTTTATTTAAGGCGGGTTTAATACAGCTTTTGTTGCAGGTCTGCTGAGGCGAGCAGTTGCACTTCAAATGGTGAGTCTAAAGCGGTTCAAAGAATGTTAAAATTAGAACAAACTGATCTATTATAGGTAATTGAAATGCTTTTTCAATTACCAATAGTAGATCAGTTTGTTCTAATTGGGGATGGTTGTTTTATTCTGTCCTTGTAAATAATGAATGATGCATTAGATTGAATTATATTATTAGTAGTGAAAATAGACCTTTTAAAAATGTAATGCAATTTTCCTGGTCATTAAGCCTATTTTTGACTGAAAATACAAAAAAAGATCCATTCCTGTATCCAGCAGGTCTAAGATTATAATTACTTTTCAGTCCAGTTCAAAATGTGATGATTAGACTGTACAGATATCTGCTCTTTAATGTGTGAAGTGAAGTAAAAGTAAATGTACTCTTGTCACTGTCCACCTCTGCTTGTGTAATTTGTCATGTGTTAAAAATCATTTGTCTTTGTCTCGTGGTAAAAATTTAACATTTTAAGAATAATTTCCTGTTGAATTAGAGACCTGCAACCCAAACAAACTATTAGAAATGAGCTTTGGAACCTTGTGCACAGATTTGATAGAAGAACAGAGAAAATGCACAAGGCCCAACTGATCCACAACAAATATACACTGAAATGAAAATAATTTGGGGATGAATAAAAGTGATTCTGATTTTGCAGGTTGTGAATTTGTAAAAAAGAGTGCGAGTCACATAACCGTCTCAGCGGGAAATAAACCATTCCACTTTCCTACATACATGACGACTTCATCTTTCCTACAGGTAAAAGGATTTATATTGTGTGTCTGACACCTTGACTTATTTTAAAGGCAAGTGATGGATGCTCAATGTGATATGTAAAAGGGAGTAATTCAGAGGAGCAGCTTTGTGTTGTATGGTTTAGAGTCAATGGCCATGGTGAGATAGTTTGAACATTTATAGAGAAAGAACAGTGACTCTATTGCTTTTCTTTCTTTTAACCAGCACCACTTTCTCACGGCTGGACAGCGGCGGTATCTCCACAGCATCACCAGCATCTACAGCACGGAGCAGATGAGGCGGCAGATGAAGCAGCATTACCTCGACGTCCTGCACAGCTGTCTGCAGTCAGGTCTGTGCCCGACAAATCATTTCACTTCCTCCTCTTCATGTGGCAATAGTGTCTCAGAGAGCTTCACGTAAGCCTCACTACAGGTCTTTTTCAGTCTTTTGCAGGTCCTTTTCAGTCTTTTGCAGGTCCTTTTCAGTCTTTTACAGGTCTTTTTCAGTCTTTTACACATCTTTTTCAGTCTTTTACAGGTCCTTTTCAGTCTTTTACACATCTTTTTCAGTCTTTTACAGGTCCTTTTCAGTCTTTTACACGTCCTTTACAGTCTTTTACACATCTATTTCAGTCTTTTACAGGTCCTTTTCAGTCTTTTACGCGTCTTATTCAGTCTTTTACAGATCCTTTACAGTCTTTTACAGGTCCTTTTCAGTCTTTTACAGGTCCTTTTCAGTCTTTTACACGTCTTTTTCAGTCTTTTACAGATCCTTTACAGTCTTTTACACGTCCTTTTCAGTCTTTTACACGTCCTTTACAGTCTTTTACAGGTCTTTTTCAGTCTTTTACGTTCTCACTTAGTCTCACATGTGTTTTTCCCCCCTCCCAGGTCAGATCCCAGTCACCAGGAGGAGATTTAGACAAGAATCATCAGAAAAGGAAGCAAAAGCAAAGTCACAAGGAAGAAAGAAGAGCAGCAGCACCAGCACTCATTCCAACATAAGACTTCCCAAAATAGTCAACCGATGATGACTGTAGAAGAAGAAAAAATAGTTATCGCAATTGTTTATTTGGAGATATGTAAAATTAGAAAAGTGAGTATAATTAAAACGATTTAAAACGACAGATAAAAGACGCTTCTTGATGCAATCACCCAAACAAGTGTATAAGGTGATATATCTGCCCTTTTGTGGTTAATTGTATGGTCCATTCACTTTATGTGTCATACTTGACCTTCAACCGAGACATTTACTGGCACATTTTTGCACATTCTTGATGCTTTGTTCAAATATTGTTTGAATAGTGCCACACCCTAGTATTCGTAAAAGTAATAGAAGCTGCAATAACATTAAGGTGCAGTAGCAGTTGCAGTAGCTTTAGTAGCAAATACTAATAATGATCCCATATGCCAGGAATAGAGGTAAGCTATATCATAGCTGTATTATTGTTCACCTTGTGGCTGTTGTTTGAATTGCATTTTCTTTGTTATGTCATGAGCGACAACCCAATCTGAACTAATAAAGAAAAGAACATATTTACTGTGAACAAAGTGATGAAACTGTGAATAATTCTACTGGGAGCTTTTCTGTTGCTTCTATGTTTTGAAATGAGGCCTAATATTTTCAACTCTATATTAAAATATCCTCTTTTTAGCATTGCCTATGTCTTAATTAAATTTTAACTGATTTTAAAGTTTACTGCAAATGTGTAAATTGTATGCATTTTTTCTCAATTCTATGTAAAGCATTTTGAGTTGTTTGTGTGCATGAAAAGTGCTCTACAAATAAAATGTACTTTTTTTAATGAAATAAAAGCAAAACAAAAAATATGTGTGTACTGGGAGTGCATGGGCAGGGTACAATAGGGTAAATTAGTAACTAGTAATTACCATAAATATCAATCAGAAGTTAAAGGTTACACCGTGTAACCTTTGAGTTTTTATTCCATTACATGTGTTTTTAATGGGGGAAAGCGAGCGAAAGCATTTACTGTGAGCTGGACCACCTCCACAGATCTGACCTGTAACAGTTTGTCTCCATGGAACAGGCCCTAGATAGTATTTTTAATGTGATCAATGCAAAAATGTAAAACAAAAAGCTTTACAGTCAATTAAAAACTGCAATATCCTGTATTCAAAGCTTGAGTGCTCAGTTTTCACCAGCCCCTATCCCCGCCTACTCCCTTGTATTTACTTGCGATTATATAAAAAAGAAAATCCAACTACAGGTAATTTAATTTATTTAATTGAAATGGGACAGTGCATATTGCTATTCCCACGGCAGGTCGCCTTTTTCCAACATTAAAACCACATAAATCTGCCGCTTGTTACTGTCTTTTAAGATCAATATTGCAGTTTACTATGAAGAAATGTAAAATAATGGTAGTTTAATACTAAAGACCTTAAAAAAGCACAATATACCACATTTAAACAAGGCATAGCAGCACATGTGGTTTGCTGGTGCCAAAATAATATGAAATAAAAAAGATGCCAGGCGTACGCTTCAGAGCAGAGGTTGGACTTACAAAGAAACAGAAGAAACATCTGCGTCTCTCACTTCCGTTCTCAGATCTCTGCTCTGTGCGGCGTCTTCCGCACACGTCACTTCTCCTTTTAGTACAGTGTGTCTGAAGATTACAGCTGATTGAAAAGGGAAGTCCGTCTGCAGAACATCCTCATCAGAGCAGTGGTCAACAAAGTCCTGCTCTCGAGGAAAATGTGTTCCTAGTTTTGGGTTTAGCACTGGTTCTGTGCACAAATTCCACACTTGGCGTCTTGTGTTGCTGCAAGAAAGATAGAGGGAACAGTAATAGAACAATTTGACTTGCTTGAATAAATATGAACATTAGAATAGTGGCAACATGCAAGCAGGGTATTTCCATGGTCACACTTTTATATATGCATTGAACCAGGATGAACCCAGACTAGACCCTGAACAGGAAATAAACATGAGGAGAACACGTGCTGACCTCATCATGGACTAAACCAGGACTAAACTTCATTGGGCCATTAGCACAGGATGGATTGAATCAAAACAAACTGCATTAACATGAGGACGGACCATTGTTCTGTTTTACATCCTGCTGTTGCTGCTGGACAAACAGTGATTTGATTCCCCTGAAGCTCTAATATTTCTGACCAAAATGTACAGTGGTCATTGTACAGAAACTCTGCACAATTACAACATTAATCCAAGCCCTCTGCAGTTCAGTGTTCGAGTCGGCCTTCAAACCTGAAATAAAGTTAAGTCCAGTCTGCTTGCCTGGTCCTTTCCTGTCCCAGAGATGCTGGTTTGAAGCTGGTCTGGAGCTGGTCTGGAGATGGTCTGAACCTGGTCTGAACATGGTCTGAAGCTGGTCTGAAGTTGGTCTGAAGCTGGTCTGGAGCTGGTCTGAAGCTGGTCTGGAGCTGGTCTGGAGCTGGTCTGAAGCTGGTGCATCATACGAAGCCGATTTGATTTTTTTTTTTTATTGTTATAGATTTGATTCCAGCAAATTCTTATCTTTGACTATATAGAATATATGGTTAAGGTTTGAGTAGGTTTATAATAATATTGAAAACTAAAAAACAAACGAAAAATTACTAAATAGTAATATGTGCATTTCTAACTCAATTACTCATAAACCATGATTTTATGTAAAATATTAATGTATTTTATTATGTGTTTAAAATAATAAATGTAATGAGTGTATTTTCCATTTTCCGTCAAATGTCTCCTAAATTAAACCATTATTTATAATTACATAATTATTATTTAACGTTACTATGAATAGAATATTATTTGAATTGTATTTAGTTTTTCCAACAGTTAAGCACAGGTCACACTGAATCACACTGGATAAAACAACTGTGACTTGAAACTTTTCCAATCTTCAAAAATGCACTGTGTCGTTGAGGGAAACTGCGTTAAAGGTAAGAAACTGTGTTTAAGTTAAATAAACTCAACTGAAATATCTTATTTCTTTTGTCAATGCCGTTTCCTTCTTTCATTAGTCCGTTTGACACATTGACGTATGTTTGCTAATTATTAGCATCAGAATGCTACATAAATAAATGGAAGCTAATTGTGTTCTCTTTAAGTTATAACCATGGACTGCCTATATATCCCTATTTATCAGAACTTTGAACACATATTCATATCTGAAATAGATCTGTAGTATGGATTTGTTAAATTAATTATAATTTATAGTTGTAATTTGAGTGAAAGTTGTTTATATGTGCGTTACAGCGTTTGGAAAGGCTGTGCACGCGCTGGCGCGGCTCGGAGATCAAATGTGGTTCGACCCAATGGACAAAGGGGTAAATATTCAGCAACGTAAACCGATTACTCTCCACCAGCTAATTCTATGTGGTGTTCTTTCTCATTAGCTGGCCCTGAGATCCGTGAACTCTGCCCACTCGGCCTACTCCTGCTTCCTCTTCTCGCCACTGTTTTTCCACCAGTACAACCTGACCTCAGGCCCAAAGAAGGGCAATGAGGGCATCAGGTGTAAACTGCACATCAAGGTACCACCACAAACAGTCATTTCACTACACAACCAGAAGTCCCTATTTACCCGGGACAGTCCCAGTTTTGAGCCCTGTGTCCCATGTGCCAGCAGATGTATCCAAAACCATTGATTTGTCCCAGTTTTATTCAAGACATGTCCCAGTTGTCCCAGTTTTGACCACTTTCAGACCTGCCAACAGTAAAAAAGGAATACGTTGTTGTTTCTTTAGCCAAACTAGAGAAAATCTGGCTTTAGAATCACCAAAACACAAAAGATGCACTCATTTCCACTGATAAAAGTCTCAGATTACACACTGACTCACAAGTGTGCTGTGAAAGAGGTAAGAAGGATCTGAGTGCATACAAATGTACTTAATTACCTGCATTTTTTTAAACTTTTTACTGCGTTATTATTAATTCCCACTCCAACCCGGGTGTGTCCCAGTTTTTAAACTTGAAAATCTGGTCACCCTACACTACAAAACACTAAAATGATCATGTCAAAGGCAAGACAAGTGCATTTGTGGACCACAGTGTGTACTCAAAGTCATTCAAAGTACTCTTCACTGTCTGTAGGCCGTACTGCCCCTCTTTCGCCTGCCCTCCATCGAACGCACCGTGGAGCGCTGTCAGGTGTCCATCGAAGACGACCTGGTGAACATGAAGTTCTTCTGCAAACACGGTAGGCCTGATATTATATAGATATTAGGCGAGTGTGACTAGTGACTACAAAGGCATATCTTATCTTATCTTATTTGACATGAGATATCATATATTTCTAAACACATTCAAGACAAGTGCAGTAATGTCCCCCCTCAAAACCGCATGATAAGACTAAATTATTTGTAATCATAGGGCCATACGGTCACTGGACTCTGTTGTTGCTTTTAAGGGTCAGCTCAAAACCTTTTTATTTAGTCGAGCCTTTTAATTACATTTACTTTAGGGACTGATTTGACTGTTTATTGTTGTATATGTATTGCTCACTGTAAGTTTTTTGTGTTTTTATTGTTTTATTCTGTGTTTTTGTGAAGCACTGTCCTGTCTGTCTGTCTGTGTTACTTACTTACTTACATATAATATCATACATTTAATATCTGATTGAAAAAAATATCTTTCACATGTTTTATTTCACACTATTCAACTTAAAAACTGTTATTGAGTGTGTCCCCTACATCTGCCATGTAATTATGTAAATCAGCAGTAGGTGGCGCTGTGGTCAAACTGTGCGCTTCACGTTCAAGGCATCGTCAGAACCCACAACCTGCGTTTCCAGGAGTGTGAGGCTCTTCAGGCTGCGTTCACCTCTGACCTCTGCCCCAACGTGCTCAAAGCTCCGGCCAAGTCAATACAGCTCTCCTAATATCTCTTTATTTTACACGGCACTCGTTTAAAAAGTGTAAACTGATGCATGTGTTGTGCTCACAGGCTTCTCTGGGAAATGGTGATGCATTTTCCAGCCTCTCAGGAGGAAATCACACTGTCAGTATCTTCTGCTAAAGTCAGTCTGAGAAATTATTACGAAGGAGGGAATGGTAAGTGAGCGTAACTATAACTACAGTGTATATTATAAGTACTAGTGTGGTTCAGGTTATTCAGTAAAAGTGCTGTAATTACATTAACAGTTTAGGTATCTGTACTTAAATCAAGTCAATTTGACATGGGATACTTTTTACTTTTACTTCATGACCTCTGAGAGCAAGTATTTGTACTTTCTGCTCCACTACATGTTTGAACTGGACTGAAAAGGGTTAAATTTAGTGATTTTGATAAAGATTTGTGCAGATCTTTAGCCAGCAGTAGCAATCTATTTGAAGTAGTGAATCTATTTTATAAGATAAGCCTTTATTTGTCCCGCATTGGGGAAATTGCAGTGTTGCAACACAAAGTACAGAAGTAAATAATAAAGAACAGACAACTTACAAAAAACTTTAAAAAAACACTCTTAATAGAAAAGCTCTTATAAAACTCTTATACTCTTAATAAAAAGTAGAAAATAATAATAACAATAGTAACACTCTTGTTTACAGCTGTTATATGGACAGTGAATATCGCACCAAACAGTATTTTCAAGTAAATGTTATATACTTTCTACTCGTTTGCTCAGTGCCGAACTCAAATGAACTTGGACTAAAAATAACCCCTCAAACCGTCTGAAAACGACTCTTTCTCTACTTTACAGTCCATGTGTGGACAATAAAGGATTATCTTATCTTAAAAAATGTAGTGAAGTAAAGTAAAAAGCATCCACTGTGAAACTGGCTAAAATAAAGCCCAAATACCTCTACACAGTTGTATTTAAGGGCTGTACTTTACTCTAATGTCTGTACAACCTAAACCACACAGTGACGTAGCTCTCCTCAGACGCCAGTAAACCCAGAGATACCGTCGCTAAACTATATGTGGCTGCTTGTATGTGCTGTATGCGTCAGGTCACATGAAGATGATGCACACGGAGATGTCCTTACACCCAGATGAGTTCGATTACTTCCAGGTTGGAGTGGAGTCGGACATTACTTTCTGTTTAAAGGAGCTGCGGGTGAGGGTTATTTCTGTCTTCTTCCAGTCACATGCAGCGCTGTATTTTGAACGTGGTCGATGTTTCCGTGGCGCGTGCACTTCCGTCTCTGATCTTTACGCCGCAGTGTTCAGCCATCCAGATCATTTTACACGTGAACTTTGGCATAGAGCTACCACTCATCTTTACTGGACGGACAGTATGTGCTTTAGTTTTGGCCTTTTACAACTTGAGCTATTTTTACTATGCATAATTTGCGTTAAAGGCCACTGGTGATGTGTCTGCACGATACAATCACGCAGGATCACAGCGCCGTAAATGTTTGTGCAGGTGTTAGCGCTGGATAAATGATTGATATTAATGCTAGGGCTTATTCTAGATGTCCTTGGAACGTCAAGATTATTTAGTTGATACTTGTAATTATTCAATCAATAGTTAAAACTAATTTGTTATCTGAAGCTGGTTGTGACTTGAGTATTACTAATGCGTAAAACAATGGGAATGATAGAAAATGTGTTCACTGTGGTTGAGTCGCGGTCCCAGTAATCATGAATAAACTATAAAAAAACACTTCCTGACCTCCCTACGTCACATTCATGCTGTAAATGGGGAAGGTTGCCCAAGGACAACCTTTTTGTAAAAGTTTTCAGATAGTCCAAGAAAGGGTAAAAGTAAAGGACCAACTGTTGATTTATTCACCATCACTACACGTCCAGGGGGACTTGAAAACTTTACATAGTATGATTCCTAGAGTCAACTTAGTATGAAATCTCCCCATGTGTGGACAATAAAGGATTATCTTATCTTTGAGTGTTTACACCTCAAAAAGCAAGTGTATTGAGACTGTGGAGGACAGTGAGGCTCCAGTTAGACTACATTATGTCAGAATTAGACAATGGTATGCCATGGAAAATGATATGGCTCCTGTGAGACAATGTTGAACTGAGAAATGCAAGGGAAATATAATACTGTATATATAGTATACACTCTGGTCAGAGTGATTTCCTCTCACTTAATAGTTTATGTATTTTTCACACAAGACATTTATACAGTCAAGATGGGTGATGTGTTGAGAAGTACTGGTAACTAATTACATGTACTGAAAATAAGTATTCAGAAGACTCATTTAGACTCATTTACCATAACTGTATAAATTTAGACTCATTTACCATAACTGTTTTCATTTGGTGTTCAGAATACAGCTACTTTCCTAAAATCAGGAAAGGAATATTTTTTGTCTATGGGAGTTTTTGTTTATAGGAGATCTTCTACTGAAAGTGTTTTTTCAAACTTCCTATAAGTGATATAAATGATCTGTTCTTTAAAATGCAGAACAAACCAACGTTTTAATGCTATGTTGTCTTTTTACATTATATATTAACATTTCACTGTTTGTTCTGTTTGTTTGTGATCTCAGTAATCAAGATCATGACATCTTTATCCGTCTTCTTACTAACACTGTTGTGATCCCTTTGACAGGGAAAGGCTAGAACAAAAGCAGCTGAATCTCCATTGTGAAATTGAATTAGCTGAGGACATTGTGTTTTTGTCTTATTGCATTACCCCAACAAGGACAGTACACAAGACTAAAGGCACAGTGTAACTTTAAGAAGTGAGAAGAAGAATAGAGAGTTAAAACCACACTTCAGAACATTCTCCACACAGATAAAAGATGTTAGATGTTTTATGCCATACTGTAGAATATTAGCTCCAGGAAAAGGAGTAAATTTTGTTGGCACAGTTATGGATACGTTTTAGTGCAACAAAAACATCCAAAATTAACTCTAATGAAAGCAGGAAAATAAACCCAATAATTTTGTAGATATATTATATGGTTTTAAAAAAAAATGCACTGCAATAAATGAGTAGCAGAATTATTAATATCTATAATTAGCTATAGAAGTTACTTCAACAACCCTCTACAACTATTGTACAACAAAAAAATAAAAACAAACTCAAATTAAAGCCGCAAGCGGCATCCAACGGCCCTCGCGGGCCGCCGGCCTTCCGACTCTGCGCTTTTGACTTGATAAAGATGGCGCCCTTATTGTGTCTTGAATAAAAAAAGAACTTGACAGACGGCGACACATTGGACATGGCCAATCCAGTGCAAATGAACACAAGTGTCAGTCAAATTTGCTGCGCCGCCGCACAGAGACCGTAGCACTTGGAATAAAAATATGGATACCTTTTGATGCCCCGCTTGTGTAGATGATTTTTCCCAAAGTAAAGCTTGATCGAGCTATTGCCCACGGAGGAGTTTGTTAAAGTGTGAAGCGTAAATGTGAACATTTCAAGGATTTGGCGTTTTTCCCATTTGTGACAGTATATTTGCAGCTCCACGGCACAGAGACCGTACCACTTAAAATCAAAATATGGATAACTTTTGATGCCCCGTTTGTGTAGATGATTTTCCCCAAATATGAGCTTGATCGGGCAATCGCCCTAGGAGGAGTTCGTTAAAGTGTGAAGCGTAAAAATGTGGTGATTTTAGAGATTTCGCTGTTTTCCCATTTCTGACATATATTTGCGGGTCCGCCACACAGAGACCGTACCACTTAAAATCAAAATATGGATAACTTTTGATGCCCCGTTTGTGTAGATGATTTTCCCCAAATATGAGCTTGATCGGGCAATCGCCCTAGGAGGAGTTCGTTAAAGTGTGAAGCGTAAAAATGTGGTGATTTTAGAGATTTCGCTGTTTTCCCATTTCTGACATATATTTGCGGGTCCGCCACACAGAGACCGTAGCACTTAGAATCAAAATATGGGTAAGTTTTGATGCCCCGCTTGTGTAGATGATATTCTCCAAATATGAACTTGATCGGACAATCGCCCTAGGAGGAGTTCATTAAAGTGTGAAGCGTAAAAATGTGGTGATTTGAGCGATTCTACGATTTTCCCATAAGGATAACATGGGATGTTTCTGTCAACGCTACGGTTACGCCGTACAAAATATGACTTTGGCTCTCATACTTTTATGATCAGGATGGCAAATTAGAATTTTGTTCAAAATATCATGTCATTTGGAAAAACTCTATTGTTTATAGGCCACTCTGAAGGCCAAATAGTCAGAATTCTGGGAAACGTTTGCGGCTCCGTCGCACAAAGACCGTAAAAGTTATCCTTAAAATTTGGATAACTTTAGATACACCACTTGTCTAGAGGACGTACACCGATTTTGAGGTTGGTGGGCAAAACGCACTAGGAGGACTTCGTTAAAGTGTAAAACATAAAAATGTGGTAATTTGAGAGATTTTGTGGTTTTCCCATAGGGATAACATGGGAGGTTTCTGTCATCGCTACGACTACGGCGTAAAAATTTAGGCATTTTTGTGATTGGCTTTTGTGATCGGGACGGCAAAATAGAATTTTGGGTAAAGTTTAGACAATTTTGGTAAAACTAATTTTTGACCTTCAATGTTAATTTAAAGGTCACTCTGTAGGGGGCGCTATCACTGCCATTTCAATTTTGTCAGCCTAAACTGGTCCAAACTAGAAAGTTTAACAACTGATTCAAATTTGGTCCTAATCGGACTGGTTTTGATCAAATGGGAGCAATTTTTAGACCTGCAATATTCCAAAATAAGTTGTCCAACTTTGCGGCTGCGCCGCACACAGACCGTAAAAGGTATCTCAAAAAATTGAATAACTTTAGATGCCCCACTTGTCCAGAGGACGTACGCCGATTTTGAAGTCGGTGGGCAAAACGCCCTAGGAGGAGTTCGTCAAAGTTTGACGTAAACAAAATGGCTAACTCAGCTTGTTTTCATTTTCAAAGGAAGATGGCGGCCATAGGGTAAGTTTGGGGGCGTGGCCACAATGTTTTTTTTTGTTTATCCTCACGAGAGGAATGCGTGTCCCGAATTTCGTAGCTTTACGCCAAAGTTGACCTCGGGGCGTCTCCCATAGGCGCAATGTATTTTGACTTTTGTCGGTGGCGCTGTCGCGCCATTTTTTAACGAAAAAAAAAATGGCCCAGAAAAAATAAAATTTTTCACCGATTCTGAATTTTGGGCAAAGTTTGGTGAGTTTTTGAGCATGTTCAGGGGGTCAAATTAGAGATCAAAGCGCTGAAGAAGAACAAGAAAAATAATAATAATAATAATAATAATAATATTTTTAGCAAAAACAATATAGCCGTTTTTACTATAACAACAAATGATACATCGTTTGAAAGCTCTAAGCCTTCCCGATGCCGCCATGGGGTGGAATTATCATTACGAGCGCTTACGCGCTCGTCACTCCCTATTCCGTCGGGATGCCCCGCCCACTCCCCATAGACTTCCATTGATTTGAGCAGATACAAGCATGGCCCATGCCTGCGGCATGGATTCTCGCATACGGGACGATGCCAGGAGGGTTTTTGGAGGAATGCAGCGCTTCGCGCTGCTGTTGTCAACAATTAGTGAATGGGCTACGCCCATTCACTAATTGTTGACTATTTCTGTCATAGCAGGAGTAAGTATGCATGATCCATGCCTTCGGCATGGGCTAGTTCACTGTACTTGCCAGGGGCGACGGGGTACCAAACATGCGGGCTGCGCCCGCATGTTTGGTCAGACAGTTGCAACGCTGCCTTCGGCAGCGTTGCGGGAGCAATAGGCCCTCCCCCTGCTGGGGCTCGGGCCTAAAAATATTGTTCCGGCTTTTATTTATTGCACGATAAGTTGATTTATCGTGACAGGAAGCAACAAAGAAATGAGCAACGTTCAAGCTGATACAATGTGATTGTTGTGAAATGTACAGTTAGTTTGTCATTTCCTGACATGTGCTGTGTGGGTTTTGTCTGTAGTATTCACCGTTTTTCTGCAGGAATAGATTTGACCTGGTTTTGAGTGTCCCTAATGCTCTGATGTTTGTGGGACGTCCCGCTGAGAGGCTCCTCATTAGCCCGTCTCTGCCCCGCCGCACTGAGCCACGCCAAATAATCCGCTCTACAGGATACAGACCAGGGTTTTACATTATACCCTATATTATACATTATATATATATTTATACATTATATCCTCCTAAAACAGGGTGTCTGCAGGTTCTTTAAAAGTATCATCAAATCTTAATCACAATGTTATGAATCTTATTTTGTTTTACTTTTTGGTTTAGAGTTTTTCATTAGTTTGTATTAGATTTATTTCACAGATCTATTTTTTCTAGTTATTCTTTCTTAACTTACAAGGGCAGTGTTCTTTTGCTTTGACTCAAACAATTAATCTAGTTAAATGTTCAATTTTAGTTATCACTTAGAGATGAGGTGGTCTTATTATTCAAAAAGTCTTTAAAAGATGTTACATTTTACTTTAGGCTCCCTGCATATGCCCTCTAAAATGAATAAGCCAAGATAAAGCATTTTAAACGTTCCCAGAGTGATTTTGTGTGAGATTATTCAACGTTTTTGTTTTTTTTCTCATTTGTCTGTTTCAGGGATTACTGTGGTTCGCAGAGTCGCATTGTCTGCCTGTGTCAATTTACTTTGGAGCAGCTGGAAAGTAAGTCTAAGGCTAAGATTTTTCTCTGTTTTGATGTAAGATATTATACCCAATATTATGCTTAGTCTTTTTATTTTGCTCATCATTGTTTTGAACAGGCCTAAACATAGGAATCAAATCAAAATCAATCAAGGCAAATATGTTCTGATTCAGGTAGTCTTTTCCTCAGAAATGTGGCACATAAAGAAAAACAACATCATGAATGCAATAACAACAATAATTAAAGCCGCGGTAGTGGCGATGATGGCTCTCGCCTCCTGCGCGACCGCCTTCCCGCCCGTCCATGTTTTCTGCTGCGTTTTGCGGCATACCAAACGACGCTCAGTAATTCACCGTCGATGATTGTGTAGTCTGCGATTCAAATATTAGTTTGTCCTGACAAGTTGCAAGATCGTGCTGAACGCAGACCTGAGCAGGGAGAAAGAGAGAGAGCCTCGGTGACCCCTGACTTTTCATTGATGTTCAAAAATACCCGAGGTGTGGCAGACAGAATAAAGTCAAAAGAATAAAGTCAAAAGAATAAAGTCTAAAGAATAAAGCCTAAAGAACAAAGTTTAAAGATTAAAGTCTAAAGAATAAAGTCTAAAGAATAAAGTCTTTAAAGAATAAAGCCTAAAGAATAAAATAATAATAATGCTAATGCTAACGCTAACGCTAATGCTAAGACCGCAGCGCGAGAGGAAATGATAAGATAAGATAAGATAAGATATTGGAAGTGAAGGCATTCATTGCGCCTCTGCTGGCCAATTGTGAAAATACACAATATCTGTCATGCACTTTTTTTCATGGCGTCTTGAGGAGAATATAAACCATGAGTTTCAAACAAATCAGACAATGTTGAGTTTTTCACACAATGGGTAAGATAAGATAAGATATTCCTTTATTGTCCCACATGGGGAGATTTCATTGGTGCAACGCAGGTAGATACAGAGGTAGATACAGAAGAACAGATCACTTATAGGAAGTCTGAAAAACACTTTCAGTAGAAGATCTCCTATAAATAAATAAAAACTCCCATAGACAAATAAATAAATAAATACATAAATACCATTGCATGTGATCACGACAGTAATTGCACATGAATATGTGTCACGACAGCACATAGATTGCACATGAATTTCACAGTAATTGCACATGAACTGCACCTGAATTCCAACAGCAATTGCACATTTGACAGAATTGCACATCAGTATTAGGTTAGGTCAGTATTGCGAGTGTTCAGTACTAACAGTTTTTGTTATAAAGTCTGACAGCAGCAGGAAGGAAAGACCTACGGAACCTTTCCTTCGCACATCGAGGGTGGATCAGTCTCTCACTGAAGCTGCTCTCCAGAGCGGACAGAGTGTCCTGCAGGGGGTGACACTCATGGTCCAGCATAGATGTGAATCTAGCCAGGACCCTCCTGTCCCCCACCTCCTGCAACGAGTCCAGAGCACAGCCCAGGACGGAGCTGGACTTCTTGATGACTCTGTCCAGCCTCTTCCTCTCCCTCTCTGTGATGCTGCTGCTCCAGCAGGCCACACCATACAGGAGGGCTGATGCCACCACAGAGTCGTAGAAGGTCTTCAGGAGTGGCCCTGTCACTCCAAAAGACCTGAGTCTCCTCAGGAGGTAGAGCCGACTCTGGCTCTTCCTGTACAGTGCGTCTGTGTTATGAGTCCAGTCCAGTTTGTGGTTCAGATGAACACCCAGGTACTTGTATGAGTCCACTCTCTCAATGTCCCTTCCCTGGATGCTCACTGGTGAGGGGGCAGTGGGGTGGCGTCTGCGGAAATCCACCACCATCTCCTTGGTCTTCCCCGCGTTGATGAGGAGGTGGTTCCGCTGACACCAGTCCACAAAGTCCTGCGCCAGTCCTCTGTACTCCCCGTCATCGTCGTCCCTGATGAGTCCGATGATGGCAGAGTCGTCAGAGAACTTCTGCAGGACACAGCTGTCCGTGTCATGTCTGAAGTCTGCAGTGTAAAGGGTGAAGAGAAAGGGCGCGAGGACAGTGCCCTGGGGCACCCCCACACTGCAGGTCCGAGTGTCAGACACACAGTCCCGTGCTCTCACAAACTGGGGTCGGTCTGTGAGGTAGTCCAGGATCCACTCTGCCAGGTCATACTCCACACCAGCAGTCTCCAGCTTGTCCCTCAGGAGCAGCGGCTGGATGGTGTTGAAGGCGCTGGAAAGATCGAAGAACAGAATCCTCACAGAGCTGCCAGGCTTTTCCAGGTGAGAGAGAGAGCGGTGCAGCAGGGAGATGACGGCGTCCTCCACTCCGATGCCAGACCGATATGCAAACTGCAGCGGGTCCATGGCTGAGCTCACGGTGGAGCGGAGGTGGTCCAGGACTAGCCGCTCCAGTGTCTTCATCAGCTGGGACGTGAGAGCCACTGGCCTGAAGCTGTTGAGGTCTTTGGCGCGCGGTGTCTTGGGCACAGGTACCAGACAGGAGGTCTTCCAGACCTGTGGTACCACCCTCAGCTTCAGGCTCATGTTGAAGACATGCTCCATAACTCCACACAGTTCATCTGCGCAGGACTTAAGGAGCCTGGGGCTGATGCCATCAGGTCCTGCTGCCTTCCTCACTTTAATCCTCTTCAGCTCACTCCTCACCTGTGCTGCTGTGACAGTCAGTGGTTGGCAGGGGGACCGTGTGCTGGGGGGATGGGTGAGTCCAGGCGAAGTGGGGAGCTGATGGTCCGGGGCAGATAAGCGAAGAGGAACAGATGCAGGGCATTGTCCAGCTGTGGAAGAGGGAGCATGCAGCTGTGCAGGGGGAGGGGCGGGTGACCGATCAAACCTCAAGAAGTGAGCATTTAAATCATTCACCCACTGTAGATCCCCCTCTGTCTGGGCAGGGGGGATTTTGAAGCCCGAGATGGTTTTCAGGCTCCTCCACACTCCCTGAATGTTCTTTTGCTGCAGCTGCTCCTCCATCCTCCTCTTGTAGCCGGCCTCAGCCTGCCTGATCTTCCTCCTCAGCTCCTTCTGCACAGTCCTCAGCTCCTCCTTGTTCCCTGACCTGAAGGCTCTCTTCTTCTCCTTCAGCAGAGCCTTCAGTTCACGGTTAATCCATGGCTTGTTGTTTGGAAAACACCGCACCGTCCGGGAGGGAACAATGTTCTCAAAACAGAAGTTGATGTAGTCCGTGATGCACTCTGTGATGGTGTTGATGTCCTCCCCATGTGGGTCATAAAGCTCAGTCCAGACAGTGGTGCTGAAGCAGTCCCTCAGAGCCTCCTCGCTCTCAGCAGACCACATCCTCACCTCACGGGACACCACAGGCTGCCTGCGCACGATGGGTTCATACACAGGCCTCAGATGTACAAGGTTGTGGTCCGAGCTGCCCTGGGGAGGGAGGGGGGAAGAAGAATAAGCCTCCTTGGTGTTGGCAAAAAACAAGTCCAATGTTCTATTCTCTCTGGTGGGGCAGGTAACATACTGGGTGTATGTTGGTAGAACAGAAGAGGGAGAAGCGTGGTTAAAGTCACCAGAGATGAGGAAGAGAGCCTGTGGATGCTGTGTTTGCAGCCTACAAGTGCAGGAGAGCAGTGCTTCACAAGCATTTTCAGCATTGGCAGACGGGGCCACATAGACTGCGATCAAAATCACATGTGAGAACTCCCGGGGCAGATAATATGGCCTCATACCAATAGCCAATAGTTCAATATCCTTGTTACATAGCTGCTCCCTCACTGTGTAGTGTTCGGGTTTGGGCCAGCTCGTGTTCACATACACCGCCAGACCTCCACCTCTTTTCTTCAAGCATTCTCTCGTTCTGTCCGCCCGCAGCAGATGAAAATTGGGGGCGCTATAGAGTAAATTTGTTACATAGGTATTAATTATTTCCAATCAGATCATAAAAATGCATTAGTGAAATATGAGCTCCATAGATCAATTCCATTAGGCGTGACTTGTCCTTGAAAAAACAGGAAATTAAACCTTTTTGAGGGCGTGTTACGCGGAGACCATAAAGAATATCAACATTTTAAAAAATATTTATTAAATTTAAATGTCTCTAGATGCAAAAGGTGTTGTTTTGAGCTTGATCAGACAAAAAACCTAGGACAAGTACAATTTTGAAAAAAAAAAGTCAAGAGTGGCGGTGCCACTTTGATTCAACATGGCTGACTTCCTGTTTATCATAAAGCGATGCTGCCAGCTGTGTTTTACTCCTCAATGGTCAGAGGTCAAAGGTAGCTCTATCACTGTCCCAAGTCTCATGTGCCAAGGCCAAAGATGAGAGTTTCATGTTTTTTCTTTTTTGAACTAGTCGGCACTGTTGCGACGGGCGTTCTCACAACCTCCATTTTATTTGAGTTCGCGTCTATGTCCCCATGTGTGACTTTTCATCGATGTTCAGGGGGTCAAAAATGCCCGAGTTGTGGCAAAATGACCATGAATAATAATAATAATAATAATAATAATAAATATAGCCGCAAGCGGCAATGATCGGCCCTCGCCACGCCGCCGCCACACCGCCGCCACGCCGCAAGAGGAGGGGGCGCTAACGCGCCCCAATTGTCCTTTTATTATGCCTACTGCTGAATCTGTGACGCTGTCACATCTTCTCCCCTTTGTTTTACCATCAAAAAGCTATTTTATTTTGAATTCTTGGCAAAATGTGCGGCTTTGCCGCACAGACACCGTGACTCTTTGAATGAAAATGTGGATAACTTTTGATGGTCCTGAAGATGAGTCTCACCAAATTTCAGGTTAATATATCTAACGCCCTGGGAGGAGTTTGTGAAAGTCTAAAGTGTAAACATGTTCTGGCGATTTCCCCATTGGAATAACATGAAAGGTTTCGGTCATCGTTACGGCAACGCCATAACAATTATGACATGGGTCTCATTGACTTTTTTGATGGGGATGCCAAAATTGAGTTGTGTGTCAAATTTCATATAATTTCGCAAAACTAAACATTTAACCTCCATATAAAATCTGTAGGGGGCGCTGTGGCGCCAAATGAATTTATTTCACTTCAAGTAGGTTTAGGGCAAAGAGTTTAACAACTGATTCTAATTTGACGCAATTCGGACTTTATCTGCGCAAACGGCAGAAATTTTAAATATGGGAGATTTCTGAAATTCTAGCTACAGTTTGCGGCTTCGCCGCACAGAGACCGTGAGAGGTATCAATGTAATTTGGATAACTTTTGATGTCCCACTCCTCAGTAGCATTTTCACCAAATTTCAGCTTTTTAGGGCCAACGCCCTGGGAGGAGTTCGTAAAAGTACGACGTTTGGAAAAACTCCGAAGTCATGTTTAGCCATTTTTGAAGCAATATGGCCGACATTTGGTTGGGCGGACGGCATTGCCGTAATAATATTTTTTACTTCTCTTGTCACCATCTACCTCGGCGCCAAATTTCATGATTCTACGATCAGATTTTTTTTGGGTCATTTCCCATCTCTCAATGCATTTTTGGTACATTTGGGGGCGCTGACGTGCCAATTTTTTTTGTTTTAGAAAAGGGAAATAGCCAGAATGTAGAGAGGCACGATTTTTAGAGGTGTGAACATTTTTGTGACTTTTCGTCAATGTTCACTGGGTGAAAAATAGGGGGGTTGGTCCCGAGAAGAAGAAGAAGAAGAAGAAAGAATAATATTCCGATGCGAAAACAATGTTTCCCATTTTTCAAATATCATAAACTATACATTTTCGGAAAGCGCTCGCGCTTTCCTACCTCATGGTGTGGGTCCCTGGTCACTGACGGGTACTTTCGTTAATTTTGAGTGGGCTCCGCCCACTTTGTGTTTTTGGCCCTCTATACAGTAATAATGTTCAATTTTTGCATTACATGCTTATATGCACGGAACATGCAAGAGATGGGGAACGTATTCGTGAGCTACTTAGCGCAAATGAGTGCTTTATATGGGGATGACGACCGCTTCGCGGTCGTCATCTCAATGTAAAGTGCTCGTTTAGTGCGCACTTTTGCACGGGCTTCGCCCGTTTACAACGGTAATGTTCCATTTTCCTACTACTAATTAGTATGCACGGGGCGTGCATGAGTGAAGGAGTGCGTTAGTGAGTGTTTGGAAGTGGGCGAGCGCTTCGCGCTCGATTTCGTGCGCACTACGTGCGCACTTTCGCAGCCGTGCTTCGCACGGCCTTACGAGGTTAATAGGCCTCTCGCCAGCTTGTGGCGCTCGGGCCTAATAATAAGAATAATAATAATAATGATAATGATAAGAAGAAGAAACCTGGCAAGAACAAAGACTCGTCGCATTCCATTCCATGGAATGGCTTGAGCCAATTAAATGTATAAATGGTTTGTTAACACATTTGGCAATCCTTAAAATGACATTATGGTTGTCAAAAGTGTTGAAAATCCAATACAAATTAAACTAAAACTAATATTAAATCCAGATACTGATTTTAACTTGAAAACATGTACAAAAGGCTTCTTGTTATTTTGAGCCTTATTTTGAGCTTTCTTTGATAAATAAAGGTTAGTAAAATTAATAATTGACTTTTTCTTCATGTATTCCTTTTTGTCCACCATCTGATAAAGGGAAATGATCAAGCTGCTGGCCATGTTAAACAGATCAAATCAAACATTTTGGGGTGAGGCAGGGTCAGTTTGTTCTCTAAATCCACAAATAAAAACAATTACCCTAAAATTCAAGATGTAATAGACCTATATGTGTGGACAATAAAGGATTATCTTATCTTATATGGGTTCAGCCTGGGCTTTATTACAAGTCTCTAAATCAAATTTTTAATGAAATTAGCTTCTGCTTTTAAAGAGAAATTGTCGAAACCCAACAAATGCACAAACTCAATCAGACCATCCCAGACCCCAGCTTTACTCTGACTTACATTTACCAAGAAAATCTGAGCAGGATTTAAAATGGTATATTTCTCCATTCAGAGCTTGAGACCACTTATATTCAGAGTAAATCAGACTTCGGAGGCAAAAACTACAGAAGGCTAGCATCCCAAAGAGTCCAGCCCAAAGGGCTATGTCTGAGCCTATTTTTCCTAGGCATTTTAGGAAATGTAGGCTCTATGCTTAACAGGTTAATAATTTATTGGTATTAAACATATTTATATAATTTATCTGAAACGTAATTGTGAATGATGTCCTCAGGCCAGTGTGCTTCTCCATTGAGGACATGGTTTTGGAGGCTACGGTGGTGTTGGCCACTCTGATGGACTCTGAGAGCAGGGCTGCCTCTCAGCACACGCCCACACCTCTGCAAACTACATCCAGGTACAAGCTAAACCGCAACATCCAGGTACAAGCTAAACCACAACATCCAGGTACAAGCTAAACCGCAACATCCAGGTACAAGCTAAACCGCAACATCCAGGTACAAGCTAAACCGCAACATCCAGGTACAAGCTAAACCGCAACATCCAGGTACAAGCTAAACCGCAACATCCAGGTACGAGCTAAACCGCAACATCCAGGTACGAGCTAAACCACAACATCCAGGTACAAGCTAAACCACAACATCCAGGTACAAGCTAAACCGCAACATCCAGGTACAAGCTAAACCACAACATCCAGATACAAGCTAAACCGCAACATCCAGGTACGAGCTAAACCGCAACATCCAGGTACGAGCTAAACCACAACATCCAGGTACGAGCTAAACCACAACATCCAGGTACGAGCTAAACCGCAACATCCAGGTACAAGCTAAACCGCAACATCCAGGTACAAGCTAAACCGCAACATCCAGGTACAAGCTAAACCGCAACATCCAGGTACAAGCTAAACCGCAACATCCAGTTACAAGCTAAACCGCAACATCCAGGTACAAGCTAAACCGCAACATCCAGGTACGAGCTAAACCGCAACATCCAGGTACGAGCTAAACCGCAACATCCAGGTACAAGCTAAACCGCAACATCCAGGTACAAGCTAAACCGCAACATCCAGGTACAAGCTAAACCGCAACATCCAGGTACAAGCTAAACCGCAACATCCAGGTACAAGCTAAACCGCAACATCCAGGTACAAGCTAAACCGCAACATCCAGGTACAAGCTAAACCGCAACATCCAGGTACAAGCTAAACTGCAACATCCAGGTACGAGCTAAACCACAACATTCAGGTACGAGCTAAACCGCAACATTCAGGTACGAGCTAAAAAGAGCTCAGAAAGTCTGTCTTACGCATTAGAACCCAATAGAGGTTGAAATATACTGACTGAAGGCTTCTAAATAGAGAATATTTGCAAATAAAAAGTATTAATGATTTAAAAGCGCTACTGACTTTGACGTAAAAAGACTTGTTTCAACAACATTTGTTCATGTTTACATAAGAAAAACATGTCATTCTATTTGCATGAAAAAACATGACGCTATTACTGTTTTGCAAACACTATAACAAATGTAGAGACTATTTTGAAATGGTAAATGTAAAGGTTTTGAATGTTTTAAATAAAGTTACTACAGATATACAAACATGCAATGACTAATTAGACGTTGGTTTTAAGTAGAGCTGCAATTAATCAACTAATTGTGACTAGTCATATTTTTATCATTGTTATCTGGAATACACTCTAAAACACAAATTAAAATATCTGTTAATAACAAAGACAGTGGCATTATTAAACCAAATGTTAATAAGAAACAATTTCACATTTTCATCAATAATTCACTTCATTCTCTATTATTTGTACATGCACCAGGATACATTTAAATTAATTCCACTCATACATATAAAGTTTGTTGCCACAGGCACTTTCCGTCCTAAACCCCAGGTCCTTGGCAGCAGCAGCAGCATTCTCTTCCCTGGTCAGATATAATTACACCGTCCAGCCTCCGTCCTGGCCTGTGGTCAAAATAGTTAGCCCTGATTGGCAGTTTTAGCTTCTTAAGTGGGCATCGTGTTTCAGAAGCCACCCTTCTGTCTGTGGCAGGGATAACCAGGCCACAGTGGGTCATGTAAGTGTCACTGTGAATAATCCTGTAATACGCCTCTGCGGTCACTGTGTGAGGACTGTCCACGCGGCACAAAGTCACTGACGTCACTGAGCGCTAACGTCAGCGATGAAGCTGCACTTTTCAAGAATCCTCTCCTCACAGCTAAGATGAAACGCTGTTTTAAAACATACATAATCCTCCAGATGCTTCTGTGGGTCCTGCTCCTGACTCTGACTTTGCTCGGGGCTGTCCGGCCCCTGTATGACCGGAGCAGGAGCTGTGTTCATTAAGAGTTCCTGTTCCCAGTGCATGTTGGACTCCCTCAGGGCTGCCCTTTGTCACCGGCTCTGTTCATAGTTTTTATGGACAGAATTTCTAGGTGCAGTCAGGGGTCAGAGGGTGTCCGGTTTGGGGACCACAGGATCTCATCTCTGCTGTTTGCAGATGATGTTGTCCTGATGGCTCCATCAAACCCGGACCTGCAGCATGCACTGGGCACCAGCCCATTATAGGTCAAAGCTGCTCACCCAACATTCCATGTTGTTGAGTGTCTGTGACTCACTTGCTTGACTCTCACACAATCCAGTCATAATATTCAGATCTATGTTGTGTTCTAGGTCTGCAGTGGAAGCTGTAGTCACAGTCCATCCTCAGGACACTTCAGTAGCACCAGAGCTGGTGGTCTCGAGTCAGGGCAGCCCCCACATGGCCCCGCCCCCTCTGCTGCTGCACCTGTCTCACTCTGACCTCCCGACCTTTGCCCCTGCTCCCTCTCCTGCTCCTTCAATGGTAACAACTCAAACTTAACCAATCACTGCTTAACTGCAGAAGTTAAACATTGTCTGGTTATTTCAAAGTTCATACATTTGACTGACAAAACAACTTGAGTTGATACACTATAAACCTCGAGAGCAAACACAAATGTGAGAAGAACTCAATCAAATAAAAAACATACAAAATACTGCAGCAAAATACAGGAAAGTCATGAATAGTAGAAGAGTGGAGCAGTTCAAAGAAGGCTAAAACAACAGCTGTTTGCTTCAAAGTTGAGATTCATGATGGTGTAAACAATTTGAGCCCTGAAATGATCAAAGTGAGTCTGGTGAAGCTGTATGGACTTTAAAAACACCAGATGATGTCACAATGTGGACTCAATCACTCCAGGAACATCATGACATTGAATTAATTCATTGATGACATTTCTTCATTTATCATCACACTTTAAGAGAGAATGCTCAAGCTCCTTGTGAATGTAGAATATGAAAATAAAGCTGTCCCACTTATTTTAAGTTAAAGGTGGTATGGACGATTTTTTTCAGCAAATTTTTTTATCATATTTCCTCGTGGCGTGGATAAATAATTTGTCCTGCCACGTATCAATCATAAAACGCACCTACCGCTCACCTGCAGCCGCGTCAGGCTCGTCCCCACGTTTCCGCTTGCCTAAGCGCATGGATCTATCATAATATAGTTCCCTCAGTGTACGGGGCAAAATGAAGACGGAGAAAGACAGTTCGAGCTGACGCAGAAGTGGACAGAAATCTACGGGAGACGAGAGATGCGATGTGATCCGTTGCGCTAATAAACAAACGCACGTGTGTGTTGTATCGGTCCACACGGGGCAGGGCGCATGCGCACTTCTGCCTGCGTTCTCCATACCGCCTTTAAATCAGGATCAGTTTGTACTCCAAACTCACAAAAAATCTACAATTCTAAACATAATAGGCCTTAAAGTATTTTCTTAGGTATTTAAACCTTTCTAACTGGTTCTTGCTCTCATAAATCCTTTACACATCACTAGTGGAAACAGAATCGAGTCATTATGAGGAAAACTATGGGCTAACTTCATTACACGTCCCTAAATCTAATTTGTAATGATTCTGGCTTCAGCTCTTTAAAGGAACAAATCTACAGCAGCTTTACTCTTCTTTATAATGACTGTAATCTGTAATGTGATTTTCCTTTGTGTTATCTTGTTAAATCAGAAGCAGAAGCCAAAAGTTCAGATTCTCAGCTTCACAAAGCAAAGAGTTTAGGATCAGCTTCAGTTTGAATTTGAGGTTGTTTTAATCAGATGTTTTAGGGAAAATGATATTCAAAGAGCAAACTGGTTTTTATTTATGTAGAATAGTATGTATAAAGTGGCCCTCTGGAGTCACCTCAACAAACAGAACAAGATACACATTTAAGATAAAAGACAAGGAAATAAACGTCCCATTTGGTCCAAAGTTGGTCATTTTCCGCACGTCAGTTATAATCCGTCCAGTTCTTGATCATTGGGCAGTTTGTGTCATCCATTTACTGTGTCCACGGCAGGAGATTTGAGGCCCAAATACATAGTGAAGTTGTGAGTTGTCAAGTTGTTAGTTCATTTCTGTCCAATGTTTCTGTGTAACTGTCCCAGAACACACAACCTCTCCAACATCCAGCATTTCTTTGTAGATAATGACCAAACGAGTCACATTCTTCCAACAGAATTCCTTCCAAACGTGTGATTTTTGCTCCTCCATTGTGAAGTGCATGTATATTTTCCAGCACTTCATCCGTCAAAACAAAATTCCCCTCTCTTTCCCATTTCATTTTAACATATTTAGTAGATTGGCTGTCCAGATTATTCATGCTTTTATATAATTTAGATTGTATTCATGGTGAAAGTTCTGATTTATTAACCCATAGAGATTTCAGTCAGAGGGTTATAAAAATCATTGCTTTGTTTAATTTCTTGGTTATAATAACTTTAAGTCAAGGGATTCTTTCAACATACCAAAGCTTTTCATGTGATTTTCTTTTACAATCTGCTAAAAAACCTTTTGTAATCCGGACCTTGACTCTCAGGTCGAGGAGACAGTGAGCCAAGGCACAAAGGGCTTTTCATTTACTGGAAATGTGCCCAGACTTTGACCGCGTCACCGTTTTGGAGGCGTGTCAACTCGTAGTACATTTTATTACATTTAAGACTTTGTACGCCTGACATTCTGCGTAACTCAGTTTAAAACATACCGAACCAGACCAATAAATCGTGATAAATGTGATAAACAAACCCACAAATGTATCTCATTTTCGCTCCATTCATGAATTGACTGAATGTACCCGTGTTAAAGACGCCAGGCAGTGCTTTTGGAGCGTGTTTGACTTTGTATTTCCCTGTTGTAGGTGTGTTCGCTCCTGTTCAAGGCTCAGTCTGAGGACGACTCAGCGCCGTCGCCCAAAGTCTTGGTCCATGTCAGCGACGACGAGGACGCACTGTAAACAGCATTCATTTATCTGTATTATCTGTATTTATCTGCATTTATCTGTATTTATCTGTATTTATCTGTATTTATATGTATTTATCTGTATTCATCTGTATTTATATGTATTTATCTGGAAATGTGCTTTTATTTATTGAACGAATTCATTAGATGTTTGTATTTATTTGTATATTTAAGGTTTACGTAAAGGATTTGCAGAGTTTTCAATTATTCCACTGCCTTTTATTGGATAAACCCTGATGCACGGACTTTGAAATGTTACTGTTTGTTCAGTTGTAATGCTTTGTTTAATGTAAATGTATTTATTCATATGTTCTTAGGAAAAAAAAGCATGAAATTGAATGAATTTGACTGCAAAGGTCACATTTTTTCACACGACTCAATATCAGTTTTTATTTCTGTCACAATCTTATGACAATTATTTTATTATTTCTGTTAATTTCATCTGTTTAAAGTCTTCAATAAAACTGAACGTTCACACAAAAAAAAGTTAGTTATTTTTTCATTTCTTGCGTAAACTAGATCGAATTTTACCTTATTTTTAGACTTAAAACTTTAATGAATCCGGCTGAGAATTTGATATAAACAAATCTTTCTGTACGTTCCATCAAAATCTTGTCTCGTAAACTTTGGTGTGTATTTTAAGTGGTTTAAATGTAAGTTTAATATGTCTCTAAATAAAAAACACCTTTGAAATTACAATGTCCCAAAGAAATCTATGGCTGAAGTGGATTAAACGAAACAATAAAACATCTTTAGGAGATTGAACAATGTTGTTTCTACATGAAAACCTGTACGTTGAGAGAGAAAACTGACCAATAAACAAGAACATAATCTAATCTTTAAGTTAAATAGATGTTTGTGTTGCTTTTACTTTTACTTGAGTGATGTTTTATCCCCGTCTGTACTTTTACAAACGTTACAAACTTGAGCTCTTCTTCCATCACACGCCGTTACAGACTCACCAGAAGCACATGTCTGTTGTGGTCTCGGCTCAAAGACATGACCTCACCTGTGTGAAGAGCCACGCCCGTCTGCAGACAAATAACTCAAATATTTGAACGGAACAACATGTGTCTGTCTTTCTGGTTTCTGCGCTTGCAATGTTTTCCTTTCATCCAAGACTTCGTGTCCTCGTTCTCCTCAACATCCAACACTCGCACAGACATTTGTGAACTGGCAGAGGTGGAAGAAGTGCTCAATGTTGTCAGTAAAAGCACGATATATGAGCTAAAAGTAAAAGTATTGCATATAAAAATCTACGCAAGTAAAAGTACTAAAGCATGGGTTCAAAATGTTCCTTTTGGATTAAAAATGTGACGGTTTTGAGATGATTTTTGATGAAGATTAAAGAGCGAAATGTGGTGACCTTGATGAAGAATTGTCCTGATTTTTTAGGTTTATTTCTCAATCTTTCTAGACTTTTTAATGTATATTTTTGTTTGCTCAAAGCTCAAAGACTTGAACTCAAAATGTAGTCAGAATGTTACCATGAATGAGTTTACAAAAAAAGAACCCATCAAACAAAACAAAGGGTTAGTCCCTCATTATCAGTGAAGAAGTGTTGGGATCATCAGAATTCTCAAGAGTTTAGTTACTCTTTCTTCTGTTAGTTTGCAGAATACAGTTACTTTTCTAAAATCAGAAGAACACATTGTGATATTTGATCGTGAAATTTAGGCTTTAAACGTCACTGAATTAGTGAGAAAAATAGAAAACGCAGCTCTTATCGTGAGTCCGATTTTTCCTCCTCTCATTTGTGATAAAAGTTTTCTTGATGTGTAACAATTAAAAAACTTAACTATTTCATCCTATGTCGTGTTATTACATTATAATATAAAGCAACTAAAAGTGAAAGTACTGTAGGCAAGTAACAGAATACATTTTAATGCAGTGTATTCAGTATTCTGTAACTAAATACAGTCCTCCCAACACTGGAACTAGATACATGTCAATGATTCAATTCAACATCAGCCACAGCAGTTATAATACACTGCAAATTTCACTCCCCAAAATAAATAACCCGAGCAGAGACGACACAACCAGATAATAAATACTCTTTTATTAAATATTGTACAACACCTGTACAATTCAAAAAAACGGTTTATTGAGCACATTATGCACGTGAACATCCAGAATATAGTCGCACACTCCAGCCGTAACAAAGTCGGGACGCCAGGAAAATAAACTAAAAGGCGGAACAGGAAGTAACCAAAATATCAGAGCTTTATGTTAAGGCCAATGAGTCGATTGTCGTCACTGCCACGAAATGTACAATCTGGACTATTTACATGTGTAGGAGTCTAACGCGAGCCCTTTAAGACCAAACATTAAACTGCCATAAACGACAAATTTGAGATGAATAAAAGATTTTGAAAAGTGTTATAGAGGAAATGAAAAACACCTTCAATTTAAGTTTATCAAGAGCAAAAAATGGAGAAAAAGTGACAGGTTTTTGGTGCGAAAATGACCCTTTATTTTACTTTCACGCCGAATAAATGCAGATCTGAAATGCTTTTGATTCTTTTTTTTTTGTTTCATTTCAACTCTCATTTTTGGTTTTTAATATAAACAATATTTCTATTCTTTTTTTGACCATCACCAGTTGCTTCCAGTGTACATTTAGTTTATATTACGGAGCCCAGGTTTAAGCAATGGTTTTTAAATATCTGTAAAGTACCCAACGATGACATTTATTTTGAAAGCGATAAAGTGGAGAGAATGTTCTAAAGCTAATCCATAATACGTCAACAAAACTACCATTCAAAACGCATACAAACACACACTAACGTCGCACTCAGTCGCAGCCCAAATGTTCACAGATATGTTGGTTTGTGCGTCGGGAAAGAGTTCAGCCCGGGTCTTACTGGACTTCACTCTTACTCATTCTGACTCAAAGCTACAGCGCCAGGAGCTTTCACGCGCCACGACTGCTCCACGTCCCAGCGGCGAGGGATAAAGGGGTGTTTTTATGACTTTACTCTATAGAAAAAAGGGTTAGGGTTTGATTTGAACTAAATTATTCTAATTCAAAGATGTTTTTTGTGCGATTTCTTTGCCTTTCAACTGAAGTGGTTCTGTTATTGGCTACAGATGCATACATACCGTGTTTTCCGGACAATAAGTCGCACCTTTTTTCATAGTTTTGGCCGGGGTGAGACTTATACTTATATTTATACTTATAATTATACTTATACTCCAGAGCGACTTATATGTGATATTATTTGTTATTTTCACATTTGCACCGCATTTCATACTCCAGTGTGACCTATATATGCTTTTTTCTTCTCTATTATGCATTTTTTGGCTAGTGCGACTTATAGTCCAGAAAATACGGTATATATTGCCGTACAATAGGATTTGAACCCATCATTTTGCAATCGAACAATGACATTTTTGACTCGCGTTCATTCACCAGTGTCGCTCTCGCATTTTCATATTCGTCAGTATAAACCTTTCCCACGTTGTCCTTCAATCACCAGCTTCTTAATGTGCAAGTTTCCCTTCTTGACATCATTTAACACGAGTAGCTCTGTAGATGCTCCTCCCCTCGCGAGCGTCATCGTCGCCTCCAGCCCCGCCCACAACGCCTTCTCCACGTTTGTGATGACAAGCTTCGAGCGGGACACGGGGCCGGGCTCTTCGAGGTACGAGGAAGTCCTGGTTCCCGTCCAGCGGGAGGTCGGACATCATTTTGTTTTGTCCATTTAAAAAGACTAGTCTGTGTATTCAGCCACGATGGACAGCAGCACGGTGATGTCGTCTGGCTTCCCGCCTACGGACAGAAAAACAAGACGTGTGAAACTAAGGCTCGCGCTGCAGGTGTTGACGACAATTCAGACTTTTCCCCCACAAATCAGGTTTGTTCGTTCACATTGCAAATAAAATGTGACTTAAACCAGTTTTTAGCAGCCGTGAAGTGTCTGACGTGGAGAAGAAAAGGGACAAAACCAGGAGTCGTTCTGTTGTAACATTAGGAAACACCATTCATCAATAAAAGCTCATCGTCATCTTTATCCTTTGTCTTTTAGTTCTAATTCAGTTTAAAACATCAGCGTTTGTTTTTGCACTTTCTAGCTTTGGAGTGGTTTCATCAGTTTAATTCCCATTTATTACCATTAAAAGTCAGTCAGTTTGTAAAATATCAGATTCGAGTCAGATTTCGTGGCTTTGGTCGCTTTAGAAAAAAAATAAATCGGATCCAAGTCACGATTGTCTTAGTTGACCAAACTTTGTATTAGTAGTTTTTGGTGTTTATTTGTAAAAAGGCAGATTAAACTCATGATTCTTAAGTTTACTCTGTCTTTAAACATATATACAGAGTTTCCTAATTGTTTTCCTGCATAAATAAGTGTTATTTTGTGTGCATAAACTCCCATACAGGTGTAGTCTGCAGCTGGGGAACCGGATTGTCAAACTTTTTCAAAGAAGTCAGCATCTAAGGCTTTTGTATACTGTATAACTAGTTCACTAACCCTTCAGCACATTTAAAATACTCGCATGCTTTAATTTATGGCACAATTTTAGAACAGCTGCTTTCAGACGGCAAAGTGAAACTGGGCAGACGGCCCAAAACGCCGCTTTCGGCTCCAGCCTCTGGGTTTTCGAGCGATAAAATACAGCGCGCCGTCTGATTTAGCCACTAAACGTTGCTCTCACAGTCCACACACACACACACATTTGCGTATCGGAGCTTTTACGTTCCCACACATGACACGAACCCAGAGAAGCCGTGAAAGTATCGCACTGGCGCTAATCACACGTCGGAACAGTTTAGTGAACGTTCCTCTCACCTCGTACGTTCAGTCCATTGTCGCAAGCGAACTGAGCGAACGGCGACATGTAGTTGGGATCGTAGGCCAAGTCGTGAGCCTGCTCCGCGATGCTCCGGGCCGTCTGCTGGATGCTCTCGTAGTTTGAGTTCTAGGAGAGTAAAAAAACAGGATTAACAGGAAATAAAAGAGGATTGGCATTGATATCGCAGAACACATCACGAGTGCTGCCCTCACCTTGAGTTTCTTGAGCTCCTGGAGGATCATGTAGTCGGGCATGTTGTCGAAAAGCCCGTCCGTCGCCGTGAGGATGATGTCCCCGAGCTGAACGTCAAACGAGGAGCTGTCTGCTGCGTCGGGGCTGTGGACGACACGATACGTCATTCAAAAGTCCATTTCCTTCCTCATTTCATTATTGGACTTTTGATTTCTCGATGCTAAATTTGAACCATGCAGTGACTCCCAACCTACGCTTTATGATGATCACAAGAACACTTTTATGAACCAGAAACAATTGTATTCATCAAACAGTAATTTAAAGGTTGTTGCAGAACTCGGCGACAAAAAATAATCCCCCTCATATTGACTGGTCTCCATTTTAGATCATAAAGTGACTCGTGTGGTTCTCATGTTTTTCTAATTTATTCTTAGTTTGGCGAGTTAGTCCCTGTGGTAAATATTGATAATATTGATATCATAAGTGAAGCGGTAGTTTGTGAAGAAAAAACTTTTAAATATCAATTACATGAAGTAGAGCCGAGTTCTAAACAGAATCCCTCTGTGATGTCATAAACAAGCGACATTCCACCAAAAATGCTGAAACAATTTACACGCAACTGACGCATTTTTCTGCAACAAAATAAAAGGTGTAATCAGGTAATAATCATGTCAAATCCCAACTATTGTGTAAATCACATGGATTTTGGTCCTTGTTTACATTATGGTTGCTAGGTTTTACTTTTCATTTGCTCAGTATCGATCAGGGCCATTTTACTCACACAAAAGGCCAAATTACTTCCTCCAAAGTCTAAACTCGGCTCCAAACCACAAGTTTTCACAGACAGAGAATTGGGTGCAGATTTCTCAATTAAAAACGGCACACAGAGCACAATATTTTACAAAATTCCAAACGTTACAATGTAAAAAAAGCCATTTAAAGTGAATCAAAATGGGCATTATTTTGTCAAGAATGCTCGCTCAAGTTTGTCCAGTCTGAGCTGCCTCTATAATCTCTGAATTAGCTTCGCCGCTCATTAGTTGGATTAGGATTAGTCAGCCAAGTGGAGATGTCACAATATCAAACGTTTGTGTTACAGTAAAGAAACACTGCACATTTACCGTGACAACAGCCAGTCAATTACAACAACACAGCATTTTCCTTGAGGAGCGTACGACGGGTTTTCACGTTTTTCTAATTATGACTCGATTTGATCAACATCGTTTTACATCAGTCAAGTGCCAGTTTGAGAAGAAAAATAAACATGGAAAATTACAGGAAGTAGAGCCGAGTGCTGAAACCCTCTGTGATGTCATCAAACGCGACATCGAATCAACATTAAAAAAAACAATTCACACACGAAACAGACACATTTTTCTGACATTTAACAAAATAAAGCTGTCATCAGGTATTATTATTTGTCAAATCATAACTATTGTGTAAATGATATGGATTTTGGTCCTTGTTTACATTATGGTTGCTTGGTAACAGTTGTGGAATGACCTCTACCTACGTCACATCTGCCGTTCATGTCCAACCAGGAAGTAAAATTATACATTTCAGCAAAATGGTCAAACTGGAGGTAAAATGGGCAGCATTTTGCTCCTAAATATCACTCATGTCCACTGCGCTTTAGTGAAACGTGCACTTCGACCGGTCAAGTGCACTTTAAACACTTTTACTATAGAAACCGAAGCTCGTATCCGCGTCAGCTCTGAGCATACGACCTCCCGTTGCCCCCGTTCAAAGATAGCTTTAATGACCATTCATAATTCCGCGTATCCACTGTCCCGGGACACTGTGTGCTCCCCGAGTCTGCGCTGGTGCGGCGGCTTTTGGATTAACGCCGTGTTTGATTTGAGTTGTTTATCCGGGCGGGGACGGAGAACAATTAGACTGCACACGGCCCTGTCCCGACGAAATCATTTTAAATTCAATCCGAACCGGGTTACAGGAGCGTAAGGATAGACTCAGACAAACCCTATTGATCAACAAGAGGAAATTACGTGGACACATAGACAAAATAAATAAGTGGTAATAAATGGTTGAAAAAGGAGCGAGATGTTTCCAATAAAGTAAAAGATAAGTATATGCCAAAATAGGATGGATTAAAAGTAAATAAGTCTGAAGCGATTTACAAGATGAGCAATAAATATGAACGATAAAAGCCTCGTTTGACTTGACAATTGTGTTTTAAATCTTCTTCGGCGACGAAAGCTACAGGAGGCGCTTCAGTCCTTAATGAGATCGCAACATTTAGCAGGTTTAAGTTCAAATAAGTTTAGATAAAGTTTACAGTTCAAAGGCAACACAAAGAGTTACTTGAGCTCATCATAATCGTACCGTCGTCCTAAACGGTGGATGCATCTTTGGACAATGTTAACGTTTGCATGTATAATTATACCAACAATTTCTGACTTTCAGGTGGTTTTACAGCATAAGTGTTTTCGCAATCGTAAAATAAAAATACAAAAAATTCAAAATTAAGGAAACATGCTTGATACTCGATACCAATTTTCAACGATTATATATAGATTAAAAAAAAACATCTTTAGAGAAACTCATTTTGCGATTAAAAATGCAGAATACAGTAAAATATAGTTGCCATGTGGTCTTGTACTAGTTCCGATATCATTTATTGTTAGTATTATTCCTGACCACCGAAGCAAGTTACTCGAGAATCAGATACGATACTAAAACTAGTATTGAAACTACAGTATTCATTCAAACAAGTATCGATACTAAAAACAAAACCACAATGTTTGAGAAAGAAAGTACAATCGTCTACTGTTAGAGAATTTGATACATTCCTCAGTATCAAAATAGAGTTTGAAATTTTAGACTTGTGATAAGACTGGCTCCAAGTTTGTGATTCTGATTCTGATCAAGACAAAGAAAGAAAACCTATTCAGGGAAGGTAAAACTTTGACCTTTGTATGTGATTTTTTTTCAATATTGTCAATATTTTCAACTCCGTATCTAGTTTTGATAATAGTTTTATTATTGATTTGAATCTGGGTAGAGATACTTTTGACAACCTTACAACAACATAGATTTATAGTTTAATTGAAATCAGGACGAATCATGTGGTGAGACTCAATATAAGCAGGATAATGAATTAAACTAATCATTTGCAGGTTCTTTTGATATAAGAACACAGACATCCACTGATCCACTGACAATCCAATAAAAAAAGGAAAGAAATGGAAAAATACCATCTATATTTACCCAATAACAGAAACATTTCCTGTTTTCTCTTGTCACAGTGGACACTTCAAAGCAGAAGTCTGGGGTCGGCTGCTTGCCCCAGGAGCACACAGACACTGACCCGGGACAGAGGCGGGAGCAGAGGGTTTGACCCAGCACAGGCTCAGAATCAGTTTATAGCCAATAATGTCAATGAACAAAATTCACACTTTTTGCCAAAATAAGAGCTATTTCTGCAAAAAACTAGAACTAGATCCGTAGGAGTTGTGGTCCTGATGGATAAGAGCTCTTCACAGGTCACAAAAAAAAAAAAAAAAGGTTGACACAAAAAGGAAAAATGGAAATTTCGGAAAAATCCGGATTCAATTTAGAAGAAGAAAAAGAAGAAAAAAAAGAAGACGACGACACAAAGCATACGTCAAGACGATGCGTTCACAGACGCACCGAAGCGTAGGAGAAACTAACGCCTGCAGACAGAACAGTGGAGTTCACAGAGGAGTCACGTCAAGTATTTACAAGTGAAAATATACTTTATGTACTGGTCACAACAGCCGTCACAACAATTACTATGTCCGCTTATCGCTCAATAAATAACATATGGAACTATATTTTTGGTGGTATACTGGTGGTATAGTACTATTACACGATCTGTTAAATAAACCTTTCCTCGTCACTGGAGGGAGTTAGGAAAGGAGATATGATGCTTCCTTTTACACGGCATCCCACAATCCACTGCACCAACAGCCAATTTGAACAATGTACAATCAAGCAGATGAATTTAGAATGATATAAAGCGTTCATATAAAGTGTTTTAGAACCACTTCTGCCTTTGATCTTATTGTTCATGTGTTTTATGCGACTTTCTGCTCATTTGTTTACATTCGGTAGAAGGAAAACTCAAGTCATCCGCTCATTTGCATAAAGATTTGAATATTTGCTCTCGACACTGAGCAGGTTTAGTGCAGCTCTGTCTTTCCCTCACCGTGTTATTCAGGTCTTTTTGTAGTGCGTTTCCTGCTCCTCCTCACACCTCCTCTCTGCTCCTCCTCCTCCTCCTCACACCTCTCTGCTCCTCCTCCTCACACCTCCTCTCACCTCCTCTCTGCTCCTCCTCTCTGCTCCTCCTCCTCCTCCTCCTCACACCTCTCTGCTCCTCCTCACACCTCCTCTCACCTCCTCTCTGCTCCTCCTCCTCCTACCTCTCTGCTCCTCCTCACACTTCCTCCTCCTTACACCTCCTCTGCTCCTCCTCCTCACACCTCCTCTCTGCTTCTCCTCCTCACACCTCCTCTCTGCTTCTCCTCCTCACACCTCCTCTCTGCTGCTCCTCCTCCTCACACCTCTCTGCTGCTCCTCACACCTCTCTGCTGCTCCTCCTACCTCTCTGCTGCTCCTCCTCACACCTCCTCTCTGCTTCTCCTCCTCACACCTCCTCTCTGCTTCTCCTCCTCACACCTCCTCTCTGCTGCTCCTCCTACCTCTCTGCTGCTCCTCCTACCTCTCTGCTGCTCCTCCTACCTCTCTGCTGCTCCTCCTACCTCTCTGCTGCTCCTCCTACCTCTCTGCTGCTCCTCCTACCTCTCTGCTGCTCCTTCTCACACCTCTGCTGCTCCTTCTCACACCTCCTCTGCTCCTCCTCACACCTCCTCTGCTCCTCCTCACACCTCCTCTCTGCTTCTCCTCACACCTCCTCTCTGCTTCTCCTCCTCACACCTCCTCTCTGCTTCTCCTCCTCTCTGCTTCTCCTCCTCACACCTCCTCTCTGCTTCTCCTCCTCACACCTCCTCTCTGCTTCTCCTCCTCACACCTCCTCTCTGCTCCTCCTCCTCACACCTCCTCTCTGCTCCTCCTCCTCCTACCTCCTCCTCCTCACACCTCCTCTCTGCTTCTCCTCACACCTCTCTGCTCCTCCTCCTCACACCTCCTCTGCAACGTGATTATTAATTTGAATGTATGAATTTAAACAAATGAATCAAAGATGCTATAAAATAAAACATTTGGAGTAATAAAGTAGTTTATTTCTGGACTTTAGTGAGTTTTTGTTGTCGTTAAATGTGGGCACAAAAGGTCATGACGTTTAGTCCGTCTTTACAGTCTCGTCTGAATCTGACCCTTGGGAGCACTTGTTGAACTTACATTTTCCAAGGACCAAGAACCATCTACAGCAACAACACTACTTTCCATCTGCCGTCCGCGGGGAGGTCGACAACGCATGTAAAAAACCCCGAATACTCACGAGCTCATTGTCAACACTCATTTCGAATATAAAGTAATACAATACAACTCAAATAAGCCGGGAGCGTCTGTCGTGTGAAGGTCGCAGGTGTTGCTCGGGCAAACATCGCCGTACCTGTCGCTGAGCACCGCCCCCTCGGATCCGGGCGGGACGATGGACAGCTGGAAGGGCGTGTTGAAATAGTGCTGCTGTTCGTCCGAGCGGTGGACCACCTCGCCCCCTCGTACCACCAGGAAACCCGAGTCTCCCAGGTTGGCCGTGTGCAGCGTGTGGCTCCGTCGGTCCAGCACCACAATGCAGGCCGTGCTGCTGCCTGCCGGGACAGAAGACGGAACACAGAAGACGGGGACATATTTAGAGCGGTTAGAAGAGTGTAAACTAAATAAAACATTCTTCATTCTGGACGGGAGGCAAAACAGTGAAGCGGAACATAATGTGATTTCAATGGAGAAACTGGGATTAACCTCAGAATATCACAAAATATGAAAAATCAAGGTATTTTTGGGATGGTTTTCAGACATTTCAGAGTTTGATTGACACTTTGTCCAGTAAAAGTAAAAAAAAAAAATACATAAAATATGCAAATACTTAGAGAAATCAAATGTTGCCATTGTAAATACAGACTGACTGACTGACATTTCTATACTGGAAATTCAAGATCTTAAGCCTTTATAACAAAAAGATAAGCTACAAACATTAGGAGTTTGATCTGATCTGATTAAATAATCCCTGTTTTACTTCATTCTGTTGACTCTTTTACTCTGTAGCATTTTAAAAAGGGTCTATACAGCAGTTGAAATGAAACAAAAAGCATTAGAACGTTACTGGCCTAAAGTGGCAACATTTTACCGTTGAAGATTGGAAAATAAACATGGTGATAAAAAGAATGGTTAGTACACAAAACTAACGATTATTTCTGAGACTTTAAATAACATTTTCAACCAAATGAAGGTGTATTTCTGGTGACCGAAGCCTTTTAAATAGAGAACATTTATGGAGTTTATTCTCTTTTTGACATTTTCAATTAAGAATGCTACCGTCTTTTTTCATATGTGTTTTAGAGTCAGTTTAGTCCAGAAAATGATAAAAAATATGCCAAAATCACAATTAGTCACAATTAATTGTTGCAGCTCTACACAAAACTAAATATGTTAAGGCGTGGAAAATGTCAGCTATTGGACTACCACTCTTTTTATTACCGGTATTATTCTTTTTCTTCTCATTCATCCAAAGAAAAAGAAAGTTAAGGCACACAAGGTCCAAAATAAAAGGTCTGGTTTCTGTTGATGCTCCCTTCATTTATGTATATTTATTGTGTGAAAATTAGCATACTTGCAAAGTAAACCTTGGACGTAAAGGCAAAATGAAGGCATTTGAGGCACTTTTCCTCCATCATTTAAATTAATTGTTATTATCTTCATCATCATCATTAGTTTTCCTTTTTTTGACAAATGCAAAGTGGAGAATAAATGTGTATCTAGGTGATCCCAAGGTTATTTTGTGTTATCACTCTAACCACCCTGTGCAGTGGAGTGTGTCTGGCCTCTCTTTAGACACAGGATATATGAGCTTTGTCTGTACCAGGCTGTTAGCGAACGACCACACCCCGTTAGTGCGAACCTTCTGCTGCTGCGGATGATTTGAAAAACCCAAATATGCTCAGAGGGACCAACCTTGAGGCCGCGGCACGCACTGAATGACTCACTCCTCTCCCCGTTTCTCTCTCCAGATCAACAATTACGCACGGCCGAGTAAAGAACATTGTGAGCCGAGGAGGAGGAGGAGGAGCACAATGAACGGAGTGTTTTAGTGCGGAAAACTACAGCGATTCTCCTCCGAAACGTCTCCACTCAAAGGACGAGATGGGGCAGTCTTTGTCGTTAGGATGTCCCATAAGACAGGGGGAAAGTATGGATGTGAAAGTGAATCAGATCAGGCGGGCCGGGGCGAGGGACATTCCCCAGATTTGTACTGGAAACTGGCTGCTCGGTGACTCACGGTGTAAAAATCCCTGTTCAGCCGCATCGCTAACGCAACGAAACAAACAATACGGGGAATCGAAGCAGCCGCGGCTCATTTTTAAGAACTCAAAATAGACTGGAAGAGGGGGAAAACGTATCATGATTAATTCAGTTTTGGGTGCATGAGACATTCAAGACCTGCTCAGAGAGTTAAAGATTACACAACACAACGTACTATTCACCTTTTCAGCCACAGCATTAGTCACAAGACGACATTATGCATTCTCAGTCAAAATGATTCAGCCGTTAAAGGTGTAATAAATGAATAAATGCAAGTAAGATACGTTGCATGCCATACGTGTACTTAGTGATGTGTAGGGCTGCGATAATTAAGCGACTAAACAATAAAAAGGTAGTTGTATTTTGATCATTCTGACTGTTTTCTGGACTGTACAGACTCTAAAGCACATACAAAAAGACTGCGTTATTATCAGATCAAAATGTACAAAAATATTGAACATTTCTGATGATCAACAATACACTTTGTAAATATTCTCTTTGTAGAAGCGTTCTGTGGAACTTTCAAGCCAATGCAGTAACATCTGGATGGAGACAAGGCAGAACCCCCACCATAAAAGTGAATTAGTGCTTAAAAAGGGTCCTAGGATTGTCAAAAGTGAGATACTAATCGATACTAAGACAAGTAAACAATTTGACGTTCCCTGAATAGTTTTATACTGACCTCAAGCTTTATCAGAACAAGTCCAAGACCAAAAGTACCATAATTTTGAGTAGAAAATAACAGTCTATTGTCTAAAGAAGAGCATTTTAAAACAATCACTGTGGTATCAAAATCGGTATCGAGTGCATTCCCTCGTATTGAACTCATAGCATGATGGGTGAGACCGGTTTACAGTGAAAACATTGACATAAAGGTCTGTTGTGGTGGTTGGTCCTCCTGGTGTCCCGCTCAGACCTTGAGGCCTGGACATCCAGCTGTTCCTGTGACACACACTGTTCCAGTTTATTATTGTCTCTGCCACAGCGGGGCCTTTGTTTTTCACACGCAGCTTGTTCTGAATGGACTGGCTTTAATTACACTGGCCTCTACACTGTCCAATTTAAGGTTCTGATTTAGCGACAAAATCAACTGTTCCATCTTCACATCGGACAGAAGAGAAGATCTAACAGTAACAGTAAGCGACTCGCAAAAGCTGAAATTCTTCTCATTTCTTCCGATTACGTCGAAACATACCAACACTGTAGTTAAATCCTTCACAAACATGTGTTAGCAGTTCACATTTACTCTTCACTTAAATATTAACACTACTGTACGGTTTTAAAATGTGCTTTGTGAATCTTCTGTGAACAATAAAAACAAAACAAATCCAAAATACATACTTTTCCACGATAGGTTGGGTTCACATTGTAGAATTTAGTGATTGTAGGAGATTTACTGTTTATATAAAGAAATATCCAAAATAAAAATCAAGAAATGTTGAACTGAATCCTTATTTGTTTGAGATGGACTCCACAAACCTCTTATGCTTTTAAGTCATTTAAACTGACAACAATCTCGCCTCTGGAGTTGAATAACGGCGCCACTTGTGAACAAATCATTTGTTGTGTTTGTGCCGACAGAGAAGACGGTGAACTTTGTGCCGGATTTGGTTTCATGTGAAAAGACACAGTAATTGCAGCGATACGACCCAGAAACCAGGTCAACAAATATGCAATCTGATGGCAAATTCTACTGTAGAATTGAATGAACGTTGTCAAAATGCACCGGAGATTTGGGACAAAGCCTATTGGAAAACATGCCGTGCACATCAAAAAAGGCACTTTTAAAAAACAAGGACAAAATGGGTCAATTATTATGCTCTACTTCTTTTTTTCCCTTTTTGACACCACTCCCTTATTTTCTACTTTTATGACGTTCTTTCTGGTCCGGCTTGTTTTTTGTATGTGTTTTTGTGAGTGTGCTTTTTTCTGTTGTCGTCGTGTGTTTGCCCTGTTATTTTTGTTGTTCAATGTTCTAATAAAAAATAAAATGGCAATAAACATTTGATGCACTACATATGATGCACGGACTGACCCAGCAGCGGCACTTTGTTCTGCAGCAGCTCGTAGTAGCCGCTGGTGAGCACGCCCACTGGGTTACTGGGCATGAAGCGTCCCTCCTTCACCAGGCGCTCGCACGTCTTCATCAGGGTCCCGGAGAACTGAGACGGGTCCACGCCATAGTCGCGCCAACCCCCCACGCCGTCGGCAACACCTGCGAAACACAAAACGCCAGAATGTCAGGCACTTTTGTCAGGTTTACATCAACCGGTCACGATAATCACTACATCATTCAGTTCGTGGCAGATGGAATAATACTTTGGAGCTCAATATTTACATGTGGACATTTTTTTTTGCACTCGCAGGGAACGTTTTACATGCATCCAACTAATTTTACATGCACATCTGAGCTGCATAGGGGTGAATTATTAACATATCTATGACTCAATAATTGTACGAAAATCAAATCGACAATAAAACATTTGAGAATAGTCATTGTTATCTGGACTATACACACTATAAAACGGAAACAAAGCACCTTTTATAACAAAGACAGTGGCCTTATTAAATCAAAATGTACAAAAAGAATAAACAATTGTGTATGTTCAAAGATTATATCGTTTTTAATTCCTGCATTTATCAGGACACAATGCTTATGCATAATAATAATATCAATAATAATAATAATATTTCATTTCCTTATCTTTGCCTGCAAATAGAGGAAAAAACATGCCCTTAAATACATGAATTTATCAGTGGTATTTGGGCTTTTATTTGATCCCAATAATTGTCTATGTCAGAGCGGTCCAAACTATGGCCTGGGGGGCAAATGCGGCCCTTAGATCCATTTTTGTTGACCCTAGAGTTTCCTGGTGAATTGGCTTGAATGATGAAAATGAATTCTTGTTATGCAAATATTTAAATTCAAAACAAAATCATCATAACCAAAGTATTCCAGGCATTATGAAAGGTACAGAGCTGCAGTCAAACAAATGTCAATGTGATATTTTGAACCCAGTCTGAGGCGTGCGTGAGTGTGTATAATATATACAAACATATACTAATACAGACATAAACACATATATTAAATGTGTATATACAGACAGTTTATCCGTTTGGCCACTGGTTGAGGCAGTTGTACATAGTTGTCTTGTACAGAGTGTTGGTCATTATTTAGTTTGTGGTCACTGGATCAAGGCAGCTCCAAATTCTTCCAAGAAAGGAAACTATGGTCTTGTTTCTTCTGTGACAAAAGCGTTGACCGTACAAGGCTCCCTCTGCAGCTCTAATCAGTCAGAGGCCAATAACATGTAAACAGTGCCAAGGAAACGGGATTCACACCTGAGAAGCAAGGCCATTTCTAAAAAGGGTTCATACTATAGTTTACGTTTTTGCAACAGTTAAAAAAAGTCACTAAATTGAGAGCGTGTTTAAAAGCTAAATCCAAAACCCCAGATGGGCATGTGTCGGTTCATTACTGGATTTCATGAGTAATAGTGGTATTTGGAAATCTGTGAAATAATTCAATAAAAACATCACCTTCAATCTTTTACAAAGGGAAGTTTTGTCTTGCAAATGTGGTTGCACAACATGGATCCAAACCCCTTTATTAGAACAAGTAGGGACAATTGGACAGGACCATCCATTCTCTGTAATGGACCATTTTAAACAGTTACGCTAATGAGAATAAAAGAATAACACAACTTTAAAATGTCGAAGAGTTTTGAAAGCATTGATTGCATAGAAGAGGCGTTTCAGGGGCCCATTAGCAGACATCACTCAAGCCAGTCTGACAGTCTGGTTATCATAGAACAAACTTTTGAGAGCAAATGACCCTCCAGACTGCCCATTGACCTTCCATTTACGTCACGGCCAAAGTGTGTATGCAATGTTTATTTACTCAAAAAGATAAAACATGTGCTAATATGAAGGTGAACAATACAAACAATTAAACGATGTAAAGAGGTACTTAATTTGAACCACTCCGACAATAACACAGAGCATGGAGCCGCAAGATCGCAATTAGCAAAAAGACTGTGACATAACGTTACGGACCTGCTTCGCTTTTCGTTTCTTTTGACCTTCCAAACGTACAATTCTTCCAAGTTTGTCACCAAATTGACGTTCGTACTTTCGACAATCGATTCAATTAAAAATACTGCATTTTGCTTCGATTACAATTCATCATATTGTGACCCGAATAATCACAATTGTCGATTAACCCGAATCCAACACTATTAAAAACACAAATCGCACAAATAAAATAAAAATCGCAATTTGATCGAATCGCTCAGCGCGGATCTGAGCGTGTAATCTCACGTTTCTCTCGATGCCGCTCGATGATGAGGTAACAACAATCGTACACAAATCTACCAAAACCGTCACATGCCGCTTTACGAAACGATCGGACTCAACTGTGAATAGATTATTAAAAATAAAGATGAAATAAAAAAACACTCACCCAAAACATCCGCGGTCCTGTGCCGGGCGACGAAGCACGCGTCGTCTCCATAGCACATGCCCTTTTTGAGGATGCCTTTGCGAAAGTCTTTGCCGAAGCCGCAGGTCGCCGTCACCAGGCTGTAGTCTCGGCTGTCCGTCTGAGAAAGTCCGCCGATGACCGCTCTGGCAACGAGTCGACCGTACGAAAGCACCGACAACATCACCTACGAACCCGGACACCCAAATCCCAAGTCTCCGCGACAGAGCAGGCGCCGTGTCCTCGCGTTTTCAGACTTATCGCTCCGCCGTGTGCTCCTCGGGAAACAAAGCGGGCTGCACGGAAGAAGAAGGGGGGAAAAACACAAGTTCGTGGGGTCCTTCTTCACTGAAAGTTCCCAGAAAGTAATCGTCTCATCCGGTGCACATCGTCGTCGTCGTCGTGGGTCGGTTCTGGTTCCTCTCGGTCATGGTGCCGGGTTGTGTCAAAGATCAGTCCCGCCGCTACATGTCGAGGATTGTGAAGCGGACAGACGCGCAACGTGACGCACACGCAGAACGTGTCTTGTGACTGTTGTGACGTCACGCTTGATTACGCAAGTCGGGTTTTTCAAAACAAGGGCATGACCGGACAGATTGTGTTTTATTTTGTAAGGTTTCCGGTAGATTCCGCGCTAATGATAAAGAGGCGATAATCTGCCACCTACTGTTCCGGGTTTTTAGTTTCATTCTATATCAAATAAAGCAAAAACATTTCTGCTTTTATGTTTCAAAAAGTGCTTGAAAAAGCCAGTAAAAAAGAAAATATGATTCCAATGTTTCAATGAATACACACGGCATAAAACTTTTTTTTTTGCAACGTATTCCCGCACATGCAAAATGAATACTGCATAATGTATTCAAATTCTGTTGAGAAGTGATGCATTGGAGGAATGGAGTCAAGAACCACCACAGCAAAGTTTTTTAGAACATAATGTATTGTACTTATTGCAGATTTAAAAGCATAAAACATCAAACAAAATTAATTTCAAATACAAGTTCCCCCCTAAAATACACTCAGTTTATTAGAAAGATTTCAACGATATAAGAGTGTCATTTATTAGTTTAATTTAGCACAAGACGTGTTTAAAAATGTGATGTTGTGGGGTGCTGATGTGCTGACACCAACTAACTGAAAATCAAATTATTAAGTAGGTGTTTGTGACTTTCCCATTAATTATCACTGGCGAGTGTGGAAAAAAGATGATAAATAATTAAATCAATTTGAAACATTGTGCACAGCTTTTAACAAGGCATTCCTGTGCATCATCGTAGCCGTGTGTTGACGTTTTCCTGATTGAACAGTCGTATGTGGCGAAGACTAGCTGCAAATGGAGTAAAACACCTGAGGTTATCATGGTGACTTATCGGTTTACCCCCGTGAACAAAACAACTAAAACATTTGCTCTCATCAAAGTAGGAGTGAATATGTTTTCAGTATTGGCAGCACGAAGGATGCGGGACCCTTCAAATGCAGAAGACAAGCAGGAGTGCAGAGCGGGACCCCAGGGCCCCATCATTTCTTGGCCTGTTTTGTGACCATGTTGCGAGGAGGAGTCACTGGGCGGCTGCCGTTTGGCTTCTTCTTCTCAGCTGGTTTCAGAATCTAGACAAGGAAATACAGGTTATAAGATAAGATAATCCTTTATTAGTGTCCCCTTTCATTTTCTAATTAATTCACACAAAAAAACTGACATTTGGCCAGTCAAAAGTAACTTAAATGCAAGCAAATATTGACATTAGAGTTCCCTTTGTTTCATAGACATAACCAATAAGAAGTTGAGGCATTTCTGAAGCAAGTGATGGACAAATACTGTCTTCCAGCCTCAAAACTGTACTTGAGCTTCACAAAAAGTATACTTTATAGTGAATTATAAGAATAATTACTGTATATGGTCAACATTTCTGTAAATTATTGTCCAGTAAAGCCTCTGAGTTAACTCGTATGATGCCCAGTGGTTTTCATTTGCCAAAACCTTATATTCTATTGTATATTGTGTGTTTGATTCAGAGTTCTACGCCCTGTTTCCCTCCAGCTGTGTAAAATGTCAAAGCCTGACCTGAAAAGAGCACATGAGTGTGTCATCCACGCTCATCATGGCACCTGCGTTGTCAAACTCCCCACAGTAGTTTGGAGCAGAGAATAAAGTCACGAGTTGTCTCTTTGCAAAAAACTCGTATCCATCTTCGACGACCTGCGGAAAGACAAACAATGAACGGGTTCTGCAGAAAGAGACGAGCGCCTGCAGCTGCAACAGGGACACACTTTTAATGACTTTAATTTGTCTAAAGGCTACAAATGTTTACTTTAAGACTAATGGACTAAAACCATAATATTTAAGTACAACATAGCTACATAATAATATATGATAAAAATATATATACAATCACCCCATTTTCCCCCAGAATAATTTAGATTTATTGTCTGTTGCTGTTGGAATGAAACGGCAATAATAATAATAATAATAATAATAATAATAATAATAATAATAATAATAATAATAATAATAATAATAATAATAATAATAATAATAATAATAATAATAATAATAATAATAATAATAATAATAATAATAATAATAATAATAATAATGCAAAAACCTTTGCTGGTTCAGTCCAAGTTTAAAGCTGGTTCAGTCAAAGTTTAAGCTGGCTTAGTCCAGCTCTAGACCCGGTTTAGTCGTACTTTAGATACCACAGTTAAACAGTTACAGGGTTTGGCAGAGCAGGCCCAGGTTTAGTCTTGACTTCTCTAATCCTGCTTTAGCCTGTCATGGTGGTATTCCGTAACCCAACTATTTTCTGCTGTGGTGCTACTAGGTGTACAAGTAACATATAGTACAGTAAGTACTCAGTGCTTTACCTGGTGGGCGCGACAGATCAGATCCAGGTCGTGTTTGTGCAGGAACTTGGCCACCACCTCAGAGCCAAAGGTGAAGGAGACGCCCCGGTCGTTCTCTCCCCAGCCCAGGACATCCTTATCCGGATCGGACCAGAGCAGGTCGCACAGCAGCCCCTGATCCGGGACGTCAGTGGGCCGCATGATCCGGCGAATCTGCTCCATGGACTGAAGGTCGGGGGACAGTCCTGCACCAGACAAACAGACACATAGGTCAGGACATGGCACAGACGTCACCGTTAAAAAGAGAACAAATCAAAAAAGCAGTTGTCCAGTATTAATTATGGTTGCATTTAAACTTGGAGACCTTTTAACGAGAGAGAAAGAAGATAAAGAGACACAAGGTTTGTTTACGCAAAATGTTCTCGTGCTTTTTGGCAGGAGTGGCAGATTTTGTGGAGGATTGAAAACAGGTCAAACATTTGCTCTGTATTTATTGTACCCGAATTGGACCGTCTTTGCCAAATGAAATAACAGCACTTTGTCTGCATAACGGGTTCCTGTGCTTTATTTAGCCTTGTCCAACAGATTGTTTTAGAAATGTCTTGTTTGCTATAAACACTACACATTTTCTCTTGACGGTCTCTGAAGAGAAGAGATATCTGTGAAAGCGTCGGGAGGCAGGACCAGCGCAGCCCAGAGCTGTAATATTACCACTCGACCACAAGGCTTCGTACGCGAGTCTGACAGACAAAACATTGTGGCATGCAAAAAAAATGGGCGTAGTTCTTGCGGTGTCTCGTGTAGAGACGAGACACAACACAGAACACAAAGCCCCACGTGCACGACAGGGCCAAACCTCAACCACAGCTGCGTTTTGTGAACAGTATTACTTTGAACCAGGTTGAACTCAATTCTGTTGTATGTTGGCATTTTGTTGGAGTTTGGACAATGTCACGGATAAAAATGATCAGATTTAACACGAGTTCCTTTAGATGTAATGCAGCGCTCACCTCCGTGGCAGCAGAAAATCTTTTCATCCACAATTGCGGCAATCGGGAGGCAGTTAAAACAATCTGTGAAAGTCTTCCAGAGTTTGATGTTGTACCTTCTTTTACCTGAAACAAGAAGTGAGACATGTTTATAATAAAGCTGAGCAAAAATAGAATGCAAAGATAACAAACAAATATGAATGTTAAGTTTAAAGGACTGTGTTGTGGCCTGGAGAAAACAAATACCAGCTTCAGAGTGGCCCTTTGCTCTTGTTCTTGCTTGTCTGTTACATCATTTGACAAGAGCAAACTTACCCTGAATCACATGAATTCCTGCATTGACGTGCCAAAAACATTACAAATGCCACTTATCAAACTGCATCCAAACAGACTGTAGATATGCAAATGAAGCGCGAGAGTCCCAAAGTCAGTTCAGGACAGTGGAGCCTCAGAGCTGTGCGACCGGAGCATTCACCCCCAGGGTTTGTTTCAACATTTTAAATCCTGGCTCAGACTAAGAACATTTGCAAAAACAATCTCTAAGTCGCTGCATGTGCTTCTACTAAGTCATTCAATTATAACATCAACAAAGATAAAAATGTTCTCGGATTTATACCCATTTTATTTATGATTTTGTCTTTTTAACTAGACACAATTTCAGATTTAACTACAAGCTAATTCAAATAATGTCTAGTCTTCACAGAGCACTTATAACAGTAGTTTAACTTTCTCAATTCAATCACGTATTTATGCTTTTGTGTATAGTGAATAAATAATAATAATAATCACTTTTACAGCATGTTTCTGTGTGCCTTTGTCAAGCTTTGAGGATTAAAAAGACAAAATGGGTGTATTTAGGGTCGACCGGCTGATCCACAGAGAGTGTAGAAACAGAGGTGAGAAAAGGAAAGGCGTCTCAAGAGTCAGTGCCTGAACTACTTCTTACACTCATCATAAAAGCCGTATATTCTGTTGATGGAGGCGCACTCGTGGTTCCCGCGCAGCAGGAAGAAGTTCTCGGGGTACTTGATCTTGTAGGCGAGCAGGAGGCAGATGGTCTCCAGAGACTGCTTCCCTCTGTCCACGTAGTCGCCCAGAAACAGGTAGTTACTCTCCGGAGGGAAGCCGCCGTATTCAAACAGCCTCAGCAGGTCGTAGTACTGGCCGTGGATGTCCCCTGACAAGACATTTACAATACTCAAATACAAGGATTTAAGACAAGAATATGTTAGTATAATATCATATAACACAAACGTTGGGAGACACAATTCCCATAAGACGGTATGAGTCCACGAAAACGAGGTAAGACAAGATTTTGACATAATTCTAAATAAATCATCAATTATTTATTTTATTAATTTATATTTTTGCAGTCATTGTAGAAGTAGCACTCCGACTTTAGTCTCTCGAGGTCTTGTCCCATCCCTATAATATCATCAGAAGCTCTTGTACTGTAGACCTGGACGCAGGGTCTGTTCGGCTCCAGCCAATCGATGCTAGCTGTGTTAGCGGCTAATGTGGAGCGGATTTCCATCTCTAGAAATCCGAGTGCACATTTGAGAAAGTGTTTTGACACAGCTCTCTTCTCGTTTTCCTTCTGATCAAGAGGATTTTTCAGTTTCTTGGCAAAGCGAGCGCCTCTCAGACTAAGTGACCTAAATCAGTGCAGAGCAACAATACAAAGACATTCATTGATGTTTTGTATTCAATTATTACAATCCTATTCTTTGGTGTGTAGCAGTAATGCCCTTTCACAACTGGACAACTAATAACACATTAGAAACTCAACTAGGGATGTAATAGTAACCAATGTATTACCAAAAAATATGTATGTTGTGTGATCTGAATACATGCTATATATGATACACACTTTGCCTTTACAGTTCTTATATTGATAGCACTGTGAGTAATAATCCTGCTTGTTTGGCTCAGACTGGACTCACCACAGATCTTGAGCGGTGCCTCCAGCTCCAGGAGAATGGGCTGACTGAGGAAGATCTCCCGGGACTTCAGACACAAGCCACGGATCTCGCTCTCCTGAAGCTGCACGTTCTTCCCGGGTTTGGACCCTCTCACTGGAAACACAGTCACGTTAAACACGTTCATAAAAACATCGAGAGAAGAGCCCACTATTCTAGCCTTGCAATTGGAATTGATCAGATTTTTGTCGCGGTCGATAGCTGATAAGTTTGTTGTAATGAACATATTTATACACTTTGTAATAATGTTTGTAATCCTGACCAAGACGCAATAAAAGCTAATCAAATCTATTGGGATTATTCAAATGTACAGTTACATTGTCAGTGGAATAAAGCCATTTCAATATTTATACATCAATTTTTTACCACTTGTTCCCGGGGTTAGGGGGTGACTGGAGCCTTTCCCCCGGGCCAGGGACCAGCTCGTCCCATTTCAGTATAATTAAGAATATATCAAACTTCAAAATATGTTATTGTGACAGGCCTAAACAGATATTTGTTTTTGTAAGTCATTCCCAGTTTTCCTTCAGGGCATTATCTTCAGTTCAAATGGAAAAAGCGATGAACGAAAACTGGAGGTAAAAACGACAGAACCATTCTGCTCAACTGTTTGTAACTGTTTGTAAATACATATTAAATTCAGGAACAAGGGCAAAAGAGACGTGGAGCATAATGTGATTTCAATGGAGAAACTGGGATTGTTAACCTCAGAATGTAACAAAATATGAACAATCAAACAAAAACCACAGATACATGTGTGTGACATCAGAGCCTAGTTTAAATGCATGTTTAACTGTATTTTCTATTATTTTTTGGAATTCATTGAAGATTATAAAATACACTTTTCATGTTATTCTTTCTGTGGAGCACAAACAATATTTTGAGTCTAGAAAACAGTACTTTGCAGTCCTTTGTAAAAGACAAACAAACACCTAACAGATTTCTACTCTTGAAACAAATGACACAAAATTCTTAGTAATAAGATCTGTCAGTTAATGATTAAAAAGAGTTATGATCTACTTCATATATTTGCATCTTCTGTTCAGAATGCACATTGTACACAACTCCAGCAGCATAAACATTTGAAAGATTGAAATATGAAAAGAAACTAAAGAGTCCTGTCTTTGTAGAGGTTTAAACATTAGTATTTATTCTTAGACATTTTCAACACAAACAATGCTACTTTATAAATACTACTTCCTTTATGTGGCCTTAGTTGCAGAGGACAGATCATTGCGCCTCAACTAAAACGTTCAATTGCGATATATTTTGCAATCTTATCCGCGATTAAATGCTTCTGGTTGATCAAACGGTAAACTGCAAATGGATGCCACGCCAATGAGAGGAATTTGACTAACGGTTTGCACATTTAGAAGCAGAGTTATGCAGCTGTAGTCGGAGCTCTGTCCCAGACCAGAGACAGAAGGTAAACAGATGCGCCTTGTCGCACTTTGACGTGTGCGTGCGATTCACAGAGGTTATATTTACGCACTTTCACACGAAACACCGTCTTTAAATTACAATCATATCTGTTGAAATCATACATATAGACGTCATTATAATCCATATGTTGTATAAATGCCTTTTGGCGTTTAAAGCTACAAACGTTTGCGTTAGCCGAAGCTAGCTAGCTCACCCTCAATGTTCCGCTGCTTAGTATAATATTTACATGTGCATTTCACCAACATCTTACCTTCTAAAAGGCGCTGTATGATACTGTCTATGTTGAGCTTGTCGACATCCGCCATTGCAGAGGTGTTATAAAAAAAATATTCAGTCAAAAATGTAGGTTTTGGCGTTGACACAGTTGTGAAAGCTACTCTACTTTAGCATTAGCCGCTAACGTTAGCTCCGCTGTGGGTGATTGTAAAGATGTGACCCTGTTTCCTGTGAGTTTGGCCTTATCCTGATGTCCTTTGTGCCATTGGAAATACAAAAAGTCTGGATGAAAATGGAGATATTGCCGCAGAAAGGGCCTAAATCTACACTCCGGTCGCAGCGGTGGTGTTAGCCTGCGATCGTGCCCCTGTTTTTCTGCCGCACCTCGTTCTATAAACAGCGGCTTCAGGAGTGGACAGAGGCGCGCCCTCGTGTGGACGAGCTGGGAACGACAAGTGCTGCGGGAAATAACAAAAACACATGTTCCGTTTCGAGCTGGAAATATAAAGCTTACGACTTTATGACGTAACAAAGTGGTCCCGGGATATTGTGTTGATGAAAGGGCGAGGAAGAAGAATAATGTCTAAAGAATAAAGTAGGATTAAAGTCTGGCGGTAATGTAACACTTGGATACCAACCGCCATAAAACAACAACAACAACAACAACAACAACAACAACAACAACAACAACAAAATAAAGTCTAAAGAAAAAAAGTCTAAAGTCTAAGGAGTACAACTGTCTGTGGGCAAAAAATAAAGTCTAAAGAATAAAGTCTGGCGTTAATGTACACCACTTTTTGAATCTAACTTTTGAACTTGCTCTGCTACTGTTGTTGTTTTTGTTGTGTTGCAACTGAGAAGGTGCATTTACGGCCACCTACTGTAGTTGTACCGCTTCTGTATTTGTACATTTTAAAGTATAAAGTCTAAAGAATAAAGACGTACAACTACTGTAGATGGCGGTAATGTAACACTTGGATACCATAAAACACCAAAGAAGAAGAGTCAGCACCGCGCAGAAAGCAGTCAGTGTGTGACGGCCGTGGACTCGCAGTGGTAAAAGTGATACACAGTGACGAGAAGTAACGTGAGTGCGACTTCTTCTGGAAACGCTGTATTTACCACAGTGAAGTATCAATTCTGCACTGTCCCAGGGGCTGAGGGGGGTGGATACTTTCTCCCAAGAGGGCGCAGACAAAGTTTGACGAGCTTTGATCAACATATAAAAAAGTAAAGAAACATTGAGATATTGACTGAATAAAGGGAAGCAACATGCAAACAATAGAAATATCCCTAAAGTTGAAGTCCGGTGTATTTATCCATTTTCAGATGTAGTTATTGGAATTAGAAGTTTTAGAATGTCAATTATAATGTCGGTCCAGTCCTTGTCGTTGGTTGTGGTCTTTGCTTTGTCCCTGAAGCCAGAAAAACTTTCAAGGGGTATCCATTTACTGTGTCCATGGATGGAGTTTTGAGGCCCAAAAACATAGAAAGTCTACGGGCACAAAATATTTAAAAAGAAAAATAAATAAAGAACGTGGTTCATTTTTCCAACAGAATTATTAAATGTGATTTTTGTGGTTCTCCAGAGCTTTACACAGACTTTCCCATTTTTGTCAGTCAAAACAAAATTATCCTCTCTTTCCCATTTATTTTTAATATAATTAGAGTGTCCAAATTTAGACATTTATATAGTTTTGATATTATTCCAGAGAAATTCTTCAATAGTTATCAAATATCTGTCCAAATTTTACTTTTAGTTTGAAAAGTAAACACATTGTTACAACCCGGCTGTGCTAGGGAAGGGAGTGACAAAAAAACAAGGTGGAAAATGGTCAAATAAAGTTGTAATGTTTAATAAAGAGGTATATAAAACGTAAACAAACAGAAACACCTACATAAGAAAACAAAATGACAAAATAATTGTCCCTAAAATGTACACCAAAAAGTCACACAGACATACCAAAACATTGGCCCATAAACAGAATCGAAGAGACAACTTAAAAAGAGACACATAACACAAATAAATACTAATCATCAAGTACCTAGTTGATGTTTCAGGTTCAGTTTCGATGATGTTTTTTGACTGATGTGATTGTTTAAAAAAGAAGGACGTGGAGTATTGAACCACTAAAACAGACGTGCCAGAAATATACAATCCGTGCTTTCACTCATGAAGCAAACGCACACAAAACTCAGACAAAACTTGCTTCAAATGTTGGAATATTATGTACAATCCACACTCAATTTGAAAGTGAAATGAGTGCAATCCTCCTCGGTTGTGTCGCGCCGCACCTGCTGTCATAATAACTCTGTATTTATTTGGTTTAACGATCGAGAATGAGCAGAGCACGTCAATAAGCCATCAGTGAGCCATCTGTCCTGTTGATAAGTGAGAGTTGATGGTTTTGTGCCGATCGACATGTCGTTCATTGATTCCTTATCATTGGTTTTGAGCCAGATGCATCATTCATCAGCACATTTATGACACTGGACTGGAGCTGCCTTTTGTAATATGTTTTGTGAAGAAGAGGTTTAAGTTCAAGCTGAAAAATAAAGATGTATTTGTGTTTGATTTATGTCTAATCATAAATAAGACTGTTTTTGATTTAGAACAAAACCATGCAGAGGTGGTAGAGAGGCCAAAAATGGTAAAGTTACTTCAAAATAATATTACAAAAGTAGTAGAAATGAGTCAAGAGTACTTTCAGAGCTGTCAGGACGTAACATTTGATTAATAATTTGATGTAACTGGAAGGAGGAGACATTGAATCATGCACAAAATCTGGTATTTTCAGAGGTTTGACACAAAAAAGGACAAACAAAGTCACATCTGAAGGAGCCAGAAACGTTCTTATCATTTCATATTGTCAACATAAAGCTTTTGTCACGTGTAGATATTTTATTTGAAGTATTCTCTTACTTAAGTAGGAGTAAAAGTATAGTGTCAGAAAGTTGTTCCAAGAAGTACACTTTCATAAAGTACTAGCCACCTCTGACCTTGAAGAAAAACATTTGAGACAAAAACGATAATAAAATAATAATGTTCAATCAAAGTTATTGGAATTTTTTCTTTCTTGTATTTAAACCTTTTTTTTAATTTTTAGTTGTATTATATTATCGATCACTGCACTCAAATAAACCAGCCCAGGATCAGTGCTAATGCTCTCGAAGACATAAATGAAAATATATACATGTGTGATAAGGCAGAACCAGTGGAACAAAAATGATACTTGAATAAAAACATTATTATGGCTTTTTAAATGTAAATTTGGTAACACTAAACCTTTTGTTCAAAGCTTTTCTCATTGACTCACCGTCCCTGGAAGACTATTTGAACTTATGCAAATCTAGGAAAACTTTATTTTTATTTTGTTCAAAATTTGACCTGCTCAACTTAAAAAAAAAAATGTTGTAACCCAAAAATCCCTGTTTAATTGTTTTTTATAAGAGTAATGCAGTCTGTATTTTGCTGATGAAATAAAAACCCCACAGAAAAGAAAATGTTTAACACAATTTAGTTCCTGTAGTGTCCCGTTTTGCCCAGTAGGTGATGCGCTCCTCCACCACATTTCTGTGACTGTTACAACACTTCCGCTGTGACGTAAAATCATTAGATCAGATTAACAAATTCCATCAATTTCCTTGTTGTGTTCAATACATCTTCCGATTTCACATTTACACAGAATTATGCATATTTTTTAAAACGTGCTCTTCATTATTGTAATGTAATTTGTGCTAATTTACACTCTAATTAAAATTGTAAGACATTATCACACTTTCTCATGAATATTTAACTTCAGTTTCATACGGTCGACTAATCAACTTTGAGAACACATCTGGATAATTACTTTGGTTTTAAGAGCAGTAAAAATAAAGTTTATATCATTCTTCCATTCTTTGTGGATAAATATGAAGCTATATTTATAAAAAATCAGGTTCTAATATAGTATTAGGCTTGTCTTCAGGAGGAAAGTCTTACGTCCAGAGTAAAGTGACAGTTATTTGGTGACAGACAGTAAGAATGAGGAGAGTGTTGTACGAGTTTTTCTTTTTTTTGTCTTTTTACTACAATTTAAAATTTTAGTCTTGATTCTTTTTAGTTGATAATTGTCACATTAACTTAGTCGACCAAATCCATAATCCAGAAACTATCTATTTTATTTCGATCTATTTTTATTGTATGTAATTGTTTCATGATCATACACAGACATGTCCCTTTTATTACCTTCTATTACCGTATTTACCGTTAGTTTTTATTATTTAACCCAACATTTTAGGTCACCAATATATCTACTTTTAATCTGTTTTAGTTGATGAAAATGCATACAATCTTAGTCATAGTTTTAGTCTTTATGATTTTAAATTTAGTTTTAATCAGTAAAAATGGCAATAGTATTTTAATAGACTAAATTAACACTGCTGTGTAGATGTGTAGAAGTAAAACGTGGTTCTAGAAGTTACTCAAAAGTAAAAAAGAATTTGGGTAAACTAAGGGCGTGAGTGTATCTGATTTATAACTTCAACTTCATGTAATTGTAAAGATGAAACATTAAATTATGCACAAAAAAGTGTTTTCAAAGGCTGGACACAAAATGTATTTAGTGACAGAATGAATGTTAAAATGTGTTTTGTTTGTCCAGTCAGAGAGCTGTATTCTGAATACTTAGAGAACTTTCACAGTAAATTACATTAAGAAAACACAGGTTAAAACAGCTTTTTGTTTTTGTTTTACAGTTTATGCTGCATTTTTTGTATAAGCTGAGGGAAAACTTGTACACACACTCACTATAAAAGCTGCATTTTCTATTTTCCTCCTTAATTCTGTGATGTTTGAAGTCTAAATTTTATGATCCAAAAGCACAACGCGCTCCTCTAATTTTATTAAAGTAACTGTATTCTGAACAACAACACAAGAAAAATAACCTGAATACAGTTACTCTAAATTAGTATTAGGAACATGTATTTTCGGACACATTTAAATATTTTAATATTGTCAACATACGCTTTTGTCACTTGTAGATTTACACACCAACACTGAACCAAAACTGTTACTTCTAGATAAACATGACTGAAGTAGGAGGAGTAAAAGTGTCTGAAAACTTTACTCTGAAGTACAACGTCTGAAGAATACTGTCTGTTGTACATGTAACTGAGAGTACTGTCCCTGGAATAGAAACAAAGAAGCCAGAGATTGACTGTGGGCAGTGTGTTTTTGACCCCCTGTACTACTATAATACTACACTACTACACTAACACACGACTCCTACTTCATCCAAGGCACAGACGTAAGCAGAACGCGGCCGTCGTTACTCACGGGCCGGCGACGGGCCACGTCAGGCAGATGTGTGCAGTCAGCGTCTTCTGCCGCACGACTTTTCTCCAGAGGATCCCAAACCGACAACAAAACATTTCACACTGGAACAGCCTCCGTTTAGACCACCGGTTCTCAAACTGGGGGAAAGCATCTTGTGATTTTAGACATCCTTTTTGATTATCTTATGGTTCATAGTATTTTCATGTGAGGTTTATGACACGTTTAGGCCTGGTTTTGTGCTACATTAGACCTGTTTTATTTGTACAGCCCTGTTTAATCCATTTGTTTTCTCCAGATTTTAGTCTTGGAATAGAATTGCTTTAGATCTAGTTTGTTTCTGTTTTGTCCATATGGCCCTTGGTGCTGGTGTGCTGGTGTAGACCCACTGACGCCGCAGATCGGTTAGTTTACTCCAGATTCTTCTAGTTTCAGGTGTTTGAAGCTGGTTTGGTCTGAGTTTAAGTTTGCGTTCACACTTGGACATCGACATTGGAACTGAAGAATGTGGGCGAAGAGTTTATTCCTAGTAAAGAAACAAAAGACAGTTTGTTCCAGTTTAGTCCCCCATCCAAACACTAACCAGCCCCAGCCCTGCTTAGCTTCTGAGATTAGGACCAGACCAGGTCGAGAACTGGACCAGGGCCAAACTAGAGTGAGAACTAGACCAGGAACAGACCAGAGCGTGAACAAAACCAGGACCAGACCAGGATGAAAATTGGACCAGGACCAGACCAGGACGAGAACTGGACCGGGACAAGACCAGAGCGTGAACAAAACCAGAACCAGACCAAGACGAGAACTAGACCAGGACCAAACCAGGACGAGAACTAGACCAGGACCAAACCAGGACCAGACCAGGGCGAGAACTAGACCAGGACCAGACCAAGACGAGAACTAGACCAGGACAAGACCAAGACGAGAACTAGACCAGGACCAAACCAGGACGAGAACTAGACCAGGACCAAACCAGGACGAGAACTAGACCAGGACCAAACCAGGACCAGACCAAGACGAGAACTGGACCAGAGCGAGAACAAGCCAGGACTGGTACTAAGACCGGGACAAGACTGGGACAAGACCGAGACAAGACCGAGACAAGACCGGGACAAGACCGGGACAAGACCGAGACAAGACCGGGACAAGACCAGGCCAGAAGACTTTATTCAACAGGACACTGCAGCGTGAAGCGAGACTGAGGAAGGACAAACCGTGGAGCCTGCACACGTTTAAGGTTTATTTAACTCCAGTGTGACAAAGCAGATGGAAAACACTGACGTAAATACACAAAAATATAACAGTAAGTTTGAAGTAAGAGTGACGTTCATTCACAAACAACATGGAAATATCAATTGAAATTATGAGCTGATGAACCACAGCAAGTATTGCACAAATCAATTCAACATACCATCAAAAGAATACAGATAAATGAGCATTATTTAGCATTACATATAACGTGCTAGTTTTCAAAGTGTCTACTAAAGAGGAACAGCCCATTTCACTTTCATTCATTCATTTCACGTCAAGGTGGTTATATTTTATTACTCAAACATAAGAGCAGCTATAAATCCCATTCAACACATCATTTAGAGATAATAACCTACACTATTGCACGTATATTTAAATATCAACTGCATTTCCACAACTGATTAAACCAAACGCAATGCACTCAACAATATACCACAAGCTCCTGACGGCTAAAACATTAAAAGCACAGCAGTCTTTTGTGTTCTGTTGAGACGGCCGTTGGTGTTAAACGTTGGAGACAAACTAATGTGTAATAATTATGCATCGCTTTCACCGCTCCGCCATTATCCAGGACGGACACAAGGTCAGAGAGGACTGCGCACTTTGTGGAGTGAGTTTTGGGGTTAAGAGCGTACGCGAAAGACTGATTGAGCCCGTGATATCGCTCGTTCATCACACAGGCCCCACAGACAATAGCAACCTTTTCGGCGCAGGATATGGTGGGTGTTCGGTCCCACCTGGGTCCCCGCTGGGGCCTCGCTGCTCCATATTTCTGTGGCGTTACTAGAACACCGTGTTCCCTCCGCCACAGCGGCGCAAAATGCCTGCTATTAAAAACGCCACGCTGCTTCGTCTGGTCTTTTTTGGATGAGACTGTTGTGTCCTGTGACGAGGGAGACCAAAGAGAGTTAAATACTTTGGAGTTCATGTACGTTAGAGTTCATGTATACTTGTGATGCAGCGGTGGAAAGTAACATGAGTAAAAGTACTGCACTTCTGTAGTTATCTGTACTTTAAAGTTCATGTGACACATTAGACTACACTTTTCAGTAAAACTGCCATTTTGGTGATGTTTATACAATGTCACTTCCTGGTTTGACATAGGTAGAGGTAATTCCACAACGGTTACCTAGCAACCAGATTGTAAACAAAGGCCAAAGTCCATTTAAGTCATACAATAGTTATGATTTTATAAATAATTACACCTGTCATAAAAAGGTGTATGTTTTCTCTGCTCTTTTGATGGAATGGCGCTTTTTGATGACATCACAGAGGTGGAGCTATTCTGTTTTAGAAATACTTCCTGCAATTTTCAACGTTTATTTGTATGATAATTATTTACCACAGAGACTATTTCACCAAACATCATAGTTAGAAAAACATGTGAACTTGACTGAAATGTAGAAAGAACTTTTCATATTGTTTGAGGTGTTATCCAAAATACATGGATTATTTTTATACTATATTATTTTGCAGTGGTGGAAAGTAAAAGTACTGCACTTCTTAAAATGTTCAGGTTTCTGTACTTCACTTGCTACATTTGAAGAAAGATGACCAACCAGCAAAAACAACAGTAATAAAATGAGAAAAGAGGTGAAAAGAGTCAAATAAATAGATAAAATGCTTTAGAAAATAAACAAAATGCATTAAAAAAATCAAATGCATAAAAAACTATAAAATAGAATGCATTAAAAAGCAATAAAAGAAAATGCATAAAAACAATACAAACATAAGAAAATGCATTAAAAATAATCCCAAAAAAATTCATAAAAAACAATGAAATAGAGTGCATTAAAGACAATAAAATAATATGCATAAAAAGAATAAAAATGCATTAAAAATAACAAAAATAAAATGTAGAAAAACAATACAAATATAATAAAATGCTTTAAAAATAACAGTAAAATAAAATTCACTAAAAAATAATACAATCGAGAAAAAAAAAGAGTCAAAAATCACACACTTCTTCCACCGCTGACGGTTTTGTTCCCCTGTGTCATAAGTTTGAACCTCTAGTGTAAATATATCTTCTCATTTGCTGTTGTGCTGTTTTATTAATAAAAAACCTGTGAGCTACAAAATAAAATCAAGCGTTTCCCTGATAAGTCTAATTGCAGTTCGCACCTTGGCACCAGGTGTGGGCGAAAAGGCAAAAATAACATTTGACACCACTTTTAAGCAAAATCTCTTAATTGGGTGGAATCGGACCAACATTACAGATATTTATGCCACTTAGATGCTCCCCGGAGTCAAAGTAAATAAAATTGTCTGCCGTACATCACCTGCATCTGCCATTTCATCCAATTAAACGGGGATAATTACTCCAGCTAATGCCACTGTAACACCAATGTATCCACAGAAATGCCATCACTGACAACAGGGCCATTTTGTGTGGTATTAAAGAGATTAACACTGCCGCAAAATCATCAAAGAAATGTGTCTTTCTTCCTCTGCAGCGACACCGCGTTCATCTGCAAAGTTATTCATCAGCAAAACCAAAGTAGAAGTGCGGATTTGATCGATGCACCGGACGCTGCTCCTGCTTTTACCGTATTTTCCGGACTATAAGTCGCACCTTTTTTCATAGTTTTGGCCGGGTTGCGACTTATACTTATATTTATACTTATATACTCCGGAGCGACTTATATGTGATTTTATTTGTTATTTTCACACTTGCAACCGCATTTCATTCTCCAGTGCGACTTATATGTTTTTTTTCTTCTCTATTATGCATTTTTTGTCTGCGACTTATACTCCGGAAAATACAGTAACTCTTTCGACAAATTAAATTCTCAAACGAACTAAAGAAAAACTTTAGAATGAGCCATAGACACACAATGGAGAAAAAAAAGATTAAATCGCATCTGGACTTGAAAATAGACTAATTTCACAGACAATTAACCCTTCTTTACGTTGGATGCCACCCATTTATTTTCTAATTTTATTCTTCACTTATCTAATGTGCTCCTGGTCCCGTTTGTTGTTTTATGTTTGTAAAAAAACAAAAAAAAACAAAGACAAGACTAGAAGAATAAAACAAGGAGATAGCTACAGGTTCAGCATCTCTAAAAGAACACAACTTACCTTCTTTTCTTTCATCCTCAGAACTGACCACTATTATGTCAGCGTTCATGATATTAAAATATCTTAAACTCTTAACATTGTAAAAGGATTTTACACTCTCAAACTTACTGTACGCTTAAGTGCTGTTCTAGCCTACCACCCTCACACTTTAGCTTAAAAAAAGAGGCATAGATACAAAGAGTTTATAAATGTTTAAAAGTAAATAACTAATCAATTAACAAAAATCAATCAATCATTAAAGTGCCTATGGCAGGTTTGACCACTCATTGAACTAAAATGCAGTTAAAAATTATTACATTTTTATTAAAGAATAGCTCATTTTTTAGGTTTTATAATTTCACTTTCTGGTTGTACTTGATGACATCACAACAACGTAAAGACCTGTCAAAGGCACTTTCACATTAACTATCCTTAAGCCTTATCCTAATCCTTGTAAATGGTTAGTTTGTTTGTCTTTGATTGATAAATAGTTATAAAGGATGTGCCTTTTTGTAATTTTAATGCATCTTTTTGTGAGTTTAGTGCATTTTTTGTGGGATTAATGGATTTTTTTGTGATTTTAATGCATCTTTTTGTGATTTTAATGCATTTTTTTCTTGTTGTGTGAAGCACTTTGAAATGCCTTGTGTACGATTTGTGCTCTACAAATAAACTTGCCTTATCCTAAAGTGACACTAACATTGATACTAACACCATTTTACCTTTGTGAACCTTTTCCCTTTCTCCCGATCCATCCCTTGTAACCATGAGTTGGTACAGTCGGTTCAGAAGCGAATTAGAGGGTTTAATATTCAAGCCATAAAAGCACACATTTAGTCATCATTCAAGATTCCTCTTAACGACTTATAGAAACTTTAAACGTGCCAGTAGCTGTCGTGCAAACACCACCAGCCTGATGCATCACCGTCTTTCCAGTTGTATTTGAATCTCGCGTTGGAGCGTCGCCCTAGAGCCACAAATAAAATGCAATAAGCAAAACTTTTAATAATCCACCCTTCCCTTTTCCTCTCAGGTGTTTGTGCGCAGCGGAGGAATATGTCAGTGTCCCCCGAGGAGCTAAAAATATGAATCACGCCAGTGTTATTGTCTAGCTCGGGCTGGTTTTCATGAGGGCACATCAACCAGAACAGGCGTGCGGTGCAAAGTGGATTAAACGCGGGTTTTTGATGATGCGTACGTGCGAGTATTGATGAACGTCATGGCAGAAGACGACATCAGAGCTGGAAAAGTCTTACGAGTGTCGTCGTGTCAGCGGAACTTCATTTAGAGGCGAAGGATATTGACGGAAATCAATATATCAATGTGTTTTTGGAGTTTACCGATGACGATATTGTGTCAATCCAACAGAAATGTGTTAAAACATGTCTTTAAATGCATTCATGGAGGTTTAATTGTCAGAAGAATGTGAAATGTCTGTCAAATGAATCAGAAAAAGTGCAGGAATAGCACATTTTACTCATTTCACAGTTTACAACATGACTTTTCTTTTGGCATGTTTACTTTTAATCAGCTCTTTTTGTTGCATTTTTTTTGCTATAAATGATACTCTCGATATTAAATTTTTGCACTTTTTCAAATCAGAGCTGCAATTTGACCAGAAGAAGCTGAAGTGAAGCCGTTTGAGGATCCTGGTGGAGCACAAAGAGTGTTTCCTTCAAATAACGTGTAATTTACACATTTTCCGTGTCATTTTCATACAATTGCGCCTCAATTTGAGTTATAAAACGTATTATTTCAGCTCATGGCATGTTTTGGAACCTGTGTATGGACCAGTTTACGATTGATTAGTGGTAACTAAGTTGTTGCAGCCCAACTTCAAAACAACATTCACGATATTCTCTACATTTCGACATATTGCCCACCTCTAACTCCACGTGTTGTTTTACTTCTGCCAACAGGATATTCTACATTTCTGTGATTATTTTCCTGATTTGTCGATTATTTGCACGTTTTGATTTTTAAATACATTCTTAACCCGATAATGGTTGAAACGCAGTGATCGAAAGCTTCTAAAAAGAGAATACTTACGAATAAAGCGACGAGTTCATTTGCAGAAACAGATGAAAAAGTTTTCCACGGCTCACAAATGACTCTTTGTGCAGCAGTTTTCAGTTCAAGTGCAGCGCAAATTAACTTTACTGTCAATATTTATGTGTAGAAATTGGTTTCAGAAAGAAAAATGAAAAACTTTGTCGCAAACTTTCAAAACGGAGAGATATGTTGAGGAAATTGTATTGATTTAGTGATAAAAAGATGAAATTATGTTTTGTTTTTGACATTTTTGATGAATAATCGATTGAATAATGTCTCTGTGTTTGATATAAACGCGCTCCGTCACAGACTTTGACCTTTTTAATTTAAATCCAGGCTCAAAACATATTTATTTGCAGTTTTTTGTTTACTCTGATGAATGTATTTTATTATGATTTTACACACTTTGTACTTGATTGGAAAGCATTTTGGTCACTGTGTGTCGTAAAGGGCTCTATAAATACACTTGATTGATTGATTGATTGATTGATTGATAAAGGTCTTGTGGTGGGTTTTTCCATCTTTCCATCCATTTTCTACCGCTTGTTCCCTTTCGGGGTCGCGACTTCGGGCCTTAGGCGGGGTACACACTATTACAATTATAAACTAGTCACATTATTCAGATTCATGCAGACTTGGGTCACTCGCGACAACTACACTACAATATCAAACAGTACTAATATTAACACTGTCATTTATTGCTTTTATTTATTCTATTCTTCATTATTTAACCAGGAAAGTCCCACTGACATTCAGAACCTCGTCTTCAGCTATAGTTCTCTCATCACAAATATGTTCCAAAATAATTGATTTGTACCTACAATTTGAACGATTCTAACATTTACAAAGCATGAAATCGCTAAATGTTGTAGAAAACATGCAATTTATTCCCTCCCAAATGTCAAATTAAAGCGAGAATAAATGACCAAGACCTAAATGAAAGATGCTGTATAATAATAATTTTAAATGTCTGTTTCCTGTTGTGTGTTAATAATGTTTTCAATAAATGAACTCAATAACCAATACAACTTAACACTTTTCATTGTTTTGACAGTTCATCATGTATATTTTTTTATATTTCTTCTAGATTTCATCAGGCTGGAACACTGACACAAACAAAATCAAGTAATTCCATAATTTGACGCCAGAATCTTTTCATTGTCGTCTGAATTTGAGTGTAAACTGTATTTATTAACATTGCCCTTGAAGTTGTAGACATTATGCAGCCGATTGAAATGTTTTTGTGTGAGTCTCTGTCGTACTCTGAACAGTACAAGTATTAAACGAAGCACAAAAGTAAAAGACACATCGAAAAGTGTTTAAGTAAAAACAGCTGCTGAAAATTTTGAAAATTGATTCAGACATTTCTGTTGAACAAAAATCTGTTATTTTCACCATTTTTGACGTAGTTCTCAAAATCTGTCTGAAATACTTTTACTTCTCTCTCTAAAAGCACATTTTTAAACATGTACTGCATTACTTTTACTTGAGTAGATCATTTTCATTGTACAAAACTACTTCTTTTACATTCTAGGTCCCTAATTTTCAACGATTGCACATTGAAAGAATGTCCAATTTGAGTAAACAAAAGATAAACTGAATAATTTACCATTATATTGTAATGGTATATTATTGTTGTAGTGCCCAGAGCCAACTTCTAACCCGAAAAGGAAATCCAAAACCGTCATTGTTGCTAAATTGACTGGCATGAATTACATTTTCTCCGTTTTATACCACATTTTTCTCATAAAATATGTGATTTGGTATAATCTTAGTTGGTAGTGTGCTGCAGAATCAAAAAGAAAAAAAAAAAGTTGAAAAACACTGTATTAAGACAAATGGAGAATTGCATGGCGATTCTAGTGTTCCTTTTCACACCGGCAGGGGGCGCCGCAGGCGGGCTGTTCTCACCACAGGAATGAGGCTTTTTCTCCCCCCTCTCCACACACACACACACACACACACACACACACACACACACACACACACACACACACACACACACACACACACACACACACACACACACACACACACACACACACACACACACGCTTTATTAGAATAGACAAGTGAAACATCTGCTGGAGGAGAATCTGCGGTCTGGCTCGAAATCGATGCGAATCAATAGAAGAGAAGCTCAAAAGTGGCTCTTTGTGCCCAAACGCGTCTGTTAAGTGCAAGTGTGGGCAATACACATCGTGGATTTGAGAATGCACAAGGAAAAATGTGCAGTTCTTGTAAAAACCAGCAGAAATTCTTGAACATTTTGACCATTTAAAAAGTCTGTATAAGTGTCTAAGTGTCTAAGTGGCATGAATTATACTAAAACAAAGATTATTCTATTCTAATTAATGTAACAACTTTTGAATCTGGACTAAAATCAGTTCTGTTTAGCTGTGTACATGACTTAAAGTGTTTAATCTGCACGTTTCTCTTTTAAAGTAAATGTTATACAAATTATTCATGTTTTCATGTGTTTGTTTTTGTCATTTTAACGCATTTCTCTTTCCTTTCACTTTGAATTACTTTGTGTTTACGGATTGTGCTCTACAAACAAACAAACAAACAAACAAACAAACAGTGCACCATAAAAACATACTTTCACTTATATACAATCATTGTTCTAAAATGTAAACATGTACTATACACGCATAATGTGAGTAAATGCGCAAAACTCTGACATGTCCTTTCCATTTAAACGTGAATAAATTGGTTATTTCTGTGTATTTATGTCAAGATTGGGCGGTGAATCGTGCATTTGCCACGTGGGTGACAAAACAAAAGCCAGCTTACACTTCATACTTGTGTTAAACGCTGAAGAAAGTCCCGTTACCCACGGCACAGGCTCGTGCGGCACTCTTTGCGCCTTCCTCTCTCATAAACACGCGCTAAAAAAAAGGAGGCTTGGCTAATTTCCCTGAACTCTACGCTAATCCACACATCATCTCCTTCCAACCCCCCTTTTCTTTTTTCTTTTTTTTTTTCCTACCCAGACGCAATCGATCAACCCTCGGCTTTGCGTCAGTATTGATAACTTTGCCAGAGCGAAATCAAGTGCAATTGTCCAGTTAATGTGGCGGAGGCGCGTGCGGATCCCGTCGCTCGCCTTCACTACTTTTTTTTTTGGGCAGCCTCTTTGACACTTTCCCCTCTTTTTTTTTTTTTTTTGTAGTCTTCTCGTTGTTGTGTTAAAACCTCTTACTTCTGTGGCGTCCCTCGCGCACGCAAAAAAACAACAACAACAACATGCCGGCAGCAGCAGACTTGTCAAACACATCTGCGGACTTTGTGTCGGGAAGGAGCCGCTACTTGTTTCTTGAAGTAGGACCTGCTTAAACAAGGGGGAATCCAGCCCACATATTTATTGCAGCCGCTGAAAAAAAAAAAAAAATCTCCTCAATATCCCCCAAGATGGCCGCCGATGTAGGATCGATGTTTCAATATTGGAAGAAATTTGATCTACGGCGGCTCCAGGTTAGTGCTTTTACCCACCTCCGTCGGTCCGGCGTCGTGGCGGAACGTCTGCTCCGTGCGCCGGGCTGCGTGCGGGGCCGTTTCGGCGCGTTTTGGGGCGAACGGGAGCCGCGTTTGCATCGATAGTTATTAGAAATTGATCCCTGTACTGGCTTTGTTCAGTTCACTCATTGATCAGAGCGACCGCGGAGCCTGCACAGCCCCGGCGCCGCTCCGGCATCAGCACCGCGGACAGCACTGCTCCGATCGCGCCGCAGCCTTTTCGCCCGCTTCTCGCACTTCGCGCACCGCCGCCAGCACCGCCGGTTCCGCGCTAGGGAAACTTTTAATGCGGCGGCTCGTGGACGTGTGGGCTGCTGGAACTTTTTTTCCCCCCGTGTGTGTGTTTTTTGATGCGGTTTAGCGCGTTGAGGTGGAGAGCTCCTCCAGCTGCATTCCCCGTGCGCAGAGAAAAGCACGTTATTTATCGAAAGTAAGTTTTGATTCGCGGCGAGGAAAGTTTGATGTGCCGTGTTTGTCCTAAGGGGGCGATTCGCACATGATCGCGGTGTTTGCGAGCGGAGCGTGGACTATTGACGTGATTGTGCACTGTTTTGACTGCGTGGCTGCGAGCGCGCGAGGGCTACGGACGGTGTCACGGGCGCATAATGTCTGCGCTTAAGTGAACGCGCGTGGAGGCGACGGCAGGTGAGCGGGTTCTGTTTGTAACGGCCGCCCTTAACCGTGTAACGCATTAGCCTAAATGTCAAGTCAGCTTAAACAGCAGCGGGGCTCAAAGTTGTCTCTCTGAAGCACAGCCGCGGACGGGTCGCAATGGCGTGTCCTGCTTCACACCAATGTTGTCATGAAAAGGCTAAACCGCTGCTCTCCTCCAGTGTCCGCCGAGCACCGAGCACCCCCGCCTCTGCTCCTGCTCAAGCCGCATAAGGGCTGCTGCTGCGCGGCCGGCCAGAGGAAGGGGAAGGGGGGGGGGGTGTAATTGTATTCCCCGCTAATGTTTGTAAATCAGGCTGTGCTGGCGCAAGGGCACCGTCTGCGCCGCCTGATTGATGTTCTGTAACATAAGAAATGACAGGAGCAGGCAGTCCACGGCAGTCCGGGTCCTGCGCGCTGGAAAAGCCCGGCGAGGAGCACAAATGAGATCTGGTGGCCGCGGCATGTGGCGCGGTGCTCTCGCGTGTCTTCGCGGGTCGTGTGCTGTTTGCTCCGGGCCGGCTCCATCCTCAACATAAAGGCTTATTATGCGTGTTGTTCCGCGGTGGAGAGGGGAACACAGAGCAGCGTTGTGGCTTTTGATGTGCGCTTTCAAGGTTTTCTTTACGGAGCAGCTGAAGCTGAACTGCCCCTCCAGGATGAAGAGCCATTACCCAGTGTCAGGGCGGTGACGTAGAGGGCTTAGAATAAAGATGGTTAGCGGCGAGTCAGTGGCCAGCATAACGCGCACGAGCCCACTGTAGGGAAATCAAACCTTAATGTAGGCTATTGAGTGGCCCCTGCATTCCTTTGAATTCACCCCACAGGCTTATGTAAAATAAATTAGGTCGATATTGGGATTTATTGCAATATGTGTTTGCTGGCTGGGCAATATATCGAAATGTAGATACTATCGTGAGTGTTGTTTTGAAGATATGCACAAATTTGAATATTGAGTTTATCGTTCAAAGTAGAAAATGCCACAAAAGAGCTGATTTAAAATGGAAATAAAAACTAAAGTTATGTGAAACTTTCAAAAAAGAGTAGCAGCTGATATTTCTGCTATTTTGACACAATAGTTAAACAATTATGCTCATGCCTTAAGTTAGTAGTCAAAGTCAAAATAAAAGATAAACAGAATAAATCAATGTTAATTTCGATTAAATAAGGAAAATCCCAGAATGGTGATACAGTACATTTTTGTAAGATTTAGGACCTTAATGTCATTACCTTATCGATTATCTGCAATATATTGTGCAACCCTATTATAAATGTCTTTAAATATTCTCTATGTCTAGGGAAATATCCTGTTAAACCTATTTAAAGGTAAACCTAGCATGTACACCGCAACAAGCGCAGAGCCAATTTTTCTTTTTTAAAAGGTGTTTATTGTTTCGTTCTGATATTGGTCACAGCATTTCTGCCATTAAAGGGAAATTAATTAGTTTGCTTGTTATGCTTTTAATGACTTTTCCCAAAAAATCTCAAAACACACTCTGAAAATCAAGCCAAAAACGATTGTGTATCTCGTTATATCATCAGTCCAAGTGAACCTCCTCAAAACTGCATGTCGCCGAGGTCCGGGAGCAGCTGAGATGAGCGTGTCGAGGGCGTCCGGAAATGACAGAACTTTGCCAAATATAATCACAAAAGTATGATCTACATTGACATATGGAATGCACACGCCGCTCAGTGCATCAATCAACTTGACTTATCATTTGTATTAGGGCTGTAACAGTTAGAGTTGCACAGTTTCAATGCTTTTTAACCAATAGTTGGAGCCTTTGGCGATCAATAGTTGTTAATCGGTGACGTCAATGCCATGCGAGTCACAATTAGACCATGTAAAGCCAAAGCAGTGACAGTGACTTTGAACTGTGCAAAACCAGCTGAATAAAAGCTCATATAAACGCTGTTTCGACACACTGTTGTAGTTATTATGGATAAAGCTCTGTTTATTCAAGAGGCATGTTGTAAAGTGGCTAAAGTTACCTTAGCATGTGCAGGTAAAAGACTGATCATTTTCCATCTGATGCAAAAGCAAAATAATCCAGACTGTTTTCTTCGCTAATGTAAAATCCATGTTAAATAAACCATATTTGATTAATATTAGTCCATGAACACACATAATCAGGCAGATTTGCTCAGTCTTTATCAGATAAATCCACTGTTTTGGAGTTTCAGTAAACTTTTTTCACTCCAAGTGAGGCTTCACAGTGGTATGAGGCACATGAGCGCCATCTGGCTGCGCAATTGATTTCTCTTTGGAATTACAGAAGGCAAAATGAAACGTGCCAGTTAATCGGGCATAATATCTTCACTGGGTTAAGCACCTAGTGACAGTTAATTGGTTAACCACGAACACCCCGAGTAACAATTAATCGTCCAATCGAGACTAGTCGACCATTAAAAAAACATCTTAGTAGCTTTTTCGTAAATGTTATATGGACTATACAGATAAGAATACAAAAATACCTTTTATAACAAAGACAGTGGCGTTATTACACCAACATTTTCAAGATTTTCCTCAACAATTCACTTTATTCTCAAACATTCTCTGTCTAAAAGTCTTCAGTCACCAAATTTAAACTTTTATTAGGTTACAAATGTATTTGAAGTCTCAATGTACAATAAAAATAATAGTTTGACTTGAATTAATAAAAAAATCATCGCTGACTAGCCGACTAGTAAAATAATCCTAGTGATACGATGTATATTAGATGAAAACCAACTATTTTATGCAGAAAGTGGCGTTTATTGCTGCAAATCACACCAAAATGTTCTTAAGAAACACGTGTATTTTGACGGACATGTAACGAGACGACGCGCCATAAACGTTTAGACACAACACCGTTCATTAGCCTTACACTTAAAGACACCGTTTTCTTTAGGTTTGCCATCAGAACACTTCCTCGTCCCCGCTGATCTCTCGTTAAGCGCAGCGCATTTCTTGACACTCTCCTTTGCAATCATTTCCAATCTAAAGTGCTCGCCCAGCTGCATGGGGTCAACGATTATTTGACATGTGACACTAATATGTTCCAACTCTCCGTCACTCGCGAAACGTCCGCTGTTGGATCAGATAAATGTGCAGATTTGATGCCATAACAATTGTCAGTGGAGTGGATGATATTGTGGTTTTGGGGGATGTTTGTTCTCAGTAGAATAGTTAAAGGGCACGGTTTAAGCTGTAAACGAGGCGGAATCAAAGAAAAAATGAACTTGGTTGAACATGTTGAAGTACAAGTGGTTAGTTCTGGTTCAGCTGTGGGAAATTAAATGTAATAATTTGGATTTAGTTCTGGGTTGAGTCCGTTTCATAATACATTTTGTTCTCGTTAAGTTCAGGTTAATCACAGATCTAACTACGATTTGTATCTAGGGTTGTGCCAAAATATCAAAAATACTTATATAATTCGTGATCCGAGGTAGCACTGGTCCCCCCTGAAATCTGATCACACAAAGAATTGCATTTTTAGACGAAAAATGTAGTATTTCTTATTCACTCTTTTATCCAAGAAAACATCTAAATGATGTGATGTGACATTGTGACGTTGTGATGTGACGTGACTGTGATGTTTTTGTCACAGTAACTTTATTTACCGTATTTTCGTATATATAAGTTTTACCTTATTATATAAGTTGCACCTTTTTTCATAGTTTTGACCGGGATGCAACTTATACTTATATCTATATGTATATACTTATACTCTGGAGCGACTTATATGTGATATTATTTGTTATTTTCACACTTGTAACCGCATTTCATACTCCAGTGCGACTTACATATGTTTTTTTCTTCTCTATAATGCATTTTTTGGCTGGTGCGACTTATACTCAGGTGCGACTTATAATCCGCAAAATACTGTAGTTATTCAGAAAGTTTGACTCCGTACAGCTGGTCACAAACTTTAGATTAAATAAAACGTGTTGGACAATGGGAGTTCAAGAAAAGGACGGATTTCACTGTTATTTGGTCGAACAATCGCAAATAAACCTAAAACTATGTTGTTGTTTTCTTTAAACATAACACATTTGCTAGCGTGACATCTCTGTACCACACTCCTCGGCTACTGCCTCGTTGAGTACTTCAGTCACACCATTCAGGGCTCCGTTTCCTTGTTGTCCCCGCCGCCGCCGCCGAGCATGTAGTTTTTGTCCGTGTTACAGGATGAATAATTCTCCTCACCTCGGGACGGCCTGGTTTGGAGGGGGGAGACTGACCTTGGCTCCTGCTGGCGTTAGGTCGCTCGCCCGTTGCTGTGGTAATCATTCACTCGGGCCAGATGGCATTTCCGTGGGCGAGCTGCGAAAGGACGGGTCACGGTGTGTCCTGCCAGGCCCAAAAACAACTCCAATGAGAGAGCGAGAGGAGGAAGCAAAGTGGGAGAGAAGTGAGACAGTGAAGTGCGGGCGAATTAGGCTAATATTATCAGCTGAAAATTGCACGTAGTTCATTTATCACGCTTTCTTATTTTACCTTAACATGCCCTTTAAGACTGCACGGAAGGGAATTATAAAGAGGGCATCAAAGCAAGTTTTTATATTGTTCTTTGGGGAAATTTGGTTTGGCAATAGCAGCAGGTTTAAGCGACTTGAGTTGTGGTTTCTGATCCGATTGAAATGTAAATCAGTTGTCAGTTAAAAGAAATACATTCACTTGGCCTTTCAGTTATATATTTGAATCAACTGACGATTGTTGTGGTAATCGATTAATCTGTCATTTTTTCCCCGATGATTTGTAGTTGTTTGGACCGCGAAAGGCCCGTGAACACAATATTTTGACCCAATTTGACCAAGATGAAGCTAAAGAGATGCCGCTGGAGAACGTTTTCTTCGAGATTAACGCTAATTTCACAAGTTTCTAGCGTCAAATTCATAGACTCTTTCAATGGCGTCCACGTATAGTGCAGAAAACGATTATTCGATCACTATGAGTTGACGATCAGTTACGATTCATCGATTTGCTTGTTTCCGCCCTAATTTCCGATCCAAATACTCAGATCTTGCCTGCTTTTAAGTCGCCTGGCAAAAAGTCCCCCCCGAAAAACAGACACATCAAAGCCACGGAGCAGTACTTTTTCAAACGCCTCTCTTCCAAAGTTTGAGCCTTTTTTTTTTTTTTTCATCGTCGCCGGCAAACTCGCAAACTCCAATCCTTCTGTTGTGTCGTTCAGATGTCGCAATGCTGGGCTCATAGGGCGAAATAGCGCTTTATTTGTCGCCTCGTTTCCACACGTTGCTGCGGTCGTAGCGGCTGGGCCTTTTTAGATCAGGAACAAAAGCTTGTGATTGTACTACATTTAGCATGACTCAGTTACTCGGGTGTCAGCTCTAATCCACACAGCATTGCCAAACAGTGAAATTGCTTTGCTTCAGCCTGTGAGCCTGGCTGCCTTCTCCCTGCCAGCCCGAGCCGGTGCCAGTTTCGCTCACACACACACACACACACACACACAAACACACACAAACACAAACGCACACAGAAACGCACACGCACACACGCTACGAGCCCGCGACGTCAAATTGGCTGTGAAAATTGGTCCGTGTCCCTGCGTTTCATTCATGCTTTCACATATTTGTTTGCTGATATTGGTAATGTGGCACGGCTCTGAGTAATCGCATTGTGACATGAATGAGCCCGTCTGTGTACTGTTTCTGCTGACATGATTGAACGCTTCGAGACGCCTAAACGTGACCCATAGTCGAGATGTGACGCTTTTGTTTCGGCGGCGTTGCTCGCGCTGAACTGCGGGTGCGACGGTGTGAAGACGATGCTGCCGTTGTGTCCTTGAGCGAACGCCTCGTCTTTGTATGTACCCGTGTGTGGTGTGTGACTGTGGTGTTCAGCGCGGTGCAGATTGACAACATGACACGGGGCGTTTTATCAATGATTTATTTTATTTCATTTGAGTGATTTATTTTTTGATAGGGACAAGTATACTTTAAAAATGTGGCTACTAAAACCTTTTCATTTATTTGCTATGTCTGTCCCTAGAAGAGCTTTTACAAGTTACAAGTCCGAAGCTTCAATAATAAAGTTTGGATAAATTCTAAACTTGGGCAGTGCAGTTTTCATCAGATTAAGATCCAATCGTATTAAATTACCAGTGATCAGATCGAGCGGTCTACAGCTAATCCTCTGTCAGTGAAATTCTTGGGCCATGTAACTTTTACTGATGTTGGTGTCTGTCACCATGGAGATGTTGCTTTGTCTGGGATGTTCAATTCAATTTATTTTGTAGAGCCCAAAAACACTTGCCTCGCAGGGCTTTCCATTTTCCAATTGTTGATTTTACTAGTCGAAAGTTAGAAAATCAAACAATGAAACAGTCAACAATAGAGAAGCAAGTTAACCAACATTCACAAGAAGTGTAACCACAGATGCTCCACCGTATGGTATTAAATCGTATAAGATTTAAGACTGGACAGTTGTGTGAAATGGAGAGAGTGAGGAGAGAGACATTCGGCAAATGGTTGAGGCTGGTAATCGAGCCCCCGATGCCGATGGCAGCAACCACACATGTGTATTGTCTTCAACCATTGCACCACCGCATGATATTAAACTATATTAATATTAAATGCATTTGTTCAATTACAGGTGTTTTTATTGTTCAATGTTCCCTTTAAAGGCGCTGTGCCCGATCATAAAAAACAGAACTAGTTCTCTTATTCACAGCAATGAATTTTAAAGTTCACGTCGCGGCAAGAGCAAGTGTTGCATTCACTGTAAAGCTAACAGCAACTAGCATGCTAACAGCGCACTTCCTGCTTTGCAGAGAATAAATAATAATATATATTTAATATATTCTGATTCTGATTCTGATAATAATATATCTATAATTAGAAAGAGCAAAGAGCTTTTAATTCATTACATGTAAAAACAGGTAAAACGGTTTGAGAAACATACCCTCTTACTGCTTGCGGTCTCACAGACCTGACCTGTAACATCACCTTGTGGCATTTCCTGGTTCATAGAAAGTGTATTGCCAATACTGTGGAACATTCCAGACGATGCGATGATATCTGGAGAAATGGAGACGTTTGCGAGCTCTTCATCGGAAAACACTTACTAAAAGTCTGTCTTGTTTATGTTCGTTAGATCAATAACGTGCACCTTAATTCATTCTAAATAATCATGCTCAATAAACTAAACTAATGATTGTTCAAGAAATAGCTATAAGAAATAACTTCATTTTTTGCCACGGTATATATTAAACTCTAAACCTATTTCCAATCACGATTAACAGTCTGAATTCAGTCATTAGAAGTCGTGCAGATAAAAGAGAAGTGGAGAAGAGTAGTGGAACCGACTTGAGGACATAAGCTGTTTAACCTCGGCGTGTAGCTTTAGTGGTAGAGACTTCAAAGCGGCGGCGGCGGAGCTGGAATGACAAATGTGTGTATGAGGAAGAGCGAGGCCGTCAGTAATGTCAGCTTAATCACTTTGACCTTCCCTCAAGTAGATTTCCATACCTATCCAATCATTTAGCTCAGCCTCCATGTTTGCCGGCTCCTCTACGTAATGTATGTGTGTGTGCGTCTTTGATAAGGCCATGTCTGATGATGTTACTGTCTACAGCAATTTCAGATGAGGAGCTGTGATGACGCCAGGAAAAGGTTCAGGGAAATTGCATAAAGAATTACGATTAGCGCTGAAGACGTTCTCTACTTTGGTTGCATTTCTTAGCAGAGGTCTCCCCATGTTTTGCAGAAAAGAGCTGTTGCAAATACCCTGCGTACAGCCGCTTGACTCTATTTGGTTTCGATATAGTGTGGATTCAGATGTCAGCGTGTCAAATTAGTGGTCGTGGTCTGTCGTGGGGGAAGTTCTCCGTTGATTCAATGGGAAACACAACTTTTTTCCTCTTCTAATACGTTTCCTAGTGAATTTGATGTATTTTAAGCACTAATTCAATTCAAGTCGAGTCACAACTGAGTCTTAGTGGAAGTTGACGTTGCGTTACCCCAGGAAAATAACTGGATGGTTCTGTAGATGTTGATTGCAGCAGGCGGCGCTAGCATCGCGCTAGCATTTAGCCCACAGCTAACTTTAGCATGCTTGGATGCAAATGTGGGCAGTTCGACAACTTTATTCTTTTTTGTGTCTGTATTTGGCACGGTAAATGTACAAAAGTCTGCATTTGGTCTTGTAGTTGTTGAACAATGAGTGTCAGAGCTGCTGAAGCACTTTGAATTGCCTTGTGTACAAATTGTGCTCTTCAAATAGCCTTGCCTAGCCTAGCCTAGCTTGTTTGTCAGGCTAACCAAACATGCTTCTTGCTTACGGGACTTCTTAAATGTTCGGTATTTTGTGGTGCCAAAGCCTTAAGCTTAAAGGCGACATGTAACGCAAACTCAACCTGAATGATCTTTTGACCTTGTTATAACGATGTTTCCTCATCATTTACTCAAAGTTGTATTTTGATTCCCGCAGGTTTGCTCAGAAAATTCCTGTTTCACCTACCCCCTACTTGCTTTTATTCAAAAAAACGTACTCTCCAAATCAGGAGTAAGGCTCAGGAATATTGCGTATCAATTTGTTAACAATAAAACCAAGTAAACGCTTGCTACTGAGAACCGCTTCCCATTTCTATTACAAGCCGTTTAAACCAATATGCACTTTACAATGAACAAAATGTTAGATAATCGTCCATTTTTGCTATAGTTTATCACTAAATACTAGAAAAAAAGGCATAATAAGTCGTACACTAGTTGTGAAAAAATATATTATCAAACATTAAGAAAGTGCAAAAAACTGTGAACGTTAAGCTTGCACTGGCTTGTGGGAAAAACGACTCTGGTTTAGTGATACTATTCTTGAAAAGATGGATTTCATCAAGTTGCTAAAGATGCAGAACTCTTAAACCAGATTAGCCTCAAACTGCTCACTTTTTATTGAAATACATTGTGTACTAGATAGTTTCTTTTATACATTAAGGTTGCCATGGGGTTTGGGCAGCTCTTTTCTCACGCACTGATCACCAATGATAAACGAGCAGCCATTGAATTATCCGTTATTTGCCGCTTATGGTCTGGATTGACATTATTCCGCAGATACGTTTTTTCTTCATCCTCTAATGAGCGTTTGTTATTGGTGTTATTCAGGGGCCCAGCTGTTTAATAATTAGGCAACCTGATATAAGCGGGAAATATAACAGAAGCGTTATATTAAGTGTTAACGTACTCTCTAACGAGTCCAAATGTGGGGATCTTACTGTTGTCCAAATTGTCTTAATGGCTGCGCTTTTGTCGCATAGAAATTTGGTTTGTGAGTGATGATCTACTCTTGTTTACATCTGCATTCTATACATTTATGGTCATCAAACAATAGTTCTGCTTTATTACTCAACACTGTTTCGCTCTGTTACTGTTGCCCTTTCTTCTAGTTCCTATGTTCCTAAATGTTAACTGCGACTCCGCTTCGTCGTCGACAAAGAACCGCCAAAGGTAAGTGCCAATGCTGTAACAATTCCCGGCTTTTCTTCTCGCATGAGTCGAATCTTTTAAACGATAGGACGGCGTTCGACTAATTGGACGGCGTTTGTTGCAATCTGCCTGTAAAATGTCTAAAATGTGAACACGGCGTGAGCTGAAAGCGCTTGGCCCTACTTGACAGAGACGAACACTCTGGATTTCTCATACCTTCCCGCAGCATATTCCCGCGCCCCTAGGCTGGCGCAATTGCTTTTGTAGGAGTAAATAACGGCTTTAACAAAACTTCAGGGACACATTAGTGCGCCGGAGGAGGGTTGCCTGGTTTTGTGGTGGTGGTGGTGGTGGGTTCCTCCCTCTCAGCCAGCAGTGTCCGGTGGGGAGCGCTAATGGCTTTGGGGCTCGGTTACAAAGACAGGCGGTACAAAAAAAAAGAAGAAGCGTTATCTACTTGCGATAACGCACTTGAATGAAAAATCTTGATTTGCGTCGTTGAGGTGTACCTTTTGGATCTGTCTGGCAGTGAAGTAGGAAAATTGCGCTGGAAACAACAACAAAAACAAAGGAAAGCGAAACAAACACAAGAGCGATTGGTCGTCAAATCAGAATCTGCAATGATTTTGAGTGAAATGGATTGAAACCTGCATGAAAAATCTTAGAAAATGAAGCCTTAATCAGTAGAAAATAAATAAATGGTGCTGCCCGGTGGTCTAGTGGTTAAAGCACAGCATAGCCGGAGTGTCGCGAGTTCAAATCCTAACCCCGACAATTTACTGCATGTCCTCCCTTCTCTCTTATCCCCCATTTCACACTTTCATCACCTGTCTAATAAAGCCAACAAAAATGCAGTCAGATTGGATTCATAAAAAAGTAAAATGGGTTGAAATAACATGTCTTTTTTTCTGGGGTGAAAGAAACTACGCACAGCGCCTTGAAGCGTTTTTTCTTTTCTACAGCGTGCGTCCTCCTCAGTGAGTCTGTATCGAGCAGAGTGCCTCTACATTGGCCTTGGCTTTATTTGTTTTGACTGTCTTGATGCCGCAGCAGACGTGTATCGAGCACTGGTCCTTTCTTGTTCATTTTAGCAGCTTTACAATGAATCCCCTCGCCCTCGCTCTCCATCGGCCAAACCATTATGTCTCAGCTGTCTGTGGCGGTCCCTCATGCGCCGTTTTTCCATTCCTCGTCTGTCTATATTGAGCCGGGAAGACGCAAAGGAGAGGTAGATCACATTGCGGTGTTAAAAAGTGGAGTGTTTGTGAAGGGAGGCTTCTCTGTCCAGTCCTGCTGTTATATTTAGAGAGTATATTTTGTTGTATTTGTGCTCACGGTTGTAGCGCGAAATGATGCACCCTGGGTATAAATCTTGGGGGGCCCTCATTACATGCTTTCTGTTCATGGGTTTGAAGTGTCTATGATGAGTTGGACTGCTCACTGAACTAAAATGCAGTTAAGATATTTGAAACGTAGCTAAAAATCAGAATACAGGTAACACATTTTTTTTGGTTACTTCCTGGTTGCAATTTATGACATCACACTAAGAAATTACCCAGCAGCCACTGGACCCAAACTCTTCTATAAAACTAAATGAAAGCACCTTCATTTTGTTGAATTATTGTTTAGCGGGTGAAAAAAGTTGTTTATTTTGTGTAAATTATGCAAACAAAGGAGTGTTCCTGGTGTGATGTCACTTCCTGTCATCTTCTACAGATTTAAAAAAAAACTTTTCTCCTCAAATAGCTACTGGATTGGTGTGAAACTATCATTTATATTTAAAACAGGTATATATATAATGCACCAAGTAAAGTCAAAATTAGACAATCCTAAAATCCCGATCCTAATTTGTAATTATTCTGATCTATTTTGACTCCTTGCCATGGGCCCCAGGTGAACAAGAACACCCTTTACCCTTGTTTATCAGCCCCAAACCTTATTGTTCCGGCTGATATTGAATGACCGATAAGTCGATATTTAATCACGGTGATGGGCCTACGTATCGCCACGGTACACAAACTTTCAAACAGACAAGTTTTCCAAAATCGCGTGACGACTAAGGCAAAAAAAATGCTCCCGGCGTTTTCATGGTTGCTGCGTGCGTCTGTTCTCGTTGGCTGGTCGCTGTGAAGTGAAGGGTTTTTTCCGGGCCCGCTGCACTTGTGAGATGGATGCCTCACTAACCCTGTACACAGACCGTCTACGGGGATCTCACCGCTCTCATTACGTGCCACTGCGACCGTGTTACCGGGCCACTCATTTGTCCTCATTTAAGCGGGACGAGGGCTAGACCGGGGCAGGACCACCTATCCGCGGCCCACGGAGGATTAAAACGCCATTTGTTATGACCAAGCAGGTGCGTTCGTATTCATCAAAAATATTATCAGAGGAGCGAATTGCCCTACGGAGACAATAAAGTGTACCTTGACTTTAATGTTACTATTAGATTATTCTGTGAACATGAGATTTTTTTTTTTTTTACAAAATTTGACCCACATGAAGCTAAACTGATGTAGCTTGAGGACATATTTACTGACAAAACAGATTCTTCATCAAAAACACAACTTTCTTATGTCATTTGGGTGTATTTCTTGCTTTGTCATAAATGTCTTCTCTCAGAAAATAAGGACTGACACTAAAAAACCCCAAAACAAAACGAATAATCTGGCATAAAACCTAATAGTTAATTTATTTATGTCTGCAAAAAGCCCCTGAATTTGAGATTTAACACATCTTGACACAGAAGTTGCAGCAGCTTGAGGACATTTTGATTAAATATACAGTTAGAATAGTGTTTCCTCTATAAAACACTCAATGTTCACGTTTCCTGAGTAATTTTCATGCATAATGATGACAATTAGTTGATCACTAAAGTAGTTGATTGAGCGATGATTTGCGATTAATCGAGCATCTTGTTACAGCCCTAAACCGAACACATCTTGGCTTTATCTTTTGGCTCACGGCAACTACGCCCCTGCTCTTAATTAGTCTCTTCATCACCAACTGTAGTCGAATGGAATAAATCTAATCTACGCCACTTCACCGGGAGAAAGGTGCAGACGAGACCTCAAAGCTGTCGCAGCGAGAGGTTTTCGAGACGCTACGGTTAATCATATTTAATGGAGAGGAATGGGGAGTTAGCGATGTGAAGCGGTGAGGTGGTGATTTATACTGCGAGGGGAGGTAAAAGTCTGTCTCGTTGTCCACACCTCTGGGCTTTGACGCTCAGTTCCTCAGTTCCTCAACACCAAAACACCCTCACACTCTGTCACGGCACTACTGGAGTGTCTGCGCACTGGAGGTATTTAAATATAGAAGAACGTAGACAGTAAGACAAGTTAAATGTGACATAATATGGATGTTACTGGACATAATGTGCGCTTTATGCAGTTTATGCTTGTGTCTCGGTAATCTTTTCTGGGTCGCTTTTGATTCGATTTGGGTTTTGTGGCTCGTTGGCAGAGCTGCGGGACACTTGTACGTCGATGTTGTGGATATGAGTACAGATTCACAATTTTTCCATGATAAGCAGATCAAAAATATGTCAAAAATTATTAATTATTACCATAAAATGCTTTTTGGAAGACACAGTTTGGCGACGTTTTCAAGAAAAATTCAAATTAAATTGCCATCTCGCCAATTGTACTTTTACTTTATTGTGTTTGCTTCATGTTTACTTGTGTTTACCTCAAAATAACCAAGACCAAATTCATTTTTAGTCTTATAATGCAAAAAACCCCAGGACTGCTGTCTCACAAAACATGAGAACTGCCCTTAGTTGGTAAAGTCTGAGAGGAAAATGACCAGTATCTTCATGAACAGAGGCTGTATTTGACCCAAAGTGAACTGACACGACCAAAAGAGTGCAAGAAATCACACAATTACAAATGTTTACGCTGAAAACTACTCGCAAACAGTGTATTTCGTCTGTAAATGAGCAGATTAAACTCACAATTCACTCCCAAATCTTTAAACTAACTCACTCCAAGCCTTCTCCTGTCTGCTGTGATCCATATAAATCCTTCTAATCCCAATAAAATGATGAGTCTACTATTAAAAATGTTGGTCTATCTACTGATTAATCGACTAAATGACTGAAGCTCAAATATCAAATCATAATACATGTTTGGATAGAACGTCAAAACATGAATCTGGCAAGTAAGGATTTGAATAGAAAGTGTTAAATTAGCTTTAAACAAGTTTGCAGCGTGAGCCCTTTCCCTCCGTCTTTGCCTTTATGTGGCTTATCTCGCTTTTGTTGTCGCCTGAAAAGCCCGGTGATGTCATGCCTTCATTGTCACCTGTTCATTTGCTTTGGTAGCGGAGGGCATTGGGCTATCGATCAGGATTTGCAACTGTGTTAGCAGCTCTGCCGGGTCTAATATAGGCCTTGAGGCTATCCTTCCCGGCCCTTGTAATCTTAATTAAATATGCAACTTTTGATCGCCACAGGGGTCACCACGCATGCATTTCAATGTGTGGTCTCCCCCGGGGCCATAACCAGGCGTTTGGACTTTGAATCTTAAAGAACTGGGCAGGCTGTATGTATCGAAATGTAGGTAATGTTGTGAATGTTGTTATGAAGATATGCAAAATCTAAATATTGAGTATATCGTTTCTTGTAAAAAGAAAAATCAAAACAGAACTACAAAATGAGCCTTTACATTCATACATTCATTCATTTTCTACCGCTTTTTCCCGTTAGGGGTCCCGGGTGACTGGAGCCTATCCCAGTGACGTTGGGCCTTAGGCGGGGTTCAGCCTATACAAATAAAATAAAATGAAGTTAATGTTGTAAACTTTGAATTAAAGGTATAAGGTGATATTTGTGCACTTTTTGTAGAATTTTACAGACATTCACATTCATCTTATGTTCTGCTGGATTGACATAATAATGTATGACTGTCACCACCGGGATACTCCAAAAAAACACACACAATAATAAAAAAATAAATATATATACATTTTTTACCTCAATAAAGAACAAAGAACTAAAAAGAGCCTGTTTTCCTGGTTCCCTTGTTAGCCTCCTGCTGCATTCCCCCTATAGTTTTTTTTTCTTCTCCCCCGAAGATGAATTTTATGATATTCCCCCCTTTCTCTCTCTCTCTCTCCCTCTCTCCTGCGCTCGCTTTTCCCCAGACAGGTTCCACAGTGTTTTAGAGGGGATGGATTTAATTGCTCTGTGGGGATTGGTTGGCTGTGCTGGGCTCGGCTGTTTAATTAGTGTACCCTGCCGGGATTGGTTTAATGCTTCATGATCTTGAAATTGTCTGATTGTTCAGCCCTCTGGGGACTTTCCCTGCCTACGTAGGCCAGCAGGTTTAGCTAAACATTGCTCCGGGCGGCTGCTGCATGTGAAGGGGGAGAGCCGTTTGCCTCAGGAAGCTGTGGTTTTGGATCTGGGGGAAAAAAGGGGGCATTGATGTGGAAAAAAAATACTGAAAGAAGACTTGAAGTGGACAGTCCCGAGTGCTCTCCTGGGCCAAAAGACCTCGTAGAAATGTTTATCCTCGCACTGATTCAGCCTCGCACGATGCAATATGGAAATGCCTCCGATTGACTATTAATGCAGTCCCAATATTTAGACAGGGATACAGTGTTTCTTTATGATAAGTGGCTGTATAATTCCTCCACGCAGCCAAGCAAAATAATTATCTGCGCGTGTGGGGCTTTTCCATTCGCTCTGAATAGACGTCCTGTTTGTGTGAAAGGAGCTGCTCTGGTTCAGGTTGAGTCACAGTTATTTACCAAGAAGCCCAGGAATGTTATCAATTTCCAAATAATCGATGTAATGACAGTATGTGGCAGATCCAACCCACCCATTTGAGTGAACCTTAACTCTATTGTAACCTCCATTATCAAGGAATTCTAATGGAGAGATTAGAATTGTGCATAACAAACTTAAATCATGACACAAACTGATGAATTGTCATAGGCTAATATTTATGTTTTGACTAAAGGGTAATGGTTTTGGCGAGAATAATAAAGGCAAAAGAGACGTTAAACATACAGAAACTACGGGGTTGCAACTACATCTTTTTCTACCAAAATGTGCCATCACTTGTTTGTCGGAGCATGGTTAGCATCGGTCAGTATCGGTCAGTATCGGTCAGTATCGGCCAGTATCGGTCTGTATCGGTCAGTATCGTTTACTCCCTAAAAGTCCAACATTTGGTCCGGGGTCGGCACTTGCACTGCATGTCCCAAAACTCTAATCTAACTAAATGAATGGCTCCTAAACCCCAAAAATCCTAAATCCTAGCATCTATTTTGAATTAATATACAAACATTTGCCCCCAAAAAGTCAAAAATAATAGAATTCAAACATAACATGGCCAAAAACCATAAATGTAACACTAAACCAAATTCACCTTTTCTAAACATAAAACTCATATTTACCCAAATTCTCACCTTAACCTTACTGTGATTGTGATAAATATATTGTAAAAATAATCTTTCACTGCTAAAAAGGTTTGAAAAATACTATAATATTATGTTCCGCGCCCGGACCAACCGAACCTTTAGGGATCCTCGTGTTTTACTTGAAGAAGTCGTCACATTTTTGGGACGTATACGACGTTCCACTAAATAAAGTGATTCCATATATTTTGACCGGTTGATCTTGACTCTGCCCATCTTGAGCTCACTTGAAGCGTCGGAAAGCGGATGTTTGAGTTATGTTGGTGGTCACCTTGACGGAGGAGAGCGGAGGAAATTACATTTGTGCAAATGGGCGCCGGATGTGTCCCCTGCAGACCCGACGGGACGCCCTTGATTTGGTTCAATCGCGGGTGCCGCTGACCTCCGCCGTAAATGTGCCTGGATCAGATGCGGAGGAGGCGCGCCCGGTGCAGAGAGTTGATATTGAAGGCCGAACTCATTCCGCATCATCAGACTTATCGAGCCCACAACCCCAAAAACCCAACGGTGAGGTGCATAAATCTCCAGTGGATGATTATCAGAATGCTCCTGTGCATTTTGCCCTGGACTTTGTGACGTGTTTGTCCTCACGCTGAAGGATGGGACGGCTGTGGCGCTGCTTACGTTACTTTAACTCTGGGAAGCTTCTCTTTGCACATCAACGGGACGGTTTAGTCTGTATTTACATAAACATTTGCTTAAAAAAGAAAGACAGAAAGAAAAACTAACCTTGGTGCAGCGGCTCTTCCAAAACAAAAACTGAAGATCCTACAACTGTTTAAGAAAATTGTTAAGGAATCGGTGGAGAAACTGCTGCATATTTTGACTTCTATTCGAGTAACATTTTGTTTTGTTTTGTCGAAGTAACAGTACTCTTACCTGAGTAAACGTTTCATCCCGTTGTACTGTCGTGACAAACGTTTTGTCTTGTTGATGTGAAAAGATTTGAACATTTGCATCATTTTTGTATCGATCCTTTGAAAACACCAGCTTTTGTGCATTATTTATGATAGTTTTGTCCTTCCAGTTACATTATACATCTTCTGTTACGTCCAGTTACATTTGCTCTTACTCGAGAACATGTTACATATGTTTTGAGTGAATTGATTCAAATTTGAAGGCATGTTTTCCAGTAATCAAAAGAAAAACCAGCGTGTTTCGATTATTGAGATAACTGTCAACCAATGTAGTATTCCAATAATCATTATCTGGACTAGAAACCGACTCCACGTGTGAGAAAAGATGTTTTAAGACTCGTTCTAGAGCAGGAAAGACATCAAAATGACTCAGGGTACATGTGATTTCAGCGTAAGTGTCTGTAACGTGCTCCGGCAGGACGTCATCTGGGTCAAATTTAGCAAAAAATCTGATATTTACCGGCATTTCACTGTCTAAAACAGCGAATCGATTAATCAAAAGAACAATCTCTAGACCAAACGATTAGCAAAAATGACCGTTAATGGCGGCGCTAGTGTGTACGCTCTCGAAAAAAACTGTCTAAACCGGAGCTGAGGAGGTAATTGGATTTCCCCACGTGGCTGTACCTCCAGCAGGACCTGTTTGTGTTTGGATGCCGCTCCTCCTCAGTCAGAGCTCTTGCCCCGTCGCTCTTTCCCTGTCTCCCTCTCGCTCCCTCGCTCTCTCTCTGGGGGAGATGCCCTGATTACTGAGTGACGCGCCGGGTCTAGGGCCTCTCCAGATGTTGGGATTGTTTTTGCTGCGACGATAAGGGGCTTGTGAGCAATCAGAGCCGGGGCTGTGTGCAATCTTTAAATCTCTCCATTATGAATGTTGTCGGGAGATGTCGGTACATTTTATCTGCTCGTGATAAATGTTTCGCACAGCTCGCGTTCCTTTTCGTTTAGCCCTAATAAAATGAGGACTAGCCGTGTATGACTTCAGCGCCGGCCAATCGCTGGGTTTGGGGGAGGTTCCGCACTGGTGTTGCTTTAACCTTAAGGTCAATGGTAGAGTCAACAACGCCGCTCTTTTGTAAATGGCCGGGAGGCATTGGCTGGTCTGGAAAGCCCTTCGGAGGCCCCTCAGTGACTGCACAATAGTGGACCAGATAAGTTAAGACTGCGTAAATATTAGTCCTGTCATTGTTAATCACATTACGTCGGAACGCGCGCGAAAATGTTTTGGCTTTGGCGAGAGTAGACTTTGAGTTCAGATAACGTACGACTGTGGCAGGCCGGCGGTCGCACGGTTTATTTATGTGAAACAAGTTGTGTTTGACCAAGTCTCACGCGCAACACGTCCGATCGCGTCACAAATGGCATTATTTGGAGTTGAAGTTGTGGATTGTGGCTCAAAAGCGCGTCGCATGGGGGCTGATAGTGTGTGGCTGTTTCGCTGTCGTTCTTCCTTCAATTTGGACTGTTGAACTGTAAAAACGGTGCCAACAAATGAATGTATGATTTAGAGAAATGGATTAAAAATGATTGTGCTCCAGTTCCAGTCTGTTCTTGCCCTTGTGACCAGCAGCGGGTCCAGACCAGACTGAAGCGTTCGAGTTTTAAATGGTGCAAAAAGCATACTCTTCAATTAAAGGGGCTGTACGTGTTTTATTTGATATAATTAAAGTCAAATCTGTTTTGCACCATTACAGATGGAGTGTAAAAGCATCCATTTGGGTCAAAATGAGACCAAAAGCATTCATAAACTCAATGTTTTAGCTGCTCAGAATGCATTGGACAGCTACAAACTGTTTAAAATGAACTAGAGCTGCTTTTTACACAGAGCAAAATTCAAGAACAACTAGTTTTTCTGAAGTCCAAGTCATCCAAAGTCTAAGGAAGTCTGCACAGCTAAATTCACTCCCAAATGTATTATTGTGCACCACCTTTAAGTGTCATCATTTAACTTCTGCTCCCTGTGACCCGCTGATGTTGCTTTTGAACACTACAAAGTGCCAAAGTCAATCTATTCTTTAACGTGATTTCTGACAATGCCTTAACACTTCGGGATTCGTCCCCTGTAAAAGATAAAAAACATGGTCTCTCCTCCCCCCTGCTGCATTCTGGGGTTGAGTCCAGCGTCGCGTCTAGACTGGAGCATCATTAACCTGCCGTGACCTGTGGTCCCAGGAGTATTCACACTCTCATCCCCTCCAGCAGCACGTTAGCCCAACGTCAGCTCCTCCTCTGAGACGGGAACTCCTCCTCAGCACCACTGGACTCCACATATCAGCCTGAGTAAAAAGCACTTTCATTCAGAATATTGAACTTGATTGAACAGCGGTTAACTTGATTTGTTGGTTGTGGATTTGACTTTTCGAGAAGATTTTGAGTGAAAATTGAAACCACTCTGTAATATCTTAAAAGCAAAAGGACTGAAACAAGTTACTGTAATCAGTTTATCACAACAATGATCGGACTAAGATTCCAAAACATAACATTTGTTTTATGACTTGGGCAAAGCAAGTAATATAGACACATAGAAACAATTTGCCGTAATAAAAATCTGATATTTACGTACGTTTCACATTCTAAACAACTAATCGATGAATCAAAAGAATAATCAGTAGCAAATCAATAGCAACAGGTGAAAATGACAGATGAGACGAGAACATGGATGAACAGCTTTTTTCTGCACGTCTGGTGGTGTAATTGCGATTATATTTGTTTGCAATTTGCAATCTTCTGCCTATTTTATGGCAATAAATTATATTATTGTTTATTTCCCCTTCACAAATTTGAAATGATATTAAGTAGTCAATATTTCACTCCCAAAAAATAAATAAAGTCAAATGGAGATATTTGATCTGATTAGCACCTGGCTAGCTCAGTGTTAGCGTCAGTACTTTTTGTCTAGTTCTATCTCTCTGGGGTTTCACTAAGTCAGTCTAAAATGAATAAATACTCAGTGAACAGCTACATGTTTAAGACTATTCAAAACAGGTGAATACTTCATCAACGGACACTTTGTTTATGTTTGTGTCTCAATGCTAACGCTAATTCTACTGTTTAGCCATAGCAATTTAAAACAAGAAAAATAATTCAAATAAAAACAATCAGACAGTCTTCACTTTCAAATCAAATCGGTTATTTACTTTATATTGTACATTGTAATAAAAGTTAGCATTAGCTGTGAGAAACAGCTAGCTTAGCCAACTGCTGCTGCTCCAGAGCCCATTGAAACCATTTAAACAAACATTCCTTTCTTGCTGTGTTGTCCGTCCGCCTTTAATAGTCCCAGTGTCCAGCGCTGCTAATATCAGACTACTGAATAATTCAAAACGTCTGGGTCGCGTCTCGTCGTCCCGGGACGGCGGCGGCGGGGGTCATGTGGGTGTGAAACGTGCTCAGAGGTGCAAGGGTTAATAACAGGTCTTTCCCGTCACCCCCACCTTCCCCAAAACAGCCCCGCCCCTCACACAAGAAGCCTATTCAGTTGATTAGATTTTTTTCGAAATGGATCAATTTTTAATCAGCAGAGCATCTGACTACGGTCAATAGCTCTGTCGCGGGGAAGACAGTTGCCGGACAGCCGTCTTTATTTACAGGAATGGTTTGTTTTTTACTGTATGCAGATGGAGAGGCAGGAAAGGGCTGGCTCAGGTCACCGCCGCGTGCTGCACCACTGCGGGACCTGTCTGTAAACGTCAGCCGTCAGGAAGGTTACGGCGCACACGCATCACTCAGAGATCAGGACAAACGGACGGATTGTAGGTGCAATACCGAACTCGGGCCGGCGCAATGTCACATTTTAGTTACTGTTCCTCAAGTGTGTGACCGGTTTTATAAAATCGGACTTTCTGAATGACAAAGAAATATAAATATCTAATGAAAACAGACAGATAATTAGACGTTAATGTGTTTTTTGGGTTGAAGATTGAATTAAAAGGCTTGATTTTGCGTCTAAAATAGCCACGATTCATTACTTTTTCGCTTTTTACGATTAAATTATGACCTGAATGATCATGATTATCGACTGGGAGTTTTGGGGATGTCAAGATTATTCGGTCAGATGTTCTCACAATACATTTCTTTCATTTGTCAAGCAATCAACTAAGCGATTAACTAAAGACGATGAAGAGAGGTGAAAATAGAACGTTCAGAACGATGGAACAATGGTAGAACTTAAACTATCCTTATAAATATGCAAAACTTCTCTCACGTTCAGTCAATTACATTGTTCTATTTCCTTTTCACGCAGAGGTGACTGAGCTGTTATTGAACCGCACATGTTTTCATTAATGGCTAATGAATGACACATTTTCTCAACACCGGCACGTATGAACTGGTTTTCCAAATTAAATCTATAATACGTTCTATAATAAATGTCCATAATGGCTTCAACGTCAAGCTAAGACAAAGGGATGTCAAGATATCAAGTTGTAGCGTGAAGAAACGACACGATTTAACGATTATTCACCATTATTGAGACCAAACAACATCTTTAATTTTCTTTCGTTTTCTTTTTGTCATTGTCAAGTTTTCTGAATGACAAAATAAAGTTAATGTGACAAAAACAGTCAGATCATAATGTACTTTACTTTGGACTAAAAAACAATTAGTATTTTTTCTAGTTCTTACGATTCCATTGAATAATCACGATTATCGACCCGAATATTATAACCGATTATAACCGATACGATTATGACAGAATAATCTTGACGTTATTGTTGTGGATGAAGTACTCCATTTTGTTAATTAAACGTACAGATGTGGGAGCCAAAAAATACTCAAGTAAACAAAGAAGAATCACATTATAAAATGAGTAAAAGTATTGAAGTAATCCTTTAAAAATGTCCTGTAGTAAGTGGAGCAGTAGAGTAAAAAGTGTATTATTTTTGATTATGAGAACTATTAAAGCATCACACTGTTCTGAGGCAATTTTGATAAAGAATTATGTTGATTTTTGGTTATTATGGGCAATTTTGCAGGAGATTTTCTCTATAAAGTCTATTTTTGTTTGTTCAAAGATGTCTCCATAAACGAGCTAAAAAAACCAAACCCTTTAGTCATCAAGTCTTAAACCTTTAGAAAACACTCTTACTTTTCAGTCCAGGTCAAAAATGTAGAGGAGTAGAAAGTACTCCTCTACATTTAGTAAAAGTAAAAAGTATCCACTGTAAGATTTAAGTAAACTACAGACATCTAAAAATATGACTTAAGCACTTTTACTTTTGTATTTTGTTACTTTCCACCTCTGGTTTTCACTAACCAAATGAAACCACCACTTTGTGTAAATATATAACTAGAATACTCTGCTCTTTTTTGGGTTGTAGTTTCCGCTAGACCAAATCAAGTTATAACTGAGCCCACTTTCTCTCCTCCACTTGCCTGGGCCGAGCGGAGGAGTGGGAGAGCGAGCTGTAATATCACCATCAGCCTTTGATTGGGCTGCTGGGACGTCCTAACATGTTAAATGATGAGGCGCCCGTAAAGTAAACGTGCAGAAGTGCTGACAGGACGCCTGCTCGCGACTCGGACGTAGGCAGCGTAATCCCCCCTCAGACTCTGCACGTCTGCTCCGCACACGCCCAAATAATGTGTGAGTGATGGGCCCGGCCGGGTCTGGACCGTCCTAAACGTGTTAAACTTGTTTTAGTGTAAGTAGCGCGGGTACTTTCAATTTGTTTCCTGTCTTTTATTGCTGCTGTTTGCTTGTACGCGCACTCCGGATAACAACAGTCGGACGATGTAGACGTCAATCCAACAGAAATGCGTCTTTATCACGTCTTTAAATGTTTTAGTTGAGGTTTAATTGTCAGACAAATGTGAAATGTCTGTGAAATGAATCATAAACGTGTAGAAATGTCACCTTATACATCTATTTGGAAGTTTACTACATACTTCAGTTTTATTTTTAATCAGCTCTTTTTACAGCTTTTTTCACTATAAATGTTCAAATTTTCAAAATAACATTCACGATATTATTAAAATTTCACTACATTTCACACATCTAATTTCAATTTTCCTTCAAATTTTTATGCTCATTTATAACAATATTCATGTGGTCAAGTTTGAAAGACTTTGTGGTGTTTTAGTTAAAGAATCCAAAGATCCTCAACATAGATTTTAGTTTAATTTAGTGTACATAAGTAAATTTGTCATAATGAATTGGATGTAATTTTTTACACACAATTTCAACACAATTTAAACTCGCAGCATTGTCAAATAGGCACAACTTTAAAGAAAGTTCATTGTAGAATTCTGTTCACTGACAATAGCAATAAAACATTTTCGGATATTTATTTCAACAACATCATGTTCCATTGAAATAGAATCAGTGTTGAGAAGAATACTTAGGAGACTGAATACTGCATTCAAATGTAAGTATTTCTTTACTGTCTTCTGAATATTTACAATACTTTATCATAAATTAAATAAGGAAATACTGCGCACACACACACAATATAAGAGCTGTGTTTTCAATTTTTCTCATAAATTCAGTGAAGTTTGAAGCTTAAATTGGATGTTGAAATACCACGATGTATTCCTCTGATTTTAGAAAAGTAACTGTATTCTGAACACTAAAAGAGTAAAAGTAACTGTATTCTGAACACTAAAAGAGTAAAAGTAACTGTATTCTGAACACTAAAAGAGCAAAAGTAACTGTATTCTGAACACTAAAAGAGTAAAAGTAACTGTATTCTGAACAATAAAAGAAAGAGTAAAAGTAACTGTATTCTGAACACTAAAAGAGTAAAAGTAACTGTATTCTGAACACTAAAAGAGTAAAAGTAACTGTATTCTGAACACTAAAAGAGTAAAAGGAACTGTATTCTGAACACTTAAAGAGTAAAAGTAACTGTATTCTGAACACTAAAAGAAAGAGTAAAAGTAACTGTATTCTGAACACTAAAAGAGTAAAAGTAACTGTATTCTGAACACTAAAAGAGTAAAAGTAACTGTATTCTGAACACTAAAAGAGTAAAAGGAACTGTATTCTGAACACTTAAAGAGTAAAAGTAACTGTATTCTGAACACTAAAAGAAAGAGTAAAAGTAACTGTATTCTGAACACTAAAAGAGTAAAAGGAACTGTATTCTGAACACTTAAAGAGTAAAAGTAACTGTATTCTGAACACTAAAAGAAAGAGTAAAAGTAACTGTATTCTGAACACTAAAAGAGTAAAAGTAACTGTATTCTGAACACTTAAAGAGTAAAAGTAACTGTATTCTGAACACTTAAAGAGTAAAAGTGACTGTATTCTGAACACTAAAAGAGTAAAAGTAACTGTATTCTGAACACTAAAAGAGTAAAAGTAACTGTATTCTGAACACTAAAAGAGTAAAAGTAACTGTATTCTGAACACTAAAAGAAAGAGTAAAAGTAACTGTATTTTGAACACTTAAAGAGTAAAAGTAACTGTATTCTGAACACTAAAAGAAAGAGTAAAAGTAACTGTAGTCTGAACACTAAAAGAGCAAAAGTAACTGTATTCTGAACACTAAAAGAGTAAAAGTAACTGTATTCTGAACACTAAAAGAGTAAAAGTAACTGTATTCTGAACACTAAAAGAGTAAAAGTAACTGTATTCTGAACACTAAAAGAGTAAAAGTAACTGTATTCTGAGCACTAAAAGGGTAAAAGTAACTGTATTCTGAACACTAAAAGAGTAAAAGTAACTGTATTCTGAACACTAAAAGAGTAAAAGTAACTGTATTCTGAACACTAAAAGAGTAAAAGTAACTGTATTCTGAACACTAAAAGAGTAAAAGTAACTGTATTCTGAACACTAAAAGAGTAAAAGTAACTGTATTCTGAACACTAAAAGAGTAAAAGGAAAGAGTAACTGAATGCTGAACCTGGTACAGCTTAAAATTAGCATTCTGAATAAGTATTTTCGGTCCAAGTGTTCAGTTACTTCCCACCACTGAACGTGGCTTTCACTGATAACAATGTATTCTTAAAAATGTTCCGGCTTGCGTGCGAAATGTTACTTTTATCAACAACAATCGCAGGATTCTGGCCCCGTGCTGTCTGCGATTGCTGTAGCAGTTATTTACATTGCATCATACAGTCGCGCTCCCCCGAGATCACCTGTCCTGTTACTTTGACCAAGAAAATAAATCAAAGTCGGCCTTTGAGTCGCTGCAGCTGAATCTAAACCTACACATGAGGTAAATTCATTGTAATGTCTGTGCACTTTGAGACCCATGTAAAACCGAGGGGCTCTTTGTCGGGGAAATGTTTGGGTAAACAAGGTCAAACAGTGCAGTTGGAATCGATGGCCCGCGTCCTGATGGACTCAATCAATTTATCAAAGTCAAAATGTGCAATCAATAAGATGACACACTGCAAGCCCCATGCAATTTCACAATATTTACACTGAGACTGGTCTTTACCCTTGACCCAGCGTGGCTTAGTAATAACATGTTGAGTTTAAAGCTGGTCTCAGTGTAAGGTGCAAGTATTTCTAATGAGTTGAGACTAATTAGCTCTAGTTTCCAAGTAAAGATAGAACAGTTTAGTGGATTTAAGACGCAGATCAAGCACCAATGGACTTCTTATCTTCTGAAATATTCTGTACTTGTGTCTTTTTTCACTTGAGCTGGCGACGGAACCTAAATGATCTATGATTTAAGCAAAGTATAGTCCAGATGATTATGTTAAAAGTATTGATATCGCAATATTGTCTGATGCAATTATCAATATTGCAGCAAAATAAATGTATGCAATAAAACCAAGGCCCTCCACATGTGAGAAATGTACAGTTTTAAAATGAAAACGTTGAAAAAGGCAGGTTTTATTCATGATTTTCCTTATTCAGACTAGATTAGCTTTGTCTCTGTGAAATTTTTGTTTTAATATTGTGTCAAAATGAGAGCTGCAACATTTAATCGACGAAGCGTGACATTAAACAATCATCAGGCGTATTTTGATCATTGTAATATTGACTATAGAGATTCTAAACTTGCAAGAAAAGACATTTTATATGAAAGACAGTGGCTTTATTAAATCAAAATGAAAAAAAGAATAAACTATTTCTGGTGTTCTCGGTTCATTTGTAAATATTCTCTGTCTGGAAGCCTTTGGTCCCAATATTTCAATATTTAATTGATTAAAAATAGAATAAAAAAATCTCATTGCACAATAGAAATAATTACTGACAAACTGAATTCTAAAAGCTGCAGCTGTCGTCACAAAGTAAACCCAAATATCGCAATATCATCAAAATTGCAGTTCTTACAGTCCTAAATATGTTTGAATAGTCATCTTATTTCTTTTTAATAAGTAATGATTAAATGCTCTAACTACTGTGTATGAAGTGTCTGCTTTCTAAGACGGGGCAGACGACAGGACAATGTAAATCAATACAACAGAAGGACGCTTGTGATGGAAGCAGGAAAATGAAAGAAACACAAGGTTAGCGCCGCGCTGATGCTAACTATAATGAAGTGTGGGAAGAGCCTGTCCCGGTGGTGCGCGGACATGGACTTTAATTTCAGAGACACAGTGGTCAAGTGGACAAAGGGTTTATTATATAGCCCATACTGCAGCCGAAACCGTCATATAATTTACTATTAAATTGTACAAACATGTCTTTTTATACTTGCCATGCTCACAAAATACATCTGTTTCCTCCTACGTTTTGTACTCAATGTTTCTGCTGATACCAGGCAAAATAACTGAAAAATGTAAAGCCATGTATTTTCTAGTCCATTGCGAGTATTGATAAAACATATTTTTTACGTCAAACCAACAAAAATGTGTTAAAAACCGTCTTTAAATGTATTTGTTGAGGTTTAATGTTCAGACGGATGTGAAATGGCTATAAAATTAATTTTTAAAAGTGCAGAAATATCATCTTATTCTCTTTTTCACTTTTTTTTCTCCACTTTTTATTATTAATAAACTCATTTTTTTTTTTTTTTTACCATAAACAATATACTCAATAGTCACATTTTCCTTCAAAACAACATAAACAATATTATCTAAAATTGTATATATTACCCACCTCTAATTGTGAGATAGGGCAAATGATAAAATACTATAAATACTAACAATACCACAAAACGTATCATATCCGTTTCAGTGTTGTTGTTTTTTCCTTGATAAATAAATGAATAATTGTGAGATACAAAAAAAACTCATTATGTGGAGAATTTCGGCCGCGTTTGGCTTGAGTCCTTGTAAGATTTCTTAGTTTTCAATGGCTTCTGTGAATGAGAAATCTCCACCAGACACAACATATTAACACGAGACATGTAGGCACAGAACATGGCTCTGTTTATTCACACATAAACAGGACAGAACGACGCTCGCTGCAGACGCCGGTCGCGTATTGAGCCGGGGGCGTTTCTTTCCCGGACGCGCTTTGACGTATCGACTTAGACCGCTGCCCCAATGTCGACGTATTGACACCGAGTGAGTCATTGACGTATTGACAAAATCATATCTTTGGCTTATTGACGCTGGGATGATGGCGCTCTAACCCTGTGATTTATGCACAGGGTCAGAGCGTCTCTCATATTAGCGTCTGTGTCGTGCGGTTTTGTTTCGACGAAGACGACCAGTGACTTTCTGTTTGAGGGCAAGATTGAGTTTGCCAGACTGTTCAAATAATAATCGATTAAATTATAAATATAAATAATAATAAAATAATGATTAAAAAAATCACAATAAAATAAAATACTGTATTTTGCGGAGTATAAGTCGCACCAGCCAAAGAATGCATAATAGAAAAGAAAAAAACATATATAAGTTGCATTGGAGTATGAAATGTGGTTGCAAGTGTGAAAATAACTAATAATACACATATAAGTAAATCAGAAGTATAAGTATATAAGTATAAATATAAGTATAAGTCGCACCCCGGCCAATACTATGAAAAAAGGTGCGACTTATAGTCCGGAAAATACGGTAAATAGTCAAATAATCGATACGTCGCACATGTTTTCTGCGATGTGTCACTATTTTTTTAAAGAACCAAATATACGTTTTTCGATGACGGTGTCTGTTTATAAACGACGACCTGGACAAACTTAATATGAAATACACCTGTTTTCATCGTCAAAACAGTGAATATGTCAAATGTATTGTGAAAAACAAGTGTCCTTTCTCTAAACAAACAACACAATTGTAGCACCGTCATAAATAACGTTGGTAAATATTTCAAAAAAATACTCACACACACAATGTAGATAATGTATCGCCAAATCTAGTATCACGATATGTCGATATTTTGATATTTGAGCACACCCATGGCATGGTTAATACCATACCACATAACACACTGAGACGAGCAGGTGGCAGATCGTCCTCCAGAAAAGTCAGATATGTTTTACCTTCAAATAAAAAGGTTAAATTACCTGTAATTTATGTTTTTATCAAAATATAAATGAAAGATTAGAGTGTCAAAGGGAACAACACAACACAAGGCAACAACGCACACAACTCATAAAAGACAGTCCAATCCCCAATCGAAAGAAATATTTATATATACCGTATTTTCCGGACTATAAGGCTAAAAAATGCATAATAGAGAAGAAAAAAACATACATAAGTTGCACTGGAGTATGAAATGCGGTTGCAAGTGTGAAAATAACACATAATATCACATATAAGTCACTCCAGAGTATAAGTATAAGTATAAATATAAGTATAAGTCGCACCCTGGACAAAACTATTAAAAAAGGTGCAATTTATAATCCGGAAAATACAGTATATTTTTTCACTATCGGTAAAAATAGTATGGATTATTGCTGTAAAATTGTACTTTCCTGTAGCAATTAGCAAGACTTGAGGCCCGACAAACCCATTAAGCGTTTCTTCAAAAGCTGCGTGGCACAGGAAGGAAATCCACAACAAGAGGAAACTCGCAGAAAAGGCCCCGCTTTGTCTGAGATTCAAATCCAGGAGCCAGGAGAGCGTGCTAACCGTCGAGCAACAGAAACAACACTATTTAACTATATCACACAGACTCTTCTTATTTCTTTGTAGCTCATTACACAGTGCTTGAACATTTTCGAGTAAAGATTCAAACCGCGCGAAACGACGGCGCCACATTTTCGCCTCGATTCTTCCCCCAAAATGTTTTCTTTGAAAGTGTGAACAGTTACAAATCTGTTTCAAGTCGGGGCTAATTAGGCAGAAGCCGAGTTTTGATGCGGCAGTGTGTTTCTGACAACACGAGCCAAGACCAAACACAAAAGGGATGACTGCCGACACGTGCGCCGTCTAATCTCCGCCGAAAAAACATCAAACTCGTGCAAAAAACCAACTCCTCACCCACGTGGGCCCGTTTTTCTGCTCACTAATGGAAACGGCGTGGCGTTGTCTTCCCATCTTTGCGCTCTGATTATAGAAAGTGGGCTAGTTTTTGAATCCACATTTGATTGCAGCCCCGTAGCTAAACGCGCTCGAGCTCCGGACCCGCCTCGTCTTCGCCCGTCCGCCCCCCCACCCACGATCGCTTCCCTTTCCTCGCCTCCCCGACAACAAGCGGAAAAAGATGCATTGCACTTTGGTTATGCTGAATAGGCGCTGATGTGTGTTGAAAACAATTTTTGCAGGTGCCTTGTCAAAAAACACGCGAGGCGAAGCTTGCACAATTGCGTTTAATATGCTATCAATCAGCGTCCGTGGCTTTTATGAGTCCGGTCATCCCCAGACTGTCGTGGCAGGACTCGCTCTCGCTTTCTTCCGTCGCCGCTCGTCCCTCTTGTCTATTTGTCTGTTTAATATGCGCGGTCGGTCATTCGGGGAGTCGTTTTTTTGGGGGACCGGGGAAAACGAACGGGCTACAATGATTAGCTTGCACTGCAGAGGAAGTGTCCGTCACAGAGGTGGAGTGCTGCGAGACCGCCGCTAATCGAGAGGCAGTCGGCGAGGTGAGGTTCAGGATGTAGATGCGACTTCTTTTGGGTGGAGTGTAGTCCTGCTTTAGTCTTGGTTTTGTTCCCGTTTTGCTCGGACTTAATCCAACAGTTTGGTCTTGTTTTAGTCCTGGTGTGGATCTAGTCTAGGCCTGTTTTACCCTTGTTTATCCTGATTTACTCCTTGTTTAGTCTTGATTTTGTCAGTTTTTGTTTGACTTAATCGAATAGTTTTGTCTGGTTTTAATATAGATCTTATCAGTCCTGGTTTAGTCCTGACTTGACCCTATGCAGTCCTCATATTGCATAGTTTAATCTTGTTTTTGTCTAACCTATTCTTAAAGTTTATGTCCATGGTTTGGCATTTTTAGTCCTGGTTTAGCTCGGTTTAGCCCTCTTTTAGCCTTATTCAATCCTGGTTTAGTTTTGATTTAATCTTGTTTTACTCCTTTTAAAGTCCTGATTTAGTCCTACTTTAGTCTGATTTGTCCTAATTCAGTCTTGGTTTCGTTTGGATCATTTCATCTGGTTTCAATCCTAGTTTAGTCCTGGTTTAGTCCCGGTTTAGTCTTTTATTTTCAGGGCTACACACAAACCCTGTGGTCTAAGGTCCTGACACTCTTGGATCACCTAAACCTCTTTGAGAAGTAGAAGATCCGCCCTGACAAACACCCAAACAGCAGAGGGTAAATACTCTGAGTGGAGTTACTTAATGGCAGTTTTTGCATGCTTAATTGCCAGTATAGATCGTTGGTCCATTAAAAGACATCAGTGTCTGGGAGTCCGGCTACAGTTTGAATATGGCCAGAGATGGATTGATCCATTGACTTCCTGGCTTTTCTATTTAAGAGAAGTAACTGCAGACAGAGTGCAATGCATCCTAAAGATTATCTGAGCAAAGAGAGGGCAATAGAGCCTTTGCAGACATCTGCTCCTGTATTCTGCAGAGAAGGTTCTGAATATGAGCACATTTGAGCCATACTGGCATTCACCATATCATTTACGATATAACCTGTTTCATAATGATCATTTTTTAATAAGTCTGGCACGCTGTTTTGGAAAACAAGTGGCAGTTAGAAAATCAAATCAAAGTATTTTACTGTTTATAGGTGAATTTGAGGACCATTTGAAATATAGACCCATGATTTATGTTTTTTATGCATTGGTTAGCAACATGTTATCTCTAATTAAGCTGCACATCAACCCATTTTTGATTCCTGATTCATTTTTGAACAGCGTTTGACTTGATCGACGTGATTCTTTACATCACAAACGTACAAGATAGACATCTTAAGCGATTGTTTTTGTAAAAAGTCAAATTTGTTGCTCCAGTACAGCATTTATTCATGTCATAATGAGTCCTTTGTATGCTCTTTGTATCGAATTAAAAAGCCTCTAAAGGTGTCTGAGAATTGTGAAAAGTGCTTATGAAGTCATCGTGGTAAATATTTATGCTCCGAATGCATTAGCTAAGTGAACAATACGTTTTTAAGACTGTAAAAACCAGATGGATCGCCTTTAACCATTGTGTCCCCTTTGTTTGTACCTTCCATTGCTTTCATTTGTCTCGACCCCTCTTCCTTAAACCCAAACGCCTTCATAAACATATTTCTTGATAGATATCGGCTGTCCCTCTTCCTCTGTTTGTCCGGTGAATATGAGCGTACAGCTGGGTGGCACCGCGGCGCTCCTTGGGGAAATATAGGCCTTATTTATTGGAGCCTCTTTAGCCCCGGCTCGATAGCGGCAGTCTGATGGCCCTCTCCCCCCTCTGCTCCGCGGGACAGTCCTGGCTGCACTTCCTCGCTGACAACCTCTTATTTACCGTCTAGATCTATGACTCATTTTATGCGCCTAATCGTAAAGCACAGAGATTTACTGACACTAACAGGGCAGCGGGGAATACCTCTGTAGACTGGCAGGTTCTGATCACTCCATACTGCCCCGTAACACTGCTGTGGAAAGCAGCAAAGCACAGAAATAAAACCGCTCTACTCACGTAAAGTACATTTTACTGGATACTTTTTTAAACTTTTACTGCACTACGTCTGAGAGCAGGTATGTACTTTCTACTCCATTACATTTCTGAACTGGACTGAGAAGTAGAAAGTACTTTTGAGCACATTTATTCACATTCTGACTAAAGGTTTTGAGTTTGATTCAGTACCATCACGTTTCTTTATCAAAATCACTGCATTTACCACTTTAAAGCTGAAGTACCAGACTTATTTAATAGTACATTTTTGTGTTCTTTATCAAAGTGTATATCTTAAAAGTAGCACGCTGTGATCAAATTAGATCACTGCACATTTGCATGTAATAATAAAGCATTATATTTCTCGTGGAAATAAGAGCCAAAAGCAGTTTACGTATTTTTTTTAATTTAAATTTAAAATAAAAATAATGCATATGTACTTTTACAACATTTGGTACTTCTTCCACCAGTAATTATTACAACTCTATATGTCGGCCGATATTTAAATATTGCAAATGTATTAAATTCATTATTCTGGCCCATAACTGTTAAGGGGACAGCTTAATCCAATAGTTTATCTGAACACAAGTTTAAACCACTGCTTTTTAAAATTATAAATATGGAATTTTAGTTTTGATAATTTAAATGATTTAGTCTTTAACCTAAAATGAAAAGCTTGTTGCACCCTCTTCAACCCTGGTTCTATTTTTCTCCGTCTGATTATTGTTGTTTTATGCTCTTTATGACATTACTTTATCTCTGTACAAAGTGTGTGGTGAAAACACTGAAATGTACCAGTAAAAAAGAAGCCGGGCTGCTCTCTTACCTGGAGTGTCCCGGGATGCTTGGGCATGTTCTGGGAAAGCTCCTGGAAGTCCATAAGTCTGTCAGGTATAGACAGCTGATAGCTCGTAATAAAGAAGAGGGCCATAAAAATCGGACGGGCTAATGGATGACTCTGGGAGGATTAATAACCGCTTATTGGGCAGGGGCCATGACCTCTGCCGAGCTAACAATGCTACCGCTAACAGGGCTCTGGGTAAGTCCAGCCAAGTGGAATGTCAACAGAGCAATAAACGCTGGACTGAAGCCGCGGGAATAATAAAACTTCACCCAATAGAATGATATTTTATCCCTGGTTTGTGTCTGTGTCGTCCCGCTGACGTCCAGGTAGGTTTCCACGGCCAAAGGAAATTTAATTCTGTCAAAAGAGTGAAGACGTTTGGTTCGCTCATCTAAGTCGCATCTACAGTTCATTTTCAAGAGAACTGGAGAAGTCGGTGCCTTATTTCTGTCCGAATGGAGGAGCTGTCTACACCGAGAGAAGATATTGTGTTATATTATAAACACAGCTGTGCGGAAGGCCACGGACAATACTGGGAATCATTAGAAAAAAGTTAAATTTATCTCAGGCTTGAAAGTATCACACCAAAACCTTAATATCAGGTCCGTTTTACACGTAAATATAATAATAATAATAATAAATTTTATTTATATAGCGCTTTTCAATGACCCAAAGACGCTTTGACATATACAAAAAGGGGGGGGGGGGTATTTATGGACAGGGGGGGACAATACACAATAATATACACTGTCTGAAAAAAGAACAGATAAAATAAACAAGACAGAAGAAGTACAAGTATCTAGCAGAATATTGTAGAATATCGTATCTGAATGTTTCGACTTTCATCCAAAAGTCATTCTCCATCTTTTCTCTCAAACTTTCTCTCTCAAACTTCTGTTCAAAACGGGGTCCAGATGACTCTCGACAATGGAACACTTTCACTTACGCCGACTCGTTTTCAGCATAATGTGGGACAATTTCACTTGGAAGATTGACTCACAACTGATGCTTTTTACCGCAAACAACCACCGGTAGTTTGTGTTAGCTTCAGTGTCGTTAGCGCTTCCCTTCGGACAATTACACTGCCCTTCTTACAAAACTGGATTGATGACGTGAGAGAGAGAGAGACCACTGCACAAAGCCTTTTCCAGCTCATCTCAAAGACTCTCACTGGGGTTCAGATCTGTAGTAGATTAGTTTCTGCTTCTCCTTCAGATGTTTTCTCTGCTCGATGCGCGTGATTCGACCCCTTCTCAAACACGCTGACATCTTTTCCATGATTTGTCTTTCCACATGGTTGTTTTCCAAAACGAGAAGCCACTCGCTGCATCAAGTTGCGTTTAAAGCTCGTGTTGCAGCTGAAGAATCATTCACATTTTGTAAGCAATGTTACATTTATGGACCAATTGTGCCAACTTTAAACACTTTTAAAGCCCTTTTGGACATTATAACACACAAGGCAAACGTGTGATGGGACAAAGCATCACCACAAGAGCTTTTAAATGTTCCCATATCAAAAACATACTTTCATTTGCCTTTATTTTTGCATTTTTAGTCAGTTCTCAAAACCCTCACTTCCCACAGTTGCTCCTCAGAGTTCTTAAAGTCTATTCACCTTTAAACTCGTCCTTCTTATTTCAAAGCACAACCTGTAATTGACTTTAGAGTGGATGGAGACGGTTATAGTTCCAACTTTGGGCCCCAAGTTTGGATGCAAAGTTTTCCGTAGCCTCTCAATCTGCCTGTCTGTGTGCCGTGTTCAGCTGATCCCAAGTTTTACAGTCGAGTTCATTAATTATTTATCAAACTTCACGAAAAATAAAAAAGAAATCGCGCAAAAACATCTCATCTGACATCTTCTTCAACCGTCATCTTTTACGTGTGCCACTCCATCAGCGCTAATAGGCGTCCTAATCCGCCGCTTCGCTCTGACAGCAGCCCGCTCTGAAACCTGCCCAAAAATGAAAATTAAACTTTCATTGTTGTGCATGCTGTTTAATCCAATAAGGATCTGATGTAACAAACTGCCGTAATATCATTCAGCGTGGTTAATGCGAGCGGACTTAGCACTGTCGCTTCATATTAACCCCCGCAGCAACAGCAGAAGCCACCGCTAATCTGCCGTTGTGGGCTTTTGGCGGCGTGGAGCCGGGTGAAACGGGTCTGCGTGAGAGACGTAAAGGCTTTATAATGACAGCGGGGGCCTCGCTGCTATTCCAGCTAATAACGTCCAAATCTAATAATGGCCGGCTCTCGTGATGACGGAGGTGAGAGGGCGCGGTGCGTGGCGGCTGTGTTAGAACGGCTTTAGAGGGGCCAGCGGTTCAAGCTAGGGAAATGTCACTCCGACGGCGCATGGGCGGATACTGTATGTCAGTCTTTAGTTTAGTTATCCGTATAATGTGAACAACGCTGTCATTTAAAGGGGCTGTGCCTTTATTTCTGTGCCTGAGTTTCACTGTTTCGAAACGTGAAAAACCTTAATTCCCCCCCCCAAGTAATAAAGTAAAATCTGTTTTGCCCATGTACAGATATAGTGTAAAACCATCTAATCAGGTGAAAATGAGACCACAGCTTTTTTTCTGTACCTATTTATAGAGCATCTTATTCTTAGAGAAGCAGGGAAAATGCGCCGTTAGCATGCTAATGTTTGTTAGCTTTACAGCTTTACGGCAAAACTCGCTCTGGGCTCAGAAACTCTTGAAAAGTGCTTATGAGCTTACATCGTGGGGAATATTTTGGATGCTGTGAATGCGTTAGGTAAGTGAGCGATACACGTGGAGCTGTAAAGACTTTTAAGAAATCAGTTTGTTCTGTTTTACACGTTTCAAAACAGTAAAAATCAGGTACAGCCTCTTTAATGCTTAAGTGTAGTCGTGCATATGATGCAAAATGTACTTTTTAGCGCTTTTAACATTGTTCCCTCATCAAAAACATACCTGGAGTTGTGTTTAGCTTCATTCACGTTTGTTTCATTAATTCTGGTTCGAAATTCTTCCCTTTCATTGCCAAACTCGTTCTCCACATTTCTGCCATCATATTATATTCTTTACAGCATGGCTGCATTAGCAGTTGGATTGACATAACATTGCTTGACTATAGTTAAAAAATAGAAATATTCATTATTATCAATATTGCCCAGCTCTGATTAGTATTGACACGATACCAACAGTTCAAATTCGATAAGAAAAAGGCTTGATACTCCAAACCAATGTCAATACCACAAGGATAGTGAAAAACAAAACCATTTTTAAGCAATAGGTTGTAATTTTTAACACACAATAGTACTTTCTTATATACGGTACTAGTCTTTGTGTTAACGTTCTCTTATATTAGTTCTGATTATGCTCAACATCATTTCAAAACTGTCCAGCAAACATTAGCATGCTACGGTATGTCCAATTTATGTTAATGTTTATGTCTTAATTGAGTATCTAGTTTCAATATTAGTTTTGTATCGATCATGTACTTTTGAGGTAAGCGAGGATGCAGTTACCTTGATAACCACATCGCCTCTTACCTACTGTTTGACACGGAAGAAAATACAAAACTATTCTGAATACGAAGACAAGCTGAGCGTCCTTAAACTACTTTTCAACAATCTTATTTCAATTTAGTTCCGAACAGTGACCAAAGTGTTACATCACAAACACCAGCTTTAAAAACCCACGGGCCGCTGTCCACAGAGTGACCTCACATCCACAGAGTGACCTCACATCCACAGAGTGACCTCACATCCACAGAGTGACCTCACATCCAAAGAGTGACTTCACATCTACAGAGTGACCTCACATCCACAGAGTGACCTCACATCCACAGAGTGACCTCACATCCAAAGAGTGACCTCACATCCACAGAGTGACCTCACATCCACAGAGTGACCTCACATCCAAAGAGTGACTTCACATCTACAGAGTGACCTCACATCCACAGAGTGACCTCACATCCACAGAGTGACCTCACATCACATCCACAGAGTAACCTCACATCACATCCACAGAGTGACCTCGCATCCACAGAGTGACCTCACATCCACAGAGTGACCTCACATCCACAGAGTGACCTCACATCCACAGAGTGACCTCACATCCACAGAGTGACCTCACATCCAAAGAGTGACTTCACATCTACAGAGTGACCTCACATCCACAGAGTGACCTCACATCCACAGAGTGACCTCACATCCAAAGAGTGACTTCACATCTACAGAGTGACCTCACATCCACAGAGTGACCTCACATCCACAGAGTGACCTCACATCCAAAGAGTGACTTCACATCTACAGAGTGACCTCACATCCACAGAGTGACCTCACATCCACAGAGTGACCTCACATCCACAGAGTGACCTCACATCCGCGGCGTCATCAAACCCCCCACACTCCTGAACCATCCGATTGGCCGCTCCCCCCCACCCTCTCTCCGTCGTGATGGAGAGGTCTCAGCCCGCGAGTTAAAACACACACACACACACACACACACACACTTACACACACACACTTACACACACACACTTACACACACACACACTTACACACACACACACTTACACACACACACTTACACACACACACTTACACACACACTTACACACACACGTACACACCCTCGTGCCTTTTTTTTGCCGTTTTGTCACTTTGCCTGTTCCACTTACGCCGTGTTTTTTGACTCGCCGAGCTCGAGGGGATGCGAGTGCCATTTCGCAGCCGGAGCCGGAGTTGTGTTGATTGAATTAGACAAAGTCGGGGAGATAATTAAGAACTGCCAGGCACGGCAAAACTGTTCTGCTCTTCCCCCCCTTCCCCAAAACTGGTGCAAAAGGAGAGGCTGCCACATCAATGAGCGAGCGGCGCGGCGTGATGTCAGCGGAGGGTTATAGCAGCTGACACCCTTACCTCCCAGTGCCGGAGACGCTTTTACGCCTTTTCCTTTAATGTTCCTCCAAAAATGATTAATCGCCAGCTTTAGGAGAGTTGCTTCTGACAGAGCAGCGCGGCTTTGTTTGTTTGCTTCGTGCTACTCCTTGGATTTGGAGCTGCCAAGGCTGGTTAAGTGTGTCCACCAGTTCCATAATGCACACGAGCGACGTCTACTTTGGTTTAGGATTAGTTGGTTTCTTACTCGGATCTGTGGTTTTGACTATTTTGGATTTGTTTACTTATTAGCCCTAGATAAGTTGACTTGTTTATTTAGGAATGGCTGACTTTTCTGGTTTTCAGAGTGCATTAGGGTTGCCATGGTTTCAAATGTTTGTGTTGCGATCAAAGATTTAACGATTACTCGAGATGAATGAGAACGTGACCGAGACAATTTGACATTTTCTGTCATTCCCATTGTTACTGTGTCTCACGTTTGTGAACGCTTTTATGAAATTTTTCTGAATGACAAAATAAAGTTATGTTAGCAACAGCAGGTTATCAATTAACTGAATAATCTAGACCTAGATTATATTTTAAAGGTGCATGTTTCTGTGGACATTTCCCACTGAATGACATTAAACTTATTCAATAAAAACTGTTTTTTGTGGCTAAAAATTCTAACTGCAAACAAGGTTGATTTAAAAAAAAGACCTTCAACTTGGCTTGATGGCACCCGTTTGTCTCCATGAAGATTTAAAGCCATACTGTGGAACTTTTAAGGCAATCAAGGTCTAAACCAGATCTAAACAAGGTCCAAACCAGGTCTAAACCAGGTCTACATCAGTTCTAAACCAAGTCTTAACCAAGTCTACAGCAAGTCTAAATGAGGTTTAAACCAGGTCTAAACCAGGTCCAAACCAGGTCTAAACAGGGTCTACAGCAGGTCTAAACTAGGTTTAAACCAGGTCTAAACCAGGTCCAAACCAGGTCTAAACAGGGTCTACAGCAGGTCTAAACTAGGTTTAAACCAGGTCTAAACCAGGTCCAAACCAGGTCTAAACAGGGTCTACAGCAGGTCTAAACTAGGTTTAAACCAGGTCTAAACCAGGTCTAAACCAGGTCCAAACCAGGTCTAAACCAGGTCTAAACCAGGTCTACAGCAGGTCTAAACTAGGTTTAAACCAGGTCCAAACCAGGTCTAAACCAGGTCTACACCAGGCCTAACTGTAGACAATAAACCATATCCAAACTATACCAGGACTAAACTGGACTCACTTGATGTAATTTAACACGTTTCTTTTCCCTTTTTGATCCTAATATGCCGAGTTGTAAGAGTAAATCCTCAAGCAGCTTTGCCCTGAACATTTTTATCATTATCATCTCCGCGTTCCTTAAACCTGCGAGGTGTTTCTGTGTTAATATTTCTGTGTTTTCAATATTGACCCCTCATTTCCCTGGTTATATTGGGTTGTATTAAGGTTTCAGAGCCCTAATTGCGGCACAAATCACATTTTTTGCACCGCAGTCCTTTGTCTTAATCAGCGACAGTAATGCATTTAAAAGTTAATCCATTCCCAATACTCGGGGCCGTGTTAAGATAAGGAGGTTAGAAGTCAGGTAGTGGATGCTAATATTTTCTCTGTTGTGAGACTTTTGGAGTGCTATATTTCTCATTGATAACGCTTCTCTTTCGCTGTTGAAAATGTTGATGATAAATAACCTTAGGGACAAATTTGAATGTTTATTTTTAAACATTTGTGTCCTGCAGAGTTTGTGTGGGGTGAAAAGTGCTTAGAAATGTACCACAGGAGCCACATAAATAATGTAGGCCACTAAACATGCGTGCTCTGTGTAATTCGACCAAATCAGCTTGTTCTACACAAATGTTTGAGTCAGTCTTGTGGTGGGATATTGTCCAGATGGTGCCCCTGGCCCTCTGCCACCGCAGTTAATGCATTACTCTTTTAGTTTGGAACAGAATTACAGCTGATATGGAAATGGGCTGGAGGAAGCATATCTCCAGTCCAGGTTTAAAGCACCGGGTCAATCTTAACACCAGCCTCCCAGTGGAAATGGTATAGTTTTTTCTTTGGTTTTTCACGTTCTTCTCCGTCAGTGCAAATTAATGAAAGTGAATTTATTTAGTATTATGATATCGTGCTGTTCTGAAGGTTGACTGTGGATAATATAAAAAGGTTGATAAAGTAGTTATTAGGACCAAATCGCTAAGGGGGATTTCTTGTTTTGTCATTTCTTGTATGAATCATTTCGAACCATTTGCACAAGTGGATCCATTAAAGTAATAGCCAAAACTATAGGCATTGAATTAAAGCGTACTGTATCATGTATCATGCTCGAACCTCCAAAGAGTCAATATTCCTGATTACAGAGTTAGTACGTGGGTGCATTATTCTGATTAGAAGAAGAATATATCGAAATGTAGATTTAGTATTGTGAATGTTGTTTGGAAGGTATGACACATTTGCATATTGACTGTATATTTTATGTTAAAAAATGCTACAATATGAGTAGATAAGAAATTTAAATGAAAAAAATGATATGTACAATGTTTCAAATAAGAGTCTGTAAGGTGATGTCTACATTTAAAGACATTTTAAGACATAATAAAGACTGAGATATTCATGTTTGTCTATATAGAGACTGAGTATTCCGGATTATAAAGTAAATTTATAAGAAGATGCATTATTCCGCTATACTTATCCAACCACACACGCAGAAAACCGTTATCCGCAACCGAATAGTACTCAATGAAACACGCTTTACTCCAACGTTGTGACGTGAGCCGCAGCTTGAGCGCAGACACCGACCCAATGATGGAACAAACAACGACGTCTTTGTCCTCGGAGTGATTTGTTCCCGGCGCGGGCCTCTGTATCTCCCATAGTCGAGGGCTGATAGCGGCCCCTGCATCTGCCCCGGCGCTGTATTTGTTATCTCGGACATGCATTCAGTGGCCAAATAAGAGAGGGGACCGAACGATTCACTCGCGCCCCTGTGCCAGCTGTTGTTCCCTCGGCTGTCAGGACCGCTCTCGCTCTCACCCCGCCCCGACTCGCCCCGGCATCGATACTGACAAGTGACTGCCGTTTGCCGTATGATTGCCTTGTTTTAGTCGCGCGCCCGGGCATTTTTCTGAAGTACAAACAGAGATTATGCCTGTGCAGCGATCAGTTTCAGTGTGTTGTTTGTATTGTGCAAAAGGACTAAACCGGGACCTGAATAAGGACTGGATTAGGTTCTTCTGGGATGAATCTGTAACTCAAACCAGGGCTAACTCATTAAAAGGGTTTAACTCATTCTTAACTAGAGCTGAACTTGGACTAAAACAGGTCTGAGTTTGAAGTAGGACTAGATATTTAAGGGTGTGCGATACTGACAAAAGTAAATCATCTCTATTTTTGTCACATACCGTCTAGGTTTAGTTATAAAACAGATGTGAAATGAATCACAAGAGCAGAAAATGAGGAAATATCACCTCATACTCTTATCTGAAAGTTTACAATGTCACTTTTATCATTTTTATTTTTAATCAGCTCTTTTTGTAGCATTTTACGCAATACAATAAACTCTATATTCAAATGTTATATCTTCAAAGCAACATTCATGATATTAGATTTCTAATTTTGACATATTTCCCTCCTCTAAAGACCGCATCTGAACCAGGACAAAACCAGATGTAAACCAGGTGTAACTTAGGACCAAACCTGGTTTAAATCTGGTTTAAATCAGGACTAAAGCAGGACTAAATCAGGACTAAAACAGGTCTAAATCAGGACTAAAAAAGGTCTAAATCAGGACTAAATCAGGACTAAAATAGGTCTAAAACAGGTCTAAATCAGGACTAAATCAGGACTAAAATAGGTCTAAATCAGAACTAAATCAGGACTAAAATAGGTCTCAATCAGGACTAAATTAGGACTAAATCAGGACTAAAACAGGTCTAAATCAGGACTAAAACATTTCTAAATCAGGACTAAAACAGGTCTAAATCTGGACTAAATCAGGACTAAAATAGGTCTAAATCAGGACTAAATCAGGACTATAATAGGTCTAAATCAGGACTAAATCAGGACTAAAACAGGTCTAAATCAGGACTAAAACAGGTCTAAATCAGGACTAAAAAAGGTCTAAATCAGGACTAAATCAGGACTAAAATAGGTCTAAATCAGGACTAAATCAGGACTAAAATAGGTCTAAATCAGAACTAAATCAGGACTAAAATAGGTCTCAATCAGGACTAAATTAGGACTAAATCAGGACTAAAACAGGTCTAAATCAGGACTAAAACATTTCTAAATCAGGACTAAAACAGGTCTAAATCTGGACTAAATCAGGACTAAAATAGGTCTAAATCAGGACTATAACAGGTCTAAATCAGGACTAAATCAGGACTAAAACAGGTCTAAATCAGGACTAAAACAGGTCTAAATCAGGACTAAAACAGGTCTAAATCAGGACTAAAACATGTCTAAATCAGGACTAAACAGGTCTAAATCAGGACTAAAACATTTCTAAATCAGGACTAAAGCTGGTCTAAAGGACAAAAGAAGTTTCAAATCTTAACCAGCTCTAATCTCTTTCTAAACCCAATCTGAACAAAACGAGTTAAATTCAATAATATCCACACTGGGATTATACCAGGCCTAAATCAGGACGTCAAGATTATTTAGTTAATCAATAATTGGGATTATTCATTATTCAGTTAACAATATAATCGTAAATTTGGACTGTAGATTTAATTAAAAAGACTTGTATATGTAGTACTGGCTATTTTTGTCATAAATATACATTATTTTTTTCCTTCAGGACGTTCAATTTCCTAAACGCGGTTGCAAACTCGTGGAATAGTAACACAGGAGACAATGGGAACGAAAGAAAAATGTTCCGTCCCGTTCTTTGTAATCTCGAGTAATCGTTAAACCGCGACGTTTCTCTCACAGCGATCGTAAATGTGACCCTGTGACATGACCTAACGGGACTAAACCCAGACTAAACCCGGAGCCTCGGCCCTCGCACACCTCCGCGACACTCCTCTGAGAGCAAACAGCACATTGTCGCCCTAAGTGAAAGAGAAAAGCGTCTCGGAGCGTCCCCGTCCATCTCCCTGCTTTATTACCGCGACGCCCGCTACTGCTGTTTATACTAGTGGCTATTCTGTGTTGGCTGGGAACAATTACAGTATGACAAATGATCCGTCAATGCCATCTATCAGGACCGGAGCTGACAGGAATCCTATAGACGGCCAAGTCGCTCGTCCCCCCAGTCCCCCCAGTCCCCCCCCCCTGCCCGCGCTCGCATCTCTGGGGTCCCGTGCTTTAGTATCCATGACAACGTACACGCTTGCCACTTCAGCGTGAGAGATGGAGCACCGTGAGTGGCTTTGAAAATTAGCCTTTGACACTCCGATGTAAGCCGAGTCCAGTCCGCCGGGGGGGCGGGGGGGGGGGGGGGGGCCGGGGGGCCTCAAGATGGTAACGGTACTTCACTGCCAGAGGTGGGCCGGGCATTGGAAAACAAGCTTAGTGTGGGAAAAGTTATTTCACTGCGTTACCTTGACTTTTTTCTGGCTTTAATCATGTTATGATCCAATTGCTTTGTTGTCCATGCATTTATGTACCACTTTATAATAACTACACCATAATGTCCCTTAACTAAGCAAGACTTAATTCATAATGAATATATGGTTGATTTAAGTTAGGGTTGGGAATCATAGGGTTAGAGTATTATTTTGTTCATGCTCTACTAAGGCAGGAATCAGCATAGTTGTTATCAGTTATTTTCTTTTTTATTATTTTTCTGAATATATTACACAACAAAAACATAAAGAATAGAACACGACCAGAGAGACCAAAAAAGGGTAACAAAAGACATCCAGAGAAAATGAAGGCACATAGTCTGAAGAAAATGTCAGAAGAATGTGTCCATTTTCTTCTTTCTAAAGATTATTTTGACCTAAAGGTTTTATTAGACGGAACAGTTGGCAAATGTCGAGAGCCGGATTCAAACCCACGTCATGGTAACAGCAACCACATGTGCATTTGACAAAAACACTTTAGTCTGGCATCTTATGTTTGAGAACTTAAAAAAAGCACATATCTTCATATCGCTCAGGTGTTTTCCATGTCAGGAATTGACTGTGTGCTCCATCTGCTGGCTGCAGGTGGAATTATCATGGAGAGATACACGAAAGCTAGCTTTCCTCCAACATGCTAATGCAGTTGTAATGTACGCAATTAGACAACAGAATTTCTCAGATCAAACTAGTGTGAATAAAGCTAAATGTAACTCCAGGTTAGTTTGTGATGAGGGAACAATGTTAGAACAGGGTTGAAAGCTTAAAAAACACAGTACTCTATGTGTCCTTTAAAGATGACTACAACATATATAGTACATGAATATGCACCATTAAACCATTTAGTACCATGTTCATTACATTACAAATTTTGGTAGTAATTTATAGATAGAACTACACAGTGAAATGGTATGAAGAGTGGGGCGAGACATTCGTTTTTTGCAACCCAATGAAAGTTTATTACTATTATCATGATAAACCCAGGCCCTTCACTTTCTAGCACCATTTGCGAGATCACATTTTCGTTCCCTGGATAATCACGAAAAACCTTGACATTTTTTGCAAACACCACCCACCTTTATTCACCGCATCCAGCTTTGAAACCAAAGGGTCGTAAACTGCTTCTCAGTCGCACAGAATAAATTTTATAGAGCCAGATTCAGAGCTATACGATCCCCTACATTAACCTCACGGCTACATTAGCTACATTACCTCAGCGATAGAGGAAAGTGAGGAGCAGACAACAGCAGCGGCAGCAGGGCCAGCATCCGGAAAAAAGAGGCAACATAAAACACCTGAAATAGAAAGAGACACTTCATTGTTCCTAAACGCACCTGAGCAACAGCAAATTATCAGCCCAGGAAAAGAGCAGACACAAACAGCTTCCTCCTCAAACAGAAGGCCACATCTGTAGAGTGCTATCAGTATATCGGAAACGCAGCGTTACTCCAGTCTGCTACTTCATTTAATCTCAGTAATAACTTCCACTGCAGTGCTTCTCCAACTTTCCTCAGCAACCCACTTTATTTCAGAAAACAATCTAAACCAGGGCTATCTCAGGACTAAAAATAGTTAAATTCAAAGTGCATATACTATACTACTACTAAAACTACTTTAAACATTTTTTTTTTTAAACTTCCTATATGTTATCTGTCCTTTTCCTCTGTATCTACCTGCGTTGCAACAATGAAATTTCCCCATGTGTGGACAATAAAGGATTATCTTATCTTATCTTATACATTTCACTTCAATTTTAAATTTTTGGGGGAGTTTTATAATGTTACTGGCTGGTTGGACATGAGCAGAAGATGTGGCATAACGATCTTCAGGAACTTGATTTTTTTTTTTTCAGAGTTGAAAAATGCAAATAAACGATTGTACAAGTCGGGAAAAGAACTCGGGAACTCGGGTCAAAAGCTGCTGCCCGACTTCGACACCTGACGCCACCTGCTTTATTTGGGGTTTTAATGTCAGTCGTCCATAAGAATAACAGATTTGCCCATAGAATAGTGTTTTATGTTAGCTTTTGGGAAGGCTAACTAAAACAAAACTTACTGGCTCGCTCCATTAAAGACTGTTAAAGAGCCGGCTCAGTGATTTTATTATTTGTGACATTAAAATCCAGACTTCCTGAGAAAACAAGTACACGAATGCAAACAAGACTTAACCTCGATTCCTCAACTCGAAAACACCAGATCCACATGCGCGTAGAGATAATTACACCGTTACCTAGCAACCATAATGTAAACAAGGACCAGAATCCATATAAATTACACAATAGTTATGATTTGACCAAAAAATAGTACTTTATTTTGTTAAATTGTTGTTTAAACTTGCCTGAAAACGTGTCACGTTCCTGTAAATTGTCTTTTTGTGTGGAATTTGTCGCTTATTGATGACATCACAGTGCTACTTTCCAGCATTTTCAACCTTTTTTTTACATTTTCTTTCACAAACAGCAACTTGACTGATGTAAAACTGATATATATATTTACCACAGAGACAATCCAAACAAACAATGTAATAATTAGAAAAAAAAACCCGTCATATACATTTTAAACGTAGAGTAGAGCAGTAGATGATATACACTACAAACTAAAGTCGGCGTTGTAGTGGCGGTGCATGACAGAGCGGCTCTACTACATTAAAATGAATAGATTACTTCCCCCACAGATGTCCGTTAGTGGGCGTTCTTTCGGATGACGACTGTATCTTTGAGAAACATCGCTTAATTTATAAGGCAATGAACTTTCTGTGATTGCTGTTTCTCTTACTTGGAAGACGATCAACCACCACCAGCCTTCAGTGGAATCGCGCTGAAATACCCGAATACCTTTGTCTAAAACCAAACGGACTAAATTATGGATGAACACATGTACATTTTGGCACATTTTTTTTTGTCTTCAGTCCTTGTTTTAGCACAAATATACACCTCTCTCCTCCTTGACTGCCTGTGACACGCCGTGAAGCCAGGAGCACTTTAGAATGACCCCGTTGCTCACCTCTCGCCTGATGGACAGATTAAAGCACCATTAAGTATAATTACTGTTTCACTTGGAGAGCACAACTCATCCCGTCACAAATGGTTACAAATTGTGCCCCCTGCCCTCGCCACGGCTCGCACATCCACAATTTCATTACATTTGTCCTCTTTTCTCCTCTTTTCTTACCTTCGACGAGGCTTAACAAGGGAATTAAAACACAAAATCTGAAGCATTACAGTTAGAAAGCACAAAAGAAAGAGAAAAAAGTTCCACCGTTGAATTAAACGGTGATCAGCACAGTGCCTTTGCTGATTTGCTTCCCGCTTCTTTGGACGGCTCGGAAATTTGTGACGTACATTTGCATTCCATTTTGCATATGATTTTAGGTATAATATATAAGCAAATTACTTTCATACTTCTTTTCAGCCGCAGTACATTCAGCCCTGTTCTCCTCTGTTGCGATAATCATAAATCTCCTCTGTTTTTCTAATAATTACCACAATCAAGCGACAGTTTGTGATGAAAAGCAGAGCTGAGTTGTGGGAAATTAATGTCATACACAAAATTCCGAATTCAGGTGTAACTTACGCGCAAGGAGCTGCCGCTGTTCGACCGTTTTAAACCAGAAAATTGTTTTATCTGTCAAATCATAACTGTTGTGTCTCGAGCAGTACCTGGTTGCTATAGTAACAGCCATGGACTTACCTCTGGCTGCGTCCGAAGGTCCGAATGTCACTGCTCCCTAGACAGCGGTCATGTCATTTTGTAGTGGAGTCCGAATGTCCTGTAGTGCGCACTCGAAATGTCCCACAATGCAACTTTCAAAATGTCCCACAATGCAACTTTTGTCCACTGAGTCAGTAAAACATCAGCTAACAGCGGCTGATATTTAAACGGGTTGTACAGGATTTTTTAAATAATAAATCTGTTTTGCCCCAGTACTGATGTATTGTAACTTGACCCAACATGAATGAAAAGCAGATAAAAGAGCTGTACTAACACGCCGTTGACTTGATTAAAACGCTTTTACTGTTATGGCGCAAAGTCGCTAACGTTAGCCGCTTAGCTTGAGCTGTTTACAAGATCGAAGGACGAGGACAATCTAGTGATCTGAGTGTCCGAGTCGCTCTGTGAATGAGTGCACTGATTGATAAGAGTCTGATAAAGAGTGCAGAGTGGGTTAAGAGCTCGGGTGGACATTCGTCGAATCTGCTGCTCATGTCCAACCAGGACTTCACCGAAAATGTCAAAACTGGGCAACATTTTTGTAAAAATCTTAACAATCTCCAAAACAATCTCTAGTGGGATATTTCATTACTTTTCGCTATTAGAATATTACAATTAAAAACCTGCACGCTCATAATTTATTTAGCTTAATCATATTTATAGCATCTCAAATTGCGGTTGGGGGTGGGTAGACGTTTTGATCAAGTCGGAATCCACCTTATTTGAATATGTATTTTTAATTACGCAAGACTGAATTTAAAATACTGCAGCCATAAATGATGTTAGTTTGGTAAGTGGGTCAAAATTAAGTATAAGGAAGGAATAAAAGTGGGTCCCACGACCAGGCAGCTTGGGAACCACTGATTTTAAGACGATCATTTACTCCGCTCAGCTTTCTGCTTGGTGAAACTGTCGTGACGATTATTATTTCATTTAGTTTTGATCGTCTCTTTGGGAGGCAAGGCGTGCTTTAAGTAACTGAATCCTCTTTTACGGACTTAAATACATCGACATGACAAGTGTGAACAGCCCACATATGAAATACCTCACACCTCATTTTGATTCCACAAAAAACACAAATCCAAACCATTCTTTCCCGGCACATTAGGTGTCTTCTCCCTCATTCGTTCGGCTGTCTCTTCCCGTCAGCTCGATGCTCTGCTCCGACAGGCGCCGGATGTGATGCTGCCGACTTGTTTGGTGCGTCTGTGTGGTCCGTCGCACTGTCGCTCCCATTATGTTAAATGTGGTGATTTGGTGTAGCGCCGCAGCCTGGTGAAGTCTTTTGCACTAAGTGGTACATGCGCAACGCCTTGTAATGCTTTCAAAAGTAGTGGAAATCAAGCTGGCTTCTTATGGGGATGTTAAGGAGATTTTTGTTTTGTTTTGCTCGTGTCTAGGTGTAGAGATGTTTAGAGAGAGCTTTGTCGCTGGCTTGTCCCTGTTTTTTTAGTTGTTTTTTTGTAGGAATAACGCTTGAAGCTTTGACTCTCGCAGATCATCTTACATTCTGGATTAGTCCTGATGTAAATGTTGTTCTCCCCTGGTTTAGTACTCCTTCTGGACAGATTTGGTCCCGGTTTAGATCGTGACCAGATTTGAGACGAGGTTTAGCTCTGATTTAGTCATTCTTGTCAACGTTCATGTCGTGCTCAGGAGTTCCAGTTTCCGAGATGAGAAGTCAAAGTTTCCAGCTTGTTTGCGCTATTCTTCTCTCACGAGTTATAAAATTACAGCGTTCGCTCTTTGACAGCGTTTAATAGAGCTAACCAGTCAGTTTTGTCCTCATTAGCTAGTTATCCTACTATTTCTACATTAGCTGGGAAACGCTACTGATTAAATGACCTGTGTTGTGGAAAAATATTATCTGGCTGGCCCTTTGCTTTTTAATTCTCAAATTCTATCTTAATTTAATTTAGTTCTAACACACAAAGACACATGTAACACTAACTTAAAATAATACGCATTTGACTGTCAGAAATGACTAAGTTCGGCCACAGGAGCTTGTGGGGAAAAAAAAGTAACACAGGAGGACGTTGTAGTATAAATTGTATTAATATAAATAAATATAAACAAATATTCAAAACAACAAAAAAGGTTCCCAGCAAAGTTCTGTTCCTTTGGGTGCTTAAGTTCAGTTTGTAGGATCTCAAAAAAAGGTGAATATATTCCGAGTGAAACGAAAAAAATATTCCAACTTAGGATGTCCGTATCCGGGGAAAAAACAAAGAGTGATCCTACCAGATGCTTAGGTCACATGGGTCGCTCGCCACCTCTTGCAGAGGATAAGAATCAGGGGGTGTCAGGGGGGAAAAAAACCCTGACCTATAAAACAGAGGTCTAGTAAAAAGATCCACATAACATACATATATATACATACATACATACATACATACATACATACATATATACACACACATATATACATACATACATACATACATACATACATACATATACACATACATACATACATTCATAATTACAATCAATAACAATGTTTAACCATTATCTTAATATTCAAATCGAGTTGATTAAAAAAGTAAAGTTAATTAAATGTAATTCATTCATGGAAAATCAAATTCAGCTTCATTCACATTTCTTAACGTTCGTTCTTAATGTTCATTCACAAATGTTGCGCAACAATCAATCTAAACAACGGGGAAAGTTTGCCGCGGGAAAGGCGGAAGTAAATTTGCCGCGGTAAAACGCGGAAGTAACTAAAACATCAAACATCTAAACAACAACGAAAGTAAATACATTTTAAACAAAGCGGTTCAATTTGGTGTAGTTGTAGTTCACTCACCATTGAGTCTTGGAATGATCTGTAACCGCTTCAGTTAGTTTCGAGACGTTTAACAGTTCATAACCATACGTTTTCAGTCCACAGCCGGAGCAGGAAGCGGAAATGGCTTGGTGGTTCGGCCATTTTTATACTAGCGCCCCTTGTGGTTGGGCCAATGAAAGTGTATGAGGGGGCAATATCAATCATTTAGAACCGGATTTGAGACATGGGTTACAGGGTCCCCCCCTGACCTCATGTACGTCCCCGTACATGGACTGGACTGACAGCTGTCAGATGGATGACCAGGAGAGTGTTGATAACCAATATCCTCCTCAGGCACGGCAATTGAAAACACTTTTCCAAGTCCATCAAATAGTGATTGTATGCTTTTCAGAATTGGATGGCCCAGATGGCTGTAGTGTAGTCTGTCTGGTGGGCGTCTTGCTCTTGTTGAGCTTCTTTTTGGTTGTTCCGGGGTGAATGTTTCAGACTCAGGACCAGAAGGTAGGGTCTGCACTGAATGTGGTGAGTCAGGTTCAGAGTCAGGTTCAGAGCTAGAGTCAGCAATTGAGTCCTCACTTTCAGGGTCTGGAGGGTTTGTTTCAGGATCTATTGGTTCTTGCTGAATATCAGTGCAGTGTTCAACTTGGGCAAGAATTTCTGTTTCAGTGTCTGATGAATGTTCTGGCAGTTCTGATATTGGATCTTGAATTTCAGGAACAATTTTTTCGGTAGGAATATTCAAGGTAGTTATAAATTGTGTAGGCTCTGAGTAAGGTAAGTTGTACCAATTGGTTGGCAGTATGTCTTCATCGGATAGTGGTTCATCTTCAGCAATTTCAGTGTCTGTCGTTAGATGTACTGGCGGTTTTACTGTTCTTTTGGCATGTGATGGCTGGACTTGAGCTGTGACAGGTAGGTATCCACAAGGCAAAAGTAGGTCTCGATGGAGTGTTCTTAATGGTTTGTCGGCGTGTTCAAGACGTACGGTGTATACAGGTAAATTTGTAGCCTTCTTCACCACCACATATGGTTCCGATTCCCATTTGTCTGCAATTTTGTGTTTTCCTCTAAGTCTGACGTTCCGGACAAGAACTCGATCTCCCACTTCAAGTTCAGATGCAATGACTTTTTGGTCGAAGCGTCTCTTATTCTTCAGCATACTTTTACTTGCATTCTCTGAAGCCAATTGGTAACTTTTTTCCAGATGTAATTTTAGCTTCTGAACATATTCAGAGTGATTCAGACTGGATTTGGACACAGGCAGGCCAAATATTAGATCTATTGGGAGTCGTGGTTGGCGACCAAACATTAGTTCATATGGGGTGAATCCAGTAGTGTCGTTTTTAGTGCAATTGTAAGCATGAACAAGTGGTTTTACAAAGTCTTTCCAATGAGTTTTTTCCTGTTCTGCCAGCGTACCAAGCATGTCCAGTAATGTTCTATTGAATCTTTCGACGGGGTTTCCTCTTGGGTGATATGGTGTAGTTCTTATTTTGTGAATGCCAGCCAGTGAACAGAGTTCTTTTATTGTTCGTGATTCAAAATCTGGTCCTTGGTCGCTGTGAATTTTCTGTGGAATCCCATAGTGCACAAAGAAATTTTCCCAGAGACTTTTGGCTACAGTTCTCGCCTTCTGATTCGGAGTTGGTATGGCAAGGGCGTATTTAGTAAAATGATCCGTTATGACCAGAATGTCTTTGATTTTGCTTTTATCAGGTTCCAATGTCAGAAAATCAATACAAACAAGTTCAAGTGGTTGGGAAGTTCTGATATTCACCAGTGGTGCAGCCTTTTCTGGTAGTGTTTTGCGTTTTATGCATCTCTCACATGTCTTCACCTTGGTCTGTACATCGTTGGCCATCCGTGGCCAATAAAAACGGTTCCGGACCAGATCCAAGGTACGTTCAATGCCCATGTGGCCCATCTGATCATGTAGGCTGAACAAAACATACGCACGACATTCATGGGGAAGCACAAGCTGATGTTGGAGCTGGTTGCCAAGTTGCCTTCTCCGTACGAGGACGTTGTTATGGAGCTCCAAACGATTTAGGTCCCGTAATAGGAGCGGCAGCTCTGGCAGTTGTTCCCTCAAGGAAGGTGGTGGTGATTCGCCAGTCTCCAATTGTGCTATCACGTGTCTGAGAATAGGATCCGCGCGTTGCTTGTCAGCTATGTCAGATGTGCTCAAGTGAGGATCCAAAGAGGAAGTAAACTGCTCGTCAGCAGTGAAACTATCTGGAAGGCTGTCAGTGGACATAGACAAGGAATGAACGAGAGCATAATCAGGAGCACTACAGATTAGTTGTCTGTCAGAAAGAGCTTGTACAGTATGTTGATCAATTGTTATGACGTTGGGGCATTCGAGATGTTGCTCAGCAAATCTGAGAATTCTGTCCTGTTGTTTTTGTGACATTAGGTCATTTGAGGGTTTTCCATGGGGTCTGCGTGAAAGTCCGTCTGCATCAGCATTTTGTTTTCCAGCCCGGTACGTGATCTTGAAGGAATATGTTGATAGAGCAGATAACCAGCGGTAGCTTGTGGCATCCAGTTTTGCTGAAGTGAGGAGATAAGTTAAAGGATTGCTGTCAGTCACAACAGTGAAAGAGGTACCATACAGGTAATCACTGAATTTTTCAGTGACAGCCCATTTGAGAGCCAGAAACTCCAGCTTGTGGGCTGGGTATCTTGACTCACTCCGGGACAACCCCCTACTGGCGTAGGCAATCACCCTTTTTTCTCCTTTCTGCTCTTGGTACAGTACAGCACCGAGCCCGATGGAACTGGCGTCAGTGTGTAACAGGTAGGGCTTCCTTGGGTCAGCGAAAGCAAGAACTGGGGCAGAGGTTAATTTTTCCTTAATTTTTTCAAATGCTTCTTGGCACGCAGATGTCCAACGGCCTCCAAATGGCTCTTTCGGATTAAGGTAGTTATCTGGCTTGATCAAGGCCTTCAGTTTCTCTTGGGACGGTGGATATCCAGAGGTAAGTTCATGAAGTGGCTTCACAATGTTTGAGTAGCCTTGCACAAATCTTCTGTAATAACCAGAAAATCCCAAAAATGATCGGAGTTCTTTTAAGTTCTTAGGAATTGGCCATGATCTCAAGGCTTCAGTTTTCTGCGGATCAGTTTCAACACCGTTTCGGGACACAACATGGCCGAGGTAACGGACAGAGGTTTGGAAAAAGATGCATTTTTCGACAGAGAGTTTAAGTCCAAAGTCTTTCATCCGGTTTAGGACTTTCATAAGTCGTTCCTCATGTTGCTCCAAGGTTGGTGCAAAAACAATGAGGTCATCAATAAACACCAGTACCTCTTTGAGATTCATCTCCCCAACGCATTTTTCCATTAAGCGTTGAAATGTAGATGGAGCATTGGTGACCCCTTGAGGCATCCGATTGAATTCCCAAAATCCTAGTGGGCAGACAAAAGCAGTTTTATCCTTGTCCTTTTCATCCATTTCGATTTGATAATATTCGGACTTTAGGTCCAAAACAGAAAACCATTGAGATCCTGTGAGTGCTGTGAATGTGTCTTCAAGCTTGGGAAGAGCGTAGGCATCCTTTATGGTTTGTAGGTTAAGTTTTCTGTAGTCAATGCAGAGTCGGACACTGCCATTCTTCTTTCTCACGACTACTATCGGTGAGGCAAAAGGTGACTCCGATTCTCTTATTACTCCTGATTCTGACAATTTTTTAAGATGCTTTCTCACAGCATCAATATCTTGAGGATGTATGGGTCGAGGTCTCTGTTTGAATGGCGTTGAATCAAGCAGCTTTATTTGATGTTTTACTCTGTTGGTTCTACCAAAGTCTAAATAATGTCTTGCAAAAACATCCGGGATACTATTAAGTTTTTTGATTATTCTGTTCTTCCACTCAGGAGTGAGAGGAGAGTTTTCAAAGTTGTAGTCAAACTGTGGCTTTGGCAAAGAGTTAGACATGGATTCTGAACCGGTCTGTGCAGCACAGGAAATTGATTGAAATGCACTGATCTCTGCAAGCATGGCACGAGGAGGTAGAGTTACATCGTGGTCAGATTCGTTAGTGACTGGGACTGGCAGGAAAATTGGATTCTGGCTTGCGAAATCAACAAGACAGGACTGGATCATCAACCCGCCAGGCAATTGAAATGAGGTAGGATGTTCAATCATGACGGATTCTTCTGCTTGTAACGAATGTGAGATCACGATGCCATCTAGAAGCATGGTCTGTCCAGCCGGAATAGTTTTTTGAGTTGTGCTGTAGAGTTTCACAATTCCATGATGCTCTTCTCTTTTTAATTTATGTCTGTTTTCAAGTATTTTCAGGACAGCACGATAACCATACGGAACTGGGTTGAAGTCAGGACTTTGCTCATGGTGGACTGTGTAGACAATGTCCAGCGTATTGGTTCCAATAAGGACAAATGGCTGATGGGTTTTAAAGTCAGGCACTACCAGAGCCAACGTGGCAACGTCTATTGGAGTACCCAGGAAGTCGGGAGGAAAAGTGATGTTGAGACTGATTTAGCCCAGATAAGGAGCAAACGGACAAGCAGTACCTTCAACTTCAAGAAGGTCGTCCAGAGGTCTGAGTTGATGGTCTGATAGATGAGCGTTGTAAACTGATTCAGGAATGGTGGTAACTTGTGAACCAGTATCCAGCAGACAATTGATTGGTGCATTTTGGATGATAACTTGAGTAGTACATTTGGTACCGATTAGTCCCCTTGGTAATGTGTTGAAAGGTTGTCGAAGTTCATGTTTGGGACACCAAGATGAGGCAGCCTCCGCTTGTCCCGCAGGAGAGACTGATCCTAGTTTAAATGGCTTTGATTGTTGTTCTGCTCCCATTGTGCCTGTTTTTGTTGTAATTTTAATTTATTCTGCTGTACCAGTGTAGGATTAGCTGGTTGGTTGCATGTACTAGCAATGTGGCCATCTTCTCCACACTTGAAACAGAATCCGGGTCTTGGTCGTGTATTCTGGCCTTGGCTTCCGCCTGGTGATTGGAAAGAATGTGCTTTGCTGCGATTGGTGTTTTTCGAAGTCGGGGTGGTTTGAGCGAGGAGTGCTGACATTTGTTGCTGCAGTTTCTTCATTTGCTGTTTTAACTCATTGATTGAAGCAGAGTCTGTATCCGCATGGTTACAGGGACATGTGCTTTGAGCATGAAGAGTTGCTCGCTGCTTGATGGAACTTATGTGTTTCCTCATCAAGCTCTCCTTTACTTGTTGCCTGTCCTCTTCAGTTCTTAGAAGGAGGAGCAGTTCCGCAAAAGATGGAGGATTCTCCCTCTTTTGTTCAAGTTGCAACTTGCTAATAATTATATTGTCCCAGCACCCTCTGCCGAATTGTTTCAGCAATTGTTTGTCGATGTCAGTTGCAGCAACTCCACCTTGTTTGACAACCGTGTTCAGGGTCAGCAGCAGGCGTTGAAGATAACTTGAAGGTTTTTCACCGTGATCTTGAAATGTGTTTAGAAATTGTGCAAATAATTCTTCTCCATCCTGCACAGTGGAGTAAGCAGAGTCCAACACTTGTAGATAGATGGATGGCAATGTGTCAGGTTTCAGGCCCTTTATTACATCAGCAGCGGGTGACAAGAGGCTTTCGCACATTTTTCTGGTCACAGGTAGCGGCGGTAAATTCACATCAGCTAACAACAGTTCAATGTGAGATCGCCAGCTTTCATAATCCGTTTCATTTGATGGTTTAGGCACCCTGCCGGAAAAGGGACGAAGTCTTAAGGTGGGTATCGAGTGTGATGTGATCTCTTCGGCTCTCACGATGTGCTCCACAACCATTTTTTGAATTTGGGGTGGATTTAGTTCAGATGGGGAGAGTATTCGGTGCGGAATTTGGTGCTCAGGTAAGGAACGGCTTGAATGTTGTGACGGTACTTGTGGTTGCGATGTTATTGCAGTTGGCGCTCCCTGCTGGCCAGGCATGAGAGAAACTGTTTCCACAATTTGCACTGAGTCATCTCCTCCGCCTGATGCCTCCACACTCTCCAAATGTTCACTTATTTGCGACATCACAGTTTGAAGCACTCTTTCAAATCTGTGTCCGCTCCGTCTTGCAAGATGTCTTAGTTCATTTATGTAATTAGGGGGTAAAGCCTCTGCTCCGACTGGGACTGTGTCTTCAATTAACGTAACGCAAAATTTGAGATTAGGTTCGGTCTCAGAAACGTGCGTATACGGCAATATTTTCTTTAGCTCTAACAAAGCTAAGTCATCTTTATACTCAATGATCAGGTTTTTATAAAACAGAGAATCTGCATCGTCAACCAATACTACTTTGAATTGACCATACTGTTTCAGTACATCTAATATTTCATCGTCTTTAGCTGTGTGAGTAACACCAGAAACAGTAACACAATTCATCATGTTCAACCCTGATTTTTCAAACAAATCCATAATATAAATCGGACAAAACAAAATATATTTATACTGATTCACTGTGTATTAACACTTTCATTCACCAACACAGGCTCCTGGCTAGCTCGCCACGTGTAACACTAACTTAAAATAATACGCATTTGACTGTCAGAAATGACTAAGTTCGGCCACAGGAGCTTGTGGGGAAAAAAAAGTAACACAGGAGGACGTTGTAGTATAAATTGTATAAATTGTATTAATATAAATAAATATAAACAAATATTCAAAACAACAAAAAAGGTTCCCAGCAAAGTTCTGTTCCTTTGGAACAGAACTTTCAGTTCAGTTTGTAGGATCTCAAAAAAAGGTGAATATATTCCGAGTGAAACGAAAAAAATATTCCAACTTAGGGTGTCCGTATCCGGGGAAAAAACAAAGAGTGATCCTACCAGATTCTTAGGTCACATGGGTCGCTCGCCACCTCTTGCAGAGGATAAGAATCAGGGGGTGTCAGGGGGGAAAAAAAACCTGACCTATAAAACAGAGGTCTAGTAAAAAGATCCACATAACATACATATATATATATACATACATACATACATATATATACACATACATACATATATACACACATATATACATATATACATATTTCATAATTACAATCAATAACAATGTTTGACCATTATTTTAATATTCAAATCGAGTTGATTAAAAAAGTAAAGTTAATTAAATGTAATTCATTCATGGAAAATCAAATTCAGCTTCATTCACATTTCTTAACGTTCGTTCTTAATGTTCATTCACAAATGTTGCGCAACAATCAATCTAAACAACGGGGAAAGTTTGCCGCGGGAAAGGCGGAAGTAAATTTGCCGCGGTAAAACGCGGAAGTAACTAAAACATCAAACATCTAAACAACAACGAAAGTAAATACATTTTAAACAAAGCGGTTCAATTTGGTGTAGTTGTAGTTCACTCACCATTGAGTCTTGGAATGATCTGTAACCGCTTCAGTTAGTTTCGAGACGTTTAACAGTTCATAACCATACGTTTTCAGTCCACAGCCGGAGCAGGAAGCGGAAATGGCTTGGTGGTTCGGCCATTTTTATACTAGCGCCCCTTGTGGTTGGGCCAATGAAAGTGTATGAGGGGGCAATATCAATCATTTAGAACCGGATTTGAGACTTGGGTTACACACAGCTTGACACAACCCCTCCCCTCCTGGAGATTTACATGTCCCAGGCCAGGCCCCGTTTGGTTTCACACTAGGACAAAGAGCAAGACATGTAAATTGAATCAATGCAAATGTTAACCACTGTCTCCCGAAACCCCTGGTTCTTTGGTCACTTTGTACCCGCGTTACCTGTCTGACCGGTAACTTTCCGTGTGTGGGGTCATGTGACTGAGGGGTATAAATAAGGAGGACATGGGACAAGGGGGAGATGCTGATCATGTAATGTACCAGAGAGAGAGAAACGCCTGATTAAATCGCCTTAACATTGAGACAAAGAAACTCGCCTCCTTGCCTTATTTTTGCCATTACACCTGTAAACTAGTTTTGGTTCTGGTTTAGTCCTGGTTATGTCCTCATTCTGTTCTGTTAAAATGTGCATTAATGGCGCCTAATGCAAACGTTCACTCTTTCACCTATGAAACTGTAGTGGACATGACCATCCCAGCTGCAGACCTGCCCTAGTTTAACCCGGTGTAGTTCTGGTTAAGTCCTGATTAAGTCCTTACCCTTCCATCATCCATATATAAGAAAAAACAGAGTGCTGCCTTAGGGATCGTGGTCGATACCATCATCCCAGCTGGAGACTCGGACACAGACGGCGATTTCCCCATTTTTACATCAGCGTTGTGTTTATATGAGCTCCTCTTTACTGTAACCTATCCGTCTCACACGCCTCCTGCCTCTCATTTGGCCCATTATTACACCCGTGGCGAGAACAAACAGTTTCCCTATTTAATAATTCACATCACTTTCATCTGATACTCAGTTACCATGGGCAATTTAGTAGTTGAATAATTTTGTGAAAAATTCATTTATTATCGTCGCACATTATGAATCGGGGAGAGCGGGAGAGAGAGCAGCGCCGAGTGGAGTGGCGGAGCGTTTTTAAATTGCGTATTGGAGAGAAGGTAATGTCTTCTAATGTTCCCAGCCATATGCATTGTTTTCAGGGCTCATCGGTTTTACATCGATTCCCACTGAAGTGTTTAATTGCATCATGAATATGATCTAATTCTGTCCTTTTCACTGAAACTAGAGCACTCTGCACAGATGATGTACGGCCCTGACAGCGGCGCATCAGGGTGTATTTTATATGGAATGTAAATTATAGTGTTAAATTAGCCCGGAAAGATAACTAGCTGGCACGGGGGAATGGACTCAACAGTTTAATTTAGTGTCAAAAGGCCGTGAAGGGATAAATCAGGCGCTCTCTTCTCCACCGCGCCATATTAGGCCTTAATCATTCCTCTTCTTCACCGGCACTTGTCTGTCCTCCAGCTCTCAAGTGCAGCGAGGCTCATTTTTAATGTTCTGCAGGAAACATTCTGATGTTCGTTTCTTATGCGCTTTCAGTCAAAATAACATACCTTTTTATTTGGCGACCTTTTTCTTTTGTCCCTGATGAATAAACAAAGTGAATGCACTTGTAGGAATGGTCATACGGGGAGCATTTGTAGAGGTAAAACTACAAGCGTATGGCTATGGCTGTGTGATATTAGTTGTAGCTGGTCACAAAATTAGTTGCATTCGTATTATTTAGCAGACTTAAATTATACTAGTTTAATAGGTTTTACGTAAGGATTATGTAATTATAGTCTTTGTTATCAATAGTGTGTGAGACAGCAGTGGTAGTTTAGCAAAGGGAAGTGATAGCAGTGCTTAAAAATACATTAGGGTTATTACTACCTTGGTTGTAATTGACTAAAGACGTACTTTCTGACTAAAGAGACTCAGGTGGCCCAAAAAATAAAAATAAACGTATTTTCCGGATTATAAGTCGCACCTTTTTTCATACTTTTGGCCGGAGTGCGACTTATACTTATATTTATACTTATATACTTATACTCCAAAGCGACTTATATGTGATATTATTTGTTATTTTCACACTTGCAACAGCATTTCATACTCACACAGTGCAACTTATATATGTTTTTTTCTTCTCTATTATGCATTTTTTGGCTGGTGCGATTTATACTCCGGAAAATACAGTAGTAGATTCTCACTGAAAAGGCAGATTAAAGTGTCCAGTCACTCCCCAAACTCCCCAAATCATAAATACTTTGTGGATAGATTTTCCAAGTTTCCACTAAATTCACACCGTAACAGCATCATTGCATCTCGGAACTCCCACTTTCAAAATCCGAGTTTATCCGAGTTAGACAATCCAACATGGCTGCGCCCTAGTTTGGATAAAGATTAACATCAAACAGCTGAGAGAGTATTTGTATTTTGTCTTTAGTTGCTCTTTACTGTCCACCTGGAATCTGTAAAACTGCTCCTGCTTCTGCCGCTGAGCCTCTGCAGTTACAAATTTAGTCTCTAACGATGATTTACAACTTACAAATGTTGTAACACTGTCTGGGTTAATAAATGAACTTAATCGTATCCACATTTGTCTGATTTGAGCACTTTCCCGGTTTTAATTGTTTACTTTGAGCCGTTATAGTGCACACATTGTAATGTTTTGCTCACAGTTTTACCGACACAGAAAACGTCTCTCTGGAGCCCGATTTCTGACCTCCGAGGACGACTGGAACGCAAGGTTTTTAAGAAGTCAACACAACTACAAACCCGTCAATGTATTAAACTGTTTTAACATATTGTACGCGGAGGTCTTGCTTCAGCCTTGTCCTGGGGGCCGAGGGCTGTCTCCGTCTGGCATTCAAGCGCACATAAAATCTGTCAGCGCGGCGCGGCTTTATGCAGAGCTTCCTGTCCTCGAGGCTGGAGTGTCTGTCTGAGTGTCCCGCCTTTATCCACCGCCCTTACTCCTGCGCCCACAGACCCACAGAGAGGCCCGTCCTATCTGCGGGTCTGTGCGCAAAACAAACTCCAGCGGCACCTGGACCGCACCGCGCCAGTGTCGATGTGAGAACGGGGCGGCTGAGTGGTTCCCAGCGCTCTCGGGGTGGAGCGTTTTTCAAAGGTTAAAGACGTTCAGGGGTGATTTTCGCAGACAGAAGTGGGAGACACAGACAGAGCTATTATAGACTGACATTTTGTGACTTTTTCTACGTCAAGTACGCACAATTTTACTACTAATTTACCATGCACTCGCCACCATCTTCACCACAACTGCGACTGTTACCACTGCTACTACTTAAAGATGTCACAAATCACAATATCAAAGTTTAGAGTTAAGATTATTATAAGAAATAAAACGATTATTCACGATTGTGGGGATTTTGAGCAAACAACATTGAAGTCCTTAACTTTCGTATTCCTTTAAGTCTTGCTTTATAAATAGTTGTTTTTGCTAGAACTTGTATTGTGCGTTTGTAGTCTTGTGAGTGCAGTTCCGGTCAGATCCAAGGTCAGAACATTATAATATTTCATCGTTTTGAGAGCTTTTGCCGCGCCATAGTTGACTAATCTCGTGTAACTTTTGTGCCTTGAAAATATATAATTTGCACAGTTTTAATTGATTAGTTTACCATATTGGAGTGTTCTGAGCAGCAACAAAAAAAAACAATCAAAATTGCAGAATTTAAAGAACCAGACACAGTGACATGGAATACCAATTGTTTGTAGCATTTTTTCAACCATAAAAGTGTGCGGTGACTCATAAAAGGTTGGAAAACACCGGACTAATTCAATTTAATCCAATCCAACTTTATTTCTATTGCATTTTAAAAACAGAGTTGACCAGAGTGTAGTGCACAACATTAATAAACACAACAGTAGTAAAAAACATAGCGATGAAATAATAGACAGGGAAATGCAAAAAATAGATACAAAATACAAATACATTGTATACTATAAAAGTCAAGTTTTTTATGAAAATCTATGGAAAAAATACACGTTTAAAGAGCTAACTTAAAAGCAGAAAGTGACTGGGCCTGTCTAAGGGGCAAATCCACAGTTTTGGACCCGTGACAGAGAAGGAGGGGTCTCTAAGCTTCCTCCTTGTTTTTGGGACCAATAACAAGGAATGATCTGCTGACCTGAAAGCGCACAGGGGCGTGGGGCTGAATCAGGTCGGGCAGATAATGTGGAGCGAGGCCATGAGGGCATTTAAAGACAAATAAAAGGATTTTAAAATCAATACAATAAGAGACAGGAAGCCGGTGCAGAGACATTAAAACAGGTGTGATATGATCCTGTTTTGTACCAGTCAAAAAGGCGAGAGGCCGCGTTGTAGAGACGTTTGGTTGAATCGCAATAATGTAGGCGGTTAATGCCAAAGCGTGGATTAAAATCTCAAAAAGTCATGTTGTGAAAGAACATGTTTAAGATGACAAATTTGAAAAAAAAAACTAGTAATCGATGTTTTAGTCGACCAAGAATTCCTTTCGTCGACAACAGCTTTAATAGCAAAATACCAGCGTGTTTGACATTTCAACTTAACCTACATTTGATGACATATTCACATCAAAATGGAGTTTATTCTTTGCTATACATCCAAGCTCTGATAAGTTCATTCCTTAGTTGAAGAGTATTGCGTCCTTCCTCCAATACAACCTTGCCCCGCCTCATCAAGCCGCTTCGCTTTGTTTTTATGGCCGCGCTTAGACGAGCCAAACCGTGTGAAACGCCGATCCCAGAGTGCGTTCGCCGCCTCCTAAATGTCATGTAGTGTGTGTGCGTGTATATATATATATATATATATATATATGGTATGTATCTGAAACATACTCCAGTGCACAAACAGGGCACTTCCTCATCCTCGCCTCCCACTGCGCTCCTGCCTGACTCTGACAGCTCTCCACAGACAAGGGCCCTTAAACGATCAAGTGGGCCTCTTCTTGTTTTCCTTGTTGTTTTCATATCTGAGGAGGGCTGAGGCTTTGGGAAGGAATTGGTATGTTAAATGAGCTATGGGAGTGTTTTTCTCTCTCTTTCTCTTTTTTTTCTTTTTTTACCGAGGAGAGGGAGAGCTCAGTCAGACGAGAATTGCTGCGCTGGGCGTTGGAGGCAGCTGTGAAGTCATTTTACAGGAGAGGTGCGGATTAGCTACCGCCTCTGAGCCGGAACAAGTCTGTCTGGGAAGGGATGAAGGCTACAAACCATAGATCTAATTCCCGCTCACGCAGCCGACAGCGCAGACACTGGCAGGGCTGTGGAGAGAATTAGCCTCCTATTTGCCGCTCTCACACTGAACAGAGGTAGCAGACAGGGAGGAAGTTGACAGAGCGCTCACTTCTCACACACACACACACACACACACACACATAGACACACACACGTCCCACACACACCGAGCTCACCTCTGAACGCTGTCTGCAGGAGCACCACTGATTCTTATTGTTTCAAACGCCACAGGTCTTTATCATGGCTGACATTAACATGGATGTAAATGCTAGTTTCTCTGTGAAGGCTGTAAGGTGGACATGGGCACTTAGTGGCAGTGGTGGAAAGTAATAGGAACAAAAGTAATAAGTATTTAAAGCTGCGCTACCTGATTTTTTAATTTTGTGTCATCTACCAGATCGTATTGTTTTTGTGGACTTAAATGTTTTTGTGGACGGAAATGAGGCTGCTGCACACTGTCTGCATGTAATAATAAGGTATTTTATGTCCTGTAAGCTGGAAGAACGAACCAAAAGCAGGGCTCTGATTGGCTGTGCTTGGGTGGTCCACCCCAGTTTCACCTCCTAAAACTGAACACACCAAAAATGAATGCATTTGCATATTAATGATGTGGCAAAGGGTTTTTGAGAACTTTAAATGAGTTAGATGGAGTATCCAAGTTACATTGGATATTCTTTTCTTTTACTTCGCTACATTTGAGAGCAAGTATTTCTACTTTAACTCCACTATATTTTTGAACTGGAAATAACTGAAAATAACAATTTTAAGACCTACTGCAGTATGTCCTGGATGACGTTCAAAACACTTTGTTTTGAAGTCCCAACTTTGAGTAAACAAAAATATGATATATAAATTGATTCAGTCTCTTTTGCCGACCAAAAACAGTGCAATTCCTTATCAAGTTCAGAACAACTAACTTAAAACTTGTGTAAAATACTTTGACTTTTAAAAACTCAGAAAGTTCCTGTCTCAGTCTTTTCTCCTTGACAAAGTTTCTGACTTGCTCTTGTTTTGCGTCTTTACGTTTTGGCCCATGTGACGTGGAGGACGAGTACGGCTCAGACCAGTATAATCCTGTGTGGAGCAGATTCAAAGGGCATGTCTGGAGTTGGTGTGTGTCTCGCCGTGAGCACCTGTGGCCCCATCGATCGCGTGCTGAACGAGGCCGCTCTGAACCTCATGTCTTTTTAATGTGTGTAATGCCTCTGCTCGAGTCACGTGACGTCCAGGGGTCAGGGAAGGTTCATCCTCCCTCACTGAACTTTTACTCTACATGACGTTTTTTCAAGCGTTGTTTACCACAGTTCAGAAAATAGAACATAAGGTCATAAAGTAGTTTGGACGCAGAATGTAGTCAAATCAAATCAAATCAAATCAATTTATTTTTGTAAGGCCCAAAATCACAACAACAGTTGCCTCTGAGGGCCACAGGGAGAAATGAATCAACAATGTCTGTGGTGGCGATGAAGTCAGACAATGTCTGTGGTGGCGATGAAGTCAGACAATGTCTGTGGTGGCGAGGGACGATGTCCCAGGGTCCTCTGTCCTTAGACTCTCCTTCTCGGCCAGGAAAAACTACAAAAAAAAACCTCTTTGGGAAAAAAGCGTAGAAACCTGGAGGAGTTCCAGTGAAGGAGAGATCCGACTCTCACAGACGGACAGACGGACACAAGGAGACTGGAGCTGGACCCACTCTTCAGGCAGAAGAGGGACCGTCTGAGTCGAGCTGGACCCACTCTTCAGGCAGAAGAGGGACCGTCGGAGGCGAGCTGGACCCACTCTTCAGGCAGATGAGGGACCGACTGAGGCGAACTGGAGCCACTCTTCAGGCAGAAGAGGGACCGTCGGAGGCGAGCTGGACCCACTCTTCAGGCAGATGAGGGACCGTCGGAGGCGAGCTGGACCCACTCTTCAGGCAGATGAGGGACCGACTGAGGCGAACTGGAGCCACTCTTCAGGCAGATGAGGGACCGTCCACACAGGGCAGGGACCACTTCACCAGGAGAGGGGCATCTGGGTCCACAGGTCCTCAGGAGTGAGAGAAAGAAAAGAAGGCGGTGAACAGTTTGCAAGTGGAATCAAAAAATAAATATTGTTTGATAGCATAAGTAGTCAGAAGAAGAAGAGGATAGTGCTCAAGCTGTCATACTTCCCCCAGCATAGTTACTCCTAGGGCAGCGTAGCTGAAGCTGTGGGTTTATCTTTCTGTTCCTAACTACTCTGACCATAAGCGATTTCGAAGAGGAACGTTTTAAGCCTGGACTTAAATGAAGAGACTGTGTCAGCATATTTAACATGGGTCGGGAGCTGATTCCATAACACAGGAGCTTGGTAGCTAAACGCTCTACCTCCTACAGTACTTTTAGAGACTCTTGGCACCACCAGAAGGCCAGCATTCTGAGAGCGAAGAGCTCTGTTTGGATGATATGGTTCTATAGCATCTTTGAGGTAGGATGGGGCCATGTCATTTATGGCTTTGTAGGTCAAGAGTAGAATTTTGAATTTGATTCTAGACTCGACGGGGAGCCAGTGAAGAGACTTCAGCACCGGCATAATGTGCTCTCTTCTTTTTGTTCCTGTTAGTAATCTTGCTGCTGCATTTTGAACCAGTTGAAAGCTTTTTATGGAGCTTTTAGGACACGCTGCAAGCAGGGAGTTACAGTAGTCTAATCTAGTCGTTACAAATGCATGGATAAGTTTTTCGGCATCACTTTTAGGCAGGATTCTTCTGATTTTGGCGATGTTGCGCAAATGGAAATAGGCTGTTTTACAAGCTTGATTTATATGAGCTTTAAATGAGAGCTCCTGGTCAAATAAGACTCCAAGGTTTCTTACAGTAGAACTGGAGGCTACACTGACATTGTCCAGTGTGACTATCTGCTCAGATAGAGCGTCTCGTAGATGCTTAGGGCCAAGCACAATGACCTCGGTTTTTTCAGGGTTAAGAAGCAGGTAGTTTAGTGTCATCCAGGTTTTTATCTCCTTCACACAAGTACTAAGTCTGTCTACTTGATCGCTCTGATCAGGTTTCATTGATAAATACAGCTGAGTGTCATCTGCATAGCAGTGGAAGTTAATGCCATGCTTTCTGATAATGTTGCCTAATGGTAGCATATAAAGAGTAAACAGAATTGGACCGAGTACCGAACCCTGTGGCACACCGTAAATTACTTTAGAGCTTGGTGAGGAGCTCTGGTTTACATTAACAAATTGGAACCTATCAGATAGATAGGATTTAAACCAGCTGAGGGTTGTCCCTCCAACACCTACATCACATTCTAACCTCTGCAGTAGAATGTTGTGGTCGATGGTGTCAAACGCTGCGCTGAGGTCCAACAGAACCAGGATTGAGACCAGTCCATCGTCAGCGGCTAATAACAAATCATTTGTGACTTTAACTAGTGCAGTTTCAGTGCTGTGGTGGGCTCTGAACCCTGACTGGAAAACTTCAATAAGTTATTGTCCTGCAGGTGGCGACAAAGCTGTTTTACTACAACTTTTTCAAGGATTTTAGAGACGAAGGGAAGATTTGAAATAGGTCTGTAGTTTACCAATAGGTCGGGATCTAGATTAGGCTTTTTCAGAAGAGGTTTAATGACTGCATGTTTGAAGGACTGTGGAACATAGCCACTTTCGAGTGAAGTATTTATTATATTAAGAATAGGGTCTATAATTAGGGGAAGAATGTCTTTGAGGAGTCTGCTTGGAATGGGGTCTAGGACACAAGTTGAGCTTTTAGAGGACATAATGGCTGAAGTTATCTCTGCTTGATCAACAGCTGTGAACCTTTCTAAGTTTACAGGTGGATTTATATGGGACGTTAGATTTACAGCTTGGGCTAGTTCAGGGCTAATAGCGGGGGTAATTTCATCTAATTTATCTCTGATTGTTTTTATTTTATTATTAAAAAATAGGAGGAAATCATCAGAGCTGAGTGTAGCTGGGATTGAGGGCTCTACTGCACTGTGACAGTTTGTTAGCCTAGCTACAGTGCTGAAAAGGAATTTAGTGTTACTTTTGTTGACTTCTATTAGATTTGAATAATATCTGGTTTGGGCCTTACGCAGAGCCTGCTTATAGGACAGCAGGCAACTTTTCCATGCTTTTAGAGATTCTTCGGTGTGAGAGCGACGAAATAATCCCTCTAACTTTCTAACTTTTTGTTTATGTGAACGCAGTTCTTGGTTGTACCATGGGGAGGCACGCTTTGGCCTAATGACCTTCTGTTTTAACGGCGCGACAACGTCAAGAGCAGACTTCAGAGAATTCATGGTCAAGTCGACAAATTGATCACTTATACTGGGACTAAAGCTGTTCTCAGCAGGATCACATGACATGTCACTGAATATTGGCTCTATTATTTCTTTGAATTTTGAGATAGATTTTTCAGATATTGTCCTTTTCATTATAACTTTATTTTGTGGGACTGGATGATCTTTAAGAATAAACTGAAAGGTAATTAGGAAATGATCTGACAATATAGGGTTTTGAGGGAGGACAATGAGGTCACTAATCTCTGTTCCATACGTTAGGACAAGATCCAGAGTGTTCTTGTGAGTGTGAGTCGGTTTATTTACATTCTGAGTGAAACCAATGCTGTCTAACAAGGCGCTGAAGGCATTACTGAGAGCGTCATCACTCATGTTCACGTGGATATTAAAGTCTCCAACTATAACTATTTTATCCCAGGCTAACACTAAGTTTGATATAAAGTCAGAAAACTCTGTTAAAAACTCTGAGTAGGGACCAGGAGGTCGGTAGATAACTATGAACAAAACTCCTTTTTGGTTTTTCATATTTGGACATGTGATTGACAGCATAAGGCTTTCAAATGAGTGAAATGCATTGTTAGTTTTAGGGCTCATGAGTAGGCTTGAGTGGGAGATCACTGCCACACCACCACCTCGGCCTGTGCTCCTGGCAGTCTGAAAGTTAACATGGGTGGGTGGGGTGGACTCATTTAGTCTGACGTAGTCGTCTTGTTGAAGCCACGTTTCAGTTAGAGCTAGAAGATCTATGTTATAGTCACTAATTAATTCATTAACTAAGAGCGATTTGGAGGAAATTACTCTAATGTTTAGCAGTCCACATTTTACGTGTTTATTCATTTGTGTATTTGTGTCATTTGTGATTGTTATTTTCCTTAAGTTATTTGGTCTGACGCCTGAAATATTTTTTCTGAGATGTGACTTTTTGGCATTATTTGTACGAGGGACACGAGGGACACACACAGTCTCTATCTGTCTTGAATCTGAACACTTCACATGTAACAGAACGGGCGAGAGTTCAGCGACAGAGGAGCGTCTTGAACTGCTGCTCTGCACCTGGGGCTCATCCCTAGATGGTAGTGCAGGTGGGGACTCCCTAAAACATTTTATTATGGGGCGGAGCTTAGCGTTCTAGTTTTTTCACATTTTCTTCGTAAATTAGTTTATTTTTGACAGTATTTTATTTCACTGTTAGGGTCTCGGGGTCTTGTTCACGTGTGAGGGAAGCATGAAGTGAAGAAGGAGCTGAATCAAAAGGCAAAGTCTACGTTCCTGACCTCACCTATGGTCAGGAGCTTTGGGTAATGACCGAAAGTGCGAGATCGCGGATACAAGAGGTTGGATTTTAGGGTAATATTAGGTTTAGGATTTGGGTTAGATTTAGGAACAGTTCATTTGGTTAAGGTTAAGGTGGAATCTGCGGTTTAAACATTTTATTCTTCTTTGTGTTAATTTAATGTTCACACTGATTCCTGACATCGATTAGTGTTTTCAAACCGGATTTCGATATAATGGAATAGACTAGAATGTGAATACCACAATGATACATGTTTTAATTTATTTTTTAGACTATTTCTACACAAAATAATGGTACCTAGTATCAGTCTCATACTAGTTCTAGTAAGATGATTCAAAAACAGGAAATCTCACATTTTGTCCAGTTTATGTGATTTTCTTAGTATCTTTTGATTCCAGTTTGAATATCGACTAGTATCAACAAAACTAACACCAACACAGTCCACACTTGATGTGGGATAACTTACAAAGTGATGAAAATGACAATCAACAACCAATATAAGAGCATTAGGTTTAGATTCTTTTGTTTAACCTCCAATTCTGCTTAGCACGGAATCACTTCTTCAATTTAAAGTTGGGCACACTTTTTAGAAGTCTACAATATATTCACAGTTCATAGAGGTTCTCAGTTCTTAATGATAGCTTCTTTATCTTTTGAATTTTGGTTTTCTTCAACGTATGCCTTACCACAAACTTACCACAAAAAAATCGTTATCGTTACTTGCTCCCTGATGCGTCCCGTACCCAAACCTCTGCCCTGTCGTGAGCACACTGACCCCCAGATCAGCCCCGGATCAATGTCCTGACCCACATCCCCTGTCCCGCTCTCATTCAGATTTCCACAGCGGATAGGCAGATTGTAGGATCTGTTTGGGAAATGCGCTCCTTCCTATTTGTTTAATATGACAGGCAAAATGTGGTGAGTGAACTCTATTAGGCCGCGGTGCCAATGGAGCGTTTAAAAACCTATCAAAAATTTACAAGCGCTGTTATGGGGCAGTCACGCCATGGCATCCCTACATTGAACGAGTCCTTAAAGGCCATTGTGCAGTATTCTGATATTTTAAATAACATCGGACAGCTTAAACTTGGTCTTGCCAGTATGCCTTAAAATAATACATGTGTTTTGGAGGTATTCAGCAGTTTGAGTCTTGAGAAGATGTGTGGAATTAAAAAAACAAGTGAAGGGAAAACCAAATAATTAACTTAACTTTATTGTATTACCAACTATATTCATTTTACGAGACTGTCTTAAACTATATTTTGATATATTATGAAGAACTCCTTACACGCAAACACATATTCCATGCGTCCGGACCGCCCGTGCAAGTCGCCATCACATTCGATAGGGACAGATTGGTAAGCGCTCTGTTTATCTGTATTAGAATTGTACTGGCAGGGATTAAACATTTGATTCATTCTAACTATTCTGATTCTTGCCCTTTCTTTATAAACGAGCACGCCTTTTTTGAGTTGTGGAGAGGGAGGGGAAATATTTATGTTATTACACCCCGCCCACTTTCTCCTCTTTCTGCCACGGATTGGATTGGCAATGTCTCGCCGCTAAAATATGCTTTAAAGTACCTCTAGACTGATTTATGTAAAATATCCAATGTTCACCAACAAGTCGACAAAGCGCCAATTCCCTGGGCGGCCCGAAGACATGTTTTTAGTTTGTGTAGAACTTATTTTCTCTGGAAGTCGGCAGCCCTATGTTAACTAATACAGCCGGAAGCAGGGTTACGTGGCATGGCGGCGCTCAGGTGGACTTCTGGAATAACGTGGATATTTTCAATGAGCTGTGTGCACAACAGTCCAGTGTTAGTCTCACTACTTATTGTCCATTTCTATATGTTTTTGTTGTTGTCAGAGTCACACTAAAATGATGGATTTGATTGGTTTCATGGGTTAAATTCTTGTGCCAGACCAACATCACATGATCTCTCTGGGTGGAGTCTGCATGTCCTCGCCGTGTTACCGTGGTGCTTCCTCCCACCGTCCAAACTCATGCGTGTGTTAGTTAAATTGCCGCTAGTGAATGAATGTGAGTGTGAACGGTTGTTTGTGTGTCTCTGTCCCTGCGGTCGGCTCCAGTCACTAAAGGAAACATGCAATAGAAAATTAATTAAAAAAAGATCACACAGTGGACAACAAGCTGAAGGTGAATGTCACTATCTACATGTTAAAGTCCCCGGCAGACACTTAGCTCATGCTAATGCTAACTTTGAAGCACAATAAAACAAAACAAATTTAAATTACAAACTGAAGTGATCCATAAATAAAAAACATCAAATAGTATTTATTTTGATTGTTACTTCATTTATAGTTTAGACTCTAATAAATGTTAGCATTAGCTGTGGGAAACGGTTAGCTTAGCCCATTTTCTATAATATGTTTGTCTTATCAGTCAACATTAGGAAAGAAATGTTGTTTTGTTTTCTCTTATGTTTGCCATTTTAACTCTTCTCCTCAAACAACTAATTAGTGCTCTTATTTAAATTATCTTACCGTCTTTCCGAATCCATACTTTTATCATAAGTGCTTGTATACATAGCAGACATTTCCAGAGACAAAGACCACCCTTGTATTAACCTTATTGATCCACGGGGGAAATGACTTACAGGAAAGACTGCCTCTCGTACTGATGCATGCTAAACTCTTTATTATAAGATCATTGTCAAACAAAAGTAAGCCCTGACTGGCAATCTTATTCTGCACATTAAAAAAAAAAAAAACATTATATAATTGTAACATATTGCTTTGTTTTTTAGTGCACATTATATGAGCTGTTTCGGTCTGATTTCCTTCTAGCGTGATTCTAAAGCAGGTCAGAGCACATTTTGTAAACCATTTATCATTACACATGCCGAGTGAGCATCATGGACATGCTCAGTGCTTGGGAAGTTCACACAAGGACAACGACCGACCTGGTTTCATCTCAACAAGACCACCGTCAGTCCCCCCGATCTTCACTTTGAGAGTTACTTTTTATGATTTAAAACTAAACTCATTCAACATCTTGGCGTCGCTCAGTGTTTTTGATTGTTTAATCAAATGTTAGGAAATGTTTGACCTACAGACATCTAATACATCAATACATCAATACATCAATACATCAATACATCAATACATCCATACATCGATGCAGTTAGACTTCAGAAAAAATAATAAATACATTAAAGATTCATATGTTTTATGTAATTGTATTCATGGGTTATAGGCAACATTTTGATCACTTTTCACCGTTCAAAGTATATTGTATGTTTGTTTTAAATTGTTCATTGACGTGGCAGTGATCCAAATAGTTTGTTGTTCTGACCCCCATGGATAAGTCTTTAGTGTGTTTTATTTGGCCTGTCACAAAACTATACTTTTTTTAGGGGTGAATATTTACTGTGTGCACTTCTATTGCGACCTTTTATGACTGATTTTGCAGTATGTTGACATTTGAGCTGTAAAGGGTGAAAAACATTTACATATCTATAAATATCATTGCTTTTACGCATTACATTGTCATTCTTTGTGCTGTTTGATCCAGAGTCTGTTTAATGTGTACGTTCGTTTGGAAAAGAGCTTACTGGGTGTTAATAGGCAGAGGCATAATAGGTCCAGCAATGCTTTTGACGTATCACAATCGCAAAAGAACATTTTAAACAATTTCATTAACATTTGAGTGAAAACTGAACTGTGAACTGCTGAACTAAAAGTAAAATCAAATGTGTTTCAAAACAAAGAGGTTAAAAGTGCAGGTTCAGTTGGTTTATGGACGCCTCATTGGAGACAGGATATTCAGTTGTTTGTAATGGACATTAACACCTACTTGTAAATAATTGCTTCTCTAAACTGTCACCCCAAATTCAAATGAGTGTGATTGACAGGCTGATTAACCAATTAGAGAAACGCATGGTCTGTTAGTGTCTAAAGTAAAAAAACACAGCAAATAACGAGTGAAAAAGGGAATTTAAATAACAGAGGACTGAGAAACGGAGCGGATTTCTGCAGAATCAACAACTCTGTCAATCTGATGTAAGTTAGACATTTTGTTCTGAATGTCACGAGAATGTTCGAGAGGGGATTGTCTTTCACATTTGAGAGACACGTCCTATACATTAGCGACTGTGGTTGGACCATTCCAAGTTAGGAGACTTTTTTATAGTCCAATTTCCTTTTTGCACTTGAACAGAATGTAGGAGGGACTGACTAAATACATCCGTAGCATCTTTGAATTGTGATTTAATTTCATTATATGTCGCTCTATTCCAGGTATAGGGTTTATTCAAACATTAGATTCCTCCAACACAACATTTTCCTTTTCATCCAGGCTTGGGACGGACCACAAAGTGTACATTGCCCCTTTGCTGGATTACCGTTATCCACTAAAGCTCTAAAAACAAGCTCTAACACTCCCCGTCCTGTGAAGTTGCCGAACACTTTGACAGTTGAAAGCGGAGGATTTTGCTGTGCCACTCTCACTATAATGTGTAAATACCATTTCTTTTTCGGTCTTTTTTTCCCCCTCGCCGAGAACTTCTGCAAAAATCAATGCGGTAGCTTTAGTTATTAGAGCAGGTTTTAGGCCCGTGTAAGCTGTGCGGGGAGATGGAGACGTCGGCGGATGGGCCTCCTGTTCTGCCTGTCTCCACCATCACATCGCAGTGCCCAGTAATGAGTTGTATTACATGCTCTGTGGTGGGCATGTCTCGTGTTCGCGCCGCACTCAATCTGCGCGCTCTTTGTGTTGTCTTTGAGAGGCGCTCGGGTGAGACGGGGAGCAGAGGGGGGAGAGCGAGCGAGGGAGGAGGAGGAGGAAGAGGAAGAGGAGGATGGGAAAAGAGGGAGGAGCATGTGAGAGAGAGAGAGAAGCGGAGAAACATGGTCTGTCAGTGTGCTCTAGTAGCTTTTCGCTTGTTTGGCATGTTGTACATAGGCCTGTCATGACAACAAATGCTGAAGTTCGTGGTATTGGTAGAGAAATATCACATAATATCTCAATAAACCTGTTTCAAAATAACCTGCTGCATAAAATGAATAAAACACTTGTAGCAGTAAGTAAGTATTTATGTATTTTTGAATAATTAGTTGTAGTAGTTACTTAAAATACGAATTGGAAGACTTTATTAATCCCTTGAACAGTAATTTGTTGTTGTTTATGACATGACGGAGTTCAATAATCTAACTGCGGAAGGAATGAAGGACACAAATGAATACCGTATTTTCCGCACTATAAATCGCACATTTTTCATAGTTTTTGCCGGGGTGCGACATATACTTATATTTATACTTATATGCGTATACTCCGGAGTGACTTATATATGATATTATTTGTTATTTTCACACTTGCAACCGCATTTCATACTCCAGTGCGACGTATATATGTTTTTTTCTTCTCTATTATGCATTTTTTGGCTGGTGCGACTTATACTGCGGTGCAACTTATAGTCCGGAAAATATGGTAGTTTTAATCAAGGGTAGCTTATTAGACCCTCTACAGCCCAAATGTAAAAAAAATATTACCAAAAAAATATCTCACGCACCAGTGACAAGAAAATGTACACAATAAATAATGGATCCCAAATAAATATTGTTCCAACTTTAGTTTTTTAAAGAATGAGTCGAGATGTGTATTAATTCGTGACTAGTAGTGCACTGCTTTGATATAGTTTAATAGAGAAACACAACAGTGGATTGATGGATATTATTACTTATTGTTTTAGTTATAGTGTTGCCACGATACTAACATTTCAAAAATAGAAGAACAATTACACAAAAAATATGCCTGCCTGTTTATGGAATCATCCAGCAGATGATTTTAGAGCAAACATAAAGTTATTTTGTTATTATTTTGTGAACTTAACTATATAATATTACATACATTTGTGGTTTTACTATCAGCAAATATTCGTGATCTGCCACAACGACGGGCCACAACAATTTTAGTATTCAAACACAAAATATGAGGACTGTCTTTGTTGTTATGTGTTATACTAGTTCTGACAAAGCTCAAGTCCATTTTAAAATGGTTCAGCAAATCTCAAGTTTTGTCCCATTTATGTGATATTTCAGTATAGATAAATTAGCAAAATGTATTATCAAATTAACATATCTAGGTTTGATACCATAGTTTTCGTATTGATTAGTATATATCTAAAGAATTTAAATACTTTTGACAATTCTAATTATAAAAAAATCTTGATAAATGGAAAAATCTATCTTATGTATTAGTATGCATTGTAATTACCACACAAAAGCCACTCATGACAATTTACCACACCATTAGTTTACGTACTCGCCCACTTTTCACAATATTCAAGGCTAAAACCAACAGGAATGTCCTCATAACAACCGTCCGAACAAGGAATCACAGAGAGAATTGCATCCCTGAAAAAGTACTGTTTAATATAAATATGATACGGAGACGACATTAACTTTGACATACAACATTTCAAAAGGGCAACGCAGATGATGCCTCGGGGAACCATTCCTCCAAACGATTTGCATAAAAGTAAAACCCTGCCAAAAAATATTTTACCGCTAAATGTATAAATTAAAGTTCGGATTGCTCTAACGCGTCGGTCAATGATTCATGGAGTTCTCGGGATACATGGGCTCACATAAACAGGACAAAGTTGAGTCTTGGCTTCTTATAGCGGAGCCTTCATGAACGTTTACGCCATAACTCTTGCACCAAAAGTTGCGCACAGATAAATGCACTCTTTACTTTTACCACTGCTTACACCACCTTGCCCTGGATATCACATAATATTACGTGAATGAACTTCTCCGCTCGCCTCATTCATCACTCCAGCTCGCATTGTGGCCCCTCGTAAGGACCGGCGCGGGGTCTGGCCATGGACTTAAGTGATTTTCTATGCTCCTTTAACTGGGATCACCTCCTGTTCCTACCATTTTCCCCTGAACGCATTTGCACTTAAAACATACTCTGTAATCTTCTGTTATTTTACATACAAATTGCATCCCGGCCGACGCATTCATCATTGCTCATATCCAGCCCACTTTTAAATGAAAAATGTATTGCAGATGAATAATGGATCCAGCTATAGTATAATTTTGTATTTCTTGAATATAGTGGAGAGTTTCCTCCTTTTAAACCCTCCCTTCCTCGCTCGAGTGAAGTTTTGGAACGAAGAGGATGAAGAAAAATTACTTAGTGTTTATTGTTTACCTGGGGTTTGTACAAAATGAAGCAGCGACGGAGATAATGGAGCAGAGACTTGGAGACAAACTGCATTAAACAGACACTCAATCTGCCAAAAAGTGGTGATTTTGTGGCTTCAATATTTAGCGAAGATTTGATGTGATGTGATGAGATTTGGTGGTTATTTGTTTTGGGGTCTTGCCAAATAAAAAAGTTAAATGAAAAATACCAGGTGTTGCCCTAAAAATGTCTTGTTTTATTCAGCTTTTGGATTGATTGCCCATATTATTTGATCATTCCCATTGTAGTTCTATGTTGACCATAAATATTATATTGGTTTAGTCTGGGTCAGTGTAATCCCTCGTTTGTCCAGGAGTGGTCCAAGATAGAAAAGGTTTAAATGGAAGTCTTCTGGACAATGTTTTTGAAACCAAGACATTTCGAGTCATTTTCAATTGAGAAACTACAATTCATACTACACTGATCTAGACGTTTTAACCTGGAACTGCCCAGTATGTAGAAAGCTAGCCTACTTGTGGTTCTTTCCAACCCTATTGTGATCTGCCTTCACTGCTGTTAAGTATCTGATTAGTATTTGATTGGTTCGATCTCTCACTTGAACAAGGTGTTGGGATAATGTTGTAAACAGAGGGCAGATTACACCGTAATCTTCTATTTCTGTTCAAAGAGGGATTCTCATTTTTACACAAAAATCGCCTCCTTAACCTTTCTTTCAAACCGACCCTTCTTCCTGCTTAAAATCTTGTCCTCACTGTCTTCAAATGAGGTTTGTGGCTTTAAGATGAAGGTGGACAGCCGATTGCGAACCTGAATTGGAGTGTCGTGCGGGCAGCATTACATTATGACTAGTGCACAAAAGACTGTATCAATGCAGAAGTCCATCTCTACTTTAGCAATTTAATCCTGTTTCTTGTGTTTTAGACCTGGTTTAGTTCTGGTTTAAAGCTATAGTCCAACTTTAGCCCTAGTTTAGTGCTAGTCTTATCTGTATGTATTGAGTTGATCGATTTGCGAAAAATATCTGGATATTGTTCAAAGTTCACATTTAAAACACGTCCAGGTGAATTGATAAACAAACAGACAAACTATATTTTTCCGGACATGTTTATACAGAATAAACTACAGGGATATTTTGTTGTTTTTTGGAGGAAATGGCAGCGTTTCAAAAAATTGCAGGCGTTCAAATTGCGGTTTTGATTCGATTGCAGTTCATTTTGCTGCCCAACCTTTTACCTCTTTCTATTATACAAAAGTATTAGTAGTAGTAGTAGTAGTAGTAGTAGTAGTAGTAGTTACATTTGCAATAGTAATGTGTACATCTCCATCTTCTACATGTGCTTTAACGCATGTTGTCACTGCGCCACGGTGGGCTGACTTCAGGACACGGCGCATTATTACCCGCCATTCAAAGCTTGTCGTGTCTTAAGTGTTTAACATGTGGAACACCGGCTCGGCTTACAGGTGCAGCTGTGGGGATCCTGTCCCACTCCTTCTCTTGGGGGTCCACAGCTGGGTAGCCATGTGTTCAGCCTGGAGAATTGAGGTTGAGTACGCTGCCCCCTCTGTCTTTATCTGTAATTACATGCTGAGACTTGGGGAGATTGGGGCAGAACCGCACACGTCTTAAGACACCTCGGCGCGGGGGGAGAACCATGCGTGATTCTCCTGGGACATCCCGGTGAGTTTGTTCCCTTCCCTCCACGGCCCGCCTACCCCGCCCTTCCCCTCCTCCCTCCCCGCGGGCCTCGCTTTGGGGATGTGGGGGAGCAGACCACTCTGTCGTGCTCTACTTGCTCCTGTCGCTTGGCTGTCGTCCCCAAAGTTTTTTCCGCTAGTTTTTCCGCCGGGAGACGTCCTGACACGGCGCTGCAGATGGGGGGCAGTGGACCGGAGCGGCTGGTGTCACGCCGTGGATGGGAATTCACAGTTGGGATGAAATATGAAAGTGAAACGTCGTTATACATATGTTTGCCGCAGTGTGTTCACGCAGATGCTTTCATGCGCGGACCACTTGGATATTATTTGTGTTGTCACATGAATCATGGTGGTTTTTTGGAGCTTTGGTTGGACCAGCATGCTAATATTGTCTTTTCTCTGAAGCGTCAAAAAGCTCTGCAAATGTAACTAATTAAGCTTTTAATAATGGAGAGATGGGCAGGTAGATCGATTCAGGTGTCAGTGTAGCTCATAAGTCAATAAATAAATGAAAAGACCACGTATGCGTAAGGTGTGTACTTGAAGTGCCAATTCTGAAAAGTAAAGAGTGAGATAAATTATAAAGTCTGATAAATATGGTCTGAGTCTAATGCAACATGTTGTACTTGTATAAACTCCGAGCCAGTGTTTATTTCGGCATCACCTTTTTACATACATTTGTTGACATCTAATAGCTTAGTTACACAGATTGTATAGACACATCCAGAAGTGCTCCTTTCATTTACCTTCACCAGACTCGTTCTAACCCTTTCAGAGTACAAATTGCACAGCTAACAAGTTTTGATGCCTGCAGCAATAAATTGTTTTAATCCTCGCTTTAGCCTGATTTAAATTGCCTGAAACAAAACTGTAACTGTTCCAGCCGTCCTTGTGCCATCTGCTGGTGTTCTGCACACACAAACTCACCGGACAAATCAACATGTTAATTCTATAGGACTCTCTTTTTTAGTTTTAGTCTTTAGAGTGAAGTATTTTCTTAGTCATGTCTTTATCTCTTTTTGTCTGCGATACAAGAAACAACAGAAGTACAAGAAACAACAAAACTAAGAGTCAAGACCTGCTCTGTTGGTGCGGTTTATCTTTACTTGTGTGCAGCTGGGCATATTCTCATTGTTGCATCACAACCTTGTTCCTCTGTCTCTTTCTCTATTTTTGTACCTGCATCATTTGTACGGCTGGTGTTGTCTGTATTTGAATGTCAGTGCTGTTGTTTTGATGATATGAGCCAACACTATCAAAGCACTGCGTGGCGCAAACTGTACTTCAATACAAATGAAAAAGCCAAATTATTCCCAGTCCCTTTGATTCCTTTGCAAGTTTAATCTGCTGCGATCGATAAAAGGATGCATGTTGGTCTTGGGAGTCAACAGCAGTCGGTTTGATGGGTAAACCGACAGCCAAATGGATGGTGTGGGGGAACATTCATCTTTCTTTAGGCAAATTGGGCCGCTAGATCCCAACTAATTGATTGATTGCGTGACTTGCTGATACAATCAAAGCCTGGCCTGATTTATGGCGATAAATCAATTGATGAATACGGTTTTGTGCTGGGACCGGAGGAGGGGACAGGGCGAGTCGTGCATCCGTCTTGTGCCGTCAGGGCTGTGGGGAGAGTGCGGTAATAAGAGCTGTGTCTGCGGCTGACATTTACTGAGAGCCCGCTCCGACCTGCTCCAGATTAACCTCCACTTGTTCTCATAAGCGCCACTGATATTAAAAGATGGGCCGCGGCTCTCAGCGAAAAATGAAGTGTGACTTTTTTCCCAATGCCGTTTGCATATATCATTAAGGCAACAACGAAAATCAATGTGCATTCCAGAATCAACACAAACACATCTTGAGGTGCGTAATGCGCGAGGCTGTTGCTGACTCGCTCCAGATTACATTTAGTCCAATGTTTAAGGGCCGATTTACAGGAGATGGAGTCCACACGGCGCGGTGCTGTCTGCTCTGCTCAGAATATGAGATGGAAGTTAAACAGTGCGCTCGGCGGAGAAGCCCTGGTGTGTGGGCAGTGTAGCATCAAATAGATTGTGTTTCCTCGCGTGTAAACGTCTAATGTGTGCGCTCTGACACAGATGAATGTAAGGAATTTGCTGTAAAGACTTTACGGCCCTTTTGAGAGACGTGGCTGTGGAGCGGCAGAGTGGAACGGTGCAGTCTCAGAGCAGGAGTGTGCCCACAGAGGTGCACACACATCTGAGCGGTGCACACACACACAGACTGCAGACTGAACCAGGGCTGCACAAGTGCTTACACATGCACACATGTCAAGCGCCGCCTCGGAGGGGAGCTACATCAAGTGTAAGGCTGGACGTGAGGGACAGCTTTTATTTGCTTTGGGTCAGAGATGGCCACGCTGACGATGTGATGAGAATCATCTCAGAGCTGAAGTAATCCTGCGTCTGCTCTAGCCTATTCTTTAAAATACGAGGAGCCCTGTTGTGGCACAAAAGGGTGAATTATACCATGATTCATGTTTAAACTGGCCTTTCAAGTGCATCTCCTCCTGCTCTGAGCCCAGTCTTCTGCCAAAGCCTTTGTGAAAGAGCTCAAAGCCTCTGCTTGTTGTCAGCATCGTTTATTCCCACTCTCACCGCTCTATTTAGATTCATTTATTTTTGGTTCAAATGCTATAAAGTGGAAGTGCGATACAAAGGAGTCGGTAGCTCTCAGACAGGTGGCCCAGGCTCATGTCGCGAGCCCCTTGGGCCCCTCTAACACAGTCTGAGTGAGAGGAGGGACCTACACAGGTGGTGTGAAGCGCAGTATCTCTGCACACCTGAAATATTCAGATTGTTCTAGCGGCGCCGCTTTGATCTCGCTGAATCGACATGGGAGCAAGCGAGCAAGAAGAGAAAACAACAAAACAAGAGGAAGAGCTCACCTGAGAGTCGGCACATTGACATTTCTTTAGAGAGAATAAACAGCACAGGTTAGCATCAGCATCAGCAGCTCTGTGCGCACACAGGTGAAAGTGGGCCAGGATGCACTATGAAGACTGTAGTACTGAAGTACTGACCTCAATGGTGCTGTTCTCAGTACATTACTATTTTAACAAACACTTTCCCCAGGTTCAGTGCAGTTTGAAGTGGGTTGACTCAAAGTAATCCACTGCAAGATGGTGTAATTCTTTCTATTAGATCTAACTTCTTCTAACTTTGTTCAGAGCTCAGTAAGTGACCATTCAAACAAACGTAGCTCTTGAGTTTGTTGGACCTCCCTGCCGATCGCTCCGCTTAAGCCGCTCTCGGAGGTGATGGTGTCTCTGAGCAGGTTTCAACCCACTAGCCCGCTAATGAATCATAGGACTGTGCAATTAGTCAGCCCGCATGCTGCCCACAGTGACAATAGACACTCTGATTGTGACCACAGAGTTTGAAAGGAGCAGAACAATGGTCGGCCCTAATGATGATTAATAAGATGTTGTAATTGGCCTTGGTTAGGAGCATTCAGTCACACACATGTAATTTGAAGTTTCTAATTGGAGGACATTTAAAGTTATTCATTGGATTCTGGGTTGCTTTTTACTTATGTTTATGATACCACTTTAAATGGGGCATTACCCGATTCTGTTCGCTTTTATATATGTCTGAGCTTAGGTGGGTTTCAGGTCCATTTGGAGAAGGGGAACTAAGACACTAACTTCACTCATTCAAAGAACATGGAAGTAATTCAGTAGTGGTGTGGTGCTGAGGACGAGGGCGTTTGGTCTAGTCGATTAATCGGTCAATGATGTCTTAGTTGACAAACCTTTTTATTAGTTGACCAATTATTTCATTCAACAGCACAAAGGAGACGACAAAGAGATCAATTCATTCTGGATGCAAATACATTTAAACCCAACTGATGCAGTGAGTGGCTTCTCATTTGTGGAAAGACAAATCCCGTGGTCATGGAAAAGATGTCAGTATGTTTGAGAAAGGTCAAGAATCAGAAACTACAAATCTGAACCCCAGTGAGAGTGTTTGGGACGAGCTGGAGAAGGCTTTGTGCAGTGGTCACTCTCTCCATCATCAACACAAGATCTGTGTGAAAAAAATGTAATACTGGATGGAAATACATATTTTAATATTGCAGAAGCTTATTGAAACAAATGTGTGCGGTATGTGTATATACGCTAGGCCTCCCTGCTTTTTAGTCAACTAATCAATGCAGAGGACATGTATTTAGTCAACCAATAATTGATTTAGTTGATTACAGCCCCACTAAGGACTTGATGGTTACAACTTTGATTATGGGACCTGGTTGGGCCGTTCCTTCTGACTGCTTATGTTCTCAGTTTAGTTCTGTTTGTGCACCAGGCTGATATTCATCGTCATTAAACAAGATCTGGACATAGATCCTGCACTGCTCCTGACCTCTCCTACTTGCACGCAGAGGACACGTTTCTTCTTTTGTTACTTTTAATGGCGTTTGGCAGCCAACTGAAAAGGTGCATTTACTGCCACTCACTGAAGTGGAGAATCTGACCGATGGTCCAACCTGGGATTCAGGAGGAGCAGAGTGGTTTTCTTCCCGGTCGTGGAACACTGGACCAGCTCTATACCCTCCATCCGGTGCTCGAGGGTTCATGGGAGTTTGCCCAACCAGTCCACATGTGCTTTGTGGATCTGGAGAAGGCTTTCGACCGTGTCTCTTGGGGTGTCCTTTGGAGGGTGCTCTGGGAATATGGGGACCGGGGCCCTTTGCTCAGAGCTGTGTTCGCATTGTAAGTCAGACCTGCTCCCAGTGCATGTTGGACTCCCTCAGGGCTGCCCTTTGTCACCGGTCCTGTTCATTGTTTTTATGGACAGAATTTCTAGGCGCAGTCAGGGGTTGGAGGGTGTTGTCAGGGGCCGAAGGGTGTCCGGTTTGGGGACCACAGGATTCCATCTCTGCTGTTTGCAGATGATGTTGTCCTGATGGCTCCATCAAACCCGGACCTGCAACATGCACTGGGACGGTTTGCAGCCGAGTGTGAAGCGGCTGGGATGAGAATCAGCTCCTCCAAATCCGAGGCCAAGTCTGGAGTCAGTGAACATAGACTGTTGCCTCTGCGACCCGGCCCCGGATAAGCAGAAGAATATGGATGGATATGACATTTTAGACTGTTATATTGACCCTTATAACAATACACATTTGATTTCCATGAATCTGTTTCCCCTCAAACCAAAATAGAAAAGTAATTTATAACAGCTTGAAATAGTTGTGTGGACGTGTTACCAGATTAACAGCGAGAACGAAACGAAAGAAATGTGCAAATGCTTATTAAAGACAGGGGTGTTGACAAGTAGGCTGCGCTTCCATGCATCAAAAGCGCCAAAAAATCTCTTGGAGTGAAGTGCGCTATGACGAATAATGGCTGACAACGGCAGTCACACCTTTTGCTGATGCTGTAGCGCTTGCACCGTCTTCTTGTGTGGAAGATTTAGCATGCCGTTTGAAGACAGCCTGACTGACTGGGGATTAATTATTTTGGATGATTTATCAGACTTACGCCGACCAGAGTTTAGAGAGGTGTCAGCGCGGGATGTGATTTTCCCAGTAGGTTTAAGCCCTCAAAGATCTGTGTACGCCACCTACTGTGTGTGGTTATGAACAGAAAGAGGGACGGGGCTAAAGGCTGGACAGGGATAATGTAAGCGGATCGCTGCAATAGACGGGGGACAGGTTTATTTGTTTTTTGTTGAAGGTGAAATCGTGCATTAAATACTAGACAATAACTGGCAGAGATAGAAACGCTACAAAAGTTATTCTACTAAAAATACATTGCAATCAGTCACTCATTTGATTGGACCAATTATGCCAAACTCTGCTTATGTCTCTGTGTCTTGTCCTTTGTTTTGAGTTTGTGTTAAATATGAATATGCTTTTTTAAGTTTGAGTTAGGGTTGTACCGGAAATCAAGTAATGCTATTCATTAATAAATACTGCTACTATTAGTATCGAAAATAGATACTAATTTGAACTTCAAGCATTGGTACAAAAAAATAACACATTAAAATAAAAAAAGGACCTTTCCTGAACAGTGTTAGAAGGATCGTTGAGCTTTATTAAAACAAGACAAGTTTATTTGTAGAGCACAATTTGCGTAGAAAGTAATTAAAAGTGAGGAACAGAACAGGAAAAGATGCAAGAAACAATAATAATCACCATAAAACTAGTAGTATAACACCTCATGGTAACATAAAGAAAGTACTATTGTTTTGTGTCTATTAAAGGTGTTTTTTTCTTTTCTTTGTGGTGTCAAAATTGAGTCACTGTGGCTTGAATTCTCTACAGAGATATGAAAGTGAACTTAAAGGTAAAACATGTTAAATACATACAGCATGCGCACATCAAACGTACCAGTACCACTATTATTATTAGAAGTGCTACTACTCTGTACTTTCAAACTTTAATAAAACATATTAAAAACATAAAAGCCCAAGTAAAAACAAAGTAATCCTTCATAATACTATTGAATACTGAACTTCAACTGATACTTTTCATTTGTACGTTTTATGACATAGACAAGTGTCTGTTTAAAGGAGCTGTTAGAGCTGCACAATCACAATCGAACTTGCAATTTGAATGGACCCAGTGTTTTAAGTACCATCATTTCCTCCGTTTATTCTGCACAAAAACGGAATGAACACTGTACAAACATGTGATTCTTGTAGTTTGTCAGTTCATATCTGGTCTTTTTGTCAATTCTCCTGGACGATTTAAATATGCACTTTTTGCACTTGTTTGCCAAACTATCTTTAAACTACAAACGGCAAATAAACTAAACTAACTTTGAACAGAATCAGAAACAGAAAAATGCTCCTCTACATTTCGACTGAGATGCAGAATTATTGGCAGTGATAAACTGATCAAATCTGTTTCTTTGCTTTTTCTTTGCCAATTTTTGTCCGTGAAGCTTTTGTTTTGCTGAAATTACTTTAACAGAGCAAAATGTAAAGTGAAAATAGTTTCTCCGTTGTTGTTGTTGTTGTTGTTGTTGTTACGACTGTGCAGAGCTTAGCTAACATTAGTTTGTTTGCTAACAGCAGTTGGGGATTTAAGACACTTCAATTGCTGCATATCAATTAATTTCTTCAATAAATTGACTCAAAAACATCTTGTTTAAAGAGCAACGTAATGTATTTAACTTATGATCCCAAAGCCTGTGTCAGTGGTAACTGTGAGCGTAGCTGCAGTGATCCTGTTGTTTATCTGGTTACTTAATTTAGTTCTTTTAGACGCCAGGTACAGGCTAAATATTTAATACAGGTGTTGACATTTGTATTTGTTGTTATATTCCAGCCACTCTTTTGCATTTCAGTTGTGTTTTTGTGCTCTTACAGCAGAAAAATATACTTTCTCACTATTGATTCTAATAATGTCATCTGCATAACCTCTGCACTTTCACAGTTAGTGTCAAAACACAACATAGGATTAAAACACGTTTTTGTTTTTGTTTCATTGCTTGTTATACATTTATTTATTAGATCAACCTTCATCATGAATTAGAAAGGAACACTCACTAAATTGTGTGTGGAAATACCATAAATCATTCCTCTGATTTAAGAAAAGTAACTGTATTCTGAACACCACCGAATGAGAGAGTAACGGAATATAGTTACTCAAACTGAATATTCTGAATGTGTATATCAGTTGAACATAAATCTCATATCTAATACATACACAAGGCCCCAGTAGCTGTGAATTGGGTCAGCGCCGTGTCGTACCCTCCTCAGAGCGAGAGCGATGCCGGGGCCCGTCTGTGCTGAACATATGGAGCTGGATGCAGGTGACGCGGCCCCCGGAGCGTCTCTGTCAGGGGCCACCACGGGGGTCGCTCGGGTCACACGCTCCTCCCGCCCGGGCCCCCACGCGGTGTCTGGCCGTCCCGCGCCTCAGACCGTCCCCGCCGCCGCCGGCCCAGCCTGACGACACTTCAGCCCAGACGCTTTCCGTGGACCGGGGCCAAACCGCAGTGGTGAAGGCGCAGGGGGGGGAGGGGGCCCTGCTGCCACTAACAATGTGCAGGCCAGACCAGACTGCAGCGATTGGACGCATTGATCGCTCGGATTTGATTTATTGATCAGTGGCTCTCTCTCTCTCTTTCTCTCTCTCTCCCACCCCCCTTCTTGCCTTTTCTTTCATTCTCACCCCCCCGTCTCACCCCCGAACGTCTCGACTCTCGGGTGCGGGGCTAATCTGCGACGACTGTGGACACGGCGCAGAAAATGGCAGGCGATAAGGAACGTATGAAAAAGAAGCTATACACTTATCTTAATCACACGCGTGCACCGGCGCCTGGACACACGCCCGCCCCTGTCCCGAGTGCGTTTGTGTGTGTGTGTGTTTGTGTGTGTGTGTGTGTGTGTGTGTGTGTCTCGCTCCTTTGTGCCGGGCCTAGCGTGCGGCGGTGGGGGTGTAGGCGGTACAGTCACCAGGCAGAACAGAGTGGATCTATAAATTGATGGAATTCAAAGCCTCCAGCATCGATTACCATTACAACAAACAGCGGCTCACAGAATGTCTGATTATTTTTAGACAAAGATTGTGTGCTCTCAGCAGCTATTCTTGCTGATGCTGTCACACTCTCAGACATCTGCCTATGATTGCAATTAGATGGATACAAAAAGAAAAATAATACCCCATCTGCATTTTCCCCTCTCTCGCTCTACACCTCCCATTTTTTCGCTCTTTAATTTGTGCTGTCCAAGCCCGCTGCACACAATAGTCATTTGGGCTCTACCTCATTGCAGCAGTACCTAGTGAGACTTTTCTTTTTGCTTCTTTTTTTTCCCACTTGTCAACATTTTCCTCCACGGGTTGTCTCTGTGAAAGGCCAGAAAATAGCTTACCACTACAGATGTAATCAAGACGAGCTAGGTTTAATGAATCAATGTCAAATCTACTCGGCACAATGCATTAGTGAGTCCCACATTTGACTAAAACGCGCACACAAGCGGCACCACTTAAGTCCCAGCGCTCTCTTTGCTAAGACAATAGACTGTACTGTTGAGCCTGCAGTTAGAGGACACCGTGTGCTGCTCACAGGTCATACCTATAGTTAATTGTACATCATTGCTAACATTGAAAGGAGGAAGCACAAAGTTGTAGTTTTAATAGTCAAAAGACATTAGTTTTTGCTGTTGCACTTGTTACAAGGCAGTAAACGTATGCAAAACTAGTATGATAACACATTCAGGTTTCCAAATACACCATTCCCTGATACGAAAGGTGTTGCTGAAAGTAGGATAGAACTGAAAAACATGTATATCTGTCAGTTTTTTTTATTTAAACCTGTCATTTGTCTTTTATGATATTGTTAGAGGTGCACGAATGTGACTTTTCTGTTTGGGCGTCCGTCTGCACCTACTTGTCTTCATGGAAATGTTTGTTTTGCCTGAATGTTCCACTGTATGGCATTAAACAAAAAAATTCCAACACTTAGCACCTTCTGTGGAACATTCCTGGCAAAGCGATAACATCTCCATAGAGACAAGCAGATGGCGGACCCTCCACCAGCAAAGTTACATAGTGCACCTTTAAAGTGCACGTGACAGATTAGACTACATTTCACTAAAACATAGTCAACATGATTATACGTAAGATTTGACTAAACATTTTCTCATTTTCTTCCAGTATGACCATTTTTGTTAAGTTTATAATATTACTTCCTGGTTTGGACACAAGTAGCAAATGTGACATAGGTAGAGGTAAATCCACAACTGTTACCAAGCAACCATACAATAAAGAACGGACAAAATCCATGTAAATTACACAATAGTTACAATTTGACAAAAAAAACACCTTACACCTTTATTTTGTCCATTATTGTTTAAACATTCAAGAAATGTTTTAACAATTGTTCCAGCATTTTCAACTTTTATTTTCTAATTTTCTTCACAAACTGCCACTTGATACATATTTACCACAGTTATTATCTCGCCAAACAAAGTCATAAATAGAAAACATTAGCACCTGACACATAAGACAATGCCTTGTCTGAGCACTATATGATTATCAATACATTTAAAATGACTTAAGAACCATCATTTCCCTTTGTTATCTGATCACCTCATGTCTCAGGCTCCAGGTTTAAGCCCCCATCTCCTGTCGCCCGGCGGCCCCAGACACAGCTCCGCCCCTGGGGGAAACTCATCAATTATGGCTGGGTCTTTGACTGGCAGAACCTTAATGACAGGAGCCGGCTATTGACCCGACTGCCACACACTGAAAACTGGCTCCCAATCACAGCCGTGTTTAAATCCTGTCAAACGATTCCTGACCAAGTCTTGTGCCCAGAGAGAGATTTGAGGTCCACTGTGATCCGCGCTTAGAGGGATCATTTAATGTTCACATGCAAATGATTTTCTCAAGTAAAGAACTCAACATAATGGAGTGGCTTTACCTGGACTGGCCTCGTGTCTGTGCTGCACGTGAGCTTGAGCTGTGTTGTTTTGGATGAAATCTTAATAGTTTGTATCACAAGAGATGAAATTATATCAAGGATGCTTTAATCTTCTATGTCAGATGTCAGTGAGTATGTATTCAAATCTATCTAACTTACCCAGCAGTCACAGACCCTTATTCACATACATTCATTTTCAGTGCGTGTTTGGCTTTAAAAGTGCTTTTTCAGACAGCTAAGTGAAGCTGGGGTGGACCACCCAAGCGCAGCCAATCAGAGCACTACTTCCAGCTCTTACTTCCTGGTTGAGGATGAGATAAAATACTCAATTATTAACCGTAGACCGTGCAGTGGTCTCATTATGTCAAAAAGTGCTGCTTTTACAATAGTCTCTTTGGGGAAAACCACACATTCAGTAATTAACAAAAGAAATGTCATGTAGCCGAGCTTTGACCAAAAGTCTGAAAGGGCAGCGAGCACCTTCTTAAGGGCTGAAAAATGAATGTATACAAACCAATGACTATGTGAATGGGCCCCAGGTTTTTTTGTGCTGAAAACGTTGGGCCCCGAGTATGAAAAGGTTCCCCTGAACTCCAGTTCTTTTTCACAGATATTGTCACTCAAAACACCAATATGGAAACAATGATTCTTTAATCTAATGGAGCTTTCTTCTTTTAATTGTCATGTCTCATTTGAAAGGTTTGACCAGGAGTTACCGATCACTTTTTAGCTGCAACTATTGCAGAAGCCAATGTGCTGCCCTGTTGTCTGAGATGGATCACGTCTGAGAACTCTCCGGACAAAACTCGGACAAAAACAGAGTAAAGTTCCTCCAATCAGGCGGCAGAAGCAGTCAAAGCAGCTAACAGTGAGTTCTGCTTGACTTCTCCTGCAGAAGACAGACATAGTTTCATTTGACGGGCTGTTGGCCAGGCTCCCCTCCCTTTTAATGGACTACAAACTGTGGGGGTGCGTTCAAAATAACACCATCATTATAGCAACAATGTTTGCTGTGCATTACAGCATGAGTCCACAGGCAATAAAAACAAACAGAGGAATTAGCTCTGGAAATGATCAAGGGTTTGAGTTTCAAAATCTATTATTATATAGTAAAGAAAGGGTAAATGCATTGCAGTGGATGTGGATCACTGCTGGATGTGTTGCCCTTTTATGACAAACATTAGTAAAAGTACACTTAGTTGTCTCACAATTTCTCAACATAAAAGCTCTGTTAAAAATGTACATTCACTTCTCAAACTGTATCATGATAAAAGACTAAACCAAAATCAAAATAAGGCTATGGATTTAGGCCTAAAACAGTTATGACAGTCTTTATTTTTACATTCTAATAAGCAGTAGGGATGTCCCGATCCAGTTTGGTTTGCTCTCGATCCAATACTGATCTCCAATCCGATACATATCTTCTTTGTTTTATTGTTTTTAACACCTTTTATGTAAAAAAGAAGAATGCTAAGTTTTGCTCCAGTTTAATTGAATCATTCCAATCACCCGCAATGTTTCTCCATCATATGATCTAGTTATCGAGTACATTAATATGCACGTGAACAAGTTAGCGCACAGTCTAGCCCTGCTCTGTTTGTTTGTCCCTCTTAAGGCTCCGTGAAGACATCGTAGACGTAAAACAAATACTATCTCTGTCCTTAAGGATGCGTTTCGCTGCGTAGAGCCTCTTCAGTCAGTGTTCATGCTGCTCTGGGCTTTATCCATAGCATTAGCAGAGACAGCGGCGCGTGGAGGACGTACTGACTCCGATCCATGCCGATACAAACCAGAACCGAAGAAGCGGCTCCTGAGATATTTCTGTCCTTTGTTGTGCGGATGTGGCGTATATTGTGAAACTCCGGCAACCACAGTGACTAGCAACCGTTCAATGCTAATCAAACAGTCATTATGTTATGCATGTATTATGTATAAACCCAAGAACGTGCAACGGTTTAACACAAACGCCGATTATAAAGTTGAGACAGTCATGTATCGGGCTTAGATTTGTATACCTTCTCCTGGTGTTGTAGTGTGATTTGTAGTCCGTCTCCCTTTGCGCCTTCCTGTTCTGCACTTGGTCTTGCAGTAATCTGAAATGCACCTCTTGACTTCTCCTCTGTGTTCTCTTGATTATGTCTTAAGTACTTGAGAAATCCGCCGGCGCCTTCTGGAGGACTGCTCTGTGCCGAGATTAGCCTCCGTGGCCATTTGAATCCGGCGGAGGTTGGACTCCGAAGCCTTCTCTATAATCTCCACTGTCTCATCCCCGTTCCATTGTACTGGGGCAAACTGGAGTTCAATCCCATTCACGGACTGGATGACACTTTGACCATAAGCCACGCTGCTCGAGGGGGGGGGGGGGAACTCAAACACTCACAATCACCGCAGCCATTTGAAATATAGTCTTTTTAATACGCTGAGAATCCTCCCATCTGCGCTGTTCCCCGTGCTTTGTGTGCAGAATCCTTCTTACACATGTTACACCAGTGTACCGGGCGATTGTAGGGAGCCAGCAGTAGCCGTAGTACTTATGCTAGAGTGTAGTTGTCACCGGGTACTCAACACTGTTCATTTATCTTAAACATTTGAGGTCTTGAACTAAACGTTTAACTTACTTTAGGGATTTTCTGTCAGTTGTCCATATCATAAGTGCAACAGATTTATGCAAGAAAGACCCAGACGCTCCTGTTTACTTTGGTGAATCAAGTTTAGCTTTTGAGGAGGCTAATAACGGCAAACCTGACTCTATTAGATAATGTTGTAAGAGGAGACTTCGCGATTGCGTGTCTGTGAAAATTCCGTTTTTTTTTTCTCGACACAAAAACCACATTAATGCAAACAAGTCTGACTTCTCATCAAATCATCAAACCCGAGCACCCGAGGACCACACGAACGCAGCATTAGTCATAGTTGCGATAGTAGCATATTGTACAAAAGATCAAGAATACTTTGTCATTCTGTTCCTGTTTGGGCGCCATTTTGAATACTTTATACCATCTAAACGTTCGAAAATGTTGGTTAGAAATCCTGACTGCCATGGCAGCGGGGATAACGTGTCCTCCCTCTGAAACCCACGGGCATAAAAAAAAAAAACTTTGATGCTATCCCTGTGATTAAATGTCAAATCTTCTAAACCGTCCCCCTTGTTTTGTCTTAAAAACAACAAACTTTCACTGTTGCAAACTGTGATGAAGCTTATGCAAGGTTTTATTGAGTTACATCATCGCACTTAATGCATTAACCCTCTCTCTAAATCTCTCCGCCCTCTGGTCTTTGTCAGTCGTGGGACTTGAACCGGCAGCCCTTCAATTAACAGCCCACTTCATGTCCGTCTGCCCGCGCCTTCCCACAGGCTCCGCGCTTCAAGTTTCATCCTCCTCGCTCCACATTTTCCCCGTCTGATGATTTATTCAATTGCCTTTAAGTAAGACCGCACATTAATTAAAACACGGTCCGTTTAATTTGCAGATTTCATATATAAACGGTGGAAATCGAATCCCCACTGTCAGTTTTCTATTGTGTTTGCTGGTTTCCAAGCGGGGACAATGTGAATGTTTGTTTCGAGGTGTGCTTTCTCAGTACAAGAGAGTAGCGTTTTTCCTGTTCGCTGAAAGACTCGGGAATTGGATGATGGGTCGATAATATCGGATTTGTGGATGGCGTGCGGTGGTGGGTGCAGCTGAGTCCAGCATGAATGCATCGGATACACTGTCAAAGGGTGGAGCCTGCTGGAAGGAAATACTAGAATACTTTTACTTTGACTTATTTCAGATTTGAAGTGTATTGGATGTGCTGGAAGAGACAAGCCATACAACGTTGTGTCTGACATTTGTCTACAAGGCAAACATCAGACCAAACCCCTCCAGACAATGCACATTATAGATTATATTTCAGGTATACATAACCGACCTTGTGATGGTTAAGCTATAATTGTACAGAAGATCTCCTGAAAGTCATAAATCTCATCATGTTTTCTGTTTTAATGCTTTTACTTTAAGACAAAGTGGCTAAATCAAAGTTATAGTATTGACAAAAATGAATATCTGGATGTTTTTAGCAATATAGTAATAGTACTGTTAATTTGTCATATTTATTGTTCCTGTTCTGTAAAGTGTCTCTGACTGTCCAAGAAAATGCTATATAAGTATTATTATGATTGTTGTGATATTATGATTATTATGATTGTTGTGATTGTTGTGATTATTGTGGTTTTGATTGTTGTGATTGTGATTATTGCGATTATTATGATTGTTGTGATCATTGTGATTATTGTGGTTTGAATTGTTGTGATTGTGATGATTATGATTGTTGTGATTGTTGTGATGATTGTGGTTTTGATTGTTGTGATTGTGATTATTGCGATTATTATGATTCTTGTGATCATTGTGATTATTGTGGTTTGAATTGTTGTGATTGTGATGATTATGATTGTTGTGATTGTTGTGATGATTGTGGTTTTGATTGTTGTGATGATTGTGATTATTATGATTATTATGATTGTTGTGATGATTCTGGTTTTGATTGTTGTCATTATTGTGGTTTTGATTATTATGATTATTGTGATTATTGTGGTTGTGATTGTTGTGATTATTGCGGTTTTGATTGTTGTGATTGTTGTGATTATTGCGGTTTTGATTGTTGTGATTGTTGTCATTATTGTGATTATCGTTCATATTAAGTATTGAAGTAGTATTTGTAAACAGCATCTCCAGTACTATTACATTCCAGGAGCTTTTACTTGGCCACATCTTTTCCTGTTGAAATCTATAAATAGCCGATGTGCCGAGACCTTAATGACTTTGTTTTTTGTTGTTGCTGCCGAATTGAAAATCATTGCGGGATCAATAAATCCATGTTTTACCTCGAGAAGGACTGAAAAGATGGAAATGGATTTGACCCGCGTTTGGAATGAGGTCCCGGCCATGCTTTTAAAATCGCCTATCGAGTTTGCCGTGTTGTTTTTGAAGACATTTGTGCATTTCCTCTCTCGCCTCACTCCCCCCTCCCCTCGCCTCACTCCATACCCGGTGTATTGATTACTTCAAATACTGATTATCTAAAAGGCCTCTGCTACTGTAACCATTGGATTTATTTGGGCTTAATTATTTATGGGCCCAGGCTAGCTGTAAGTACTACTGCTGTGAGATCATGAAGGATTACATAGTTAATATTCAGCAGTGTATTTTTATTTATGTGCACTCCAGAGCGTTACGGGACGAGCTTTGGCCAAGTGCCCTCTCTCACTCTACTGTATCATACTATAAAGTTTTACTGACAAATTCTGGAATCTTAAAGATGTTTTAGTGTATTTTTCTTCTTATGCTTGAGCGTTGAAATGATTTCGATGCGACGGAAAAGGCTTGACGCTGGATACCGATTTTAATACAAAATGAGGATTAAAACACTACTTTGGGTCAAAATAACTGTAGGTTATTTTGTATTTTCATGTGGTATTGTACATGCTCCGATATATAGATATATGGATAGAAAAATATTCCGGAAAGGTCCAAATTTGTCCTTTTTGAATGATTTGTTCAGTATCAGTCTCTATGTTCCATATTAGTTTTATTATTATAACTATCTGGGTACTATCAATGTTTTTGACAAACCTATGACCTGATTGAACAATTTATGTTTTAATAATCTCAAGTGTTCAAATTGCACATTTTAAAGGAGACGTATAACGCTTTTTTCCACGTACTTGGTTTTGAACTATAACATAAGCAGATCATAATTTTACATTTTGTTCGTTGCAAACCGCACTTTTGATGAAAAACGCCTTAACATTAGAAACTGGTTAATTGACTTCCTGTTCAAAACCGCAGAACTGATAAGCCCCGCCTCTTCACTTCATTTCACCGTAACAAGCAGCAGATTTTCATTGATGCATTTTTACTTTAGAACCCAACATGTATCGCTGTCACTTTTTCAAACAATCACAACTAAGTACAGGGATGTGGGCGGGGATAGGGGGTAGGTGGAAACATGATGAGGAAACACACTGAAACATGAACTTACAAACTCCCTAATTCAGAAGATGTTGCGTACAAATCGAAACTACAAGCATTTTTTTTTAAACACAGAAAAAGACGGAATGTTTTGGTGTTTTTGGAGGAAATCGTGAAACTCCGATGTTGTAATTGGTGATTCAAATTGAGATTTCCATTCGATTCGGCCCTGGACTTTGGTATAGTTCAGCTCAGAGTCCCACTGACTAGAAGGCAGTTAGTTCAATCCCAGACTAAAACAAGCCTAAAAAGAACAAACCAGGGCAAAATGTGACTTTTCCTGAACAGTTTTTGAATTATCTTGAACTTTATCATCACTTGTAGAAGATCACACAGTAACATAAAGGAAACACCATCACGCTGCATTGTAAATTTGATTGTGGTGTTGAAATCGAGACCATTTCCTCCTTTGTGGATCGTTCCTGTAACGTTTTGCACCTTTCCAACATGTTTTGTGCATCGTTTTGATCCCTCTGCTCCTCTCTTGCATGTCAATTTACGTCCGAATGTCTCTCTCTCTCGTCATTTCCAGAGGGAGCTGAACTCGGTGGCGTCGGAGCTGGCCGGCCGGCAGGAGGAGAGCGAGGATTCCCACAAGCACTTGGTGGAGCTGAGCCGAGAGTTCAAGAGAAATGTCCCGGAGGTGAGGCCCCCCAAATAACACAATAACACCACTAACTCAGAGGTCTAAGTCAGAGCTGTCGGCACTTAAGGCAAATCTATACAACTTTTTACTATTGAATTTACGGGCTTAATATCATTCGAATCGGTCCCGGATGGAAACAGGCAAATAACTCCTGCATCTTAGAGTGAATGCCAGGATTGCAGATTGCAGACATGTTGTGAAATATGAAGGAGAATCTAAACATTTTATGGGGAAGAAGTGGGGACGCGCTAACCGAGACTATATTTTTATACCGCGCAATGATAAACGTATTCCTTTTATATCCTTTGCGTTTCTCTTAATGCTGTTTCACTTGCATTTACCAGACGCTGTGTGATGAACTGGTGCCATTGACGGGTTCTCGGTGGGTTCTCAATTAGACACAAATAAATGCTATGTCGTCAAAATTGTAGGATGGAGGGTCGAATGGAGGCGAAGTGAAGTATGCGACGATATATTTTCAACGATTAACCAATGTCAGATCAAAAATGCCAGTAGATTTTAAAGTGCATATGTCAGGTTTGACTACGCTTTTCTCTAAAACAAAAGGAACAATGATGATATTTAAGATTTTTGCCGGTTTTGCTCCAGTTTGGGAGTTTTGGTGATGTTTATAATGTTACTTCCTGGTTGGACACGAGCAGCAGAGGTCATTTTATAACTGTTACCTAGAAACCACAAAAGCCAGAATCCATATGAATTTTATCCATATCGTTGTGATTTGATATTTAGTAATACTTGATAACGTGCTTATTTTTTTAATTATTGTTTAAACGGCTAGAAATTGTTTTAAGTTTCATGCAAATTGTCTCGCTTTCTGATGACAGAGGATTCTGTTTTTAAACTTGGCTCTACTTCCTGTAATCAACTTCAACTTTTGTTTGTCCATTATTCTTCACAAACTACAAATTGATATAAAACTACGATGAATATTTACCGCAGAGACTACCACACCAAACAAGTCATAATTAGTCGAACATGAGAACCTGTCACATGGGCTTTAAGTCTTCAAAATATCTATTTATTTATTTAAAAAAACTATTTATGGCATATCACGTCATTAAAAGACATAAATGCACCTTTTCAGTTGGCTGCCAACAACAACATAAACATACATTACCAGGATAGAAATGTCAATTATTTTGCTTTTCTAATACAAAACTTTCACAAAAATTCACATTTCTTGCCTCAAAAGTGTGTTTCAGCTTCACAAAAAGTATGATTTGTGGTAAAGTATTTTTTAAACTTTGTGAGGTCTGTAAGTGTTATTCCAGTAAAACCTAAAAATCTGGATTCTCTCTTATGTAGTATTTGAGTACTCTGAGATGACTTGGAATGAAAAGTGGGATATAAATATAATCTGTTATTATTGCCATCATTTTAACAATAATAATTAAACTTAGATCCGCCTGAAAATTGCATTAAAAATTCTAAAATGTACGTCTTTTTTGGTTAAAATTTCATTAAATCAGGCAAAGAATTGGAACAAATTTGTCAGTGCTTTGTGTCAAAATCTTGTACGATACAAGATTGTAAAGTTTGGTGTCTGTAGGTGCTACTTTAAGGGCTGATTCTTATGTACCTATTTGAGAAGATTAAATGAAATAATCAAACATATTCAGATGTTGGATGTTGTTGTTTCCACATGAACGCTTCTATGTTTAACAAAACTGACCATAAAAAGTAAAAAAAAAAGTTGTATTTAGTATGAAATTGTGTCAAAATGTTGTCTCATGTTGTCATGGATCTCATCTTTTCCCACCTGTCCAACATTTCCATTTTGTGACATTATCATGAACATGTAGAGGAGACGTACAGTGTGATTCCAGACCCTCCTCTTGCTTGGATCAATTCTTTTCAATAAACAGTCTTTAATCATAGCTAAACTGAACTGTAAAACTTTGGTCTCAAATGAGCTGTCATCTCTAATTGCACATATATTTTCATAATCTTTGAAACACGTTCAACCCGCGTCTGTTTCATAATCCAAACGCATCATTTAGACACACAAACATTAGACGTGATCCTCGGCTGTCTTATCCTCTTCTTTGAGACACATTGACATCTTGGCTCAAGTCAAAGACGGCGTTTAGATATTTAATAAATGAGCCTGGGGGCTGTTTGCTGTCTGCGAGAGTTTGAGCGGGAGCTACAGCGCTGTGATCTTGTGGCTGTAATGCGAGTGTTTAAGACTGGATCAGACTGTCACGAATGGCAGCACAATCCCTTTACCTGAGGCGCTCGGCAGCAGCTCGAATCAGGCTAAAGCGGCTACTGGGGGGAAAAAAAACACTTTGTAAGGAAGTCCACTCAAGCTCTTCGGGCTTAGACTGCGATACATTGTGACGTTCAGATGTTCGGTGAGATGAGTCAATGGTGAGTGAAGACGTTTTCTACTGTAGGAGCTCAAAACACAAGACTATACTAGAATTTACTTACAAATATTAAGATCTCGACTATGTACCTGACATCTAAAAAGAAGAAAATCAAGTAAACAGTTGTAGAAAACCAGATAAACAATAGGAATACTGCGACTGCGCTCTCGTACAGACGTTCTCTCCTTAAATAAGATGTTTCTGAGTCCGTTTGTTGAAGAAAATCATTGTTGCAGCGCCATCTACAGGTCTTAGTGCGAGGCTTGGTCAGGACTATTGGAACTGTCCCATTTGACCCATTGTAGTAACAGAGATACTGCTTCTAGTTTCCGTTTAACCACATAAAGTTTGAGCAATAAAAGCTCCACAGACAAAAAAAGAAACATTTTGTCAGTTCAGTCAGGATGAGATTGAGGAGCATTTTTCACATAAAAGAATGGAACTAAATACAAATACTGATACATTTTTGTGAAGTAAATTGAACTCTGAGGACGACAGCGCGAGTACAGCTTAACTCCCAGTCGTTCCAGTGCAACTTTGTCTCTGCTCCAAACTCACAAAACCTCACTGCATCGGAGCTCAGACTATATGCAAATTGTACTTTAAACACTTTATGTGTAAAAGTCTGCTCTTAAATGACACTGAAACCAGGTTAAAAAGTGAAATAAAAGAAGAGTATTTTTTCTTGCGTACATTTTGCTTTTACTTTACTACAAATTTGGTCCCTATGCTCCACATTTGATACCGATTTCAATACAATGATGATAAAAACTCTGCGTAAAGACAAAATAATGGAATTATTAACATGAAACAACAGTCGTTTCTTTAAAATTAGATAAAGATCACTCTAAAACTATTCCGAAAAGGTCCAATTTTGTCCTATTTGTGTGATTGCTTTCAATATCAATGCTAGTTCAAGTTAGTTCCAGTTTCCATAATAGTATTACTATTATTATTATTATTATTATTATTATTATCATCTGAGTATCAATGTTTCTGACAACATTAGGTTCTCGATTTTTTCCTGTCTGAGCTGAACGATTTTGGGAAAAATAACAAACATTGCGATTAGATTTATGATTCTGTTCAATTGGATAAATATGGCAAGATCAGGGGAAAAAAATAATAAAAATATATATATATATATACGGTATAAATAATGGACACAGGAGCAGTGGTTTCTGTTCCCATCTGAGAACGTGACCTCATTATGTCTGACAGTCTGAAAACAACTCCAGGCCAGGGGTATCCGGGGTGATAGTGGAAATTTGGGATATTGTAATGAAAAAGGGAAAATGTATTCAAGCCTCATTTTTGTCCATTTCAAAGTCAGATTTCCAGAGGGCGGCGGAGAAATTAAAAAAATACTGTAAAATGCAGTTGAACATTGTCTTATAATCGGTCAGAGAGACAAAGCGTTCATGAAGAGTGGAGATCCAACATGTCAAGACTTTTCAGGTTAATCGATAATTGTGATTTATTCAGATCACAATAATCATAAGAACTAAAAGATAAAGATAGATCTCAGTTTCAGTTCAAACTACACATAACATATTTTTTTTATCTGGCTGTTAATGTGACTATATCATTACTTTTTCATTCCAAAAGTTTAATTTCATAAAGCTAAACTTGTGAAGGAAAATAAATGAAGGATTTCACTGTTGTTTGGTCAAAGTGCCAACAATTGTGAATAACATTTCGTCTCAGAGAGCCTAAAGTTACTCCTTTGTGTATATTTCTCATCAAAACCCCTGATAATCGACAGGGAAAAGTGGCATTTGCCTGCATCTGGGAGCATGACGTCATCACAGTCTATTTCCATGAACTTCCGCCTGTGCTCTTTCTTCTCTCGCACAGCGCTGCACTTGAACAGGTGGAGCATCTGCAGACGTGAAACCAGCTGAGTGCGTGTTTTTACTTTCTGTGTGTTCAGGAAGTCCGGGAGATGGTGGCACCTGTTCTCAAGAGTTTCCAGGCCCAGGTGAGTCCGCTATATTTGTACATCTACGTTCACAGCAGAATACGATTCAGGCTGGCCTCAAAACTAAGATTGGATTTGTTAAAGAGGAAATATGAAGCTAAAGCCGTATTCGGATGGGATTAGTGTTAGCTATAGGGACGTCTGTCGATTGAAACGTCAGAGCATTTCACACGTTTTTATGGACTTTATTGTAGAAATGAAGCTTTTAAGTCATCCATGTTGCTGGAGTTTCTTCTATTTTCCACAATGTTCATGTATAACTGTGGTAGCAGCTGTAATAGTGCTATGCCCTGGTCTAAATCCAGACTGGTAGATATTTAAAATAGAATATTTGGTAAAGAAAGCACGCACCTGGTTACTTATTAGCTTCTTCAACAGTTTTTTAGGCAGGATAGTTTTGAGATTGGACGGAAATTATTCAGATATTTTTTCTGGCTTTTGTGCAAAGGCAGTTTTCAATAGGTTTGGGATACTTTCAGTTTGAATTGTGAGATTAAAAACATGAAATATACTATTTAATATTTGTGGGGCTGATAACAAAAGCAACCTATGTTCGAGGGCGTCAGCTCCAGTGAATTTCTTTGAATCTAGAGAGCAACATGTTTAACACTTCAAACTGTGTAAAGGGCTTAAGGAGGGAAAATACTTGATCATCAGCCTTATTCTCATGTATTCGGGTAACAGCAACAGATGGAGCAGCATCATCAAAAAATATTTCCAGCATCGGCAAAGTGCTGGTTAAACGCATCACAAATATCTCTTCTTTGTTGTCGGACTAATAGAATCTTTAATCATTTCATTTTGTAAAGAAGAAGCTGAATTTTACGATAAGGATTTAACCGTTTGCCAACATTTTGCAGAATTTCCCTGTGATTGAGTGAAAGTATTGACGTAGTAAGATATGTTTGGCTTTACGAAAAGTAGAAACATATTTATTGCGTTTGTGACGAAACTGCTCCGAATCTGCTGCTGATTTGGTTTCCTTGGCTTCTGCCCAGGCTTTGTCACGCTCTCGAGATAATGCTGCGATGTTTGGACAGAACCAGGGATTATTCTTAGTTTTGACCTTGACTCTTTTAAGAGGAGCATGTTTACCAGTAATATCATTCAATGTTTTAATAAAAAAAAATCCCGCCTCCGATAGTTTACTGCATGTCCTCCTCCTCTCATCCCATTTAACCCTAAGCTGTCCTGTCTAATAAAGCCTACGGGACAAAAATTACTTAAAGAACAAAAAACAATCCAAACTGGAGAGAAAGGTAAAGAAGTCCTCCAGCTCACGCACAGGTGCAGACGGAGGACGATAAAAAACTGCTATTATTTTTATCCAAACCTATTTCAAGAGCTATGTATTCAAAACTCTTTGACTTGGTGACTTTGGTATTTGCAGATTCAGTGATTTTATAAATATTGCTACTCCACCTCTTTTGCTGGATCAATCACAACAAAATAAATTATAATTGTCAAAAGAAACGTCAGCGTCTGAGATTGTGGAGGTTTGCCATGTTTCAGAGAGTACAAATGTTAAACTATAATATATTCTATTTATGATTGAATACTTTGCACATTCATGTGAACAACTTGAAGACCTGTTTTTATTTAAACGTTGACATATTTAAATCAGTGTTTTGAACATTATTTAATTGAGTATTTGCCACAGACAAGCGTTTAGTAGGTTTAATGTTGATTAAATATGATGTGTTGTTTTGCCGTTCTGCTTTGACTCTTTGCCTTTTATTATTCACTACACTATGAGGCTTGACTCAGCTGATTCCTGTCCCGTTTGACACGGGGCAAGACAGTTTATTCTCCCAGTGATCCTGACTGGCCTTACAAGGGCCATTTGAAGTCATCATACCTGATTGTCACACATTCACTGCTGCAGACGCAAGAGTGAGCTCAATGTTAAAAGATAGAAGACGAGATCCATACATTTTAAAGCGATCACGTTGAAACAGTTTAGTTTTTTTTTTCTTAACAAAAAATTGTCCACATATGGAATTTGCTTGCCACAGTATGATTTAAGCCACAACAAAAACAGGGCGCTGGCAGTGGACCTGAAATCACATTTTCTGGCGCTTTGGATTGTGTTGGGAGAGCACAGTTTGTCCACAAAGTAATTTGCGTTATATAACAGGAAACAGGCATTCAAATCACAATACAAACAGAATTTACTTCAAAAGAGAAGAATGCAGATACAATCCTTTCAGTCATGTGCACAACTATTACCGTATTTTTCTGACTATAAGTCGCACCTTTTTTTCATATTTATACTTATATACTTATACTCCGGAGCGACTTATGTGTGATATTATTTGTTATTTCACACTTGCAACCGCATTTCATACTCCAGTGCTTATATATCTTTTTTTCTTCTCTATTATGCATTTTTTGGCTGGTGCGACTTATAGTCCGGAAAAGACGGTAATATACTAACACTTTTACACTTTCAAGTCCCATGCTTTGCTAAGCTTTTTCAAAATACACATCTACACGACATCATACCAGGAAACTAAACCAACACCAACTTTAGCATTTAGCATTGTAAAATCTCCATTGGTTTAACATTGGGCTGACTGAAAATCCGGATGATGTGTGACGACATGATACCGAGCTCCACACATTTACTGAAACAGGAGCCGGCCGTGATGTATGACTTAACACACACTCACACGCACACACGGGCCGAACCCCTGCACTATGATACAAATTAATGATCTGGTATGGACCGGCAGAAATCCATGGCATCGCTTTTTCCATGTAGCCTCCTCATCTGTCCGCTATCGACTCATGCCTTTTCTGTCAAAGTGAAGTAGCGTCTATCATGCCATTAGATGATCAGATATCTGCCTTCTCATATTTTCTTGGCCCGAGACAAGCCCACATTTCCTGTTGTGATGGTGCATGCAACGCGCCCCCTCTGACGTCGGCCATATTGGAAAAGTCATCTGATATCCACCAAGACTCTGCTCCGGCCATTAAACCAAGGTCATAAATCACATTTGTGCACTGGCGCGTATGGAAATGATACCGCCAAATATGTTTTCCACCGGTCTGGCCTTGCCCCCCTGAACGCTAACCTGAAAGCCTCACCGTCATCATCTGTGAGCGGCGAGAGGGGCCGTGCTGGGAGGTGATTATTGGCAAAAGCCTTTTTAATGTTTGGTAATTGACTGTCAGTCTGAGAAAGCATGGCCCACTGGTGCTATTAGGCGGGAGAGTAAAGGTGTGACCTGTGTGAGTAGCGTAGTATTACCAGAACCAGAACTGTGTGTGTAACGGAGTATTACCAGAACCAGAACTGTGTGAGTAGCGTGGTATTACCAGAACCAGAACTGTGTGAGTAACGTAGTATTACCAGAACCAGAACTGTGTGAGTAGCGTAGTATTACCAGAACCAGAACTGTGTGAGTAGCGTAGTATTGCCAGAACCAGAACTGTGTGAGTAGCGTGGTATTACCAGAACCAGAACTGTGTGTGTAACGGAGTATTACCAGAACCAGAACTGTGTGAGTAGCGTGGTATTACCAGAACCAGAACTGTGTGAGTAACGTAGTATTACCAGAACCAGAACTGTGTGAGTGGCGTAGTATTACCTGAACCATAACTGTGAGAGTAACGTAGTATTACCAGAACCAGAACTGTGTGAGTAGCGTAGTATTACCAGAACCATAACTGTGTGAGTAACGTAGTATTACCTGAACCATAACTGTGAGAGTAACGTAGTATTACCAGAACCAGAACTGTGTGAGTAGCGTAGTATTACCAGAACCAGAACTGTGTGAGTAACGTAGTATTACCAGAACCAGAACTGTGTGAGTAGCGTAGTATTACCAGAACCATAACTGTGAGAGTAACGTAGTATTACCTGAACCATAACTGTGAGAGTAACGTAGTATTACCAGAACCAGAACTGTGTGAGTAACGTAGTATTACCAGAACCAGAACTGTGTGAGTAGCGTAGTATTACCAGAACCATAACTGTGAGAGTAACGTAGTATTACCAGAACCAGAACTGTGTGTGTAACGTAGTATTACCAGAACCAGAACTGTGTGAGTAGCGTAGTATTACCAGAACCATAACTGTGTGTGTAACGTAGTATTACCAGAACCAGAACTGTGTGTGTAACGTAGTATTACCAGAACCAGAACTGTGTGAGTAACGTAGTATTACCAGAACCGGAACTGTGTGAGTAGCGTAGTATTACCAGAACCAGAACTGTGTGTGTATCGTAGTATTACCAGAACCAGAACTGTGTGTGTAACGTAGTATTACCAGAACCATAACTGTGAGTAACGTAGTATTACCAGAACCATAACTGTGAGAGTAACGTACTATTACCAGAACCAGAACTTTGAGAGTAACGTAGTATTACCAGAACTAGAACTGTGTAAGTAACGTAGTATTACCAGAACCATAACTGTGTGTGTAACGTAGTATTACCAGAACCAGAAATGTGTGAGTTACGTAGTATTACCAGAACCAGAACTGTTTGCGTAACGTAGTATTACCAGAACCAGAACTGTTTGCGTAACGTAGTATTACCAGAACCAGAACTGTGAGAGTAACGTAGTATTACCAGAACCAGAACTGTGTGAGTAACGTAGTATTACCAGAACCAGAACTGTGTGCGTAACGTAGTATTACCAGAACCAGAACTGTGTGAGTAGCGTAGTATTACTAGAACCAGAACTGTGAGAGTAACGTAGTATTACCAGAACCAGAACTGTGTGTGTAACGTAGTATTACCAGAACCAGAACTGTGTGAGTAGCGTAGTATTACTAGAACCAGAACTGTGAGAGTAACGTAGTATTACCAGAACCAGAACTGTGTGTGTAACATAGTATTACCAGAACCAGAACTGTGAGAGTTATGTAGTATTACCAGAACCAGAACTGTGAGAGTAACGTAGTATTACCAGAACCAGAACTGTGTGAGTTATGTAGTATTACCAGAACCAGAACTGTGTGAGTAACATAGTATTACCAGAACCAGAACTGTGTGCGTAACGTAGTATTACCAGAACCAGAACTGTGTGAGTTATGTAGTATTACCAGAACCAGAACTGTGTGAGTAACGTAGTATTACCAGAACCAGAACTGTGTGAGTTATGTAGTATTACCAGAACCAGAACTGTGTGAGTAACATAGTATTACCAGAACCAGAACTGTGTGCGTAACGTAGTATTACCAGAACCAGAACTGTGTGTGTAACATAGTATTACCAGAACCAGAACTGTGTGTGTAACATAGTATTACCAGAACCAGAACTGTGTGTGTAACATAGTATTATTCTCAGAGGAAATGGTCCTTCAAACACTTAGCAAAAGAAATTGTGACAAAGACGATTGTGAAATGTAAAAAACTAGTAGACGTGCAGTAAAAGACATTTTAAAGTTCACATTTGTACGTGGCTAAGATGAGGTTCATCTCCTTATGATTTATTACAAAGGTTCTTTGTTCAGGTTCTTGTTTACCACTTTGGATCGCTGACTCGCCTTCTGCACAAAACACTCTGCACTTCTCACAGTGAAATGTGCATCAGGGAAACAGAAGGTTTTCAGGACACGGGAAAAGAACATCGGACAGAACTCAGAACAGGAACTACTCACTTTGACCATTATCGCATTATCTGAACTGAAAAAACAACTTTCAAAAGAAAATATTATACATACTTGTACAATTATAAAACAAATAATCGCTAAAACATATTTCATAATGACACAGCAACTCATTTCCAAATGTTTATTTCAACGACAAAACCACTACACACAAAGCGTATATATATATATTCTTAAGTATTCTTCAAAATAAAGACATGAATCCCCTGAAATATTGATGTTGCTCATGTAAACACGGTGGTTTTGTGTAAACCTGTGCGGCTGCTTGCAGACATCTTCTCATTCAGCCCGACCCTCCGACAGCGGCTTGATTTGTGCGCTAATTCAATTACTCCGAGTGTAAAGTGGCACAAATATCAGAGGCACCCTTCCATATCTTTATTGTGCAAACAGGAGCCCACAGGATTAATTTGAGCTCCATTGATGTCTGACAACTGGGAGTGGAGAGATGTTTCAGAGTAGATAAAATAGATGGCTGATAATGAGCCAGATTTCTTTTTCCTTTTTTTTTTTTTAGTTCTGAGCCTCTCTCTCTCTCTCTCTCTCTCTCTCTCTCTCTCTCTCTCTCTCTCTCTCTCTCTCTCTCTCTCTCTCTGTCTCTCTCTCTCTCTCTCTTTCTCTCTCTCTTTCTCACTGTCTCTCTCTCTCTCTCTCTTTCTCACTGTCTCTCTCTCTCTCTTTCTCACTGTCTCTCTCTCTCTCTCTTTCTCACTGTCTCTCTCTCTCACTGTCTCTCTCTCTCTCTGTCTCTCTCTGTCTCTCTGTCTCTCTTTCTCTCTGTCTCTCTCTGTCTTTCTGTCTCTCTCTCTCTTTTTGTCTCTCTCTCTTGCTTTTTCTCTCTCTCTCTCTCTCTCTCTCTCTCTCTCTCTCTCTCTCTCTCTCTCTCCTAGTATTAGTATGCAATAGATTATTTTTTTAATCTATTGCAAACTTGTAAGAATGAGCCACGTTAGTGACTACATGGCACTTAAATAACGATCTACAAATAGAAGTGAAAATCATAATATGAACATGAGTTATCACATAGCTGTTAGCTTAGCTCCCCATGAGTTTATGAAGAATGTATGACTGCATTTACTAGAAAAAAAATCGTGTGTGTGTGTGTGCGTGCGTGCGTGTGTGTTTGAACGGACAATTAGGTGATAGAATGTTTGTGACTGATGAGTGAGAGTTCTAACCTTTGTCCAAGTTACTTTCCACTCCTGCACACATTACAAGTTATGCTCACGCGGCGTTACCTGACAAGTATGTACTGTATATGTAAGATATTGTAACCTGCCATTGAGAGTAATGCTAACTTCTTTGCTTCGTACAGGCACTGAAACACACGTAATAAGACAAAGTACCAGTTATGACGTTGGTTGTTCTGAAGGGACGTGCTGTTATTTGAGATCTTATGGAGATTTTTGATAAGAGGTTTTGTTAAGAGGTTAGAGAAAGGGACTGCAGTTTGTACTGTCTGGAAAAGAGAAGGTCAGTTGTTTTATATTGTTGTGAGGTGCGTCTCTTATAACAAACCCCAGCATATAGTATATCGGTTTTCCTTATCTTAACACTATTGCACCCAGGGAGTCCAGGTGTAGATGTGTGCTGTACAAAAGAGTGTGCAATCCTATGTTCAAAAAACAAACTTGTTTTCTCAGTAAATGATTAAATAAAAAAGGAAAGAAAATGACAACTTTGGCTTGTGTGAAACAAAAAGCTCGCCGTGCCATAATATTTCTAATCCCGGGGTGTTTTGTGATACACTTTGACCTTATTGGGAATGTCAAACAGCTTGCGGAGGCTGCTGAACTTTACCCAGCAGTAGTGAGTCGACCTCGGTGTAGGAGCCCAGGGACCTGTACTTACCGCTGTGGTCGGGCCTGTGTTTGGCTGTGTGCTCTGGGACATGCCACGCTCCTGCTACATGTGCTGTACAGGTGCAACATGATGTGAACTGATAAGCAAATACAGCAGAAAAGCCTGGAAGATTGTGAAATGGTGACGGCTAGACGTGGTCTAAGTATGTTTTTGAGTATTCCGGTAACGATGTTTAGACAAAATGATGTCAGTCCAACAGAAATGTGTTAAAACATTGTCTTTAAACGTGTTAGTTGAGGTTGGATTATCAGACAAATGTGAAATGTCTGTAAAATGTATCACAAAAGTGCAGAAATATCACTGTATACTCGTATTGGAAAGGTTGCAACAAGAACTTTTTCTTATTTCGTTTTTTTTCATAATCTCTTTTTATTGCATGTTTAAAAATTACTGTATAAACGATACACTCAATAGTCAAAGGACATGAAGGACACAAAATTGCAACTTGATATTGTTTTATTAAGGAGATGCTAAAATATCTCGGTTCCTCTGGGTCTCCATTGTTGGAGGCTTATGTTAGTTTAACATTCATGAAAATTGGATTGAGTATTTTTCTGTTTGACTAATTAAAGGATGGAAATGGGACAAGATCTGGTGACGCAAAATTATTATCAGTATTTTATTATAACCTAAGTTAGGTTACATTAAACAGCTGAAGAGTGATAAGTTTCCAGGGAATCTTTTCTTTCCCTGAATATAAAGCTTCAGAAATTATGCTAATAACAAGTGCATTACATTTTGAAACTATTATTTATCTCTGTGTTGTGTATTCTCTCACACTTCACACTAAAAAAAACAAATCTGTATAATGAATCATTTAGGTGATCAAAATATAATAATCCTCAATATATATCAACTGAAAGGACAAAGTTTTCAGTCTATGTGTGTACTGAATTTATACTTTTCCATCTTGTATATTGAAAAAGTATATATTAAAGGAGCTGTACACATTTTTTTCCATATCATAAAATAAAATCTACTTGGCTTTAGTATAAATGTACAGTAAAAAGCAGCTCTTTGGGTGAAAATGTGTCCATTTTGAGCTGTCTGCCTTTAATTTTACTCATTTTTATGTGCGCTGTTAGCATGCTAGTTGTTGTTATTAGCATTACCGCGATGGCAAAACTCAGCACTATCTTTCTGAAAGTTGTGAAAAGCGCTCACAAAGTCGCCGCGCTGAAAATTAGGATGCTGGGAACATGTTCTGAAAGAGTTTAAAATGAACTACTTCTGTTTTCCACGTATTTAGTTAAAGAATCACACACGGCGCCTTTAATGTCAGCTGCAAGCCGTGCTCAGGTAGCGCTCGACTTTCTCAGTCTTCGGGGCCAGCACATCTGTATCATGTTTGTTTAATCTGTCCCTGCCTGGCCGGGACACTCTCCGCCACGTCCCGCCTCCCTGCTGCTGCTCGCCAATGCCCCCCGGACCCCCTTTTGCCGCCAGGACCCTGGATGTGCCACTTCTGAAGCGTCTTTTCCTTTTGAAGTGCGCCGTGACATGACAGGTTCCCTCTTTCCCCTTTCTTTTTTCATTCGGATCTTCCCCGCCCTCTTTTTCTTCCCTCTCTCTCGGCCCAATCTTGTCGTCTAATTATCGCTAACCAGGCGCAATGATTAGAAGCTCCGACCTAGATTTTTTTGCGAAAGTACCAAAAAGGCGGAGAAAGAGTTAATCCCATGTGTTGCCGTGACTGTCGTTGGTCGCTTCCTCTCCTCCTCTCCTCCTCGTTCGTTCCTTCTTTTCTTTCCCTGGAAGTTTGCTAATGAGGTCCCGTCAGAGCTGCGCGAGGTGTTAATTTGGCCTCGTGAAGCAGGAAGGAGATTAAGGACAGTGAGGAGTCGAGTTTACGGCTTAAAATACACCGCTGTCCCTATTAATCCACCGGGCCCGCGGAGACCGACCAAACCGACGAACTGGCTTTTTTTAAACTTTTATAATGAACAATGTCTTATAATGAAGGTAATTTTAATATAAATTTACAGCGCGTGCGAAAAGGAAGCCGGGCGACGTCGTTGGGACCCCAGGAACACCTTCAGGGACGTGACAGTTATTTCTCAAACACACGGGAGCTTTGGCATCCGAACGTAGCGGCGGCTGTCCGACACCAAAGTCGCAGTAAGCGCGCGCTTCTCAATGCAATTTACACCTGTCTCTCACTTAGGAGCGTTTCCCCCCCAGGAACAGCTGCTGGAGGTGTAAAGACATGTGCCAGATTATCTTCTGCTCAGACATCCTGGGGCTCTTTCAAAGCCGCCGTTAAGCGAGCAGCATGGGGCTTTTAACTTGTATTTGTGAAAGACTGTTTAAGTTTGGTGGCGAGAACGGCATTGTGGGGATCTATGGGGTCACTGTGCTGGTTTGAGTGAGGTTTGATGTTTGGCTTTAAAGACTTGCTAAATAATGGCAACACGATGTATTCTTATCAATGTATTCAATCTGTTATTCAAATTTAACAACTACATTTCATTATAAAGTAAAGGTAAATATGAGTCTTGTCTATTAATGTGTTTATTCATGTCACGTATTTCATGTTTCAGGTGAAAGTACACCACCAAACAGCCGGCAGTTGCAGGTGTAAATGTGACGGATGTAGCTGCTGCGTGTTGTTGTTTGGTGAGATATTTTGCCAGTTTTTCTTGTTTTAAATTGCGCTCACATGCAAGCCTTATTTTCCTCTCGGTGCATATGCTGTACAACTCAAACTGCAGCATTTTAAGTTTGTTCTGCCGCGTGCAGAAAGTCGCAGTGCTCTCCGACACTCTACATTTAAATTTAACTGCATTATCTGTGCTTCTTTCAGGTAAAGCCTCACTGCGAAATTTAAAAGAGTACGTTTGATCTCTACTGAACACGAGTTAATGCAATATCTTACATTGGTGGTTAGAGTAGGAAAAAAATATTTATTGAGTAGCTATTTTGGGCACAACATGTGATTTATGAATAAATTCTACATTTTGGTTATTCACATAAATAGACCCTAAAAAGGTAAATCATGTGTGAACAAGATTCAAGAACTGCAAATGTTGAACTGATTTACAGTTTTTGTAACTTATAGAAACAAAACTTTTGCACAGATTTGAATTAAAAACATAAATAAACTTAATGAACTTAACTTAAAATAAAAGTACGGTTTGAATTAAGATTTTCTACAAAATAAGACTTTTGAACACGATTGTTGAGTCAGACTTGTTTTTTTATGGAGATATCAAGTAAAACCATCACCGAATCCTTCTTGAACTATAGCAGGACAAAATACAAAATAGTGTTGTGTATTCTCCAGTCGCAGGAAAGAAACCTGTGGCGGCCATGTTTGTTTACTTGTGAGAAGAGAGATTTAGAGGGATTTCCTGTGCTCAGAGTCGGATGGTTGTTGTCCGTGAAGTGAATCTGTAGTGGCTGCTGCGCCTCTATCCCATCACTAGAAAACACTAGAGGAGTATAAACAGCATTTTTCAGAATCAGAAAAAGGGTTATTGTCAGTAAACGTAAACAAAACATCACAAACTTATAGACAAAAAAACCAAGGCATGTTATTGACATGATTATAAAGTGGCAGGTGTTTAGAAGTGTTCATGAGTCCAACGGCAAAGGGAAGGGAACTGTTCTTGTGGCGGGAGGTTCTGGTCAGGATGGACAGTAGCCTCCTGCCTGAGGGGAGTGGCCTCCTGCCTGAGGGGAGTGGCCTTCTGCCTGAGGGGAGTGGCTCAAATAGTCTGTGTCAGGGTGAGAAGGGTCGGCTGTGATCCGACCTGCACGTCCCAGAGCCCTTGAGACGTACAGGTCCTGCAGAGATGGAAGTCCACGGCCGATCACCTTCTCAGCAGAAGCACAATGCTCTGTAGTCTCTGTTTGTCCCTGGCTGTGGCTCCAGTGTACCACACAGTGATGGAGGAGGTGAGGATGGACTCAATGATGGCCGTGTAGAACTGCACCATCATCTCCGCTGGCAGCTTGGCTTTCCTCAGCTGCCGCAGGAAGTACATCCTCTGCTGGGCCTTCTTGATGAGGGAGCTGATGGTGAGCTCCCACTTGAGGTCCTTTTGGGCGCTCTAGCATGATTGAGCAATTTATAGTGTCGTTTAATCAGTTTTTATCTCAGTAACATTTACAACTTGATCATAACAATTCCAGTTTTGGAATAGTAATAATATCATAGTTCTGGTATATCGTAGTATTATTTGTAAATAGGTGGTGACTAATGCTAATGCAAATAAACAATAAACAATTCTTAGTGTTTATAGTTTTCTTTAGACATGTCTACCCGGAGACATTTTGAGTTATTCACAGATTCTGAAAGTGTGAATTCAAAGCTTTCCAATGATGTCTCACTCATGTAGATCTGATAATATTTGAGTAAGTTGTGGTCATTTGAATGTATACAACTCTCAAACCCATTCACTGAGAAAACGGCTTCCAAAGTTTCTCACCGGAGTGAGCCCAGAGTCATAGGGGGGGCGGGGCTCATTTGCATCTCATTGAGATAAGCCCTCCCCCCTGTCACACTGACACCACCTCCCCCTACAGCTGTCACTGAAGACTCAAGAGGAGTGTTGTTATTGATGGTAACTGGACTTGAATCAGAATTAGAAGAGAATAGGGTTCATTGCATTTGTCGGTAAACATAATTCACAGGTGATTCAGTGCACCAACAATGGTGCACTGAATGATTCAACACAAACAACAAAAGATAAGATAAGATAGCCTTTAATGTTACAACGCAGTAGATACAGGGGGAAAGGACAGATAATTTATAGGAAGTTTAAAAAACACCCTCAATAGAAGAACTCTTATAAACAGATGCCAGGGCCAGGTATACGAACTGCAACATATGAGATAATAGACATCATAGGTACACCATCAGAGTCCAATTACGTCCGCAGCCTCTTTTGCACATTCGTCTTCTGTGCTGTGACTCTCGGCGCTGGGCATGTGATGTCAGGAAAACATGCTTAAAAAAAGAAAAAAAATCAATGTTGATTGCATTGATTGATCACAATTTGTGGGCCTTGTGGGCCTTGCTATGGATTTTAAAATTTAAATATTGATATTAGCCTCAGCTGCGAGCCAAATATTGGATATTGAATATTGGCTCAGTAAAATCCATCTCAGACCTTTCCCAAATTGACAAATTGAAACGATTGGATCTTGGTTCAGTTTTAAGATGAATTGCGCTGCCCTATTTTCATAGCAACAGCAGACCTATATCTATAAACCATCGATCACATCTCCCTTTATTTCACCATCTATTTTTTTATTTATGGCGAGACACTACAGGCGAAACAGAACACAATCTTGAATTTAGAGATATCAATTTGAAACTTTTTGTGTAGTTCACTTAAAAAATGCAAGATAAAAAGTACCACACATTTTTCATCATATAATTTTAAAATTTAGGGGTTTTAAGTCTAAAAATGGCCAAAGTGTCACATCTTTGGGAAATAGAAACCTGAAAAATAAATAGATAATTTCAATGTCTTGCTTCGTTTTGACAACATACAGTATTAGAGTTAAAATATGATGGATTTGGGATGTATTATGTCATTTTCAGTAAGTATTGTTCTGTCCCAATGTGAGAAATAAGATGACTTTTGCCAGTAGTGCCTCGCCTTAAGTAAAACCACGTCTTTTCGAAAACGACCATAGCAACAACAAAAACAACCAGCTCCAGCAGCGTGATTACAATATCCTAATTCTCGGGGGGGAGCGGTGGCACAGATAGGACGGTAAACAGGTGTCCTCCAGCCCCTCGCTCACCCCCCATCACCAAACCTTTAATAGCTGTTTGATGTTTTTGATGTCTAGTCAGCTCTATCCTACCTTACCGCGTGATAATGAGGCCCAATAATGATTCGTGCGCTGGAGGGGTTAATGGTATGTAACCGGCAGTGCTGCTAATTACACGTTACAAACTATTTATCAGAATCTCCATCTGCGCTTCAGCACCGCGACGGGCATTGTGCACGCTAAATTACTCCGCGGATTATCATTGTAATGCAAGTTTCAGTAATTAGGGGACTGTTTTCTTTCTCGTAGAGCGCCGAACGACACACGGGGAACGGAGTGATTGGTGAATTTAGACGTTCAGATAAAGTGTGGTGACAATAGCACTGGACCGGTACATTTCCTTTGGTTGTAGCAGTGGTTTACATAAATGTGGGGCTAAAGTGGGTCAAAGGAAGAGTGGATATTCTGGTTTGTTGTTTCGTGGGGGAAATTATCTTACAGCTCCGTTGCTACACATCCATAATCTGCTCAGATAAAACGTATACAGGCCAATGACGGGCAAACCGACTCTTTTTGTGTCTGTATCTCGAACGTAGAGCACAAATGGGCCTTTACAACCACTGGTACGCACACCCCCATTTGAGAGCCACTGTGTTGAGAGGGATGCAGAGGACCATGTGCAACTTGCCATCTCCGTTTATCAGTTTGTTCTTTTTGAGATGACGTTTTACATTTGATTTGACCATCCATTTGACACGGGACGTTGCCCTTTCTTTGCACTTAGCTCTGCCCCAAACCTTCCAGGAGTAACCCAGGCTTTGATCATCGTTGGGGGCTTCACCACCAGCGCCTCTCCCCCCTTTTTTGATTAATTCCTGGAGGAGATGATACTTTCTCTTGAATATTATGAATATGTTATGAATGGTGGAATGAATCAAAGAGTAAAAAAGACGATAATGAATTATGGTTTGGTTGTGATAAAAGACTTTGGGTGTTATGACGCAAGCTTCCTCCCCGTGCCATTATGAAGGGGCGACGTAATTACCTTTTTCTGCTCGAGTTAGCGCTCGTGGCTACGCTGACGGCGAGAGGTATGAGCGGTCATAAAGCTGTTCCTTGCCTAATTGTGTATGGGGCGCCATGGCACTTTCGGAGATGAGGGACGGCGCAGTTAGGAGAGACGCTCCAGCCTTTTCCAGCCCAATGAAGACGGATAAACTCGGGATATTAGATTGTTGCTTAAAGGAGGCACGCTTCGAAGGGTGTAGTCAAGGAAGATGAAGATGGAGCGAAAGAGTGGGTCAGCTGTAGTTGGAGTGTGTGCAAAATGGGTGTCGTTGGGATCTTTTGATGACTTTGATTCCCTGTTCTTTAAAGGTACACTATGTAATATTTGGGGTGGTTTTGCCGCACAATACAAGTAAAAGATATAAAAACAAATAGAGGTCTACTTAACTCAGATTAGAATAAACACAAAATCGAATGAAAAAACACCAAGTCACGTGGTGAAGACCAAGTCACGTGGTGTTTAAAGCCAGAGAATGAAAGTGGGTCTTAAGATGAGGCTTAAAACACTCAACTGTTTGTCATTATGCAGATGTTAAATTTGTGTGTCCAAAAAAAAGTCACAACTTCGATTCAACTGAGCAAATCCAATAGGTTCCTACTGGGGAACTGCTGCATGTGATGATCTTTCAGCTGCAACATTGTATTCAAACCCAACTGATGCGGTGAGCTGCTTCTCATTTCTGAAGCAACCATGTGGAAAGACGAATCCCGTGGTCATGGAAAAGATGTCAGTGTGTTTGAGAAGGGTCAAATCATTTGCATAAACTAATCTACGAGTTAGTTAGTTAGTTTATTTATTTGAAACAGGGACAATGCCTTATCAGGAGAGATGCACTGTACCACGTTGTAACTCAAGTGCTACAGATCTGAACCTGAGTGAGTGTTTGGGACGAGCTGGAGAAGGCTTTGTGCAGTGGTCGGACAGTGTAACTTTGCCTAGAATGTTCCACAGTATGGTATTAAGCACTCTAAAGGAACAGCTGCTAATGGACTTCATTTTTTAACTACTTTGCCCTTTCCAAAAAAAATGTAAATGGTCAAAATCCACTCCACGCCCATATTTAGCCACTCATTTATTCATTCATTTACACATGAAAACATAATCTTATTTAATAGTTTATTTAAAAAGGACATAACAGAGACCTTTGCCACATTTAGAATAGTGTCCATGGTCATAAGCTGTGTCGCTAATTAATTAATTAAGGACTAATTAGCAGAGCTGGTCCCTGACATGAAACAGACAAAAGCGGTAACATACATACAACGTGCAGCACAATAGGACATATTTACAAAATTACACATTTGCAATGGCTTTAGTGTTCAAAGGCTTGATTTAATTTCAGCCACTGCTTCATTTTGTTTCAGGTCTGTGAGGGTTTGCAGTTTGGCGGGTACTTTTGAATTGTGTCTGGTGCTTTTGAATACTGCCTAAACCAGTCGTGCCCAAACGTATTTTCTTCGCCGGGCCAAACCTATTCATGTTTTGCATATTAAATTAAACTGTATTAAATAATTGTGCTTTTGGTAGGTTTGGACACCGTTTCATCTTCCAACTGTCTTTTCAGTGCAAAACGTAATCAAAATCTCACAGAGCATTCCCCCATGGGCCAAATTAGACCCCATTTGTGATAACCATTTTTGTTTTGACCCTTTGAAGTTACTGCATTTTGAGTGCTGAATTCACCAAAGTTAATCTATCACATGAACACAATTGTACATTGCTAATAATGAAGATAACCTGACCTACATTTCCCAGAAACGAGCTCAAAACGTCTTGGATATCCTTTCTTCAAGAGCCTGTAAACGTTGATCCATTATTGCAGCATGTGTGTGTTTTACCAACCCCCTGCCTCCTCTGGCTTACCTCTGAATATTCTCTTTGTACTTTTATTCATGTCCTGTCTTACGTAAGGGGCACTCACTCCCCCCGCGCTCTCTCCACTACACGGCCCTGTCTCTGGCCCCTCGGCGGTGGCCATCTTGCAGCCTCATTGAGCTCTCTGTCCGGCCTATTGCAGATGCACAGCACGTCCCGAGCCCTTTTGTGGGGCAGATAATAGCCTCCTGGGCCATGTAAAGCAGGGGGCTCTCTTCCCCTGGTTTATCGTGGCGCTCCTCTTCGTCCACAACAGCGGAGAAGGAAAGGAAAGAAGGTGGCAGGAGGTAGGATGTAGGAGGAGGGATGAGAGAGCAGAGCGAGAAGGGGGAGGGGCTGGAGAGTAATTGGACATTAGATAATATCTTCTTGGGAGTCGATATATTAGATGGGTCCCTAGAGGGAACTGTTCACCAAGAAAAGTGCTGGGAGTTAAACTTTTGAGGCAAATTTTAAGTGTAGTTTTTAGCTGCTTTTTCTTGTTTGCAAACTTGGACTAGAATAGATGACTTGGGATTTGTGCAAAATGGACGTTTTGAGCTATGTTGTTTTTTATACTTAGTTGTATTTAGCTTCATTCACACGAGCTTGATGAATCCTGTGTAGAAAGTCCTCTGAGCCTCAAAAACACACATTCATATTCATTGCTTCTTCTCCGCTGTTTCTAAGTCCATAAATTAGCGCCAGACTCATTTTTGAGTCAAATCGACACATTTCTGTCGTCAAATCACGATCATTGCGGCTGTGTGGCTGCATTAGCGTGTCGGAGGAAAGCTAGCATGTCTCTCTCCTATGTAATCCCCTCTGCAGCCAGGAGATGGGGCTCAAAGTCAGTATTTGTTCAAAAACATGAGATGCCAAAGTAAAGGTACGTAAGAGCATGTTTAAAGGCCAATAACGATACAAATAATGCATAATAATTGTCCTTTAAGACCACCTCGCCTCACAATAGAATGTTGTGCGTATTATTCGAAAAGCACAAACATTTGTCTTCAACTAATGATCTAGTTTTGTTCCATGGTTAGTTAGTTAGTTAAGTCCTTATGGAATCAAACTAATAAGTAAAATTGATGATATCTGGTTGAAAGTATTTGATTGTTGGAATAGAAACCGTAAATTCTGTTTGTTTTTGCATTGACGGATGGAGTGATTTCCCATAGCTAGTGCTGTAATTGCCACGGTCGAGTAATAATTGTGTGACTTTTGAGCCTAGAGATTGGGGACTTTTGGCATAAAAAATAAACAGTTCTTTGGCAGCGTTGCTTTGTACAAGGTTTTGTCAAGGCCTGTTTGATGACAAAGACGGTTCAGGCTGCACATATTTCTCCATAAAGTCATAGCCTGCATTAGTCGACTGTCATTGATTACTATCTGCCCATGTTGTATGTGTCATAAGTGAGTAATAAATCAAATATTAGCTGTGACTCATTATGGGGTCCAAGTCCATACATTGAATGAAGAATATTCAATTGTGGGTGAGTGATTACAAGAGCATGCTACTTCAGAGTTAAAAGTGTTCCATTATTATAGTTTTTATTGTACTTTTCCATAAAGCTGTATTCAAAGGTTGTACAAATGTAATGCATCAGATTAAAAAATGTTGCTTTATATTATTTATTGTATATAAAACAGAAATTCTAAAAGTATAAATGTAGTTTATCTAAAAAATATATACAACAAATACAATAAGCATTATTAAATGGAAAATATTAATAAACTGTCATCTTTATTCGTCTAGAAGCCTTCAGTCAACATATTTCAACCTTTATTCGGTTGATAATGTATTCAAAAACAATAGAAATAATCAAAACACAATCACAGACTAGATGTCAGTGACAGCTCAAATCATCTTCTTCTAAAAGTTCACTCTTCACTGTAATTGGTTAAACCCAGCTGTCACTCAAAGACCCACAGAGGCTGACCAATAGAAATGGGCGGGGTAAAAGAGCGTGCTTGAGCTGAGAGCGAGCGCATCACGATCGGACCATTTCACCAAATTCGCCGATCGTCACAAGGATGAGACTTTAGTCACATCCCAACCGCCCCGGCCCCGGCCCTGCCCCACACATTGAGAAACCACAAACGCGTGTCATTTTGCGCCGCGTTGACGAATAAATCCGGGCAAACCACGTCGGTCCCTTCGGAATCTCCGCTCCATCACTTCTCATCTCTCTTCCCCGCAAAAGCGCGAGCGAAAAACGATGATCCCAAATGTCATCAATTCAGTAAATAAGTCCATAAAGCAAAGCGCTGTGGATGGGTGGCACTGTTCCCGCCGCCATCCTTCAGCGCGGCCCTTTCCCGCAACTTGAACACATCGCTCCGGCTTTGTGACTAATCGTACCTGTGTTGTTTTTACTGCCAGTGCTTTGAACCTTTCCATCAGGCCTCTCCCGGCGTGTCTGCGTCTCCCCGCGCCGCCGTGGGATGGGAGATGTTAGCGTGTTTGTTTTCATGTCCTGAATGATGCGCCGTCTCCGCATCCGGTCGGGTATTTATCACGGCGGAAGCTTACCGGGTGTGAAAGGAAAGGGACAGATGGAGGGAGGGGGTGAGGCAGGAAACAAAAGATGTAGGGAATGTGCTGGGGTGTTTTGCGAATTTTGATATTGATTTAGTATTTTTGACCTGTTTTGATTGGTTAATTGGTTAAAAAAGAAGAAGTAATTACTGACGGTTGTTTCAAGACAGTTTATTTGCCAGTGGTTTAGGCTTGATTGGAATTTTAGATGTATTGTAGATTGTATTTAGAGGTGGGCAATACATCAACATTTAGATAATATTGTAAATGTTTGTGCAAAATTTGAATAATCTGTAAAAAGGCAACAAAATGAGCTGATTAAAAACAAAAATGTATGTTTCTAACTTTTAAATAAATGATTACGGTGATATGACTGCACTTTTGAGATACATTTGACAGACATTTTACATTTTTCTGATGGGCAAAGGTGAAATAAGATGTTTAAAGACATGTTTTAACACATTTTTGTGATCGGGATAATAAAAAATGATTGAGATATTAATTTCTGCCCAGCCCTAACTGTGAAAATCTGAACATAATTGTCATAACATTTTACATTTCACTTTAAATAAGATAATAATTATTCATCTATGGTAAATATTGCTTCTCATTTGAATTTAATAAAGTATCACACCACCTTTCACACAATTTTGACACTTTGAGGGAAATCGGTTGAATTTTACCTTTTGCGGAATTACTTTTATTGCTTTGAGTGAAATCAAGTTGTGTGCGTTCATTAAATGCCAAGAAATTAATTGAACTTAATGTCAAAACTAGAAGATAATCTATTTTGGAAAGATAATCAAATTGCTCAAAAACAATTTTAATTAACTTTTGACAAATCCTTAATTTTATTGTTGTCATCATTTCAAATAAATGTAAATGTATTAAGTTAGTATTTACCTTTAGAACTTTCAGCCTTTTTGCTCGGTGTAATACATGATAAACGCTACACATCTTCTGCAGAAAACATGAAGGCATTATAAGTAAACACAAACAGACCAGCATGAGATACAAAACTGTTTCTCATCCTAGTCTCAAAACAAGCTGAACTAAATATTGGTTGTACAAAGAATACATTATACTTATGGAAATAGCTATATTTAGTCAATAATCAACGCTTTTTTTTATCGATAAATGCAACAAGTGACATTCATACTGCATTATATTGAATAAAATGATTCAAATATGGCTCAGGTGTGCTTCCTCTAGTCTCAGAATAAACCTGTGCTGAAACATTGAGACAGACGCACTAACTACAAACACTATATCACACTAGTCAAATCTCCTCAAATCAGGATAAATAGTCCAAACTCAAGGCCGTTTAACAAATGGTCGTGGTGCTTCTTTTGCCGTGACGACCCGATATCCTTTCTGTGCATCCCACTTGTCCTCCTCATCCCTACCAATGTTTAGAATGGCGTTTGCACCCAGCAGGTAGACGAGCACAAACGTGAGTAATATTCAGCAGGAGGAGCGTGTTTGGGTGGTAGTAGTAGCGGGGGCTCGGTTATAAATAGGTGCTCTGCTCTCTAGCCATGTGGAATTGATGAGTTTCAGCACATCGGGCGCCGCCATGCCAGGTTTAATTTCGAAGCGTCCTGACAGCGAGAAGCCCGGGCGCCCAGAGACGTCACGGCCGAGTGCGTCCGCTGTGCAAATGTTAGCCGTGTTTGAAGATGGACACACGCATAAGGCACGTGGCGGCGTCCAGGGCCGGGCGGCGGGGGCAGCTGACCGGCTCGGCTCCGCGCCCGCCCTCCTCTGAGCTCCTGTCAGTGTAAGAGACAGGCAATCACATCCCTGTGCTGACCCGGGCCCAGCACACACACATATACACACACAGGCACACACACACACACACGCAGACACACACACACATGCACACACACACACATGCAGACACACACACACACACGCAGACACACACACACATGCAGACACACACACACACACACGCAGACACACACATGTAGACACACACACACACACACGCAGACACACACATGCACACACGCAGACACACACATGTAGACACACACACACACGCAGACACACACATGCACACACATGTGTTTTTTCAGACTTCCTATAAGTGATCTGTTCTTTTCTTCTGTATCTACCTCTGTATCTTCCTGCGTTGCACCAATGAAATTTCCCCATGTGGGACAATAAAGAATTATCTTATCTTATCTTATCTTACACACACACACACACACACACACACAAAGTAAAGTATAATTTAGGGTTTGAGATTGTTGATGCGACTAGAGGCATAAGTGCATATAACATTTTGATCACACATTTCACTACTTTACAAAATGTTGCCTGTTTTTCCCCCAGTTTGACAATTTTGGTGGTTTATAATGTCACTTCCTGGTTGGACATGAGCAACAGTTGTGACATAGGTAGAGGTCATTCCACAACTGTTACCTAGCAGGTAAACTGTTACCTAACAATATAAATAACACAATAGTTATCATTTTACAAATCACAATACCTGATAACACCTTTATTTTGCTTTTGAATTGCGCCTGCATTTTATATTGAATGTCGCTTATTGATGACATCACATAGGGATTCTGTTTCCTGTTTTTATATTTAATTTTTTCTCACAGACGGCGACTTGACTGATGTAAAATTATGATAAATCTTTACCGCAGGGACTGTGCCACCAAACTAAGTCATAATTAGAAAAACATAAGAGCCTGTCATTTAAGTGGAACCTGAGAGGTATAGAAGGTTTAGAGACATAGTGGAGAAAGTAAGGCATTATTTGACATTTAATACATGTAATTACATTTTTCAAAAGCAAAAGTATGTCAAGACTTTATGTCAAGTTTTGAAGTTTGAGTGTTATGGGAACGTTTGTACTTTATTTGCTTTTGCAGAGAATGTTATACTTTTCCCCAAATTGAAATTTAGATTATAGTTTGTTAGTCTGACAGCAACATAACTGAAAAAGAGGGTAAGAACACCACGTTAAAAGCATTGGAAATGGCATCAAGTATGTGCAAATGCTTTTCTCAAATTGTTTTAATGTTAATGTTGTTTGTTGTAACTGTGTAACTTCTGCCTCTTGGTCAGGACGTCCTTGTAAAAGAGTTTTTTAATCTCAATGGGATTCTCCTGGTTAAATAAAGATTAAATAAAAATAATATTTGTAAAAAAACACAAGCAAGAAATACATTCTAATCCAGGAATCCACTACATTCCTGGTACAAGGGATCAATAATTAATAATCATTGCTTTTAGTTACAATTACAATAGATTGATGCTGGTGACTTATAATTCAGAAACACAATTCATAAAGTAGAAATTTGCTTCAGCGGTTAAGTTTCAACTTAAAACTAATAAGATAAGATAAGATAAGATAATCCTTTATTGTCCACACATGGGGAAATTTCATTGTTGCAACGCAGGTAGATACAGAGGAAAAGGAAGCTTAAAAAACACTCTTAATAGAAGAACTCTTATGAACAAAAACTCCTATAGACAAAACTTCTGATTTCCTAATAAGGAATGGAGGAATAAATAAAGATGAAAAAATAAAATAAAATAAAATAATCATAATCATCCATCCATCCATCTTCTGCCGCTTTATCCGGGGCCGGGTCGCGGGGGCAGCAGTCTGAGCAGGGACTCCCAGACTTCCTTCTCCCCAGACACTTCCTCTAACTCCTCCGGGGGGATCCCGAGGCGTTCCCAGGCCAGCCGAGAGACATAGTCTCTCCAGCGTGTCCTGGGTCTTCCCCGGGGCCTCTTCCCGGTGGGACATGCCTGAAACACCTCCCGAGGGAGGCGCCCAGGAGGCATCCGGAACAGATGCCCGAGCCACCTCAGCTGGCTCCTCTCGACGTGGAGGAGCAGCGGCTCTACTCCGAGCTCCCCCCGTGTGGCCGAGCTCCTCACCTTATCTCTAAGGGAGCGCCCAGCCACACGGCGGAGGAAACTCATTTCGACCGCTTGTATCCGCGATCTTGTTCTTTCGGTCACTACCCAAAGCTCATGACCATAGGTGAGGGTAGGAACGTAGACCGACCGGTAAACAGAGAGCTTTGCCTTTCGGCTCAGCTCCCTCTTTACCACAACGGTCCGATGCAGCGACTGCATGACTGCAGCCGCTGCACCGATCCGCCTGTCGATCTCACGCTCCATCCTTCCCTCACTCGTGAACAAGACCCCGAGATACTTGAACTCCTCCACTTGGGGCAAGGACACCCCACCCACCTGGAGAGGGCAAGCCACCTTTTTCCGGTCGAGAACCATGGCCTCGGATTTGGAGGAGCTGATTCTCATCCCAGCCGCTTCACACTCGGCTGCAAACCGTCCCAGTGCATGTTGCAGGTCCGGGTTTGATGGAGCCATCAGGACAGCATCGTCTGCAAACAGCAGAGATGAGATCCTGTGGTCCCCAAACCGGACCCCCTCCGACCCCTGACTGCGCCTAGAAATTCTGTCCATAAAAATTATGAACAGAACCAGTGACAAAGGGCAGCCCTGGCGGAGTCCAACATGCACTGGGAACAGGTCTGACTTACTGCCGGCAATGCGAACACAGCTCCTGCTCCGGTCAAACAGGGGCCGGACAGCCCTGAGCAAAGGGCCCCGGACCCCGTACTCCCGGAGCACCCCCCAAAGGACACCCCGAGGGACACGGTCGAAAGCCTTCTCCAGATCCACAAAGCACATGTGGACTGGTTGGGCAAACTCCCATGAACCCTCGAGCACCCGATGGAGGGTATAGAGCTGGTCCAGTGTTCCACGACCGGGACGAAAACCACTCTGCTCCTCCTGAATCCGAGGTTCGAATTAATCATAATCATAAATAATCATAATAACACTAATAATAGTAAATATATAAACTATGCTAAAATAAGGGCATTAGATAACTCATAGCTGGGCCATTCACAATTATAATAAACAGATGTGTTTATTTATCTTTGTGATATCTCGTTGTTTATTCCTGACTATATTATATGAACTCGTCCATTTAGGTCAGATGCTAATTCCAGAGCCGTGTCCAGTCTGTAGAAGTCGGTCAGACAGGTAAAGCCCCTCGCCTCACCCCCCTCCAGCTTCAGAGAGCCAAACAAAGCCGGAGCAGAGAGATTCTCCCACTTCTGGCTGCTGCCTCCGAGCTGCTGGCAAGAGCGAAGTCAAAAAGCCAATAAAAAGCTGTGAAATCGGTGGCACGGCGCCGGCGAGGACATGCCAGGAGAAATAAACATCAGCACTGCTACAAACTGAGAAGAGAGAGGCAGACGGAGGGAGGAGGGGCGAAGCAGCTCGGCCCGTTCTGACTGCTATTGTCCAATTTGAGGCGCAGCTGGGGAACAGAGTTGTTGAGGTTACGGTCAGGATGGGTCATTTTCAACTTCACTATCTGAGTATCTAACACAACATGTACATGATAATAGGCCTTTCCTTTTCCCTCTGCTTATTATTCTAGAAAACATCAACGAGACAGAGTTTATTCCAGCAACGTGGGCTTCAAACACGTAAGATCCTGGACAATGTGTTAGCTTTAGATGCACGTAAACAGACAGTTCAGTGAAGCTATAGTGGCTTATAACAGAGAGGTTTGTGGTTGGATCCCTTTTCTGACCAGTGCGTTGGCTGCTTCTCTTTTGCAGATTGCGCTAAGCAGGTGGACAGGTTTGTGTAAAATATTATTCAAGATTGCAACGTCAAACATCACCAGAATTCTCAGCTAGTCTAAGGTTAAACCAATAGAGATTTAAAGATGCTAAACACTAAACTAGTTTAGAACTGGTTGATTTCAGGTAAGTGCTAGTTTAGGCCTGATCCTGGTGTAGTCCTGGTGTAGTCCTGGTTTAGTCCTGGTTTAGTCCTGGTGTAGTCCTGGTGTAGTCCTGGTTTAATCCTGGTGTAATCCTGGTGTAGTCCTGGTTTAGTCCTGGTGAAGTCCTGGTGTAGTCCTGGTTTAGTCCTGGTGAAGTCCTGGTGTAGTCCTGGTTTAGTCCTGGTTTAGTCCTGGTGTTGTCCTGGTGTAGTCCTGGTTTAGTCCTGGTTTAGTCCAGGTGTAGTCCTGGTGTAGTCCTGGTGTAGTCCTGGAGTAGTCCTGGTTTAGTCCAGGTGTAGTCCTGGTGTAGTACTGGTGTAGTCCTGGTTTAGTCCAGGTGTAGTCCTGGTGTAGTCCTGGTGTAGTCCTGGTTTAATCCTGGTGTAGTCCTGGTGTAGTCCTGGTTTAGTCCTGGTTTAGTCCAGGTGTAGTCCTGGTGTTGTCCTGGTTTAGTCCTGGTGTAGTCCTGGTTTAGTCCTGGTTTAGTCCTGGTTTAGTCCTGGTGTAGTCCTGGTGTAGTCCTGGTGCAGTCCTGGTGTAGTCCTGTTTTAGTCCTGGTGTTGTCCTGGTTTAGTCCTGGTTTAGTGCTGGTGTAGTCCTGGTTTAGTCCTGGTTTAAACCTGGTTTAGACCTGGTTTAGTTCTGGTGTAGTCCTGGTTTAGTCCTGGTTTAGTCCTGGTTTAGTCCTGGTTTAGTTCAGGTTTAGTCCAGGTTTGGTCCTGGTGTAGTCCTGGTTTAATCCTGGTGTTGTGCTGGTTTAGTTCTGGTGTAGTCCTGGTTTAGTCCTGGTGTTGTGCTGGTTTAGTTCTGGTGTAGTCCTGGTTTAGTCCTGGTTTAGTCCTGGTTTAGTCCTGGTTTAGTCCTGGTTTAGTTCAGGTTTAGTCCTGGTTTGGTCCTGGTGTAGTCCTGGTTTAGTCCTGGTGTTGTGCTGGTTTAGTCCTGGTGTAGTCCTGGTGTAGTCCTAGTTTAGTCCTGGTGTAGCCCTGGTTTAGTCCTGATGTAGTCCTGGTTTAGTCCTAGTTTAGTCCTGGTGTAGTCCTGGTTTAGTTCTGGTTTAGTCCTGGTGTAGTCCTGGTTTAGTTCTGGTTTAGTCCTGGTGTAGTCCTGGTGTAGTCCTGGTGTAGTCCTGGTGTAGTCCTGGTTTAGTTCTGGTTTAGTCCTGGTTTAGTCTTGGTCTAGTCCTGGTTTAGTCCTGGTGTAGTCCTGGTTTAGTCCTGGTGTAGTCCTGGTGTTGTCCTGGTGTAGTCCTGGTTTAGTCCTGGTGTAGTCCTGGTGTAGTCCTGGTTTAGTCCTGGTTTAGTCCTGGTTTAGTCCTGGTGTAATTCTGGTGTAGTGCTGGTTTAGTCCTGGTGTAGTCCTGGTGTAGTCCTGGTGTAGTCCTGGTGTAGTCCTGCTGTAGTCCTGGTGTAGTCCTGATGTAATCCTGGTGTAGTCCTGGTTTAGTCCTGGTGTAGTCCTGGTGTAGTCCTGGTGTAGTCCTGGTGTAGTCCTGGTTTAGTCCTGGTTTAGTCCTGGGTTGGTCTTGATTTCTTCCTTGTTTAATTGCTAATTGCTTTAGTCCTGGTTTAATTCTGCTTTGGCCCTTCATCAGAACAACGTGGTTTAACGCTCGTTGTGTTTTCTTTTCCACAGGACTCAAAGTCCTGGTGTATTACCATTATTGAAACAGATCTAATGTTGGGGATATTTTCCGCGGCACCAAATTGTGTTAAAAGCAGTGTCGTGTTGTGCACCTCCGGCACAGACGCCAAGGCCCTCCGTAAAATCCGGCCCTCAGGAAAACGTTGTGGAAGAGCCCTGCCATAGAGTGATAAATGTTTTTACTAGTGACCCAGCAGTTTATGGGATTATTCCACGGCTGTTTTGTTCACTTTTTATATTGCTTTTGCTAATGCACCTCTGTAGACGTTCATACATTGTTGTACATCGACTGCTTTTTCATCAAATTGTACATCTCCATATTCCACCTTTACGTCTCCCCATCACACACTGATGCCAGAACGATGTACTCCATTTCCCCTTTGCCCCCGAGGCCCGAGGATCTCTCTGTTTCCTCCACACGACGCTCTGCTGTGAAGTCTAATTCCAGTCAAATCTAAACACGCTAATTAAATATCATAACTTTGCACAGCCGCTCCTTGTAAAGGCACCTGAAATTTTAATTTAGACTTCAAAAGAGCCCGGACTTTAAAGCAAATCTATTGTTTTTCATTTAGACTCGCAATTTTCCTTTTCTCTGCAGTGCCGCGCTACGTAGTTATGATTGATCTGGTAATTAAAATATGCAGAGAGGGAGAAATATTAACCGCTACTCTTTTTTTCTTTTTTCCTCGCTTCTTTTTGTTTTAGAAAACAGTCGGCACGTTCCCCTTTCTCGCCTCAGACAATTAAATTTCGCACATTGATGTTCTTTACACAGCGCTCATCGGCCTCATTATTTTCCCATTTTCATCTTTCGTGGTGTCGAGATCGATAGATTGATAAAATGATGGAGCCTATCTTAAATAATGCAAGTGGAGAAAAGTTACTTTGCTGCTGGCTTGGACTTCATTCTTTTCAATTTCACATCCCGCTGAGGTACATAGCTTTGTTAATCGTTTTATTTTTGCTGTCCCTTTGCAAAAAAAAAAAACACAGAAAAAAAAGGCGTGAAATAAAAAGAAACGCATGATGCAGCGCCTATACGAGATGATGGTTGTCACAGCTAATATCCCTAAATGATACAGAAAGAAAGTGGCGATTCAAAGAAAGACGGCGTAAAGTAGGGCAATTAGTACCTGGGGAACATTTTGCGGGAAAAAGATAGCGACTGCAAATGTCACACGGACTTACTTTAGCTGCGATTGTTTATAAATTGACCTGACAGCTCGGGTCGCTCTAATATGGGATTAACCGCAGCGCTAATTAACACATGCCTCTGTTAAAGCGACTGGGAAAAGACGCAGCGAGACTTCCACTTCCTCACGCGCAAAATGTACTTTTAAAAGACCGTCTTGTTTCATTTGGCGGGTGAAAAAATCCCCAGTTAAATCACGAGTGAAGAGTTCCAACGCGCTACAGATCAGAGCGCTTCTTCTGCCTTTGTCACATATATGTTTTTTAAATTCCCACCGCACGGCCCAGTGTTTTTATCAGGGAAACGGAGCGGTCGCCGTTGGCCCGAGGAGAGCGCTAAACACGTCCGCAATTAAAGCGGAGGAACTTTGCATCTTCCTCCTGAGTTGCCGTAATTGGATCTCGGGAGGATTTGAGCCGCAGAAGTGAAAAGGGGGGGGACACATGCTTTGGGTCTGCAGGGAACAGGCGAGAGGCGAAGTCCTGGGACAAAGTGGAGGGGACAGAGCGGACCTCTTTCACAGTTGGGCAGATTTGACTCAACTTTGTCAAAGTACTCAACACTCGTGGCTCGTTTTGTGTCGTCTTATCGGGGTTTCAGTGCATATTAGGGCTGTAGTCAACTAAATATGTGATTTGTGCATCGATTAGTTGACTAAAAGGGGTTTGGTGAGTGGTAAAAGATGGAAAAAAGCTCTTAAACTGTTGTGTCTGTACCCAAAGTGCACTGACAGGACCACAGGTACACATGAGATTATGTCATTTATACATATTCAAGCAGAAAACTATTAGTAAACAGTGTATTTATCAGTAAAAAGGCAGATTAGACTCTCAAATGTCAAGATAACTCACTTGATGTCTTCTCTTCTTGGATGTTGTGAATATAAATCCTTTAAAATCCACCCAAATTTAGTCAACTAATAAAAATGTGGATCGATCTAAACACCATCGACCGATTCATTAATTAAAACAACTGATGGTTCTACATAGTTCTCTAGTTGATAAATGTGCACCTTTTTGTCCAGAAGTTAACAAATTGTGCAGCGCTTTCTTGATTTAGGACATGGTAAATATTGTGTAATTATTCAAATTCCTACGGATGTCATTAAATTTATTGGTTGAGGTTTAATCATCACACAAATGAGAAATGTCACGGATTTTTTAATGTTTACTGTAATGTTTTTGTCGTATTTTGCATATCTTCAAAAGTTGAAACTTCTACATGAAGTGAAGTTGTCTTTTTGCTAAATATTCATTCAGATCTACTACATTTTAAAGCAGTTGTAGTTTTATGTAAAGATCAAGTGTTGTTTAATTTTTCATGTTCAAATTCAAATCAAATCTGCTCAAAATGTGACTTGTTCTGCAGCGTGAGCTCGATCTATTTGCCTCTGTGTGTTCCTCTGTTCAAAAGGCTTGATCTGAGTTTATTTTGACTTTCTTAAACTGAGATAAGAAGTAAGTCTTGCATTTATTTCAAGTGCAGTAGCATTTAGATAATAATAATACGTTTAGAAAATAAGTTAGAAAATGCTTGTTTTACTCATTTTAAGTAAAACAAGATATTTCATGTTTGTTCCATTGGGAATCTTATGTCAAGACAATCAAAATATGCTAAACAAGATAATACTTTTTATTCCAAGCATTAGTAAGACTTTAAAATAACTACACTTTGTCTTGTCTTAGTAAAGCAGGAACAAAGACTTAATTCATAGTAAATAAATAGTTTATTAAGAATGATTCAGGCTTAATAATCACTCAAAAATGTCTCTAACCTTAACACCTAACCTTAATTAAGTACAGTATTTTCCGGAGTATATGTCGCACCTGAGTATAAGTCGCACCAGCCAAAAAATGTATAATTGAGACGAAATAAAAATATATAAGTTGCACTGGAGTATGAGTATAAAGAAATAAGTATGAATATAAGTATAAGTCGCACCCCGGCCAAAACTATGAAAAAAGGTGCGACTTATATTCCAGACAATACGGTAGTTTCTAAGCTCAAATCAAGCTTGATAAGTCTTGTATTCATGCTTTGTTAAGGCAAATTGTTGTTATAAAATGTTACCCAGGCATTTTCTAACTCGTTATCATTTTGCAGATGGTCATTTTGTCCAGTGTTTGTCGTCACAACGTAAACGCCACTACCATATAAATAAATATTTAGCGAGCAATCTAAAGGTGCACTCCGCCGAGGCCCTTTGACGTGTGTGTGTGTGTGTGTGTGTGTGTGTGTGTGCGCGCGCCGCGGTCCGACATGTGAAGGACAAGTGCGCCGCTGTGATGGGCCTGTTTTATTACATTTCATATTGAGACCAATCTCTGTCCATTCACCTGAAGGACAGCCAGTCATTCCCTAACTAAATTATCCTTGCACATTCACACGGAGGGAGGCAGCAGGCAATAGTGTCCACCGAGTGAGTTTTGTGCTTTATAACCACCGCACGCACACACACACACACAAACACACACACGCACACACACACACACACACACACACACACACACACAAACACACACGTCCCAGCTGAGGGTTATGTGGGGCGTTAGTGCTGCTGTCATTGAAGCTCTCCTTATTGGACATTCTGACACACATGCAGGTAAATATACTCCGGTCTATTTTAGATACAGTTTACATTGGGGAAACAAACAATCACACTATGTCCTTTTCATGCTATTTTGTGATAAGAAATAGGCCATGTAAAAAAACACAACGGCAATGCAATATTCAGAATCGTTTTGTAGCTATTAGAATTCTGGTGTAAAAGGCGAGTCTTCGCACAAGATCAGGTTTATTATCTTTACCCTTTTAAAAATATGCAGTCACAACATTCAACTTTCAGCATAATTAATAAAAACCTTTTGTAATATGAGTACAGACATACACATGATATTATATTATAAATGTTTTATAATGCCGGAGCAGAGTGCTGTCGGATTCAACTCTAAACTCTGGAGAAAATGCTTTGATTGACTCTAAATGATTGTATTGTTTGATGTTTTGTCTGTTTTTCATATGGACCTGCATCGATTGATTGAATATATATATATATATATATATATATATATATATATATATATATATATATATATATATATATATATATGTATATACACAAGGGCTTATCGAACATAATGAGAAGTTTGCATCACATAGAAGCCACAAGCGACAGCATCTGAGGTTCAGTTTTGGGTTGAGGAGCTAGACTTTCAGTTTACTTTTAAATATGAACAAAGTCCAGCTTGTTCCAAACCTGAGGGCCTTTACACGCTACATTGAGACTAGTGCTCTTCTCTTACCCTTCAGAATAGACTTTCCCTTCGTGTTGTCGACATGAGAGGGTGGAGAAATAGAATAGAGCCTGTAATATAGTCTAGAAACTACATTTTCCATCATACAGGCATTACGAAATACATTGCACTGAGTTTCAGAAGCTTAATTTATAGAAAAGAGAGTCAGAGGGACTGTTAAACCTGGCCCGAGATACTGCTTGAATAGCTTAGACATGAAATAAAAGTACGATTTAGTGTTAATTGCCTAACAAATCCCGATATCAATAAACAAAACTATTAAAAAAACAAAAAATCTGGCTGTATTATTAACAATCCAGGTTGTTGCAGTGTATCTATGGAGGTTTCTCAGCCTCCAGGTGCTTTACCTCATCGAGAGTCAAACCAGGTCATTTCAGTTTAGTATCCGAGTAAGAACTGTGTGGAAAACTGCAACTAATGAGTTCACTTAAATATAGAAAATGACCTGGTCGGGCGGTAAATATTGAGTTTTTACATTAAGTGCGATCGATTGTGGTTTATTTATACATGTTTGAAGTTATATACGTAGTTCTATTGTTTGTCATAGCTTTAAACTTTTTTTCCATTACTGTTACACATTTCACATAAAGGTTCTTGACAAACTAAATCAGGTAAAGACCCCAAAACAAAGACTAAAGTCAACTTCTAGCCTTTCGGATTCTTCCATTTGATTTCTTTGTATAAATTGTAGTGTTGTAGGAATATGCTTGGTTTTCAATGCCAGTTTTGATGCCACAGTTTTGATGCCACACAACCACAAGTTTTACACAACAAACTGACATTTCTCAACACTAAATAATATTACTTTCCTTATCAAACATTGTGGTCCTATTCTAGATTCGATTAAGCTGAAAATCCTGCCAAAACTGTTCACAAAAGTTCTGATTGTGTCTTGTTTCCACGATGTTTTTAACATCGATTCTGGTTCAAACGAGTATCTAGTTTCGAGTCTAGTTTCAGTATCGATTTGTGTCTGATTTTCAATACTTAGCTTGCACTGCAACGACTAGAATACATTTCTGCGCTCCAGTGTCTCAGTCTGTGGACCACCAGAACTTCTAAATGAGTAAAACGCCTGCCTTTACCCCAGAGCGGAGCCCGGCTGATAGCTTTATTCTTCTCTCCTCTCTAATAAACGTCTTTTGTACAGTCGGCGTCTCCTTTTCTCTCGCCGAGGATGTCCTAATGAGCCCCAGCCCGAAATAGCAAAGGGGCTAGCGCTGCACAACTATGACATCCCATGTGAGAAGTCGCCCAAATGGCTACACCGTGCGTCAAGTTTCCTTATTTATAACACCGCGCGGGATTGTCCTACACCGGCGCCGAGCATATGGAGGCTTATGTAAGGCAGGGCCCATCTGAAGTCAAGGCCTATATATATATATAACGCGCTGAAGAGTGGTTCCTGTGGCCGCTTTAAGGATTGATTCACTTCTGAAACCCTCTTTAGTGTGATGTAACAACAGACGGAGGGAGTGGGTGGGCGGCGGGTGTTTGTCTCTGAAGGACGGGTCATGAAATCATAAGTAATTTGCGCATTGTAGAAATATAGTAGCGTTCAATGTATGGGAGGCTTCTGTCGAGAAATAAAAAAGGTGGTGTGTTTGGGGTAATACACTGTTCTGCTTTGGTCAATAGTGTATTATTATATTATGTATTAGAATTTAGACTTGGACGTAGAGAAACTTTATAGATCGACAGGGGAAATTACTGAAATAAGTAGTAATAAGAGTAAACGATTACCTCTGCATAATATGTTTCAAAAGAGGCAAAAGAGCCTGTGAGGGTGTGATTTATTTAGAAAACCAACTGTGAGAACTACTGTAAAGCAGCATTGTATTTCAGTTGTTGGGGTTAATGTATGGAATATGTTGGACACTGGAAAGTGATAAAATGTGGAAACTGTATTTTGTGCTTAAGGTGTTAGTGGCTCTTTAGTTAAGTGTAAATGTACAAGGCTCAGGCTTCCCTTTTAGACTTTATGCACATTATTTTTCATATTACTTTAGCCTTTGGGAAAAACCAAACCAAAACCAAACTGCTCACACATTGTAAAATATTAACCAGATCAAACAATAAGGGTAACAAAAACAAGATAGACAACTTTGAATTTGAAACTTGCAGGGTTAAGCCTCTCTCTGTTAGAATGTGTGATCCTAACAGAGAAAATTACTTATACATGAGTATCATTTTTTCACCAAAAAGGCTGTTTTGTAATACATTTTGTTTATTTTTGTTGTCATTGGTATCGAATTGATATCATAACATTTCCTAGTATTATTGATTGATATTGCTAATATTACGGGTACTTGTTATCGGATCATATAAAAAATCGGTGGTATTGTCCATCACTACCATCTATTTTCTATTGAAGATACTTGAATGAGCAGCGTTTGTCCAGATGACTAAAGTTCACTTAATATATACAATTCTGTCAAAATACTGCCTAGAGAAATGATAAACAAGCACGTTTGAGGAAGTATGTGTTTTGTCCCTTACATATACTTTCATAAATGACGCCCCTGGTGGCCCCCGCCCGAAGCCCGTGGTTGCTTAGAAAGCCTCTCGCCAACTACAACCTCTCATCACAAATGGCTACATCTGTTAGCGCTCCAAACAAGTAGGCTACACACCAGTTGCTATATTGCTAGCTTTGTTAGCCCTTGATTAGCCCTTGTTCTCTTAAACCAACATAGCGTCTGTCCTGTCACATTGTGTATGAGTGATCGCGCTCGAGTCGATCATTACCACCACAACATCAGACGGCTGGCAGCGGAGGTCATTCCGTGTGCATTACCACCCAGACCTCATTAGTTTTACAGCTTTTACTGCCCTGTTGGCACCGGCGAACAAGAGCTTTAGGCTGGCATCCAACGGGCATGTGGACCTCTTCCCCCGAGCCCAGAGTAATACAAGGCCTTGGCCAGTTCTGTCAGAGGGCAATGGAGGAGATGGGGCAGTGGGGATGCAAGAATCGTTCCCAAATTTAGCTTATTGGGATCATTTACGCTGCTCTAATCATGACTGTTGGCGTCGGATACGTGAGGAATCTGCCGTGATTGTCGGGTCAAGGTAGGAAGAGATTTGAAGTGAATTTAACCAGCCTAGTAGCTAATCAGTCACAATTCTTTCAAGCATTTTTGTTCCGATACCATCAACACTTTGGCTTTTTAGAGTCTGTTTCCCATGTAGTTGAGTACAATGAGTTTTTTCTGCAGTACAGATATATCGTTAAAGCAGCTATTCAAAATGAGACCACAAAATGCGTACAGCGTCTGATTATAAAGCATTTTCTTCTCAGAAAACCAGGAAGAACGCTGTTAGCATGCTAATTGTTAGCTTTCCTGTGACAGCAAGCACACGCAAAGCGCTTGTGAACTCATCATTGTGAATATTTAGGATTCTGAATACGTGAGAAAGTGAGGAATGCATATGTGGACCGCTCCAAACTGTTTAAAGTAAAGAGACTGAAAATATAGTTTATCTCCTTCAAACACAATTAAAGCAACAAAATAATTATCCAAATATGTTTAAGGGTACATTCTTGAACGCCTCTATTTTAAAACTGAGCTGGAGCAGGTCCGAATTCAATAGTAGCATTCAGATTTGTTGTCTTGGTTGGATCCACATGAAACAAAAACTGGCACAAAGCTCAAGGTCTTCTCTGTTGGCTTGAATACAGAAAAATGACATTATTTTTTCACAATAACTTCAGAAAGACGTGTTTGTTGTCAATTGAAACTACCGGTACTTAAAACCATACGATGAAATGACAAGTTTTGGGCGTTTATACTGTACCAAACAAATAACGATAATCTTTGTGGAATTTGTTTTGGATATTCTTTCAAAAGCAGTGAATCTCCCATAGAATTAGGCTCTTGCTCACCATCAAATTCCAAAATGTGAACGTGACTTTACTTTGGCACAACAATAACAATAATAAGAAGAAAGAAATTAGTCTGTAGCTTTGTGTGTGGACGGATTCCCCGAAAATATGTGACTTAAACTCTTTGTGGCACACAGTTTCCTCCGTGAAACCTGCTTTTATCTTTCCGTGTTTATATTCCCCCTCCCTCCTCCGCTCTGATGCATTAGCCCTGTCCACAGCTGATCCTCACCTTCACCTGCTCTTATTTTAGCCTCTCAAACCTCGGCAAAGGCCCGGCCCGTCGTGATCCGTCATCGACAGGCCTTCGCATCTGCCGGGAGCCATATCTCGGCGGTAAAATATGCATGACATCAAAAAGCCTTAAAGCTTATTACAAATTAATAATGAGTAGTGGGCAGAGAGCGGTGAAAAGTGAAAAATGGCCTTCCCTCGGTGTCATGTTGAAATGTTTAATTCAACACAGGGACTAAATTGCGCTTCTTTTTAGCCGCGCGTGTGCTCCGAGGCGCCGCGCAAAGCGAACAGACAAGACCACCAGGATTCGCAAACCAAATTGACATCTAGATTAGCCGATTTATGTTGAAGTGAATGATCATCGTCTGCAGCCGTGTGTGCCTCTGTGCGCCTCTAACTGCATGCGGGATTATAAACCAACAGCCGAGCACCGTGCCGCTTTACCCGCTATCATCTTAACTCTCCGTAGACCAGGGAAGCCTCTGCCGCGCATCAAATCTGCAGCCGCCTCGCCGTAGAAGACGCCGCGTACTAGAATCTGGATGTCAAAATCGTTACTGCAAGATGTACAAGGCCCTGTGGATCGCGGTGGAGAGAAGAAAGTGTTTTCGAAAGGAATATGGAGGACGTTTTGAGTGATAACTAAGTCCACACTCGTAGGCTGTTTCTGCGCTGTGGATTGACAATAACTTTGCCTGTCAAATGTAATATAATCATAGGGATATTCATCACAATAGTATCTAAATCAAATCTGAATCTCGCTAGTTGACAGAAGGACGGCATGGTAATAATCCACGGGACTAGCATACATTTTGAAATTTAAATCCACAAACTTTGAACTTGATGGTATATGCCAAGGGGTATCCAAACTTGTGGCCCGCGTTCCAAATACGGCACTCAGAGCACTTTTTGATGGCCCTTAGGCTTCTTTGAGACATTGGCCTCCATTATCTTAAAACGTTTTGAGACTCAATTGAGGTGTGGTACTTTAAAAATCAGATAAAAGCAGGTTTTTCTGATGATTCACAGTTTTGACCACCGTCTGTGGCCCTCCCCTTTGACTACGTTTAAATATGCTATAGTGAAGTACTCAGCTGTGTTACTCAAGTAAAAACACAGATACAGGAGCAATAAATTAGTATCACATACAAATCTATTAAAACGTATTGAAGTGTGTGTTTGAAATGTTACTTTTAGAGCAAAAAGTAAAAGTATTTCTAACAGATTTTTGACAACTATAAAAGTGTGAATTGCAGCAAAAAGATTGTCCTAAGGCTGCCCCAAATAAATTGTCTGTTTGCTGTAACCCGACCCAACATTTTTCAAGTGGGTCGGTCGGTAGGTAAATTCTTATTTTTTTAAACGCCTCGATGTCTCAATCGACCTTTTGTACGCTGTTATCCTTTATTTTGGTAGCGAAGGCGAGCGGGGGGAACATGCGGGGCATAAGGGCGCCGCCATGTTTGTTGTGATGACGCTGCTGGGCGTGTTTCCCTCCCAGAATGCAATGCGCTAGTCAAATTTAAATGAAGCCACACCATGACGCAGAACGATAATGAGCGAGGGCCAGGACAGTGGCGCTGACAGAGCTTAATCAACATGTTAAAGGCAATATAGGTTCCTTCCTGCATGGTCTTTTAATACAGACGCATATGGAGGACTGAATATGTAGTTATTTGATAGGTTTACCAGCGCTATAAAATAATTCTACACGGCGCTTTAGGAAAGACCGGTCGGTGAGTCAGCGAAATATTTGAAAAATAAAAGAATTTTGCGTTTTTTTAACAAAATGCAGATTTTTTCCCCCCCAGTCGGCTAGTTTTATACCGGGTCGGTTAGGTTACGGCAAACAGACCAATTATTTTGCTCATTCTAATTCTCAATGTTTGTCTAGACGTCAAAGCCAGGACTTGAACACAGAATTTCACCATGACGGTGCTAAAAATGACCTCTCAACGACACAGAAAGTACTTTTTAATTCCCAGTCCTTTTAAAAATGTAGGGCAGAAAGTACAGATGATGTTCTGTACTCCTCTCAAACATTGTGAGGTAAACGTGAACATTTAGTGGCAGATTTAGTCTTTTTAATCCAACATATATAGGATTACTTTAACATTTTGGGTTGGAAAATTAGACATGATTCTTTTTTGTTTTTTAAATCTACTGTATAAATTAGCTAGACCCTTTGGCATGTCATGTCATCACTCGAACACGGCTGTAATACGAGCTGCAGTTGGGTCTCTGAGGACGGGACTGGGGAGTGAATTTGCCGCGCGACTACCTGAAACATCAACAGTCATTAATTATGTAAAGGTGTTGGACTCAAGTGTAGTCTTTAGTGAGTCGCTGTGCCTCCAGGCGAGAGGGGATTATCACACGGGAGATACCACCCTGCGCTAACTGCTACCTGCTAACATCTACCTGCTAACTGCTACCTGATACCTGCTACCTGCTACCTGCTAACACCTACCTGCTAACTGCTAACTACAACACACTTTACCTTATATTTGGTTCATTATTTGGCTAGTCAAAGATTGTATTGTAGCTTTCTTTGGCTGTATTTAAATGCATTGGCACGAGAAGTGGCAATATATCAAAATGTAGATAATATTGTGAATGTTGTTTTGAACATATGCATGATTTGAATATTGAGTATATTGTTTAGAGTGAAAAATGCTACATAAAGAGTTGATTAATTTTGTAAACTTGATATTGAAACTAATACGCTTAAAGCAGTGGTTCTTATCCTGGGTTGGATCGAACCCCAGGGGTTTGGTGAGTCAATCTCAGGGGTTCGGCTGAGGTCAAGACACAGATCCGACTCAGTCTTGGTACCAGCTTGCACCTAAAAGAGTCTAACCTGTATCAAAAACCCTTTTGGGATAAGACCTGTCACCAGCCTTGGCCCCAAGAGGGCAAAAAGGACCAGGCCAGAGCCCCCAGAGACTAGCCTGTATGAAAGCCCTCCTTTCTGGGCTAAGTCTTTGCACCAGCCTGGCCCCAAAAGGGCCAAAAGGACAACGGAAAGGCCCTTGAGTCGAGCCTGTATCAAAACCCTCCTTTTTGGTCTACGTTTTGGCACCAGCCTGGCCCTAAAAGGGCCAAAACGAATAGGGAACAGGCCCCAGAGTTTACCCTGAATCAAAGCCCTCCTTTTAGGGCAAATTCTTGGCACCAGCCTGGCCCTATAAGGGTCAAAAGGTCAGCCAGTAAATATTCTTATTATGTTTTTGTTTTTGTGTGAAAATGTTGTTCTTTGAACACAGTGATGTTGATGCACGGTTCATTTTGTGCACAGTAAAATATATACCTTGTTTTGAATTTGAAAAAATCCTATTTTATTTTACCAATTAAGAAGGGTTCTGTGAATGTGCTTATGAAACTGGTGGGGTTCAGTACCTCCAAAAAGGTTAAGAACCACTGGCTTAAAGACAAGCACATTTCTGTTGGTTTGTAATAATGTTGTCATAATATTGTTGTTGGGATACTCAAGATATTTTTGTCAATATTGTCCGTACTTGCCATTAGAATGAGATTTTGGCTTGTGTTATAATTGTATTTTTACTGGCTGTTCAAAACATGTTGTTTTATAACAATCTACAACATTGATGTTTTGGATATTTTAACAAAGAAAATGTATTATTAAACCTATCAAAGCTATTCAAGTGCCAAAAATGGAAAAGGTTCACAAAGAGTGAGCACACATTATTATATTGACATTGCTATATGGCTATATTAAAACACATATCAGATGATAATGTCATTGAAAAAGCTAATTCTTCAGTAGAACTTGTAATTGTGAAATATTCTGATAATGTGTCGTACATGGAAATATTATTTCTCTGTGAAGGATTCATTTTACTGTAGTACCAATGTACTAATGTGTGCTCTGTTTATGTAGTGAACCCACAGTGACTCTGCTGCTGCTGTCACCGCATCATTCACTGCCCTCGCCCTCTCTCTCCTCCTCTCACTCATCGCTTTCTCTCTCTTTCTCTCTCTCTGTGTCTCGCTCTCTCTTCTCTCTTCTCTCTCTCTCTCTCTCTCTCTCTCTCTCTCTCTCTGTGTTCTCCCTCTCCTCTCTTTCTCTCTCTCTGTGTCTCGCTCTCTCTTCTCTCTTTCTCTCTCTCTCTCTCTGTGTTCTCCCTCTCCTCTCTTTCTCTCTCTTTGTGTCTCGCTCTCTCTTCTCTCTTTCTCTCTCTCTCTCTGTGTGTCTCGCTCTCCCTTGCCTCTCTTTCTCTCTCTTTCTCTGTGTTCTCCCTCTCCTCTCTTTCTCTCTCTCTCCGTGTCTCGCTCTCCCTCTCCTCTCTTTCTCTCTGTGTGTCTCGCTCTGTCTCTCCTGTCTTTCACTCTCTCTCTCTCTGTGTCTCGCTGTAGCTCTCCTCATCTCACTCCTCTCTTTCTCTCTCTCTCTCTGTGTGTCTCTCTCCTCTCTTCCTCACTCTCATTCTTTCCCTATCTCTGTCTTTATCTATTCTCTCTCTCTCTTTATCTCTTTCTTTTCCTTTCTCTCTCTTCTCTCTCTTCTCTCTCTTCTCTCTCTTCTCTCTCTTCTCTCTCTTCTCTCTCTCTCTTCTCTCTCTTCTCTCTCTCTCTCTCTCTCTCTCTCTCCCTTCTCTTTTGAGCCATGAATGAAATGGGCCAGTCTGACAGGACAAATGATCCACTGTGTTTGTCAAGACTGGAGCCGCAGAAAACACTCGAATAAAGAACTAAACATCACATCAAAAAATATCAATCTAATTCCAGTGGTGGAAAGTAACAAAGCACAAAAGTAAAAGTAGTGTAGGTATATGTACTTTCACAAGCAACATACTTTTTTTAATAGTAGATTTACATTCATATTCATCAAGAAGAACCCTTTTGTTTCCGTACTGTAGATGACATAAGCAGCTGGAGTGCACAGATTACCGTGCACAGGATCTCCCTCCAAAACGCCACAACTGACAATTTATCAAACAAATTACGGCCCTAATTTCAGCCGCACGTGTGTCTCTGATCCATCTTGTGAACGCAGAATCTGGTGTTTTCTCTGTCAGATTCCGCTCGCCGCGCTTCAACGCTCGTTCATCAAGGCGGCGTTTGCTTTTGCAGCGGACACGGCGGCGGCGGCGTGATGTTCCTCCACGCTGAAACAAAGGAGGCGATGACACGTGTAATTAATTAGGCTATTATGCATTCCACAATGATAATGGCCTCACTGGAAAGTCACCAGCTTCGCGTTGTAAGAGGAGAGAGCGGGAGCAGAGGGGAGGCGGTCGGAGAGTGCTATCCATCATCGAGGGGCGGCGTTGGTTTTTTTTTGTGTGTGTTTTTTTTTTTTTCACGACGCCCCCGCTTCCTGTCCGTGTCACGCCGTCTCACCTTGACTAGTGTGGGCAAGGCCGGAGCAACACTGTCAACACGTGGGGCGGGCTTGCTTCGGCGCCGGTTCCCGTGCCTGGTTCTGTGCTGTTCCGGCTCCAGCGGTCGGCCCGGGGTTCTCCACTCCGGGGCTTTGGCACAGTTTGGTACACTTACCCGTGACATCCCATCTGTTGGCGCTTTGTTCACCCGTGCCTCCATAATGGGGGCACTTTATTTTTATAATTAGCTCTTACCTACACTTCTCCTCTCTTAACTCGGCGCTGTAAATGTAGTGCAGGTGCAATCGTGATGACTTTCAGCGCAGCCCTTCACCCGAGCGCCACGTCCTACAAGAGCAGACAAAGTTACACAGGGATTTGGGTTGAATTGATGAACGTTTGTATCATGTTGAAGGGATGTCACGATTATCTGGTTAATCAATAATCAGGTTAGAATATAATCATAAAACCCCCGCCAAAAATGTGGCTATTTTAGAAGCAATAATAAGTCTTTTAAATGCAATCTATAGTCCAAAAAATACATCTAAAAGTAAAGTACTTTTTCTTTCTGGCTGTTTTTGTCACATTTACTTTATTTTGTCATTCAGAAAGATAAAACAAAAGAATTCTGTTCTGAGTGTTTGACAAAAATGGAAACAAAAGAAAGTCCCACTATAACAGTAAGACTAAAAGGTGATTTTGCAATATCCCTCGAATTTTAGTAGTGATAAGCGAGCAGAATTAACAAAATATAGCTGTAAGTTAAATTAAAAGTCCCCTACATTTGACTAATCTTCCATTATTTCCCCAGCTCGGTAATTATGCCTAAGATCCTGCCTCTAGATCTCCACTGTGGTCGCTCACTGCTCAGGACTGGTCACCCTGAGGCACTGGTTGAGGGATGAGTCAAATGCAGGGGTCAAATTTCCCTACGGGGTCATTTGAGTCGACAAATATTACAAATACATTGCGACACATTTGTTCATCTTAAAGGGGCTGTACCCATTTTTGTTCTGTTTCATATAATAAAGTCAAATCTATGTTTGCATCAGTGCAGATATATTGTAAAAGCATTTATTGTGTGAAAATGAGTCTATTGTTCACACTTTGCATCTAATTATGGAAAGCAGGAAGTGAACTGTTAGCATCCAATGACTGTCCTTTCATAGCAGTCTTGTAATCGTCAAGCGTACTGTATTTTCCGAACTATAAGTTGCACCGGAGTATAAGTCGCACTGGCATAAAAAATGCATAATAGAGAAGAAAAAAACACATATAAGTTGCACTGGAGTATGAAATGCAGTTGCAAGTGTGAAAATAACAAATTATATCACATATAAGTCGCTCCGGAGTATAAGTATATAAGTATAAATATAAGTATAAGTTGCACCAGCCAAAAAATGCATAATAGAGAAGAAAAAAACATGTATAAGTTGCACTGGAGTATGAAATGCGGTTGCAACTGCGAAAATAACAAATGATATCACGTATAAGTCGCTCCGGAGTATAAGTATAAGTATATAAGTATCCCGGCCTAAACGATGAAAAAACGTGCGACTTATAGTCCGGAAAATACGGTTATAATTATGGAGGGCCCAAACCTTGATCCAAACAGTGTTTACATGTTTACCACTTCTTTAAAATGTAAATAATTAGTTATAATTATTTTCCCGCCGTGCAGTCCCGGTGCAATCATGCTAACACTCCCCATCTCCAGCTTAGCCCCTGCACGTTCCTGCTGTAGCTTAAGTCTTTCCACTCCTCAAGGTTTAGGTCACTGCTCGTATCAAACGTCAGGAAAGTGCACTCTCAAAGAATATGACAACTGCCGTCTTTTTCAACTACAAAGAATTCACGAAAAAGGGTTTGTGTGTTTTTTTTATCCTCCCCCTCCTCTGCTGCCGATCGTCTCACAGCGCCTCTTGACTTTGACTTTGCCGCGACTTTGGAGCCTTTTCTTTTGGAGTTTTTTTTGGGTTGGGTTGCTGTGCCGGTGGAGGTTTCGCGGGCCGCCTGTTGATGGCGCGAGGGGAGAGCCAGGAGGTAGTGGTGGCGTGGTGAGGCGGCGGGAGCTTTGATGTGGGTTTAATGTGGTGCCATGTTTGGTCTGTCACGCTGAGAGGAGCTAAGCGGACGCCATGGTTACGTCAGATGCGAGCTCTGATCTGTGGAGGTGCGCTGTGCTCCGGGCCCGGGCCATTACTAAAATACTGCTGTTTCTGACTCGGGGTGTCTTGTCTTAAAGGGGCGGTGTACGTTTGTTTACCTGACAAAAGCGTGACAGAAATTGAAATGAAGGAACTTTATATCGAAGGTGGAAGTGTAAAGAGAGTAAAACATTTAAGCACAATTAAGAATATTCATGTCGTCTTCTTGATTAAAATATTTGTATTGTCTGATATAAAAGAAACAAGAAAAGTTTTTGCTGTACCAAGTTTGGATATATTAAAGGTTTGTGTCAGGATAAAGAAGAGAGAAAGAGAAAGACCAAAGATAAAGAGACAAAAAAGATCAAGGAGGAATAGTATAATAACTTATTATTGATTTGGCTTTCGAAAACTGTGCCATACAAACAGTAAATTGCAGGTATCAGATTTTTCTTTAATGCTGATATCTTACATTACCAACAACAACATCGCAGTTTAAAGGATCCTTGCCATTTCATGCACATGCAATACTTTTTGTATGTAAAACTAATTCAAATCAACAGAAATACAAACGATGCATTGTTTTGGACGTCAAACATGGCTCTAGCCTCAAAACTGTCACGCAGACTTTGTTTTTGAAAGCTGTCATGTTGATGTGTTGGGTATTTGAATGCCGGTGCGGCTCCTTCCTTCACTCTGCCATGAATCACGGGGCCCCTGTCTGTATTCGTCACCGCACATGTCCGCTTCAGTAGCAGATAAATGGTACAAAAGAATATTGGTGTGGTCAGCGGCGCCCATTTATTTGGCTGAGATGGCAGCTCTGCAGTGGCATGGGAGCGCCGGTTTGAATGTTTTGAGCCCTGAGCTTTGACTGACAGGCTGCACTGATTGGAATTGACGCAGGGACGAGATGTGTGTCAGAGCTGTGACTGCTCATCTCTCGGGCATCGGGAGGCGACCACCACCAACTGCGACATCCACAAACGCCCAGGCTCCAGACGAGTGTCAGCAAGATTAAAACGGACCCGAAAACACCCCAACCAGTGTCTGTGCGTGACAACTGCTGTGTTATTTGACTTTGCAGACAGAGGTGGAGGAAGTACCTCAATGTGTCAAAGTAACTACAATATATGTGAATTAAGTAGAATTATTTGAGTCAATAATAATGTTCCATATTAAACCGGGACCTGCGCAAACATAATACAAATCAGTGAATATGTCAAAAAATGTATTGCATGAACAAGTGTCTTTTCTTTAAACAAGCAACACAATTGTAGCACTGCCATTATATCATTTTGTAAAATACGACCACAAATACTTCATACAGATACGGTATATATCGATACAACAGCATACAATATGGATGCATTATCACCAAATTGAATATAACGATATATCAATATATTTTAGCACATGCCTAGTTACTACTATTACAATAACTACTTCTATATGTGGGCTTTGTACACCACAGCATCTGGCTAGCTCAGTGTTAGCATCAGTACTTCCTGTCCAATTCTATCTCCGTTGTGTCTTTGCAGAGTCACGCTAAAATGAATAAATACTATAAGATCAGGCATATGTAAGCTGCAGGTGAATGTCACTGACAACATGTTATAGACTTTTCAAATAAGATGAATACTTCCTTGTCAAAAACTTCTGTGTTGACAAAGGGAAGTGTTTTGTGGTCAATGCTAACCCTAATGCTAATTTTGTGGCATAACAAATATAAAAATGAAACAAATTAAAATAACAAACTAAAATAATCTATACATCAAACAACCAAGTAGTCTTTACATTAAATCTGTTGTTTTTTTTAATATTTTACATTTTAATAAAAGTTAGCATTAGCTGCGGGAGACGGTTAGCTTGCCAACGCTGTGCATAGATCCTATTACTAACAAACTACTTCTAACTCTCGCTGTTTCGCCGTCCCCAAAAGATGATAATTAAGCTCTGGAAAAATAGACTTCAGTGATCAAAGCTTGACTCCTGCGGCGTGTGAGTTGAATGTCTTTGTTTATTTGGAGCCACTTGTCCCTGTTATAGTCCAGGCCTGTGAGTGTTTGGCGAGTGGGCAGTAGGTCTCTTCTGTCCCTCTCCTCCCACTCCTCACTTCACTGCAGATCATCTCTCTCACCTCTCGCAAATAAACACACATCCACCACAAATATATCCCTGTGCAGCGTAACATTTCATCATATCAGTGTGATTCTTATTGGAGCAAATTATACTGACAATTTTAGTGTTATGATTATTGAGGGAAAAAATATTGAACAGAGAAATCTTTCATTTACTCTTATTCCCATTGTCTGACGTGTTACTCTTTCTCAAGTGTGTGACCAGTTTTATGAAATCAAACCTTCTGAATGACAAAATAAACTTGATGTCACAAAAAACGGATAAAAAATAGATGTATTTAGACAATAGATTTCATTAAAAAATACTTGATTTTGCTGTATTTAATAATCATGATTATTGGTCAACTAGTAATAAACTTTTGCATTTGAGGGCAGAGATACATCTGCTCATGTTTATTGATAAAGTTGTTTTAGCTTGGAGGGACTGATCAAAAGTTTGATATCGTAAACCATGGATCATTGAGTCTTAAAAAAATGTAATTTTATAACATTGAAGTTTTTGTTGAACTCTTTTGTTAGTTTGTCTCAACATACAGACCTTTTCCCCCATTGTCGCTAAAGGTTCCAAACACTTGTTGTTATTTGGTTCTAAATTGAGCCCATTTTAGTCTTGATGTGGACTTGGTTTAGTCCTGTTCTAGTCCTTGTTTAGTCCTGTTCTAGTCCTTGTTTAGTCCTGTTCTAGTCTTTGTTTAGTCCTGTTCTAGTCCTTGTTTAGTCCTGTTCTAGTCCTTGTTTAGTCCTGTTCTAGTCCTTGTTTAGTCCTGTTCTAGTCCTTGTTTAGTCCTGTTCTAGTCCTTGTTTAGTCCTGTTCTAGTCCTTGTTTAGTCCTGTTCTAGTCCTTGTTTAGTCCTGTTCTAGTCCTTGTTTAGTCCTGATTTAGTCCTTGTTTAGTCCTGATTTAGTCCTTATTCAGTCCAGATTTTGTCCTTGTTTAGTCCTGATTTAGTCCTTGTTCAGTCCAGTTTTAGTCCTTGTTTAGTCCTGATTTAGTCCTTGTTTAGTCCTGATTTAGTCCTTGCTCAGTCCAGTTTTAGTCCTTGTTTAGTCCTGATTTAGTCCTTGTTTAGTCCTGATTTAGTCCTTGTTCAGTCCAGTTTTAGTCCTTGTTTAGTCCTGATTTAGTCCTTGTTCAGTCCAGTTTTAGTCCTTGTTTAGTCCTGATTTAGTCCTTGTTCAGTCCAGTTTTAGTCCTTGTTTAGTCCTGATTTAGTCCTTGTTCAGTCCTGATTTAGTCCTTGTTTAGTCCTGTTCTAGTCCTTAGTGTTAGTTTTCAATTAAGTCCTGATTTAGTTCTGATTTAGTCCCATTTTAATCAAGTACAAGTTTGAAAGCACCCTAATTCCAGCTTGATTTCTTACAGCTTGTGACTGCACAAAAGGGACAATTAAACAAACAAAAAAACTGCAAAAAATAAAAACTCATATGAACACTTCATGATAACTTATCACTGATCAGTTGCCATATTCCAGTGCCCGCGCTGCTATTGTTTTGGCCTCCGTACAGTTCGGCTCCCGTCTACTTGCTTGAATGAGTGCGTGTCAAAAGGCGGGCGGGGGACAGAGCTGTGGTGTAGGTGTTGTGACATATTTGGTGGTGCCGACTCGCTGGCTGGTGGGCTTCCTCCTGTTTAGACCCTAATAAGCATCGGAGCGGGCTGGGCTGTTGTGACACGCCGTCAGCCTGTGGGCCACTCCGCCTCTGTGCGCGATGGACTCCATGATTGTGCGCTGACCTTTGCATCATGGGAAAGATGACAGGTAATTTAGAGGCCTCAGGGAGCTTACATACATACACTGTCCCCGCAACCACCCACCACCAGCGAGCTCCAACCTTCCAAACCGAAAACTGCACCCACCGACCGTGCTCTGGCAATTAAAGCAGGAAAGAGGAATGTTTTCGATGTATAAGAACGGGTCCTATGTTAAGAAAGGCTTTGACGTAAAAGGATGTTAGAGGTTTGCAGCGTAACGACAACATTCGGTCGTAGACGCAGGAAATTAGAAGGTCCTAAATGAACATTGATGGTGGCAGTCCAATAAGGTTAATTTGGTCTTCTAATCATTTATTTAGAAGGTTCTTTCTTTTAGACCAGAGTTCTGCTTGTTTACCCGATGGTTTCGACACTTAGCGTTGCTGTGATGTGTCTTGTCAGCTGATTTACACAGCGCCATCTGCAGTCAGACTCCTCCAGGACGGTATCAGGGGCGTGTGAATCAAAAAAGGCCCCAATTGCTTCCTTAATCCAGTGAAAAACAAAACTCTGATCTGAAAAAAGCACAAAGTCTTGGGTTGAAAAGTTTTGTCTTTCATGATATTCATCAGAAATGTTCAAAATTGTGACTGTAAATGCCTATGTTGAGGTTAAAGTATCACACAAAAAGGGTATAATTAAACAAAAACAAAATCTGAAATATGACTTTCAACCCTTGTTTAAACAGGCTTCAGTTCTTTTGAAAATCTATTTTTTGCAGTCTTTTTCCTAGACAAAATATATAAAGTTAAGATTTAGCATATCTCTAAAAACAACACTTACAATATTCTATATTTTTTTAAACACATCTTCCGCTTTTATTTGAAGTTTTAACATTTTTGATGAAACATTTCGAATTTTTCATTTTTGATTTGTTTTTTATACAAAACATTAGCAAGAAAAAGTAAAGCCATTCAGCTATTCAGGATAAGCTGGCACAAAGTATTATCATGGCTAAATCAATATGAAATTAACTATACATTTCTTCAGACTAGTTTTAATTCTATGCTCCAAAAATATAGCTGTATCGCCCGGAAAAGGCACACATGAAATAAAACCACACGCATGTCACATTTCATACCTGTCAAATCATTACCACTTTGACACACTCTCAGTTTAGTCACAGCCCTCCTCCTCTACCTGTATATTATCATTACCTCATTGACTTTAACTACATCTGCTGTTTTGGCTGTGATTGACAGGCCCTCGTGGCTCCGTCGACACACTTTGTTTGAATTTTGTCACATATGCAGACACGCTTCAGGCTTTTTACACAGGCGCATCTAATCACCTCCACCCTCCTCCCAACAACCCGAGCATACGCAGGGGGGTGGCAAACTGGTTGTGCAGCGGGGAAACCATGATTTAGAGTGATAATTGCTTAATCACCAGTTGTGATAATTGTAATTGATGACTGCATAATTGCTAATTGCGCTCTGTATGGGAAGCTCTCTTTTGGCTCCTCTGCCTCTCCATTGTAGGGTCTGTTCTCTCCTCACTCATTTATTTCTGTAGCACACGTCTCTCCGGCTCTTTGTTTACACTGGGCAGTCGCTGAGGTAAACTGAAGCCTGTGGGTGGAACAGTTAATGTGCATGTAATAGATCATTTGGTGAATGCATTAGTTGTTATGATAAAGAAACACAGTCAGTCTGCAGTGTTTAAGTTCACCCTCGTGTAAAGCACCACGTGGGGTTTGAACCTAAGACCTTGTTGTTGTGAGACAGTGCTGTATGTCACTTTGCGGCACAGTCCAAGGGCTTTACATTTAGGGTTTACATTATTATAGTGCTGGGGCGACCTGTCAGGAGCAGAGCTGGTGCTGTATTCACACCTCCCGGGGACCTCAGGATCTTGACCTGGTCTTGGTCAGGATCTTAGTTGGAGGATTTTACCCATGGTGCATGTTTTGGGTTGATGGGGGAAACCGGAGCCCAGAGAAAACCCAGACACAGGGGGAACATGCAAACTCTGCACGGAAAGGCCCCGTACTCGGAGCCATCGTGCTGCCAGGCTTTTGCTTTGGAAACAAATGTTCTGTTTCTTTAATGCGATGATGTCATAGTCACAGATTTCCCTATTGAATATCCTCATAAGAATAATCCAGAAGGTAAAATCATGTTGACCCTGATCATTTCTATTTTTTTTAGTCAGTTATTTAGTCAGAGAGGCTATTGTTCATCTGGATTGGTGACTAAACCAAAATAAAAACCTGTAATTTATTCATTTGACCTGACGATTGGTGACTAGAACACATAAAGTAGTTCTGAGTCAACTTTGATGGTAAATAACACTCTTTTCTTAATGATTATTCTTCGTGAATGTTTAATAATCGAAGTGGCATGGTCAGGAACGAAACACTGATCTACCCAAATGTCAAATTCAAATAAACTCAGGAAAGGAATGAAACTCGGCTCCGAACCGCAGATTGAGAACCACAGACAAACAGAAAATGTGTCAAAACTTTGAGAAAATTAACTTTATTAAACAAATGTGCTATATTTATTATATTGATTATTTAGAGCATGAAAGCCAATTTGATCTCATATACGTCACAATTAGTCTTTTCATCTCCAAACACACCATGATATTCTCGCCGCCTTCTTCCCTAAAGCAGATCCACTTCCGCAGAAATTGCAATCGGCCCTGGTGTTTCCTTATGAAGAGTTATGGTTGTTGTGGCTCTCTCTCCTCCGGCTCACAGCCTGTTCTTTTATCACAAAACACCTCCAAACCAAGACCGAGCTCTGAGGACTCGTACTGTACAACACAGACACAGAAATGATGCTGGGGCAGTGGTACAACACACAATGGCCCAGTTTAAACTTACAGACGTTTTTTCATCATAGTGCATCATGCAAACGTGTAAATAATGCTAAAGTAGTAGTATTAGATGAAAGATATATGTAATTGAAATGAGAAATTGTATAAAATCAAATAAGAAACTCTGGGCACGTTTACATGGCCAGTAAAAATCAACTATAATAATCAGATAATCCAATAATTTGTACAGATGTTTACTTCAATAAATGTGATAATCAACAACTCCTGATGATGCGTGTTGGACTGTTGTATTTTGAAGACAATGGATTTTTAAATAATATTTTCAACCTTTAACATTTCCTTGTTCATTTTTGTCTTTGCTACTTTAATTTGCTTGTTAAAACCTGTATGTGTGAAAAATTATAAAGAAATCAGATTGCTCTCTCATCAGATGGAGCTGATCACATGACATTTACCGTAAACAACGATCATCTCCAGAAATAGGCCTGTCACAACACATTTTAATTTAAATATAGAGGATAAACGATAATACAAACTAATTCATTCCACTGACACAATCAATCATAAAGCAGGATAATGTACAATACTGTTAAACATGATCATGACAGGCCTATCCAGAAATCAAATAAGGATCAGATTTGTGTAAACATGTAAACATAGCCAGTAAAACATTTGTTATAATCTGATTTTTATATGCAACATCACATGCTATTGCTACATGCTAATTCTGTGACATATTTTTCCCCGTTTTAATCCCAATAAAACATCGTTGACAGTAGCATTTGATAGAAGCTTGAAACTGTAAATCTTAAAACCACCTTTGTTATCGTGACACTTGTTTTTGACCCTTGCGTTGAACTGTAGTAGTAGTATTTGCATGTAGTGTATATCGCGCAGTAGCGTCCGTTAGCTTGATGGATGCGTCGTGTGTGGGCGGTTTAATGGCGTGGTCGCGGAGGTAATCTCTTCTTCTCGTGTTGGAGGATGACGAAGGGCGAGAGGAGCAGTGCATTTCAGACTTCTGATGCGCAGCTGTTTCTTTAATGTATGTCCTGTCACCGAGGAGACGCAGTGGCCCGGTTTCACCACTAGGGGCTGAGGTGGCGTTTGTTTGTGCTGTTTTACGTGTCATATTTTATCTAAATGACAATATTAAGTGTCACATTTCTCAACTGTGGAAATGAGGATTAAAAGACACCAAACTTTATCTTATCTAGGTTTATTTCTTTCCCCCATCGCCGCCTTCCCACTTTATCTCTTGCCTAGAAAGTTGAGATGCTAAAATATTAGGATGCAGTTAGAATAAAAATCAATACCGGTAATGTTAGAATGTGGTCACGTTTTATGATTCAAATGATGTGAAAAAGAGGAAACAATTGCACATCCATATAAAAGGTGTTATAGACAAATACTCAATTTATGTTGCAAATGTTCTAAACCTTTTTACTTATGACACTTTTCCTTTCCTTATGAAAACCTGTAACATATTATTTTATGTTTTTACCGGTACCATTTAACATAAGTAGATAGTCATGTTCATTTTGTTCATTATAAACTGCAATATTGATCTAAAAACGGCTTAATAGAAACTTCCTGTTCAAAACTGCAGTAGTGATAAGCTCCGCCTCTTCATACAGACATTCCATTCAAAAAAAGCAGTGGATTATCATGTACATGTTTTTATTTTGGAAAAGGGGCCACGTGACATTTCAGAACGCCACATGTATCCCTCACATCGCCATCAAGTGCAGGGGATGTGGGCGGGGATAGGGGGTAGGTGAAAACGGGACTTTTTCGAACCCTCGCAGAACAACGCAGGATTCTCTCGAACGCGAAATCAATCAGAGCACAACTTTGAACGAAGGAACGATGAGGAAACGCCGTTGTAACGAGGCAAAGGGCTCATTAAAGTCGATTTAGCACGACGCGTCCCTTCAAAAACGGCGAAGTGTGACTTAAACCCGGCTCAACGCTCCGAGCGAGACGACATCCTGGCATTCCTGACGCGCCGCTCCCTCTCTCTCGCCGCGCACACGCCCACCACACTCTCGCATCTTGTATCGATCGGGACCCGGGCCCTTTTCCATTTTCCTCAAACTCCTGTGAGCGTCTCCGAGTGCGACTGATGCGGCGCTCGCTTGATCTTTATGATATTTCTTTAAACATGACGCTGTCGTTATGGCTCCCCGGGGACGCAGCCAACCATTTTCAGTAAATCAAACTCACTCCCTCGCTCGCGTTCTCTCTCCTTCTTAATATTACATTCCCTCTCTCTCTCTCTCTTCACTGTCTCTGTACTCTCTGGCATCTTGCCTCTCTCTCTCTCTCTCTACCCCTTTTTTGCTACATCTCTCACTCTCATCGCTCTTCTCTCTTTATCTCCCTTTTTTAACCCTCTCTCTTCCTATTATCTCTTTCCTTTTCTCTCCCGTTCTCTATGTATTCCTTCATTTTTCTCCCATTCCCTCTCTCCCCCTCTCTATCTTCTCAATATTTCTCTTTCCCTCTCTCCTTCTATTTCTTCCTCTTCAATCTCTCTCTGTCTCTCTTTTTTCTCTCCCTATTCCCACCCCATTCTCTCCATCTCTCTCTCTTTCTCTTCTCAATATCGTTTCTCTCGCTCTCCCTATTGTCTCCCTCTCTCTCCATCTCTTTCCCTCTTTCTCTCCTCTCTCAATCTCAATTTTCCCTCTGCATATTCCCTCTCTTACCTCCCCAATCCCTCTTTCTTTCTCTTTCCCTCTGTCTATTCCTTATTGTCTCTATCTTCTCATTTTCTCTCTTCTCCCTTTCTATTCCCTCCCCTTTCCCCCCATATTTTTCCTCTCTTCTCTCTCTCTCCCTCACTCACTTGTTTTCCTGCACCATCTGACTCTCTTTTTATCTTCTCAATTCCTTTCTCTCTCTCTCCAACCTTCTCTCTCTCTCTCTGGCTCTCTCTTTTCTCTCCCCCTATTCCCTCCCTTACCCCTCCATCTCTCTTTCCCTCTTTCTATATATTCCTTCCTTCCTTCCTCTCTCTCCATCTTCTTGATTCCGTTCTCTCCCTCCTCACCCTTTCCCTCCCTCCCTCTCTTATTTATAACCCCACTAAACAGCCGCCGCTCCCACACACGCCTTCATTCTCATTCTCATAAGTGTTTTTCAGCCGGGGCCAAATGAAAGCTTTTGAAGAGCAGTGATGGCACCGGGTGAGGAGCGAGGCAAGGACACACTTGACCCGCTGTTGTCTTCAAACACAATCAGTGTATTTCAGTATGAGGCTGTCGAACTTTCTGCATGTATAAATAGAGTAATAGTTTATTTGCATTTGATCGTTTTTAGTCTTTTGGGGTCGTCAAAAGTTTTGAAAAGTTAATGCTCAAACTGATTTCAAACCCATGCCAGGATTAAAATCTAATTCCTTCACACTGAGGCGGATGATTAATTGTCCTCGATGATGTAATAATGTATTTGCACTAAATTGCACCGAGAACATGATTTAAATGTGTTTATTTCCATGTAAACTGCGGGACACCCCATTGACAAAAGATGATGATAATTTGAATCCAGTCTGCTGTCGTTGTGGGGGGTCTGTGGTCCGTTGTGATCAGCAGAGGGCGCTGGCGGGGCGTCCGCTCTGACGTCCACACCGCGCACAAACATAACCCACATAGCCACTAGTGCAGGTGGGACCAGGTGGCAGCTAATTCCTTTCCTTTGTCCCTCATAATGAATGGTTAATTGGTTTGCGTCACCCGCCGAGCTGAGCGTGGAAGGAGGGCCCTCTGCCTGGCTCTTGTCCCACACACCTACATTTACGGGGCCAAATGTCAGCGCTACATGCAGACCGCCGTTCAGGGGACAGACTGCAGAGGACGCTAATTTACATACGGTTTAAATTAAATGATCAGATTATTATGATTAGAAAATGTGATTGTATTTCATGTTGTAAAGACTTGCGCTCAAACCTAACATTTGTCCTGGTTTAGTCCTGGTTTATTCCTGGCTTAGTCCTGGTTTATTCCTGGTTTATTCCTGGTTTATTCCTGGTTTAATCCTGGTTTATTCCTGGTTTATTCCTGGTTTTGTCCTGGTTTAGTCCTGGTTTAGTCCTGGTTTATTCCTGGTTTTGTCCTGGTTTTGTCCTGGTTTGGTCCTGGTTTAATCCTGGTTTGGTCCTGTTTGGTCCTGGTTTAGTCCTGGTTTAGTCCTGGTTTAGTCCTGGTTTAGTCCTGGTTTAGTCCTGGCTTATTCCTGGTTTATTCCTGGTTTTGTCCTGGTTTTGGCCTGGTTTATTCCTGGTTTATTCCTGGTTTATTCCTGGTTTATTCCTGGTTTAGTCCTGGTTTGGTCCTGGTTTAGTCCAGGTTTATTCCTGGTTTAGTCCTGGTTTGGTCCTGGTTTTGTCCTGGTTTAGTCCTGGTTTAGTCCTGGTTTAGTCCTGGTTTAGTCCTGGTTTATTCCTGGTTTTGTCCTGGTTTTGTCCTGGTTTGGTCCTGGTTTAATCCTGGTTTGGTCCTGTTTGGTCCTGGTTTTGTCCTGGTTTAGTCCTGGTTTAGTCCTGGTTTAGTCCTGGTTTAGTCCTGGCTTATTCCTGGTTTATTCCTGGTTTTGTCCTGGTTTTGGCCTGGTTTAGTCCTGGTTTGGTCCTGTTTGGTCCTGGTTTGGTCTCTGTGAAATCCTGATGTAGACTTGGTTAGGTCCTGTACTGGTCCTGGTCCAGTTCAGGTTTGGTCTCAGTTTTGTTGTGCTGTGTGAACAAGTATGTTGTAAAAAGTATTAAGTTGGTTCTAAATAATGGTAAATGTAGATGTGTAAAAGACGAGATGCAATGAAACGTAAGGTTGACATTTATGTTCCGTGGACAATATATCCATATTTAGTGAACGTTGTTTTTAAGTTATGCAAAATTGGAATATCAAGTACATAGTTCATAGTAAAAATTCTATAAAAAGAGGTGATTAAACAAACAAAAAAGTTGATTAAACCTCAACCTTTACCTTTAAAATATGTTTAAACATTTCTGTTCTGAACATCGTTATTGAGAGTCCTCAAAATGCATTTATTATGATTATTTTTGTCAATATCTTCCATGTCTATCCGTTTTACTGAAGTTGCTGATTTCTTGATTCTTATTTGCCACTTCAATCATCACGTTTGCTCTCTTAACACAAGTGTTTTATAAATTGTATAGTATTCCACTCTAAAGCGAGGTATCTCTCTTCGGCAATGATCCCATGCCCCTCGTGCTTTCCATCGACTCTCTCTATGTAAAACCGCTCATAATGTTATTCGCGCATTTGTCCTGCATGTGAAGATAACGGGCCTGTTGAAAGTTAATGTGGCTGTCTGCTCCTCTGCAGGTGGTTGCTCTGAACAAGCGCAGTAAAGAGGCGGAGTCGGCCTTCCTGGGGATCTACAAACAGCTGATCGAGGCTCCAGGTCAGTCCGACGCAACAGGAGACCGCCACGTTTCACTACATCAGGGCCGTTTATGGATTTGTGCAAATTGCTGTTGTGTGGACTTATTCCAGCCTCCGCAGACGGCGCACAAACATACACTAGGAGCGGTGTTTTCGCGAAGACGCACGTTATATTTCACACATACTGAGACAATCTTTATGTTAACTATATATGCACAGTTCGAGAAAGTACAGACATTTCATTTCCCGCGCTGCTCGTGGATGAAGTGCTTTTCCCTAGTCTGCTCATTACAAACAGCTCTGCCCTATACACTGACACGCTGTTATGCCTTTTCCGCGTGTTATAAGAGCGGTGTAATGTCCAAATACAGTTTGTGATATTGGGTGCACATGCTTGTTGATGGGCAGAATCCAAATTTGATGTAAAGTTACTCCATGCTGCACCGTGTCGCCGCGTTTATGATTAATAACTGCCGTTGCCTTGTTGAGCTGGGCGCCAGGACTTCTGTGATAAATGAAAAGGTTCTTGGTGACAATTTCTGATAAGGACTGCCGGATCATGGATTACTCCGCACTTCAAAACACATGAACGCATCACAAACTGCGCTGGACTGACTCTCCACACTTCGTCAGAGACCAACTGTCCAAGATTAGTCAATGGAAGAGTACCAATGACTGATAAGTGATTAATTACCAAAACAAATGTAATTTTTTCAAGTTATTTTTGACCTTGAATGACAATACTTACCAGGAAACACCACAGAATTATGTATTTATTGTTATTATTTGATACTACATGGAGCATTTCAGTAAACCTTGGACATTTCCCTTTAAATAAATATGTAATAAAATAAGATAAGATATTCCTTTATTGTCCACACATGGGGAAATGTCATTGTTGCAACGCAGGTAGATACAGAGGAAAAGGACAGATAACTTATAGGAAGTTTAAAAAACACTCTTAATAGAAGAACTCTTATAAACAAAACTCTTGTAAAAACACTCTAAATAGAAGAACTTAATAATAGTGGTATAATTATTCATAACATCACACTAGGAAATTACCCTGCAAAAACTCATTAAATGTCACAATTTATTTTATTTGACAAATATAAATATGTGAGAGCAACTTTATTTTGTTAAATTAATGTGTAGAGTATAAAAAAAAAACAAAGAAAAAGTTTCTCTGTTTAAATTCTGCATAAACTCTGACTGGGAAGACTGACCCTATAGTGTGATGTCACTTCCTGTCGTTTTCTACTGATATTTCAACGTATTCTCTACAAACACCTGCTTGATTGGTGTAAAACTATCATTTATAAGTACAACAGCTATAAATCCACCAAATAAAGTCTAAATTCGAGCACTTTAATTCACCTTCATGATCCCTTTCACTAAAGTTACCTCCTCTGTATCCTCTAACATCACACAACATCAAGAGCTATCAGCGATACATGAGGCAACATCCAGCGCTGCAAAAGTCATTCCTCTCCGTAGATATAAGATACATAAAGCCCCATACCCCACGGCTCTTATCTATTTTTCAAAGTCGGTGCCTGTGAGAGGTTTCCAAAACTCGGCATGCGGCCACTTCAAACCGGCGCCTCGGTCCTTGAGTGGTGCCTGGCGGAGGGGCTGACGAGCAGGGTACACGCAGGATCCTAGATGTTGATTGTGGAGGGCCAATTAAAATCCCTACTGAAGTCAGAGAGCGCCGTGCCACAAGGCGGGATTGATGAGGCCAATGGGGGAAACACGCAGAGGAGCAAACGCCTTCAAAAGACCAAAGACACATACAAGTTAAGTTACATCAAGGAGGAAGGTGCGGGGTTATGGGGAGACGCGGCCATGGAAAGTACAGTAGTTGGTCACTGTTAAATGTGGTTTGAATTGTGTTAAGAGCCCTCGCGTATTCCATTGCGAGCCAGACCAAGTGCCCTGATAGGAGTTTACTGACAGTTTATACAACTTTATACAATGTTGGACAAATATGACTTAAATTAGACTTTAAGATGCTTTATTTTCAGGTAATTAGTATTGAACTGTTACATAAGTTGATCATTATTCAAGTGTAAACTGCAATATTGACCTAAAACAGCTTAAACAGGTTCATTGACTTCCTGTTCAAAACGGATAAGCTCCGCCTCTTCATAGTGACATTTCACCGTAACAAGCAGCAGATTCGTCATTTACATGTTTTTATTCTTGAAAAGTGGCATTTTAGAACCAACATGTGTCACTCCGAGGTGTGGGCGGGGATAGGTGGTAGATGAAAACAGGACTTTTCTGAAGATTCGAGCCTCAGTTGCAGGACAATACAGGATTCCTCAAACATGCATGAAACAATCAAAATACAAGTTTGAATAAACACTGATTAAACTCTCATTAATTATGTATAATACGTCCCCTTTATTATGTGCTACAATCATCATTTCCTTAACGCTCGGATCCCTAATTTCCAAACTGTGCAAGGAGGAAGTTGGTATCCATCCAACTAGTTCATAGCTCTTAGACACATTGCTGTATTTATATGGATTTTTGTTGGCCTCTAGCATTCAGCTTCAGAACATCTTTTTCAGACAGAAAAGTGAAGCAGGGTGGACCCCCTTTTGCACAGCCAATCATGACGCCGCAGCTCTGTCTTACAAGTTTACGAGTGATCAAATGTTTTAAGCCGGCGTGGTGCATTACAATACTCATCAAGAACCAAATGCAGCTTTACTTGCCCTAGATATTTTTGATGAATTCCGTGTGTCTCATCACCAGCGCGCCCTTATACATATTGAGTATTTGTTTGGGGGACACATGTACTGTATTGCTCGCCGTTGCAGCACGACGCGAGCTGCGAACTGGGCCCAATCTGTGTGTAGATCAGAGGGACACTTGTGGCAGGAGTAGCGAGCGCTGTTTACAGATTCAATGAATACGAGATAAAAGTGCGCGTCTTGAGAAACCGCTACGCAGCCACTGACTTTTAAAGGTCCCTCTGCTTGATACGGCGGCGCGCGCGCACACACGAGCCGCGCACACTCCGAATGCTGCTATTTCCTTGATAAGAAACACCCAAGCTTTAAGATGTTTGATTCTCGTGACCTATACTTCTCGTGCGGAAACTTCAATTCAAATACAGCGTCTCGGAGGGATTGATAGTCCTGGACGAGGCTGAACGTTGCACTGAAGAGTTGCAGAAACCAAAGCGGTAATGACAGAGGAAAGGAGAGTGTCAAGACGACGCAGACTCAAGGTGGAAGATGAAAAAAAGCACCGAAACACTATGCATGGTTTTAAGTTGTGTGATTGCAGGGCATAAACTGTCAGGGCAGAAGGAGTACAACTCAAGTGGTACGTTTTAGAGGTTTGTCTGGAATATTCCACCATAACGCATTTAACTAATCCATCTAGCATTTAGTGTTTCATTGATACAAAAAATAAGCAATAATCATCCATTACTTGTAACTTGTGACGTAATCTGCTCGTCTCCATATCATCACTATCATCACTAATGCCATATTGTAAGGTAATGTAACTTTATTTGTACCCGAGGGTAGATTTGGTTGCAGGTAAAAAAGAGTGGGCTGCTCACACACACATACAGACAGAAAACGGAGAGTGACATAACAGAGACGACTAGTGCTCCAGACATAGCGACATGGATAACAAGTATACAAACAGTTATTAGTGTCAGAATACAGCGGATAGAATACAGAGTAAAAGCCATCTTAGATACAAAAACCTAGTCCAGAATAAATAAATAAATAGATTAAGAAGGCTGTGCAGTCTGGCTATTTAGTCTTTTAATAGCTGAGGGAACAAAACTGCCCCTGTATCTCTTAGTTTGTGTGTGTAGCATCAATGTACGTCTCATGTATAATTATCGTTGTAATCACCTCGTTCTACAGTTGTACTATTTGTGAAAGTAGAAAGAGTCAAAGTATTTGTACTTCTGCTCACTCCTTTTGAGCTTAGTGCATTTTCTATTGTCTGTTTGACTCGATCACAAACCGCTCGAATAAACGTTATGAACTGAACTAGTGCACCTTTAGAATACACTACAAGATGTTCACTCGTCTGTGGATTTGGATTTACAGTTTGATGTCTGGACGAGTGTAACGTGGCAGTAGCGAGACGTTCTGATTCGCGGTGAATTTGTGATCAACGTGTTTTGACTGTTAGCGAATCTTCATCGGGGCGGGCGAAGAGTCACAAGGTGTGGGCCTATTTAAAGGAGTCACACCTGCACAGGCGGAGTGAGGTCTAAAATACGTTATTCCCTTTGAACAGTGACATATTAGATTAGCTCTAGTGATGCTATTTCGTGCAAAGATGATAAAATGTGTTGAAATTTGAAGCGATTCATACTTTTAATGTGCATTACTGTACTAAGCATCAGTTGCTTTGTCACAATTTCTACACTATCTTAACTAAATAACAACATACAACAACGGTATACATTATATCAAAGCAAATATATGTATTTTCAATCCGTTAAATTAACATTCTTCTTGTTCCTTTGTCCGTTTCAAAATGCCCTCCACCGAATCTCCACGTAAACCACAGCGTCGTCCTTCTCTCCATATCTCCCATCTGGCCTTACTGTATCCTAAACATGTTTTTGTCACTGTACCTCGTCCCGCCTCTGTCCAAGGTCACCCCCTCCCCCCCGTGTCACCCCCCCCGCTCCCCCTCTGCTTAAATGGATGACTTGAGGTACAGCAGAGGACGTGCGTTTGGCTTGGACCCGCCTGCAACACAACAGCGAGCTTCCCCAACAAACGCCACACCTCATGTATTTTTAATCTTTTGACAGATGCAATTATTCTCTACACGCCGCGCTCGTTAATCTTAATGTAGTTATTACTATTCATCGTCTGTGACTCTTTCTTTTTTTTTCCTTTTGCAATTATTTCATTCGAGTGTGAGCGTGCGCGCCCGCTGTGTGTTGACATTGTTGCTAAACCGGCCAATCAGAACGAGGTAATGAATGTAATCAGGAAGTAGGCGGAGGGATACGAGCTAAAGCTAAAGGCTGGTTTACTGGGGGACCTGTTGCTACGGCGCTACCTCCTGATCCTGGCCTAATTCTACTGCCCCAGAAACTATTTTACATGATGAATTATTGGAGATATTCTTGACTTGTTTGTCCATGAAATCATCAATTACAAATACCTCTGCTTGTAGTAAACAGGCTGATCTGAAGCTTTCTCTTTATGTCTGATAAATGATCTTCAGACTTTTTTCTGTTGGAGCGTAGGCCACATGCTTGTCTCCATGGAGATTTTATTGCTATGCCTGGGACGTTCCACAGTATAACATTAAACGTATATATATATATTGCGCTATTAAAAATGTAACTTCTCTTTATGCTTTTCAATGAGGTCTATACATGCGTTCGCGGTGACGTCATACATAGCGGCCATTTTGAAAGGGGCACGCGATATATATAAACCACCACGACTGCATCCTTTTCTACGGCATAATGAGCTACGCATACTTTGATTCTTTAGATGATAACGGCAAACTACAAAAGGTACATTCCTTGGTCTGTCAACAGAGCAATGTCCTTACAGAACGCAGGTTTGTGGCATTTTGGCCTCATATCCTGGATATTGTAAGTAGTAGACGTGCTGTTGTGCCCCTTTCAAAATGGCGGACTCGGGTTGCTACTGTACAAGTTCCCGGATGTGCGAACGCATGTTTAAATTGAGTGCGAGCAGTGGTTTCATATTATTTTATTTTCTTATAGCCGCAAAGCCAAACCCGAGTACAACACGTGTCCGTCGCTCACATCTGGACATAAATCAACTCTCCCACTCACCGAGCATCCGACATGAACACGACTGCGGCCCGATAAGGCCTCTCTTTGTCCCACTTTGACGAGCGCATCGGTTCAATAAACTCCGCGCAAATAAACTTCCTGATTCCTGACGCGATAGTTTGCCTTTTGTTTTAGGCGTTTGATGCGAGACGTCAATCCACCCGAGTTTCATTAGCGCCTTGTATTTTGATTTGCGGGTGACACTTCCCCATGCTGCGCACTCCGTCTCCACGCCATGAAAGCAAACCTGTAAGCAGCGGCTGCCTAACTATCTTCTGCATCACCTCCGCATTGTTTTTGATCAGCCGACACAAGCAAGTCGCGATCGCTAAAGATTCAGATTTCGGCGGTGGTTCGTCGCTCTCCGATCTGGCGGCGCCGTCGCTGTGCAGCTGAAGGTTGTTTGAGCGTCAGAGTCTGTCGCCGCCGGCGTAGCCCTGAGACCTGCTCCTGTTTGCTCCTCCAGAACTCACTCCTCCCCCAGGAGCCAAACCGCACTCCAAACGGCACCTTTTATCTACGACTTTCTCAAGATTTCAATGAGGAACTCTGTGTGTTTCCGTTATAAAATCTAATAACAATCACGTAGGTCAAATTAGTTGTCATTTTAGTGAGGCGTGAAGTTTGTCTTCACTGTAGAAATGAAAGGCTTTGACTTACACTTTGCTTTTGAACTATGAACTTTACGTCTACAGGTTGAACGATGTGCGGGTCGAGGGTCATGCGTAACACTTACAAACATACATACTATAATCATACATACTATAATCAACCCATAAAACGTTTAGAAACTGGCTTTTATGCAAATTCTATTCAAAATGGAGTTGAGAAAAAGCTTTTAGTTTTTCAGTGAATGAAACTATTTGCACTTTGTTGTTTTTGTAGTCAAGGCCACAGTGACCAAGACCAAGATTAAGTTCTGGGGACATTTTTATTATCATTAGTTTGGTTGAAAAAAAAAAAAAAAGGAATCCGAAGACTTTTATTTTACTTTACGAGTTATGTTTTTGCATCAGACTTGATTTCATTTGATTATTAACACAAGACTGGAGATTCACCTGTTGTGACTCAAGCACTTGTGGATTCAGAGGCTTTTGTCACTTACCTCCCTTCACCACTATCATCTATCTGTTTCTATACCTTCTCCATTGTATGTAAAGCACTGGACGACATGACAACAGCACAAGCTAGTGGTGACCGGGTGAACTGCGGGCCACTCTGCCTCTTTTTGTCTCATTAAGCCACATGTCCCTTTTGTATGAGGCCGCTCTAAGTGCCGCACATATTCAAGGCACATTTCTCCCTCAGCGGTGAGAACATTTGAGCCATTCAATTCTTACAAACGCGTAGAAGCAGCTGACCTTCTGAAACCTGCTCCGTGCATCAGAGAGAGCTCCAAGGCAAAACACGCCGCAATCAAGTTGCACCGGTTAGTTATGAGGAGCATTCAGTGAGAGAAAACCTACCACTCGTAATATGAATAAGGTTTTGTATTCTACCTCACTTTCACTTAGTGCAAATATGTCAAATCTACTTTATTGAGTTTTTAACCTTGCTATAAGACAAAAGTTGATTTTCCTAGGTTTGAGGAATGTTTAATTGTCCTGTATTTGTGAGTCACCTACCCCCTATCCCCTCCCACAGCCCTGTACTTAGTCGTTTATCAAAAATAGGCTAAATAAAAATCCACTGCTTGCTGAGGTGAAATGCCGATATGAAGGGGCGGACACTAGTTTCTTTTATTGAAGGAAACGTAGCCTGCACTGTAAAGGTGTCTAACTAACTGACTAAACCTGAAATGGACTAAAACAGGACCAATCCAAGTTTACATGAAGACAAAAATAGGGTAAATGTAGGATAAAAACAAATCTTATTGGTTTAGAAAACATCTGTGACAACTAAACCCATGTTTCCAGTGTCTTATTCTAGTTGTCAATGTAAACAAATGTAAATTAAATGCATTAACTGCCCAGATTATCTGTTTGAAGGTCTCAGTTTTTAGTTAATTTTGAGCTTTTCAGATGAAAAACTGTCTTTTACAAGTCAATAAAAAGCCATAGAAAGAAAACATTGAATTGAACCAGTGGTATTAACCGCCCTCATATCTATGCGGTATCTGTGCTGCTTTCTGTGACGTTAGTTTGCAAAAAAATGATAGACAGGCCATGCCTCAAGTGGAAGCTTGAGGCTGAAGCACTGATTCATGATTCATGATGCGGATTGTGGGCTTTAGGCAGTGACCATCAGATCAGAGAGAGGACAAAGCACAGGTTCAAACACACTGGATTCAAGCTTTTAAACACAAAATTAGAGACACATGTGAAACTTTCTGCTTTCCGATGGATAGAATGTCTAATGTTTATATAATTAAGAATAAATCAGCATTACAATTGTTATCAGTAAAAGCTATATATATTTTTAACATGTTTACCTCATTTGGAAACACAGATTGGTCATGTTTGTGAAGTGTTACTGTTCCTTTAAAAAGATTTTAGATCAGTATTTTACAATGAACAAAATTGAAACTCATAGAAATAAACACATTAGAAAATGTTATAGTTCTGGATTAATTCACAAAAAAGCATCATAGGTCTTCTTCAAATATAATAGTTTATGTAAGTTTCATATGATTTCAGGCTTGACAACCCCGTGCAGCTGATGTAATTGTTTTCACTCCCGTCCAGCACCAACGTCCCGTACATTTTCCAGATGAAGTTTGCTGTGCCCGGGCAGGTTTCTGCTGCTTTCGCTCATCATCCTAGCGGCACTGAAGGATTATATGCATTTTCCGGGACAATAAAATATACCCTAACTTTAAAATAAATTGTAATACACCGCTCGATCAGATGTGCATATAATAACATATAATAGCATATAATATACAGAGCTATACTCAGCGCTCCGAGGCAAAGCGCACTGTAATCAAGCAGCTCCAGTCGCTTGTAAGCTGCGTTCGTGGAGGTCTGTGGGAGAAAATAAGGCCGTGTACAGAAGGGAAACGAGAACACTCCAGGAGGGTCGAGATTATGCACAAGTGATTAATAAGAGCCGTAATAAACACAGGCCCAGGGGATGTTTGAGGTGCTTAATAATGCATTATGTTCATAAAAGAGCCAAGGCCCTCAGCACGGGTCCCAGCGGACGACAGGGGACCCCAGGGGGACGCGCCGAAGTGGGGATTTAAGAGAGAGGAGTAAAAGGAGGAAGTGAGAGAGGTGTGGAGGAATGTGAGACGAGAAGGAGCAGAACGGATTTGAAATGATGTTTGTTGAAATATTCTGAAATACAGGCGAGGAAAAGGTCTAGTCGAGCGCTCGAGCAAACAGTCCAAGAACTGTCGCCGCTGTTTGACGACATCGTGTTGGTTCAAATCCCCGGATGTGTCCACATTTCATTCTGAGCGGCCCATGTTTCCCTCGGCCCGTGTGTCATGCCCAGGTTGCCTTGCACTATAAGAGAAAAGTGAACATTTTGTGAACTTAAAAACAAAACTTTACTTCAACTTGTGATTGCTGTGTTAAAAATCTCTGTCTGTCTGTCTGTGTGTGTGTGTGTGTGTGTGTGTGTGTGTTGTATTTGTACAACAACATGTATGTAATGAATTTGAAGAGACCCCAGGAAGAATAGCTAGTGGTATGTCAGGAGCAAATGGAGATCTTAATAAACTAAAAAAAAGAACAGAACACACAGATATCAACCTCTACAAACATACAATACGATCCTTGTTTTGTTTGATATTATATTAAGTGAAAATAAATAGTTTGACACAGTTTTGGTGAAGTGCCAGGGCTGTGGCAGGTGAACCCTGGCATTAAACCTGCCCTGCAGCAACAACAGCATGACAAATATTAGATATTGGTTTTGGCAGCATAAAAATAGGACCATCTGTAGTTTGGACTTAAGGGTTCCTGTCCCTGGAGGTAAATTGGTCCTTTGCTTTTGGCCCATCCTTCAGTGCTGCTGGGGTTCAACCTGTCAGGAGCAGAGAGCACACAGCTCCGGGGGACACATGTCCAGATCTTGAGCTAGTCTTTTACGCGACTACCTTTGCCTATTGAGCATGTTTGGACGAAGCCCTGACGTGGACAGAAAGGTTTGGACAGCCAGGAAGTGGAACCCAGAACCTTTTTGATGTGAGACGGGCGTACCAGCCACTCACTGTGCTGTGTTCTGATGTTACCAATGCTTTGGGTCACCATGGAAAATAGAATTAAAAATACCATTCCATATCTATACCAATGTACACAGAACCCATTGTTTAACACATTCCCTGCCTCATTTTAAGATTTTTATATGTAACTGTGAATAAATGAAAAGTTGAATGTGTGTTGCACCATGTCTGAAAAGTGTCTGAAAACCCTTCTGGCTTTTTATTGTTTTTGTGTGATTTCTGCTGCATTGATGTTGAGTTTCATCATCATTGTTTTGGTGATAATGAGGTGGTCACCCTGTTGTGCCGTGGTCCTTTAGCTGCCGTTTGGATGCTACTGGGCTTGTCCCATTTGTGGATGTAAAAAATGGCACTGACTACGTTCAACCAGGACAAAAACAAAAGACTGAAACATAATGAAACCAAGACTAAACCATTTCACCAAATGCCAGATCTAGTTTCATATTACAATTCAAAGTTTGATGTACATAGAGGATCATGTTACCTTCAGGTTTTTGTCTCATATTAGGGCTTCCATGGAAACACTGTAAACAAAACACCGCTTAGGGCTTCTCTCTTGCATCTTGTCAACTTATAACTTAGAGTTTAGACTATTAATCCCATCCTTGAAGTTAGACCAGGTCCAAAACAATAAATAAAAGTATAACAGCCTGAAGTCAGCGAAAGTGATAATTAGCTACATCGGTAACTCGTTAGTTGTCCTCAAAACCCTTGTCCTACAACTTGTTTTTGTGAAATTTCTGCTGCAATGATGTTGAATTTCATCATTTTGGTTTTGCCGATAATGAGGCGATTGTCCTGGAGGGCTGTGGTCATTTAGCTGCTCTTTGAACGTCACTGAATATTGTCCCATGTGTGGATCAGCGCTGGGGGCTGGAGGGGTACAGAAGGGATACAGAAGGGATACAGGAGGGGTGCAGGAGGGCTGCTGGAGCGGTGCAGGAGGGGTACAGGAGCGGTGCTGGAGGGCTGCTGGAGGAGTGCAGGAGCGGTGCTGGAGGGCTGCTGGAGCGGTGCAGGAGGGGTACAGGAGCGGTGCTGGAGGGCTGCTGGAGGAGTGCAGGAGCGGTGCTGGAGGGCTGCTGGAACGGTGCAGGAGGGGTACAGGAGCGGTGCTGGAAGGGTACAGGAGAGTTGCTGAAGGGGTACAGAAGGGGTGCAGGAGCGGTGCAGGAGGGGGCCTGGACGGGTATAGGAGGGGTACTCGAGGGATGCTGGACGGGTACAGGAGGGGGGCTGGACGGGTATAGGAGGGGTACAAGAGGGGTGCTGGACGGGTAAAGGAGGGGTGCTGGACAGGTACAGGAGGGGGGCTGGACGGGTATAGGAGGGGTACAAGAGGGGTGCAGGAGGGGTACAGGAGCGGTGCTGGAGGGCTGCTGGAGCGGTGCAGGAGGGGTACAGGAGCGGTGCTGGAGGGGTACAGGAGAGTTGCTGAAGGGGTACAGAAGGGGTGCAGGAGCGGTGCAGGAGGGGGCCTGGACGGGTATAGGAGGGGTACAAGAGGGATGCTGGACGGGTACAGGAGGGGGGCTGGACGGGTATAGGAGGGGTACAAGAGGGATGCTGGACGGGTACAGGAGGGGGGCTGGACGGGTATAGGAGGGGTACAAGAGGGGTGCTGGACGGGTAAAGGAGGGGTGCTGGAGAGGTACAGGAGGGGGGCTGGACGGGTATAGGAGTTGTACAAGAGGGGTGCAGGAGGGGTACAAGAGGGGAGCTGGACGGGTACAGGAGGGGTGCTGGACGGGTACAGGAGGCCTGCCAGACGGGTACAGGAGGCCTGCCGGACGGGTACAGGAGGAGGCGGTGCAGTTGACCAGAAGTGGGGTGCATGTAGCAGGTGTGTCGGGGCGGTCCGTCTTGGCCTTGTCAGCAATACCACATCATTAGGAGGCGAGCGCGGCAGGGAGCGCCATTATGTCTCCCTGGGCTCTGTGCAATTACGCGCTGACATAATTAACCCAGCAAGCCCATTAGCCGCGCGTTGGCCGACTGAAGAGGCTGGAAAAAAACTATAATTATTTGTTGTGCGCATGTTAATGAGGCCAGCTGTGTTCCCATCATACAACACGAACAAATTAATTTACAAGGCTGCGCTCCAAGGTTTTTTCTTTTCATTCAAAACATCTTGTGTGTTTTTATTTATTTATTTTATTATTCTTGAAGTGGACTTCAAGGTCCATAAACACGCTGCTGCAACTAGCAGTAAGACTAGTGCAATGTTGTTGTCAAGGACCAACAGGAAGTTGACAGAAATTATGACTTTCACCTTTGGAGACAATAATTACTTCAGCTGAAGTAAGTCATTAACCCACTCATACAAGTTAGGGTTATATATATATACATATATATATATATATATATATATATATATATATATATATACTCCAGAATGTTCCAAAGTTTGGATTTAACTTTCTATCTGGAGTCATACAAGTGGCGTAAAGAAAGTAATACTTTAAAAAAAAAAAAAAAAAAAAAAAGTGTGGATTCAAATGATGTTTTTGCAAGATTCCATTCAAATGCTGTATTAGAAATGGCACTGTTGTCCTTCACACACTGATTACAATTTCGGGAACAGTATTAAAACTCAGGGTATAATAAAGTTTATTTTAACTTGATAATATTGAATAGATTCTAAAGCTCTAAAGTACCAAATCTCTCTGGATCTGACATTTAGTGGTAGACTATTCAAAGAGAATATCTAGATCTGACCAAAGTTAGAACATCATGGATTTAAGCTTTATTTCCAAACACAAATTGCAATATTATCTTGCAATATTAATGTTTTCTGGAAACATAATGTCAGAAGCAATTTAGATGATACTGCGATGAAGCCACTGCCACATATTTTCTGCCACTTTCAACTTACACACATTCCATTTTAAAACATGACAGCTGCCTTTTTGGTGCGTTTTCAGCATTTGATATTCAGTCGGCAAACCACCCCTCTTTACCTTGATGTGGCAGAACGCGTGAGAACATAGTGAAAAGTAAAAGAGGCAGTGGCGCCTTTTGTGTGCGAACAAAACAACAAGTGAAAGAGAAACTTCTTAACCTGCTCGTGGAGTCTTTCTCTGACAGTCGCAAAGATGGAGGAACTCTGACATCAACACAAAAGCACTTTTAAAGAAGACGCCGCGAACAAAGAGCCGAGAGAAAAAACATTTTGAATTAACATGAAATAAAAACCAAACTTCACTCAAAAGGCACCAAAAAGTGTAGTTATGCTGGTGTAAAGTGGCAATGGAACGGAGCTACGTGAGATGAGAAAGCCCAGACGTCTGAGTGAAGTCACGGCTTATTTCAGTTAGGGGGTAAATTCTCACTTTAAAACATGTGGCAAGTGATATGGCAAAAATGCATGTTAAAATGTTGAACAAAACACCTATAGACAGAAGCGATGGGCAATATTGACAATATTTTTGGGAGTGTCCTGATAACAATATTCAGACAGTATTGTGTCAATCCAACCGTGATGTGCTCAAACATGTCTTTAAACGCATACATTTAGGTTTAACTATCAGGCAAATGTGAAATGTCTGGCAAATGAATGACCAAAAGTGCAGAAATATCACCTTATATCCTTATTTGACTTATGACTTTTTTCATGTTTATTCTGAATCACTGCTTTTTGTAGCATTTTTTTTTTACTGTAAACAAAATACTTACTTGATATAAAAATGTTGCATATTATCAAAATAACGTTCACGTTTTTGCTCAGGCACCATTTCCTTCGTTACATCTTCTCACACGCTGCATTGTCCATTGTTCTCTCCTCCCACATATTCAGGAGTATTGGGGGGAGTATTTGCTCAGATAAGGCGCCTGTCTCTTGTCCCGACACACACTCGGGACAGGTCACATGGTAACCAACCCTGCTTAAAGTTTCTACATAAGGGTCTTTTCTGTTTTGATTCTGATTCTGCTCCTCTCTTCTTTTGAGCGCTCACTGTGATTGACTTAAAGGGCCAGTCACTCACTCAGAGGTCGACCAATAGATACAGTCCACGCCCACAAACAAACCTCTGTGGAAGAAGCAATCCATTCATTTTAATGTAGAAGAGCTGCTCTGTCTCTGTTCAACAACCACAAGAGCAACTTACAGTATATTGTGCCAAATACAGACACAAAGACAAGAATAAAGTGGCCGACTTGCCCAAATTTCTATCCAAGAGGGCTAAAGTTAGCTGCTTGCTAAATGCTACAGCGATGCTAGCGCTGTCTGCCGTATTTTAACATCTACAGAACAGAACAATCCGTTTTTTTTCTGGAGCAACTTCCACTTAGACTCAGATGTGACTCGACTTAAATTAGTTGTGCTTAAAATACACACACAGGAAATGTATTAGAAGAGGGAAATAGTGTTTACTTTTGGATCAACGTAGAGTTTCCCATGACAGACCATTTAAACCTAATATCAGAATCAGAATATGAAGAGTGGGCGGGGAAAGCCGGTGGCGTGTGTGAGTTCATCACCATTTTGCATATTCATAAGAGGAATGTGAAGGGAATTCACCCATTGAAATGATACATATTTGTTGATACAGTAAATGCAAATACACCGCGGTGAATATGCAGTGATGGGATAATCAGGAGAGTATCTGGCTATAAATGCAAGAGAAAACATTGATTTGAGTTTTGACGCTCTTATAGTGTTATAGTTTGTGCCTTATAGAGAAATGAAATATATGGATGCACATTGAGATTCAGAACATTTCCTAAACCTTTAAACAAAGAGAAGTATTAACTAGTGTTTATCATAATTTAATAATTTAATTTTACAATTTTGACTTTATTTAGTGTAGTTATACCTGTTGTACAAATAAATGATAGTTTTACACCAATCGAGTAGGTATTTGTGGAGAACATTTTGAAAAACCTGTAGAAAATGACCTAATGACATTTCCTAATGTGATGTCATCAATTACAAACAGGAAGTGCAATTATAAACCTAAGAAATGTGCTATTCTGTGATAACATTTTATACATTTTTGCAAAATTCTATATATATTTATCTTAACTGCATTTTAGTTCAATGAGTCATCCGACCTGTCAGAGGCACTTTAATTACTCTTTGATCAAATAAACAAAACTCCAAACTAACGGCGCTACATAAAAGCCTTGAATATAGAATATGGGAAGGTCTCGTCGCTTTTCAATTTCAGTCAACTCTTTTACATTGAAATCATACTCTCATACGCTTTTACCAGTAAATGAGAATGACAAGTGACTAGTGAAGGTAAAATGATTTATATTCAAACACTGTGTCTAAAGTATCACAGTTTTTCCAATCTGCAACATTAAACTTTGCTCTCCTCTTCCATTGTGCCCCACTCATTCAACTGTAGGGAGAAAAGCACTCGACTTCTGACTAGGAGAGGCTCGTCGTCATTGTTTGATTCTTTAGTCCGTTTTTTAAAGACTTTGCTGTTTTGGTTGTATCTGATGGTTCATTAGCACATGTGTCTCAAGTTCTCAGAGCCTTTCTTTAGTGGACGAGGCTGAGCTGCTGCAGATCCTCTGTCCGGGGGGAGACCTGCCTCTGACGGGGCTTAATGTTGTGTTCTGACTTAAGTTCTATCCCTTCACTTTAAATCTGACTTTATTTGACTCCCCTGCTGCTAATTGATAATCCAACTTGCCAGTGAGCGCAGGATCCTTACTATAATGTGTGTGCTTTGATCAGTAAAAGTTGAAAGGATATATGGGAAACAGGCTGATAAAGTGATTTCTGTGACAGAGAGTCGATGGGAGAGCCGTGCTTTAAGTCATCCTGTTTGTCTTAGAAGAGCTGTGCTCTTAATAGTCATGTCCCCAGTGACTGATGCAATAGCTCTGCACTCGGTGTAACAATGAAGCCGACAACTGTAAACGGTCCTGGGAAAAATAGCTCAATCAATTAGATGGCCCAAAATGTTTGTCTGATGAAAATGCAGATGTAGCCAGTCGCAATGCATGGTCAGGATTTCAGCAAATTGCACTTTGTAAAGTTTTGTTTGTGATGAGCGGTTGTGTTGTGGCCTGCAGACTTCGGATTCATTCTTCCAACAAAATCTGGCAAATTTTAAGTGTCTGTGGCTCCAACTTCTTATAAAGCCACTTCAGAGCGCTCCAATCGGGTTCTACGCGCCGAGGAGCCGAGTGGATGAAAGCTGTGGGAGAAAAGTTTGTGCAGCAAAGCAGCGATTTTGCAGCTCTTTTTGAGTTTGAAGTGTGTGCGCGTGGGCGTGCACGTGCCTCTCTCCCCTGAGCCCTCTCTGTGCCTGGCACCACAGTCACCTCCTTTGGTGTTGTCGGCAGGTACACAACAGGCTGCTCTTCTGAGCTGAACTTTTGGGGAGGGGAAGAAAGGCGAGGCAAGATTAAAAACACTCCTGTGATGTGGAGTGCCGAGCGCCTCCTGAGGATTCCTGGCATAATAATTTAAATGATCAAATGATACAGAGGAGACTTGTTAGCTGAGAAACAGCCTCCTAGTTGGCCCCATGGGCCCACTGCTGCCGCGCATGCATTGCAAAACAGCTCCTCTGTTGTGCTAAAGAATCACACTTTTTTCTTTTTAGGCCTTTTCAGGAGCAGACTTGTGCTCAGTGCGAGGTGTTCTGGGTCTGCCTCATGACACTGTGTCACTCATAAATCGGAGTCGGCTCATTACACATGATCTCTGAATATTTCTGAGGCTGGTCCTCCCTGTGAACTGTTAACGTCTAAAGTCAGTCTGTGGGAACACGTCTCAGTGGAGTCTGTTCAAACTGCTGCACAAATGTACTTTAGAGTCAGCAGCCTCAAACACATATTAGACTTTGACAGAACATACCTGGGTCTTTTCCTGCTGTGAGGAATACTACAGCAGTGTGTTGTGTTGCAGACCCTGCTCCTGTGCTGGAGGCGTCCCACAGTCTGGAGGAGCGGCTGCAGCGGCTGCACAGCTCAGCCCCTGAAGGAGCAGCTCTGGTCCAGGAGATCTCTGGACTCTGGAAACAACACCTGCAGTGCCTTAAACACACTGGTAACACCTCATTCCTCACCCATAAGCATAATAAGAGTATTATAAGAATTCAAAAAGGATTAATTATGTTTGTTACTGTGAAACATGAATAGTATTTAGTTACATTAAGCTCTAGTCCATTCCTCTCCTCTGTTCTTTTGTCCCACAGAAGACAGTGCAGTGGTCCCAGAATCAGAGCCCTGTCCCAGTGCCCTGATGACCCCCAACAGCACCCCGGCCCCTGGGGCCCCGGAGTCCCCTCAGCAGAACCACCAGGAGCAGGACAGAAGGTGAGTGCTCTATCATCTACTTAGAAAATGTATCAAAGTAGGAATGCCATGTGATCATCATTTAATATTAAAAGTATTGTTACAATATTCATGGTTATTATTAATATGGATATTTTAACACTGTCGATTAGACAAAATGTGTGACTGAACGTGCTCTTTGCTGCAGGGACGAGGAGGGCGCCGATGTGAGTCTGACCCAGAGACTGTCCGAGGCCGAGGACAAGATAAAGGCTCTACATTCCTGTGAGTGTTTACAGTCCACGGGTCACTTCCTGTTCAGGACCGGGACCCCCTGTGGAGCCCCCTACTGTAACTACAAGACTACTGTTCTGATTTTAGATCATAAACAAACAAAAAACAACTGTAGATTATGTAGCCTGGTCATATTAAAGACACATGCAAAAGCAACAGCAACAAACGTGACATTATTATTAAAGTGAGAAGAAGTTGAACCTTATTCGTTCCAATCCATGCAGCCATTTAACCAAAACTAAATTATATGGTGGATACAAACTTTTCCGTACAATGCTTCACTTACAGATCCACTGACTTTATGGTCATTTTTATATTGGGTATGTTAATCTCTAACTATGTATTTCAAGCGATAAAAATGTCAATGTTTTGGTCACTGTTTGTCTCCACAGCTTTGGACACTGCACAGACCGAGCTGCGGGACTTACGGTGTAAATACAATGACAAGATGACTAAAAAGTAAGTTCATACAACAACTCCACAACTTCTTTTCAAATTCAAAATAGACTTTCTCAATTCTCAATGTTTTGCTCGAACACTTTCATCTGCTATCACATCTTAACAGAATAAAAGTGTAAACTGTTCATATGGCGAAGGAATTCAAACCGCTCCTACTTAAACAACTCCACCAGGTCGCATCTTTTTAACTTCGTAGAGCTCAAAGCGAGTGCAGATAAAAGCATAATACATCACCTTTAGTATCATCCCGAGCCTCCGCGTCCGTCCGCCGCCGCCGCCTCGCTTTGCCGCGGTTTTTGCAGTGCGTTTTAAAGCGCTCAGCCCGCGTGAACTCGGTGAGGAATGCCGTCGCGGATGCCGGGAGCGAGAGTGACTGAGGCCGTGGGTGCGGGTCGATGAGACAGAGAGGTCTGCGTCGGCAGCCGGGGCCCCTGACAGCCCCTCAAGAAGAATTGCTCCATTTAAAGATTGCTTCTGAAAACACTCTACCTTGTCCTGCTTTTGAGCGCCATGTATCCAGCGCGCGGGCCCGAATGAATGTGCGCTCGTATGAAGGATGTCGATACGCGCTCGCAGTAAACAGGTCTTTGTTTGGCTTGAGCTCCAGAGCACGGGCGGCCGCGGCTAATGGATTTTCTCCCAGGCTTAATCCATGGCACAATTGAACTGATGTTTCTAGAGCCGCTGCCATCCATTTCTGCCGAGTCCGGACACTTTTTCAGCCCGACCTCACCTTTTCGCGGCGGCCCCGTTGTATTGGAAGTCTGTGTGTTGCGTGTTTGTCAGGGACTTATTTAGAGACGGAGAGAGGAGCTGTCTGCAAGGAAATGATACCGCTGTACACCTGCAAGTATTGCTCAGGAGCGATGCTAAACCGTGATTTTTCGTGAGTTTCGCCTGCTTTTTTGATGAGTCCTTTTTTTTACCTGGTTAAGTAAAGGTTAAGAAAGAAAGAAAGAAATACATGGAAAAAACTACATCAATTTAAGTTCACAAAGAAAGTGTTTTTTTCCATTCCTTGATCTTTTGTTCCGGTTTCCATTGGTCTATTCCAAAAGTATCCATCAATTGTTTTCATTGCAGCAGTTTTAAGTCCAAGATGCATCGTTTTGAATATCATTTGCAGCGCTCTGTTAAACGCAGTCCAATATTTCTACATGTTTTGACAGTCACAAAAACATAAGAGTGATGTGTTTCCTGGCAGCCACATTTTAGAGTACTTTTCTGTGAATAGTGAAATACTGTGATATGTTTTTACAACAGATTTCTTTCCAAACATGAGATTTTGCATATGTCTTACCATTCTTCGTCAGTCAAATCAAAATGCCCTCAAATTTGGTTTAATATATTGACTAGTGTGGCCATTAGGCTCATTAACACATGTTTGTAGCTTCCCCCAGAGAGTTCAGATTTATGTGTTTTTAGAAAGATTTCAATCAAAGGGTTTAACCAGTCAAAGCTACTGAAGTATTTCCATACAAAGTTTAGAATGGACTTTAAGATGACTATTGTAGCATATGTCATCATTCTATTTAATCTACTACCTTTTCATCCTGAGCGCCCCATAAAAAGGTAGCTACATTTGCAGTTTGAAGTGTGTTAAAAATGAGATTCCATACATGAAAAACATTCATTTTCTATCCGACAGATTCTGAAATGTAATAGTATTTGTATTGTCAGAGATTGTCTAGTGTGTAAATGTACAAAAGTATTACACATGTTGATCCATTCCTTCAATAAGAGTGGTTTCATGTAACTTTTCAAAGCCTTTTATTGCCCGTAGACACGTCGCCGTCATCAAATTCAATACAAACCATCATTTAGCATTATTTTGATACAAAGACACTTCCAGTCGTCTCAAACGTAGCCCTGGCCCTGCCGCACCTGCCTGTGTCTCTGCAGCGACTGCTTCCTGCGCGCTGATAAAAACACTACATCTGCCGAGTCGGGGCTTGAGACTCTGAGCAGATAATCAATACAAAACATTTTGCGCAGCCTGTGAGTTCATTAAAGGTGCGGCTGACACCTGCGAGTGCTCCCCGTCAGTGTGTGGATGCATCTGCCCCAGTCCCGGGCCCCATCAGTGTCCCGGCGCTGGGCCAGACCTGGCGACCAGAGGAAATGCCACTTCCTCTTCTGCGCTAATGGAGCTCGAGAGTGACCGTCCACCGCTTTGTTCCATTTAGGCCTGAGCGGTTATGGAAAAATATCTCATTTCAAATTTTCTGACGTGATTTGTAGTTCTGATTTGATTTGCGATTGTTGTTTTTTTTGGTTTGATTGCGGGAGTTCTCTTCAAAGTTCACGTTTCCCCCCAATTTTTATAAATAAATAAACCGGACAAGACATAAAAAGAGTATGAATCAAAAGAAAAACATGAGCGGACATAAACTAAACATAAATACAAACAAAATCATGGCTTAATTAAATTGAAACTTGAGTCCCATTTGGTTCAAAGTCTATCGAATTTGTCCATTTCAAAATTAAGTCAGAATGTTGTTTTTTTCCATTTCAAAGTTCAAATGTTAAACTCGTCCTGGAGAGTTAATATTTGAGAGTGAAATCTGAGCTGCTGAAATAATTTGAGAATCCTATGTGTTTGTAGAGGTTTAAATTACAGATTTGGCAGGTTTTTTTTTAAACATAAGACAGGTAATTTTGTTGTTTGAAAGTAAATTACGTGAGCTGAACAATTACAGACCTCATGATTTGCCAATTGTGACTTTTCAAATTGTGAATTCGATATATTTTACAGCGCTACATTAATTTCCCCCAGGGGGATTTTGAATAAAAAATAAATAAATAATTAAATGTATTAAAGTTTGCTCTGCATAAGACGTATACTTTTATTTAAAAACGGTTTCTGAAATTATATAAACCGCTGAGTTATTAAAACATTTTGATGTTTTTGTTACTGAAAACAACTGCTTTATGGACTTAAGTCACCACAGAGCTGCTTGGCTGCTTTGTGATTTTTAACTCTTAATATTTGAATTTTCCAAATCGTTATGGCAAATATTAATGAGATATTTGACCGGAGCCATGTTCGGAGCGAATATGGAAGTGGGCGTGGCGGTGGAGCTTCATTAATGGTCGTATTAGACTCGTATTAGATGTTTGGAGCAGTTAGGAGCAGTTAGGAGCAGTTTGCATAGGCAGAGTGCTTATTTCATCGGGGAAACCTCATTATCTTTGTGGTGTTTGCTAATCTGCTGATATTCTGGTTAAAAGTGTGACATTTAAACATAAATACATTGTTATTGCACACAACTAGTACAACATTGTCTTTTAAAAGATACATGGTGGTTATGAGCTGTTATATGAATGATTTAAATGGTTGTAGTTTAAAAGAATATACTTAAAAAACTTTTAAAAATACATTCTAAGGCATGTATTTTATAGCTCTAAACAAAAATTCAAGTTTATTTGTTTTGATTGATTGCATTGATTCAACTTTGTTTATGTGTTTCTCTGGGTCAATAATATAGTGAACGTGTTATAGAGGTCTCCAAAAAACATCTGCTCACGTGTCTTGAATAATAATAGTAATAAATAATAATAATATAAAATAAAATAAACTGAAAATCCTTCTTTATCTTAGATTCGGCACAAAAAGTACAGATACATGTGCAAAAAATCAATTAAAAAATACTTAAAGTACCGCATGAAAATCTACTTATGATTTTTACAGAGATTTTTTAAAAGGTTTGCACTGATTTGTTTTTAATTTTTTATGTAGTGGAGTAGAAAGTACATAAAGCTGCTCTTATATTTAGTAAAAGTAAAAAGTATCCACTGTAAAATGTACTTTCACACTTGTCCTTCGTTACTTTCCACCACTGCTACTGTTTACTAGTCCAATAAGATGTGTTCTACTATTTATTATAATGCGACCGCCATCAACACCTTAATATTTTGAAACCTATATCTTCCTCAACAATTACGTTTAGACATATCAAAGGGAAACCGTGCCTCCAGAGACTAAAGTATTTTAAAAGTGCATAATGTATTTTTTGAACAGTTAACAAACCTCCATCTCGTCATGGTCTCTACCTTTTGAAAAGCTGCTCCTGTGCGAGGAAAGGGAAACGGCTGAACTTCAAACAATCCTCATGAATATTCACTGTGAGAGCCCGTTTTAATTAGAGAGCGTCGTTATTAGACGAACCGAGTCAAAGTCAGTGGTTTCCCGAATGTGACTCTCTCCGCGGGGCATTTATGACCAAGTTCACCCAACCGTCTTTCGACCACGCCATGAATATCAAAACATTGTACTTTCAGATGTAAACTTTATGGACAAAGCAAAGCTACAATGGATTATTGCTAACACATTTTTATAAAGGCAATTATAAATGTTATCTGTTAATAATCTTTTTGACTTGTCCATCAAAGAATTGTTTCACTTTTTGCTGATGTAGTGTCATTTTTAGGACTATTATTATGTTACACAACTCTCACACTTAAATTTCCATAAATATATTCCTAATAAGATGTTGTTTGATATTACAAATAGCTAAAATGCCCAATACATCACAAAATAAAGAAAATATATCCATATTCCACAAGTTTCAGAATGTTTTTTCAAACCAGATAAAAGTTATTTGAAGTTTATTTCTGTTACGCTTTTTGAGAGAAATATGTTTTTTTAATGTTATTATTATTTTTTGTTGCAAAAGCTGAACAAAGTCATTTTTAAAGTAACAAATTTAGGAATTAGTTGATAGTAAAAAAACTAAAAAATACATTTCTTGGAGGTAAAAAATCCATACACTTTTGTCCTTTAATCACCATGTTCTTTCATGAAATGTTCAAAAGAGACAAACATACTGACATCTGTTTACACTGTTTACACTGTAACATTCTAATTGCATTGTTTATTGCTGATTTGATATCTGGGCATTTGAACATTTTTAATGCGAAATGTAGGCCACAGAAACAACATTTTAAAGATAATTTTGTCTACATTTAATGTGCAAAAAGAGTTATTACTCTGCTTTTATTGGTTCATTTTCTTCAAGTGGCCAAATATAAATATGTATTTGGTCTGATCTGGCATTAACTTACTAACTTGAAAGCTTGCTAAAAGTGTGTCATACTGCAGTTGTGTCCCAGGGCAAGACACTTCACCAGATGATTGGATTAGTGCGTAAGCATAAATAAAACAGACTCCAAAAACTAGATATTCTTCCACTAATTAAGACATAACCAGTTTGTATTTGACCGCTGCTAATCATGACAAAACCTGCTGCAATTAACGCCTTCCTGTCATTATTAAAGCGCCAATCTCCGCCGTAACAAGGTCATCCAACTTTCAGCCTTTCTTTCTCTCACTCTTCACAAATCACCCGCTCCGAGACAGAATCACCCAAATGTGGCACAACACTCGGGCCGGTTGTGTGCGGCGGCGGCGGCAGAGAGACTCTCAGTAATCTGTTTTCCCTGCTCTCTGTGTGTGTCCCAGAGCCGAGGAGGTCCACAGCATCATGTCCGACCTGGAGACGGCCAGCCAGGTGAGCTTCTGATTGAGACGCTGCTTCGTTAGGGCAATCACTCGTGTAATCAGGCCCGGTCTTTAATTGCGTTGCATGTGTGATTAGCCTGTGGGAGCCCGGGAGGAGGCGCACTACAGCGACACAGCTCCGCGTTTCCTCCTGGTTGCCTTGATTGCTTCTTAGCCTGATGCTACTGCTGCCTCTGCTCTGATTCTCCATAATGTTAATCACAGCGTTATAAAAAGCAGTATTGATTCTGTTATTACTGTTGGTGGTGGTGATATGCACATCCAAGAAACTAGGGGCTTCAGTTGTGTACTCTGCTGTGTTCCAGTTGTCCTCGGAGGTTGGATTTTTCGTGTTACGACTTATAAATCAAAGCAAATTCACACACTCTTTCATCTCGGAACGTGTCAGGACCCGAGTTCATCTGAGTCAGGATAAGATTTGGATAAAGTTTGATATCTGACAGCTTCATTAGTGATTGTACTTGTGTCTACAGTCCATCCGTTGTCTGTAAGATAAGATAAGATATTCCTTTATTGTCCCACATGGGGAAATTTCATTGGTGCAACGCAGGCAGATACAGAGGTAGATCCAGAAGAACAGATCACCCATAGGAAGTCTGAAAAACACTTTCAGTGTGGAGCTGCTATTGTCAACGGAAGCAGAAATTCACAGTCAAAACGATGCTTCATGAACTGTAAATATGATATGAATTAACTTAAAGTCTATATGACAAGTTTTTCTACTTATGGAGAGGGTGGAGGAGAGGGTGGAGGAGAGGGTGGAGGAGAGGGTGCAGCCACAACCTCACTCTCCAGGTTCTACAACTGATTCCTAATGGTATCGAAGCCCATAAATGAGCTTTGTCCAAGGTCTGGTTCCTCCTCGTCCAGTTCCTCCTCGATCTCAGCCAGCCCGGGAGGGGGTGGAGGAGGTTGGAATTGGTCCACTGAACTTGGGCTGGAGTCCGGTTCCGCCTTGATCTCAACCAGGAGGGGGTGGCGACCAGTTCTCTTCCTCTACCGTAGGATCTGGCTGGAGAGGAACTGCATCGACCTGTGGTGCTGGGGTGAGCTGCAGCTTCCCCGCACGGTTGAGCAGTTTTAGCATTCTGGCTTCGCAGTCAGCCAATCTTGCACTCACGTGTTCCTGGGACTGTCTTTCACATTGGAGTTCTTCTCGATCCGACCTCCTGGGTGCGATGTATCTTTGTGAACGCTCTTCATAAAGGTTAGGACGATGAGGGTAATAGTCGGCACCCATTGCCTCTCTTACCACAGTGTAGACCACATCACGTCTGGGCAGGTTGGTGGTGTAATCCTCATAGCGGGGTCCAAGTCCATGACTCCTGTTATGGAAAAATAATAAGAAGAATCTGGCCCTCTGCCTGGTTTCAATTTCGATTAAATTCTAATTCAATTCAATTTATTTTTGTGACGCCCAAAGTCACAGCCTGACGTCTACATGTCTGGACACCTTCACACCAGAGCAATCAGCTGCGTTTGTTCTTCAGAGCCGGTAAACTTCCTGCCTTCCCATTCGAATAAAAGGAACCACGGGTGTCCAGGACGAGCCTGTTGTCTCTAAGGTGTCGGCGGTCAAAATGTAAATGTAAACCCTGTATCTCTGTTTTCTCCTTTTGCCTGTGCCATTTGCATCTCTGCCCTCTAAGACCTGCTTGTGAATTGTAAATGTGGAATTGGTCATGTGACAATCTGTGATTTAGGGAGGGGAACAGACGTGGGACGGGAGGACTTGGGAGAGACACGTTTTGGAGAGCAGGCAAGAGACAGACGCGTGGACTCGGCCTTCCTTGAGAATGGCCGAGTCCACACGAGTTTCTTTCTGATTCAACCACAAGATTAAACAGTTTTACTTTTGAAACGAGACAACTTGCTTCTTTGTCTTATCGAGAGATTTTTGCCACCACACTCCGAGGGCGAAAGTTCCGTATATCATCCTGTAGGGCAGAAACAGCCGGCCAGAGCAATACTTAAGGCCCAGATAGATACTCGGATTGGAGCGCCCTCTACTGGACACTACTAACTACAAGCGCATGGAAAACAAAGAAATTACGGGGCCTTTTGTACAAGTACTATCACTAATGAAGCTGTCTGAAATGTTCTCAGAGATTTTGAGTGGGACTTCAGAGATAGAAGCGTGTTCCAGTGAAAAGTTGGAACTGATCTGAGCTCTGACAACAACTGGAAAGCACCAATAGGACACTTCGATTGCTCCACAACAATTCATTGCAGAAACATCTTATTTAAGGAGAGACAGATATTCACAGTGATCCCGAAGTCCGTATCAGTGATAAAGTTGAGCGTAGCTGCAGTGTTCTGTTGTTTATCTGGTTTTATACAACTCTTTACTTGATTTTCTTCTTTTAGATGCCGGGTACAAACTAAATATTCAACAGAGCTTTAGACCTTTACATTTGTTGTTAGCCTTTAGCAGGTCTTTCACATTTGAGCTCCTACAGAAGAAAATGTCATTAATCACCATTGAATTTTGCCGCTCACTGCTACAATTCAGAATGGTAACGTCTATAAATGCACTCTCTCTACCCTCTATCTTTCTTCTCTTTATCCAGAGTCTAGAACGTTAATGTCCTCACTGCTAACCTTCCTATCTGCCAGGGTTATCTGCGCCCGGGTTTACTCAATAAAGCTCTACATTTCGCTCGCAGACTGGAGCGCTTCCCGCCTCAACGCTTGTGCTTCCACTTATAGCTTCTACGTGGATAAATGTCCCCAATATGAAGCATTAATTAGGCAGCCATGTTTTGACAGAGCAGGTAAACAGTTTGGGGAATAAAGTGGGACCGAACTAAAGAGCGTTTTCAGCAGAACGGAGCGGTGACTGCTAAGGTTCCCCCTTCAGAGCCGGGGCACTATCTGTGATTTATGTGCACGCCCTGCCTCACCTTTATGAAGTCAACTATCTTATCAGCACTTTGCTTTGACCTGTGTTAGTGCATATCCAAAAATATTTAGCGCTAACATCCTGCTTTTGTGATTCAGGTCAAACAAAAACCGGTGGTGGAAGAAGTACATTATTTTGTTACTTAAAGTGCAGAGTTGGGTGCAAAGAAATACTCAAGTAAAAGTAAAAGTAGCACATTCAAAAATCGATTTGAGTGAACGTTTTGAAGTAACATTTATAGTAAAAAGTAAAAGCATTTCACACAGATTTTGAGAACGGCCAAAGCGTTAAATGTGGTGATTTTGATAAAGAATTGTGCAGGTTTTTAGTCAACAGTAGCAATTTCGAGTTCTTTTTCTTGTAAATGTTATGTGTATACTGTATTTTTGTTCGCTCAAAACTGGGTCTTGAAGTAAAAACCTTTAGGTCGGATGTCACAATGAACCTAGAAAGCACAGATAACGGCTAATTGTACTATTACTGTCCTTACCGCAAGAAACGTACAGTCACTTTACACCACTGAAAGATTTGTTGACATGCATTTCAGAGTTTTTTTCCACTAATGCAGTCATAAAAAGAGATATGTGTAATTCATTGGTCAAAAGACGATTCATAAATGTCATGTAACGTAACAGTTTTGACGTGTTGTTTTGTCAGAAAGCAGAAACCGCTCAGAGGGAAGTGGAGAGGCTAAAGGAGCAATTGGCCAATACCACCACTAATCCTGCAGAGGGCGCCACCAGGGTGAGTGGCAATGACTTACAGAAGCGTTTACTGCTTTAATGTTGTTTCATATGAGCCTCAGAGCCTAAAGAGCTGCTTGTTATATCATAAAATACCAAAAATACAGAGGATTGATTTTGTGTGGTATTAGACATTTCACACTAAATACCAAAAGTTGATTGATTTTCTATTTTATATAAAGGCCAGCGAGAAGGCCCATTAAATCCTTAGGCCTGTGGTGGAAGGAGTGCTCATTTCTGTTACTTGAAAGTACAGATACAGGAGCAAAAAAATACTAAAGTAAAAGTATTTCGGACAGATTTCGGACAAAATTATCAAGTGTCAAAAGTAGTGATCTGGATAACAATAATAACAATAATTTTATTCAACAAAGATGATTTTTTATAACATCACAGAGGGATTTTGTTTTCAAATTCGGCACTACCTCCTGTTTTATTTTTTATTTATTTTTTTAAACCAACTTTCCTTCATAAACTGCCACTTGACTTGATGTAAAACTGTGATAAAACCTGTCACGTGTACTTTAAGGCAATTTTGATCAATAAAAAAACTGAAATCAAGCAAGATAGATTAAATAAATGACAAAACAACAATGAAATCCCCATGGAAACAAGCAGGTGGTGGACTCTCAACTACCAAAGTTAAATGCTGCACCTTTATTTGATGAAATCTTCCATGTAGTTTCTGTGTATGAAAGCACTTGTCATTGTGTACTTTGTATATTTGCATTACTCTAGCATTTTCTACATGTTTAAAAATCTCTTATCAATTACTTCAGGACAAAGGTGAAGGTTCGGAGCTGTTGCCGTCCCAGCTGGAGGCCACGCTCATGGCCAAAGACCGGGAGATCCTGCGCCTCCTCGAGAACGTCCAGCGACTGCAGTTCACCCTCCAGGAAGTGCAGGAGAGCTCGGCCAATCAGATCGTGGAGCTGGAGCGGCAGCTGGCCTATAAAGCAGAAGCTATTGAGGTTATTATAAGAGACTCATGGGAAAACTGTGATTAAAACTTTTCTTGTTGCACCTGCTAAATGTGCTCCTCGCCTGTATTTGTTGCAGAGATTAGAAGCTAAATTGCAATCCCAGATGGACTATGAAGAGATTAAAACTGAACTCAGGTGACTGTCAGATTCTGCTCTATTTAAGAACAGTTAAAGTTAGATTTGTTCATGAGTATACTTTTTTCCCCCTCAAATCACAATAGTAGGAAAGTGTATTTTTAATGTTAAAGCATCACTCCATAAAATGTACATCAATCTTAACATATTTAATGATTGTTTTATCATTCATTCATTCATTCATTGTAGTCGCATTTTACTGTTATTGTGAGAAGAAACATCACCATTTTTATGATTATTCTCTATTATCTCTATTATCTCCGAGTAATCACAATTATTGATCAGCTGAGTAATCTTGACGTCCCTCTTTTAGTGTAGTCTATTCTAGTTTAGATCTTTCAAGAAACAATGCCAACCGTGTTTGTGGCTAACTACATATCTGTTTTTCTCTTCTCAGTATCTTAAAAGTAATGAAACTGGCTTCAGTGAACGGCAGCTCCACGCAGGTATGTGCCAGAGCAGCAGCAGTGTTCTTTTGTTACAAAGTTAGCATTTCTATAATGTATTCTTGGTGTTGTGAGAGAAAGTTCGCAGGGCTATTGAGCGCTTCAGTGATCGTCATCCATTATAAGGCTATCTGCAGCCGTGGATATTGATTCATTGAAATTAACAACTGGCGTTTTTTGTGTGTTTACCTCTATATAGGAATCTGCCAAAGCTGCAGAGGCACTTTTGTTGGATAAAGAGGCCTTTCTGCCCTCTCACAAATACCTGATGGACAAGGCCCGGCTTTTGCACAGTAACGGTAAGACGTTTGTTACAGGAGTACTGCATGTGACAGTAGAGATATGAGGCGTTTTGAAAAGGGGGAAAGGCGTGGCCGTCAGCGCTCTGATTATTCAGCGCCTTGTGGTCCTGCTCGATTGATCCTCAGATCAATGCTTTTCAGACTTAAGGCTCTTTGCATAAACTCTTGTGGTTACATTGAAAAACAAAACTCATATAGTGTGGTATTAGTAAATGTCTCTTGGTTTGTGTGCTTTATTATGTTCACTTAAAGGTGCACTGAGGGGCTGTCTCCATGGAGATGCTTTTGCTTGACCTGGAATGTCCCACAGTTTATAGAATGTATCTATCAAGCATTTAGTTTATGTTTTTTTTTTATTCATTCCTTCATCTTCTACCGCTTGTTCCTGTTAGTTTATCCCAGTGACTTTGGGCCTTAGGCGGGGCACACCCTGGGCAGGGGCCAGCTCGCAGGGTTAACACTCACAGCCCATTAAAAAAAGAAAAGACAAACACAGGTACAAAAATAAAACAGTTAATTTGTAAAAAGACCACATATTGGACTGGCATTGTATTGCACTGCATCTTATATTTGTGAGTGACAACAGAATTTAATTGTTGGTCTTACTCGATCAACAAATAGGTGTACAATTGTGACATGATACAATGTCAACTTCACGTAATCAGTAAGTACCAAACTTACACGTGATCATTCCTACACATGGTCATACTCTTAGTTGTGTTATATTTAATGTCATGCTCCACAGATGTTCAGTAGCTGCTGTGTTCCAGCGGTGCTCATCTAAATACAATACAATAAATACAAATCTGTTTCATCAACAGTTTCCAGTGGGTCACTCTGTCAACAAGCACCATAAAAACATGCATTTTTACTGCTTGTCTCCATGGAGACAGGTAAGTTTAATGTCATCCGATGAGTCCTTCCAGGCAAATCAACTACATCTACATGAAGCCTCCACCAGAAAAGTTACACAATGCACATTTAACTTAAGACAAATTATGAATAAAAATAAATGCCTTTCTGTGGTACTTCCCAGGCAAAGCTCTGCCATCCCCATGGAAACAAGCAGGTGGCGGACTTCAACCAGAAAAGTTACATGGAGCATCTTTAATATGAAATCTTCTATGTAGTTTCTCTGTGGGAAAGCACTAATCATTGTTTCCATTGTGTATTTGGCAAATTATTATTCCAAATAAACATTGTTTTTTAGTGTTGAGTTACTGTTTTTGCCACAACAAACCAGAGACAGTGTTTTGGCAGAATTTGCCCAGATGCCCCAGCAGCAACCCACAATGACCTATGTTAAACTTACCCCTCAGTATCCCTCATTCATACTCTCTTTTCAGTTGCATGTCAACTTTAACAGTTATTACTCATTTCCAGAGGTAGGGCAGCCACAAATTGTACTCAAGTAAGTGTAACGTTACTAATAAGCTTTGGCCACTTGTAGATTTGCTCACTGTGGGAAGAGGAATCTAAACCTTTACCCAAGAAAGAGTAATGTTGCACTGTCGGATATATATAAAGTATGTCGTCCAAAAACTACTCCGAGAAGTACTTCAAAGTTCTTCTAATGCGACTGTAACTAATTTCCCCTCTTCATCTTCTCACTGCAGATGAAGACCGCTCAGATGATGGCGGTAGAGACTCGGGGCGCCCCCTTGTGTCCCACTCGTCCTCCTCTCAGGGGGAAGCTCGCTCCTCTCCCTGCGCGCCCACCCCGACCCCGGACACGTCCTCCGCCTCCTCCATGGCACACGACCTGGCGCGGCCCTTCTCCGCGTCCCCCTGCTCCGCGGACCGACTATCAGGCGACCACATCCTCCACAAGCAGCTCTTCTCCCCACACTTCAAGAAGGAGGGACTCATGGCCTTCCCCACCGCCCTGTACGCTGCCAAAGTCGCCCTCATGTCCAGCTCCCAGGGGCCCGGCGCAGGAGGAGGAGGAGGAGGGGGTTTGGGCGGCGCGGACCAGGGACTGCCCAGCGACCAGTCCGAAAGCGGCAGTTCGACGGGAGAGGACGACCAGGTGGACACGGCGGAGATCGCGTTTAATGTGAAGGAGCAGCTTCTGAAGCACAACATCGGGCAGAGGGTGTTCGGGCACTACGTCCTGGGGCTGTCTCAGGGGTCGGTGAGCGAGATCCTGGCCCGGCCCAAACCCTGGAGGAAGCTGACGGTGAAGGGGAAGGAGCCCTTTCTGAAAATGAAGCAGTTCTTGTCCGATGAGCAGAACATCCTGGCACTGAGGACCATCCAGGTTCGACAGAGAGGTGAGCGGCAGATGCTCTGGTGGCTTATGTCTGAGTGCAGCATCTCTACATGTTTTACAGACTGATAATAACTCTAAGTGACATCACTAATAACTAAGTGATGTCCCTTTAGTAAACAATGTGTCTAAGTTTTGTCTAAATCTAACAGAATCTTCTAAACACATTTGTAGTTATACATTATTATGCATGATTCATCCACATGTACTTCAGCGCTATTAAATATGCAGTTTTCATAGATTTATGGAATAAATAAATACAGAACTGCAGAAAACTGTATTTCCGGTTCTTTCACAATGCAATTTAGGCTGTAGTATTGTGAGTATTAGTGAGGAAGCGAGTGCATGTGTTATAACTTTCTGTAATCAGTGATAAATAAATTCACAACAAAAGACACAACAAACATAAATCTATTTTCAATCCTATGTCACATTTTTACCTTAAAATATGAGCCTATTCTAGAGACTACTCTGTTTGGACCATGTAACAGAATACAGTACAAAACACATTTTAATGCAGGTATTCTGTATTCTGATGATAAATACATATTAAATACACATAAAGTATCCTTCCCATCCCTGACTATAAACCACAACAATCTAAATCAGCTTATTAATACATTACAGCACACAAGAAGCTACAAGACCAGGCAGGCAAACTTGCTTTAAATAGATTCAAAATAGTAAACTAAATGGAAAACCGTGATCCTCTGTCAGAGTGTGTTCCATTTCCCTGTAGCTCCAGTGACTCATATTGTTGTGTTGCGTGGACCGGCTCCTGCTTTTAAACCCTCTAATCTAGCAGGACCTCATCCGTGACTGCTGCGTGGCGCTTCCTGTGCCGTGTTTGTGCCGCTACTTTTCAACTTTGTTTTCTCCCCAGATTCTTGTGCGTTTGAAAGTTGAGTTTCCCGTATACTGCAGCCTCAGACAGCACGCGCTCAAAGGCAGCCATTGATCTCGCAGTCAAAAGCAAGTCTTGGAACTGCTCTGTGATCAACCACTCACTCTCTCTCCTCGCTCTCTCCCTTGCTCTTACCCTTTCTCTCTTACCCCCCCCCCCCCCTTCACCCTCTGTGGCAGGGAGCATCACGCCGCGAATCCGAACTCCTGAAACTGGGTCAGACGACGCCATCCGGAGCATCCTGGAGCAGGCCAAGAAGGAGATCCAGTCCCAGAGGGGAGGTGAGCGCGGACCTGACTGGAGCATGTCCGTGTTTTGGGACATGGAGTACTTTTATCAACCTGTACTTTCTTCTCAAAAGTGTTGACAATGTATGACTAGTCACAGTGTTCCACCCGTTTGAAAATGGTATAAAATGGCCACCTCAAGCATCTGACTTTTTACTCTCTACCAAGACCGTGTTTCGCTCTCAGGAAGTGCGTAAAAGCTTTCCTCACCTCTAGGAAAGGTTTCTATGTACTTTAGTTTTTATTTGTGTCTTCTCTCAGTTTTTAAAGTTGCAGGTAAATCCACGCAATTTACTACATATTTGATGCTTTTTATAAGGAAATGCTACCGTCTGTTATGTGGTCATTTAAAAAGCCATGAGCTCCATTAACATCGTTTTAATGTCCAGTGAAAATATTAACAATATCAGTAAATAACACACTTAAAATTAATGTTTATGATCTCTTTCTTTAGATACAAAGTCGTCCCTGAACAGCCTGTCCAGCCGCAGCAGTAACGGAGCCAGCAGCAGCTCCGACGACACCATCAAGTCCATCCTGGAGCAGGCCCGCCGAGAGATGGCGGCGCAGCAGCACGCCTTCATGGAGATGGAGGTGTGCAGCCGGGCTCCGAGTGTGGGCTCAGGGGCGCAGGTGGAGCGCCTGGGCCCCCCCGAGAGATCCAGAGTCCCGCCAATCTCCATCAAACAGGAGGAGGGCGGATGTGTGACCGTGTGCATGGCCAGCTCCATCAGCAGCCCCCAGACCCCGCTCAGTGTCCTGTCGCCGGCCGCGTTCGTCCAAAACATCATCCGAAAAGTCAAGTCTGAAATCGGGGAGGCAGGCACGTACTTTGATCAGCACTGGTCCCAGGAGCGCGCCGCTTTAGGGCTCACAGGGAGCAGCTCCAGACCTTATAATTCAGTGTCTCCATCGCTGTCGTCGTCGTCCTCGGGGCCCCCTGCACTGTCCAGGCCCTGGCCCCGACTGGAGAACGGAGAGGCTCTGCCCAACAGCGAGGAGGCGTCTGCTGCAGAGGACGAGCTCGGGCTGGGACGTCCTGTGGAGGTAAGGTCCACATCGACGAGGTTAACGTCAAGCTATAGGTTTAGGTTGGACTGAAATGACTTCGTGTCCTCAGGTGAAGGTGGAGTCGGACACCTCTGTCAGTGGAGAGTCGCCTGGTCCTGTTGCCGGACGTCTCTCCTATTACCCGGCCTACATCCCCCGCGCCCTCAAACCCACCGTTCCCCCGCTCACCCCGGAGCAGTACGAGATGTACATGTACCGAGAGGTGGACACTATCGAGCTCACCCGGCAGGTCAAAGAGAAACTGGCCAAAAACGGAATCTGCCAGAGGATCTTTGGTGAAAAGGTGAGACGTTCTCTATTTAATGGCTCCTGCAGTTATTCAAACAGGCCAGGTTTAAGTTAACAAATGACATTCCTGCAAAAGACTAGAGCTAAATGATTAAATATGATTCAAAATGTTTAAATACCATATTATCATTAATAATAGTTTGTAATGTTAGAAAGCAGAAGCCTCACATTTGTTCCATTATATTTAAACAATTCAGATGGATGAAATTTGCTACTGTTTGAAAAAAAAAATGTGGTCCGTAAAATATAACTATTTGACATTTAGGGGATGTTGCTTCTGATGGTTGGACATATTATTTCAGTCAATGTGACATTTTAACAGGATCAATACTGAACTATAGTGTACTGTATTAGTTCACCTCCATGAAATATGCATCACCTCATTGTTTCAATGAATAGTGACACTTTTATTGTGTGTTGCTGCCATCTAGAGGAGATATTTGGGGTTGCAGCAGTATTACAAATAAAGTGACGCCTTCTACTATTGAAACTTCTATAGTTCAAAATCGCAATTCATGGACTTTTTTTTGTTTATATTGTATACATCAAGTTCACTCCACATATTCAATGAAATGATTGCCCTTATTTTAGAATGTTCTGACTTGAATGGTTCCATTACAAAACTTCCAATGTTTCTTTTTCTTGCAGGTGCTGGGTCTGTCCCAGGGCAGTGTGAGCGACATGTTGTCTCGTCCCAAACCCTGGAGTAAACTGACGCAGAAAGGCCGAGAGCCCTTCATCCGAATGCAGCTGTGGCTCCTGGACCAGCTGGGACAGAGCCTCAGTCAGCCCCCAAACCAGGGACACGCTCAGGGTCAGTCCTAGCATAATATTGATTTTAGCTGTTAAACTAAATGTTTATAAAAAGTTAAATTGAAAACATTAAATAGGAATTAAAATGATTAGACAAGACAACTAATTATGTTGTATTCTGTTTGTTATTTACTTGTTATGTTTTGTTAATTTCCAAACTAAAATGAACTATAATAATGCATGAAAAATGTATTATTCACAGGTTTTTTTGACTCAACAGGTTTTTTGACTCTCTGTTGTCTCTCTTGTTTGTTTTTTCACCGTAAAATCAACAAAACAGACAAGTAACTCTTCATTAACGGTTCTTTCCTCCCTCCAGAGAAAAGCCCGGCGACGGCCCACTCCTCGCCCTCTCCGTCCCCCAGTCCCGACACTCACAGCCCCCTGGAGCCGGTGGGCCTGTCCTTGGAGAGCAGTAAGGAGAACCAGCAGCCCCCTGTGGCCCTGGGTCTGCCCCCTCACCCCGACCACAGCCTCCTCCTGCAGCTGCCCTCCTCCGCTCCGCTGGGCATCCAGGAGCTTGTGGCCATGTCCCCGGAGCTGGACACGTACGCCATCACCAAGAAGGTCAAAGAGGTGCTCACCGACAACAACCTGGGTCAGTCTGAGCGTCATGTTTTCCTCCACAGCCGTCATAAATCCATGATTTCTCTTTGTCAAAATGTACCAGATATTTATTTAGTTAATTAAAGAAAAGCTATTTGACGAACTAACAAAAATGACAAATAATAACACAAAATGATTCTCATTTAAGATCTATATTGTGTTATTTTTTATTGTTATAAGGCGACCTTGAGTGCCCAGAACGGAGCCTAATAAACTAAATATTTTGGCTTCTTCACCCACCTCTGATTACAGGCCAGCGTCTGTTTGGGGAGACCATCCTTGGTCTGACTCAGGGCTCTGTGTCGGACCTGCTGTCCCGGCCCAAACCGTGGCACAAGCTGAGCCTGAAGGGACGAGAGCCGTTTGTCCGAATGCAGCTGTGGCTCAACGACCCGCACAATGTGGACAAGCTCCGGGCCATGAAGAAGATGGAGAAGAAAGGTGCCACAGATTTTTATTATACTTATCGTTTTTAGTTATTTTGTTATTCAAAATTGTGAAAAACTAGCATTTACAGATAAGTTATAAACAGCTGAAAGGATTTTGAATTACTCCTGATGTGACCATTACTTATTTACCAGACTACAACTGAATCTTTTTCTACAATTACTTATTTATAACTGTTTTGAGGTCAAACACTGCCCATTCAGTGCCAGAGATCAGAGAACTTACTCACTTTTTTACAATCAAGACAACAGTTTACACACACTTGCATTCATTTTAATACGTTTATTTTTTGTCTAATGTTGTCTTAAATATATACAAACAATTCAAAAGAAAATTAAGAATTTGATTGGAATTTCTCCTGCTGACCAAAGATCACCATAATTCATAATCAAAATCACTATTATCTAAATTTGTGCAAAGTATTTTGATCTTTTAAGTATATTTTAAAATTTGTACTTATTATTGTATGTGCTACTGAGTTTTTCTTGAGTAACTTTCACTCTAAGTAGCTGAATTGAGCGGTTCTTCCACCCCTGTCCGCAGCTTACCTGAAGCGGCGATACGGCCTCCTCAGCACCGGCTCGGACAGCGACTCTCCCACGGCCCGCTCCGAGTGTGTGAGTCCGGCCCTGAGCTCTCTGGACCTGTGCCCCTTCAGTCAGGCCAAGAAGCCCCGCGTGGTCCTGGGAGCCGAGGAGAAGGAGTCGCTGAAGAAGGCCTACCTCCTGGAGCCCTACCCGTCCCAAAACACCATCGAGATGTTAGCGGCGCAGCTCAACCTCAAAACCAACACGGTCATCAACTGGTTCCACAACTACAGGTCCAGTCTGCTCTCAGCTTATTGATCTGCAGTCTGGAGAGAGTTGAGGCTATTGAAATGGCAATGATTATTATTCACACTGATTATCAAACCGTGAAAGGAGGAAGTTGGTATTTCCGTCTAAAAAGCTTGTTCCTAGCTCTCACAAACCCTTTCAAATCTCCAGTATTCACATGGAGCACAACTTCAGACGTAAAGTGAAGCAGGGTGTTCCCTAAGCTCTTTCTTACAAGCTGGCAAAAGATAAAATGTTTTCTAATTCGATAAAGAGTGTACAGGTCAGATTTTTAGACGAAATAGACAAAAGACATTCTAGAATGTCAAATAAAAAAAAGTGAAAAAAGAAAAGTTCCTTGGTCTTCCTCGTCTAAATTCCAATGTTTATAATGAGATTCAGCTAGAAAGGGTTAAAAGAATGCATTTTGAAATGTACATTGAGCACTTTTCTCCCCTAAAATGTTGCCTTGAACAGGAATTCTCTAAAATAATATTCATAAGTGACTGATTTGTCAATAGATTTAACTCCACAAATCTCACATAGCCATTTTTACTGATGTATATTTCCATGTTCTTAGTCTAATCTTTCATTCTTGTGTGTTTTATTGTCCAGGTCCCGAATGCGGCGAGAGGTTCTAATGGAGGGCTTACAGGACAACGACACGGACCACCTGAGTTACTCCCCTCACTCCGACGGAGAGGAGAGGCGACCCCAGCACCTCCCTGCTCACATGGGACGCCCCGCCAGCGCCCATGTCAAGCAAGAGGACCGGGACGAGGAGCGAGTCCAGTGTCTCTCCGCGTCCGTCCAGTTCCCGGAGATAAAAGCCGAACGCGAGGAGTCCGTCGCCGCGAGACTGGCCAGTCAGAGGCAGGAGGACGTCCCGTCGAAAACCGCGCCGTGTAAATACGAGGGGGACGAATCTGGCAAGTCTCCTGTCGATCCGGTCAGCTTCAAGGCGTCGTCCGAACCGTCCCGCAGCAGCCTGGAAGTGTCGCTCAACTCGCCCTCCGCAGCCTCCTCCCCGGGCCTCATGATGTCCGTCTCCCCCGTCCCGTCTTCTTCGGCGCCAATCTCCCCGTCCATACCCAACCCGCCGTCGACGAGCATGGACGCCAATCCGCCTTTTCAGAGCCCCAAACTGAACCGAAGCACTCAGAGACGCAACGAAAAAATGGCTAACCTGAATAACATCATCCACAGGTTAGAGAGGGCGGCCAACCGGGAAGAAACGCTGGAGTGGGAGTTTTGATTTTCAGTTGTGGTGTCCTCAAGTCTTCAAATACACGCTTCCAGATGTAACGTCTACACCCCCAAGACTCTAAATACGTAGGAAAAGGGATTCAGAGCTAAACGCGGCAAGAAACCCTTAGAAAGAACTTTATGAAATGACAACATGTTTATAATGTGTTTGGTTTCTTTTTTAAATTTTGCTTTCTTTCTTTCTTTCAAATATTTGTGGCGGCACTAGCTGTCGTATTTGGACTTGACGTGAAGACTTTTGCAGCTATGGTGTCATGAAATGTACACTGAAGTTCTGTAGATTGCCACTGGGTGAGATTAAAAAAGACCCCTTCGTCTTAAGCCATTAAAAGCACTATATAAAACTATTTAAAAAGAGACAATGACCAAATTTGCTACTTTTTGAATAGTAATTTTTCAGATTTTGTCTGTAAGACTGGACAGTTTAAGTCAAGTAACATGACATCCTATTACTGACTGAGGGATAGTCCTTTAAGACTCTAAATACCCAACTTCTTGTATGTAAATTAGTTTCTTGGTGATATGTTTTGAACTATTTGTATCTCACACGTATAAAATGTGGTTGTACATGTTGTAGAGTTTGTCTGCAATAGCCTTCTCTGAAAAAAACTGATGTAGCATGGTACTCACCTGACCCTTTTATCCTCTTGTAGTTAGTCTCATGTGATACTATTTGAGCGAAAAAAGATGAACAAAAATCCTGCAAAAAAATCCAGAAAAGAAGAAACCGAAGTGTAGAAAATGTTTGTGTTCTTTTCCCTCCTGGTTTACGGTTAGGGCCCTTCCCGGTGCTGTCGCTGTCGTGGAGCAGGAGCACAGTTTACATCTTACTTTAGACTTACCTCTCGGCCCCTCTCCGAAGGCACTGCAGGCCAAGACACTCACCGCTGGTTTACCTCAGATTCTGTTGACGCACTTCATGCAAACAAGTCATCATTATATTATTATTATTATTATGCATAAACACGACCCATGTAATAAGGGGGAAGAATACTCAAAAAATACGTTCCAAGTCAGTGAAACAAAAAGCACCAACAGAGTAGAGACCTCTGCCAAGGCATTCACTTTATTGTAAGGTATTTGAATGGAAGATCCTCTAATTCAGGGGTAAACGCTCTATAAATTGAGCACTGAATCTACTAAAAAATGTCTTCATAAAGTACTTTTCAACTTCTTGTGGTTAGTAATTTATTATTAATTGTTTTTAAGATGAAATATTTATTCCTTCTCTCAGATGCAGTTGACAGAACAACCTTCATAACGTAACTTTTTTCACTTTAAAATGAGCTACTTTCTTTGCCATTTATTTAATTACAGCTACGACACAACCTTGGCGAGGTCAGAAATAAAGATTCATAGTTAAAAACAGCTTTGAGCGAACTTTGTCCAATAGTTACTTGAATTAGTACAAGACCAAGCCTCTCCGTCTTGCAGGGTGATCCAGGGAAGTGCAGTAAAGCCCTCATTTGCATAATAACACACTATCTACAGTGACACAGAAGTTTGCAGGTAACCCATATTATCTTTGACCACTTGTGTATTGTGTCTGTAGAAGTTTCTTTGTCATGCTTGCAAAGTTGTTCTTTATGTATTTTGCCTCGATTTTATACTCAGAACAGTTACCTAGATATTCAATACCTCGTGTATGAACTACTTACAGCACTTAGACTTTGATAATTGTGAGGAGAAATCTCAAAATATCAACATTAACCTAACTTAGTGTCCACAAGTCTTTGCCTTTACTGTTATCGTTGAAATCAGTAGTAACACTTGCACATGTCTACATAGTTCCGAAGACTTGGATTGTATTATGTAGAGCTATATATTACACAATTACTAAAATAATAATAGTAATATCTTACAGTCTTGGAACAAATTGTGCTGACTATATTGAAATAGAGTGTACAGATTTAATAAAACCAAACCCACTGAAGCCAGTTGTGGTCTGGCAGGCTCGCCCACATTTTAGACCTTATCTCAGGGTAGTCTTGCTTTTTAAAGCTTTACTGAAACAGTCTGCTCTCCTCATTGGTAGTGACTATGACAAACAATACGCCGTGTATAAATGATATGTTAAAGGGACTGTCAAAGTTGTGCGTATGTTTGAGGCACAACTCAACGGTTTTGTAATTGATTAAAGATGTGTCAAAGTCCAGTGTTGGTCGAAGCAGGATAAGGCTGATGGGTTTAGATCCATAGACTTTGCTCTCTAAAATACTCATTATGTTTTTCTTGGAGCCACTGCAACTTTCTCTGGTTTTTGTACAACCATCTTTGTGCATAATTTACTGTATGGTTATAGAAGTGGCATTTCTTTTGTGGAGACCTCATCGTCGAATACTCTACATGGACATTTGACTGAAGAAGAAATGTATTTATTCTTACATTATCTCATGTAAAGTCACCTCATTGTTTTGCATGCGACGCCCTCAGAAGGAAACGTGTGTTTTGTGTTGTTCTTGCACAGAGACATTAATTAGCACTTAAGTCTTCACATCCTGCATGGTGCAGCTGATCCATTTGGCTCTCACTATCTCTTGAAACTAAACAGTTTAGACCTGATCCAGAAAGTCATGAATATTTAAAGTACTGTTTTTGTGCCATATCAAACGTCTCTGCATTGTCCCTCTGGACTAATGCCTTGTGGTGCAGTGTGATTATTGTGTTGGGCTTTTGTTTCAAAGCAAAGCTTTTTCTAAAAAGAGCCCACACAAAGACACTTTATTTTTTAATTGACATGAGTCACTAAATTAAGGTAATTGGTCATAAACTAATTTGACTGAATGCATAAATGTAAAACCCTGACAGCTGTTTATCACTATGAACATGTTTCCTTTGTAAAGTCAGCTGTGAGCCAATAAACTCTCTTTAGTTTAGGCTGAAGTGTTTGGGGCCATTAAACAACAAACTATGGACAACCGTTTGGAAAAGAATTTGCATATGTAAGCCATCATCCAATACATAATTGTTTAAGACTCTGTTGTGTGGGGTTTTCTTTCATCACATTCAATTTTATTAAACAATTCATGCTTAAACACACACAATAATAAATTACATTATCTCTATTGTTGCTAGAATATTGAATTAAAAATCTATCATTCTTAACCATACTTTTAATGGCAGTTGGCATCCGACCGAAAAGGTGCATTTACCGCCACCTACTGTAGTTGTATGTCTTCAAAGTATATGTTTATGTACGCTTTTTACACTGTTAAAAATAAATACAAAATTATAAGAAATATCAGAGAAATAAAGAGAACGAGCCATTGCTAAGTTGACAAGCTGACGCTGCTTTGAAATAAAAACAATACAGATTACGCTTTGAAAATAGGATTACAAACTAGCGTTTGTGGGAAAATGAAGTCTGAAGAATAAAGTCTGGCGGTAATGCAACACTTGGATGCCAATCGCCATAAAACAACAACAACAACAACAACAACAACAACAACTTGCGTTTGTTTACAGCGTTTATGGCGTGTTGTGTTTACATGCCTGTACCACGTGGTGTCCCGCCCCTCCCCCGCCCACAACGCTACTCTAACGCCATGGCGTCACACGTCACGTAGCCGTCACGTCGGTGTCGGGCTGGAGATTCGCGGCGATGGCGACGGGTCGGTGTTGCAAAGGGACGCAGTGAAGCTGGATATGACTAATCTTTATTTGATCAACGTTTGTTTGCTGCTAAACAGCTGCACGGACTGTGGGTGAATCGGCGGTGTGGGGCTTTCGTCGCGTCTTTCCCCGGTGAGTGTCGTGCCGGTGGAGTCCGCTGCTCGGTGTGTTTTGACGGAGGCCTCGGGTTTGGGGTCCGCCCTCCATCTTCATAACAACAAAAACAGAAGCAGCCGAGAGCTACGCTAGCCCCGCTGGCTAATGTTAGCATGTGTAGTCCATCTGCGCCCTCGTATTTACGATCGTCGCCTTATATTCAACGTGTATTCATTAAACTTCGTGTTGTAACGTAGCATTATTCGGCTCTAGAAATATTTGTGCTTTTAAAAGAAATGCCACTGGTTAAAACTGAAGCTGCTAACTGCTAGATGCTAGCGGGTTAGCAGGAGCCGACTGAGTCCGAATCAGCTGCAAAAATGGACTTGCCAAAATGAGTATTAAATTAAGTGTCCTACTCACTTTAATTAAATATTGCCCATGTTTGTCATCCTAAATAATCTCGATAAGTCACGATATAGTACTTATCTTTTATTTTTATAACGTGCATTATTGTTCTTTTAAGTGATAATTGTATGGATCGAGACATGTACCAATTATCTAACATTTATAACATACGCATGGGAAAATACATTTGTATTTGATAAAGAAATAGAACAGATATTATGTTTAACTTCATTGCTACCGTGGTGCACGGCTCTTAAACCTTGTAAAAGCCTAACTCTAAACATTCTCTTGTCAAATATCTGTGACTTTTGATAAACCTGCCTTGAGTATTTTTTATATTGTGAAATGAACAAGTATAGGACTCAGAATTGAGACTGTTTCTTGCAGTTTACATGTGTTACAATGACACATGTTCACTCCATGGTTCTTCTGTATTACATGTATCTTTGCTGCCTTCATTTTGGCCACAGTTTGTTTACTTTCTGCAGCTCACCCTTTTCAGCCGTAACCTGAATCATTGTAGGTGGCGGATCTCTTCAAATGAACACAAGTACATGTTAGGGTCAGGCTGTTCTTATTATGTTAGTTTTAGCCTGTGATGTTGTTTCCTGTCATGGGACAGGAGTATCGTTAAGGCTGTAAGGGGCTTAGCTCTCTCTCTCTGAGCTGGAGCCCTGGGTCAAAGAGCTGTGGTAAACACTGCTCTGTGTGCTGCAGATAGACTTTATCAGGTGGAGACAGTCGTCTGTGGGACTGCTCCGTCTGCGCTCAACTCAAGTAATGCCTCCACGCCTCTTCTGACTCCTGCTGACACAGGTTAAAGGCATCTGCACAAAAGTTGGGTGGAGCTGGGGACTGGAGTGATTTTGAGACTATCTATGGTCATTGCATTAACTTTTTCTGCATTTATTCATCTGTTATTAATATCAAGATCTCACTGTGGATATGCTTTCACTGTTTCACCTTCACAGAAAGTAGGCTAGTTACTTGGTGGTAATAAGATTAAAGGAAATTTGCTCTCTGCATTTGACCCATCTTTCAATGTTGCTGGGGCATCTCCTCGGGAGCAGTAGAGCAGCAGTAATAGGTATTATCTAGGAGGCTCACAGTATTGTTTATAATGCAATTATTTAAAATGCACCAGTTTTAGGACACCTTTATTAGTGTAGTTTTTTTTTTAAATGAAAATAAAATGAAATATCAATCCAAACACATTATAAGAAAGAATGTTCAAACGTTGTTTTCCGATGCCTGCTTTGCTAACATTGTGAGGCTGCAGTAGTGGAGTGACTTGTATTTGTGGACCCTTGTATTTGTGGACCTCTGACCCTGGGCTCCTCAAATATCCAGTCTTTCAGCTGTGAGATGAGTATAAACAAATGTAAAGTTCTATAAAAGTCATATTTAGAATGATTCAAAACTAGGATCATAGCGATTCCCTTCAGCAGATGCAGCATTAGGACAAGCAGGTGAAAGAGACCACTCTGAACCAGTGTCTCAATGGTGACGTGGTTCCTACTCCCCTGGCCTGCATGGATCAGGTTTCCCAGGACGACCTCTGGCCCTGTTATTGGGCTGTGCTGCTGTGGAGCTCCTCTGGGCTGTTTGAGGAGTCGTTTAAGGAGTCGTTTAAGGCCAGCGTTTAGCCCGGGGCCGAGAGTCCTGGGCATTTCCTCCTCACCTGATGTGGATATATTTCAATCCAGTCTGTGCATGAAAATGTTTTATTGAATATATTAGTTTGGTATGCTTTTGATTACACAGTTATTCAAGATATCTGTAGAATGTTTGAGGTTATACATTTACACTGTATTCTAAAGACTCTAATTGTCTAATTGAACCATTTAGTGACACTAGATTTTTGTAAAACTTTTTTTTCTTTCAATTATTTGATTAGTTGTTTAGACCACGCAACAGAGATTTCTTTTTAAACAAAATTCCATCCCAATAAAGTAAGGGTATAAAGTAACGCTTTATAGAGCGTCTCAAAACAACATCAGTAAATGTTTCTTGTGTCATTTTAATGTAATTATTGCTCTGTCTGAAAACTCCTAGCACGTGGCATGTTTTGACGTCCGTGCGTAGTCTAGATAATGATTATTCAATAACTAAATTAGTCGATGACTATCTAACAATCGATTAGTCGCGATGTTGAAATAATCTATTTGGAGCTTCACAGAAAGAAATTATTGCTGTTTCTTTGTCTTGTGCTGACACATCAAGGAGTCCTAATGTATTGTTGTTTTTAAATTAATCATCACTTATTCCACCGGGTTTGTTCGACGTGTCCCTGCAGAGCCACCGTAGCTGTGAACGGTCAAATATTTATTAGCATTCCTTATACTGCACATGCATAACATTCTGTGAGGTATTTGGTAAACTATATTTTAGGTAATTGTTCCCTACATGTTTATAGCTTAGTAGCTTCAAAGCATTAATAGCTGCATATTCATTCGGCTGATGTTTGAAGTTACTGGTAAACAGTCCATGTCTCGGTCATGTCTTGGTCTGTTTGCTGTTCCTCTGTAAAGTTTGGGCCTCTTTGAGTTTGTGACTTGCACAAATTCGCACGAAAACCGCGGTGACCCAAAAGCAGGACTATATTTGCCCCTGAATCAAAAGCCCCTGTGTCGATCCGAAGAGGCCGACTGTTCAAAAATGTTCTCCTGTTTGTTTGTTTGTTGTTTGTTTGTGATTAAAAACACATTAGTCATGATTTATGCGTGGGTTTGTTTTTGCAGATTTCCATGTTTGACTTGTGAGCGGCCGCACAGGACACAGCGGGACTCGAGCTTCCTCACTGAGCGTCAACGGTGAGATTTTCATTCCGTACTGGAGAAAATGCCAATTAAATCATTTTAAATAGTATGCTTTACTTCGAAGGCTGTCCTCTGTCAGCAATAAAATGGGCATAAATTATAATAATTACACAATAATCCTAAAGCAGCATTATCCCTCCCAAAAAAAACTGTTCTAAATGTACAATATCAATTAAAAACATGATCTGCAATAGATAAAAGCATTTTATTTTATTTATACAAACGTCTACAGCTCAAATCCTATCACTCAAGATTAATATTAAGCCTCCAAAATGATCGTTTCATCTGTCATTTAGTGAACCATTAGACTATTTGTGACAATAATAAAACATTTCAGTACAAAGGAAAAGGCTCGAGACGTTCAATACCACAATGACAATAAAAATGCTCTCATGTACATTTCATGTTATGTTTTTGATAATAAACCTTTTGGGCTGTATCAGGACAGTCTTGAGCTGCATCTCTTTATCTTTAGCTCAGTGAAATATAGTGAAAATCTTGTGTTTTGGGGATTTTTACGATCCAAACAACCAATTGATTTATGAATAGTCGTTAAAAAGTTAAAAAGTCAACTAAAAATGTGCTGTGCAACTCCAACTAAAATGATAGAGATTCAATCCACTTTGTTGTTTCATTGCATTACACTAGTCGATTTGTAGACACACTGTTGGCTGCTTTGTTCTTAAATGCTTTCAAATCTTCATATTGTGTCTTTGAATTGGGGTTTTCGTTTGAACTGGCGAAAAATGAAGAAATACTACAAGACTTCCTCATCACTTCCTGTTTAGAGCCAAATGACTCAAGATTACTTGTCTGAATTATGTCTCTAGGCACCAAAGTGTCTAGTATGAATCCATAATCATTAAAAAGATGATCTATATTTCTTTATTGTTCCTAGAGCATGTGGTTTTTATTCAATTTGGATCAATTTATATTCACTTTTATTATGAATGTGTGTGTGACTTCTGGATCCAATCACGCTAAAAGGTATTCATTCACTTTGTAGTTCTATTCTGTGGTGCTATAAAAATACGATGGTTTGAAAAAAGGCTTGGACAGACAATAAAGTAAAATGTTTTGGCGTGGTATCTTAAGTTAATCGCTTATAGAAATTGTTGTCAACTAATAAGTCATTGAATAATCGTTAACTGGTAAGTACACAGACTCCAAAACATGCCATGAGCGAGAGAAAAGGTAAAACAACTATTCGATCAAAAGAATATTTCTAGACTAATCGATTATCAAAGTACCACAATTGTTCGCTGCAGCCCTACTATCTAACATCTCTTCCCGTATCCAAGAAATATTGGACTTGATCACGTGTTAGACGAGATCCATCACTCCACAAATCTGTATTTTAATCATTTCTGCCCCGTGACTTTATGTGCTTTTGTTTATTTACAGTGTTTAAATTATGTCGTAATGTTTTCTTAATGTAGCTTGACTCAAAATAAATAATACTTCTGTAATCACTAAGACACCATCCCTCCATCTGAAATGATCACACAATCAAATCGTAGAACTTGTACTTAAGTAAAAGTGCTGATACAACGCCAAAAAATCTAAAGTAAAAGTATGTTTTTCTAATTGATTTTATATACATTTTGTTTTCCCAAAGCTGGGGCTTGAACTCAAAACCTTTATTCAGGATGTCACCATGAATGTGCTATAAAGTGGAGTAGAAAGTGTTAACCCTAACCTGCTCTCAAATGTAGTAAATACAAATAAAAAGTATCCTCTGTAAAGTCAAGTACACAGGTCTCATTTGTGAAACTTGATGTAGAATTCTTACTAAAATTATACGTTCAAACAAAACACAAACGTCTTCAGACCTGCTCATTTCTCTGAGCACAGGTTCTTCCTCGTCTCAAACCCCTGATGCACAGAGTTCTTCAGTTTTTCACTTCTTATAGATTGAGGAAAGTCACGTATTCAACATTTCTGTACACACTCTGTATACATGAGACCCCAGATACCTTTACCTTGTGTACAGTGCTTTTACTTTTGTGCTTGTTGCATCTGAACATGCTTCTTCTTCTCTCACAGACTGCTGCAGGTCGGCGTTCCTCTGCGGGCGACCCACACTCCCCCAGGGCCATGGTAAAAAACCTCCTCCATGTCTTTCTCTGGTGTTTTGCCGTCCGATTGGAAACTCTCTCGCATCGATTTTCCGGTCGCAATCAGCGCTGTGGAGCTCAGGAAGCACATGACCGCGGGGAGTCGCTCAGATAATCCATGTGTGATTGAGCCAGTTCAATGGGTCTGGCCCCGACTGTCTGTGTCCAGTGTCCACAGACAAGGGACTGTGCTGAGTCAGGCATTCTGAACGCCATTCTGAACGCCATTCTGAACGCCATTCTGAGCGACGCTAGACACACTTTGTCCTGGCTGCAGTTAAAACTAATAGAACCTACCAAAACATTTCGCAATTCTATACTGTGTTTTTATTTTATTGAGATTTTTTTTTTTCAAATTCTGTTTCCATACCAGTACACCCCTTTCAAAATGTGTGCAGTATTTATTTTAAGGAGGATAGGTGATGTATCGGTGCCGGTATCGGTGTTGGCCAATATCGAAACACGGCAGATATTTCTTGCGGATGATTTTTTTTTTCCACCGACTAATGAGTAAAAATGTGACTAAAAATATGGCCATATGTTTTACACGATCATACAGCCTATAATTTTATATCATTTATACATTGTGTGATATCTTTATGTGTGTTATTATTTATTTATTGTTATTATTAATATTAATTAGTTTATTTTTTAGTTAATTTATGAACTTTACTTCAACTTTAAAATAGATTTTTGGCCCTTGCAATGGATTTTAAAATACAAATATCGGTATCGGCTCAAAAAAACAAACAAAAACGAATCCATATCGACCCATTCCTTTATGTTACCATTCTATTAATCTGCTCAGAATGCGAGGTACGTTTAATTTTAGAGCACAATTCATACACAAAGTGCTTTACACAACAGGAGCAAATGCACACAATAAGTCATTATGATATTTACTTTCTGTCACATGTTTTTAAGAGCCAGGATTTGAAAATTGTCTGTCTCACATTTTCAGAAAAACTGTTCCAGATTTTAGCCACATAAAACTGAAACGCTGATTCAGAGAAAGTTGGCTTCAACTGTCGGAGCAGTAGATTAACTTGTAGCTTTTGCCAAGACCTCCTGTCACACGGGCCAGGGACACGGGCCAGGGACACATGATTTACTTTATATGATGCTTTGGCACTGGATTAATAGACTCCAGGTGGAACGTACCCTCCGTTTACTTTGCTTTTCACTGTCGTAAACAAACGACTTATTTCTTAAAATGTTACAGCAAGGCACGTTTATTTGTAGAGCACATTTCATACATAAGGCAACTCAAAGTGCTTCACAACAGGAAAAAATGCATTCAAATCACGAAAGAAATTACAGGGGGAAAAAAATAACTAAACTAAATCATTTAAGACATAAAAGAGAAGAGTGCAAAGGAAAATCCTTTCAGTCATATGCACAGCTAAACAAAACTGTTTTTGGCTTAGATTTGAACATTGTCAGAGTAGAACCTGTCTCACATCTTCAGGAAGACTGTTCCAGATTTTAGCTGCATAAAACTGAAACGCAGATACCCCATGTTTAGTCCTGACTCTGGCACCAGCAGGAGGCCGGTCCATGTTTAGTCCTGACTCTGGCACCAGCAGGAGGCCGGTCCATGTTTAGTCCTGACTCTGGCACCAGCAGGAGGCCGGTCCATGTTTAGTCCTGACTCTGGGCACCAGCAGGAGGCCGGTCCATGTTTAGTCCTGACTCTGGCACCAGCAGGAGGCCGGTCCATGTTTAGTCTTGACTCTGGCACCAGCAGGAGGCCGGTCCCTGAGGTCCTCAGAGTCCGAGATGGTTCATATGGCACTAACACGTCCAAGATCTACTTTGGTGCTAGGCCATGGAGAGACTTGTACACAAGTTAGTGATGTGGCTCGCTGTGTTTTTGTTGCATTCATTTCCAGAATAATATACGATTTAAGAAGATGCTCCGGTGTTAGTCGCTTGTGGTTGAGTGATTGCCCTGGATTTTCATAGTTTGGTTGTTTAGTGCACTCTGAGTTCTCTGTGCACATAAACATAGTGAGTCATTGATCTGATAGTGGTTCCTAAATCCCACAAAATCCCTTTCTGTAGAGATATTATCAGTACTTCTTAAAACAAAATAAAAGTGTGCTTGAAGTCGTCTTTTACCTCTTCCTTCCCTGTAAATGATTCCCTCAGATGTGTTCTCTGATATGAAGCGGCCCATTGTCTGCAGCAGCTGGACTCTAGTATTTCCGCACCGCTTTGCCCTTGAGTCAGAACGCAGGGCTCCAGTCTCCGTCCCTCACATTCTTAACTGCGAGACCTCTGGCTCTGAGCAACCTCAAGTATTTAACTGGTATGTTGCGAATATTCGGCCGCCGCTAACGGGGCAGTAAAAGTATGTAGATGGAACCAAAAGTCAATTAGCAGTCACCCGCAGATTCCACAGCGCCTGGTCGAGCGTGCCGTTTTATTTACAGTCGGCCTGTCGTTTAGGCTGTGATCGGAGCTGACGATAGGAGACAGTCTCCATGTTACTGCCAGAAAGAAAAGTACATCAGCAGTAGTACATTTAAAGTACATTTTATAGTGAATGTAAAGCTTTGAATGTAAGAAAATAGTACCTCAACTGCTACTATATTTACACTGGAATCAACAGAACGTGAACTACCAGAGGCTACTACATGTTGCTTCAAATTTCCATGAATAATTTACAGTTTTTTTGATTAACTTCTACTTTTCTACTTGTTCGACCAGCGATCAAAGGAGGCCCAGTCGTTCATGTCCACGGTCAAATGTCTCGACAAACAACGGAACAGTTTTTTCCGGACTCAAAAGTCTGAGCTCACGCAGTTGAGACGTGTCACATGTTCGCTTTCTCTGGTTCTGTGGCGCTCGCTTCTGCTGCGGTTAATGTCAGATTGAGTAGATTGAATAGATATGGTCATTATTTCCTCTCTTTTGTGGAGGAGCCTCGGCCGTCCACGCAGCTTTGTACACGAAGAGAGGCTCTGACTAATGCATTCATTATGGGGCCTAGATTAATTATTATATTTGTTCATTTGATTATGGTTTAGACATGTAATTATTATTTACGCCTGACTTCACTGGAAACATTTTTTTCATATTAATAATCAGAAAAAATTATGCAATGGACACATAGATTTGAATGAGTGTTTAGTTAGTGTTTGATTGGTCTCGATACAACAATTTCAAACTCTATTCGATACCAATACAAGAATAAAACCCAATTCTCGATTCCACTGATAATTAAAAATGTTTTTTTCATGAGGTCAAGGTTTGGACAATTTGGACAATAGACAGCATTAAATAATCTTTCTAAAATTGTTCAGGAAAGGTTTCATTTTATTCTCATTTTTAGTATCGATACTTACTCAGACTAATATCAAAACTAGATACTCATTAGAGCCTCGTTATAGATTAGTACCTCATTTTCCAGACTTTTGACAACCCCATGCATCATAAATACGTCTAAATATTTACAAATGATTACCTGAAATTACTTGACAATGTTGTAAAAGATCAAGGCGACATCCGGTTTCAATGGATGTTTTAAAAGCAGCCTGGAGGCCCTGTTATTATATGGAAATGAAAGCCAAACTACATTCTCTCTCGCGGTATAAGTGAAACATCTGGTTTGGTTCTAGGGTTTGCAAGTTTTCACCTGCCGCCGCCACAACCGTGCTGTCGGATCATTTACAAACTGAACCCCTATGTTAAAGTATCGTTCACCTTCTAGGATTGACGGCTAGTGGACTGTTTTTGTAGTTGTCTTTCTACTCTCCGTCATGTGTTGGAGAAGTGCCACTGGTCCAGCGTATTCATCTATGACACTTTATACACCTAAGACAAGTGAAAGAAGATGACATTAGCTTATACCAGGACGTTGTCTAATACCTGCACTGTATTGTTTGTCTCCACAGTGGCCCACATGCATCGTCTAATCATCTAAAACAAGCTCATATGCCCTGACATTTAGATTTCCACTATCGTTTGTGTTCATAAGCAATCTCTTGTTTATGTCCTTTTGTTGCTGTAATGTTAAATGTTTTCCTATATCTCGTATTGAGTTTGTTTTTCTGTGCGCGTCTCTGCAGGAGGAGGAGGCCCAGTCGAGTCTGGAGTGTATCCAGGCCAATCAGATCTTTCCCAAAAAGTCCCCCGTCCTGGAGGAGGAGAACATGCAGGTGAGACGGGCCCACACCCCCTGATGCGTGTCAGACTAGGGATCCACGCTGCACTTTTCCATCCACTTTGATTATTGATTAGAGTTCATGGTGGAGGGTATTGACAAAAAGAGTGTACGGGTCATGGGTCACTGCGGTTTAGCTTCATGTGTTGCTAGATATTTTTTACAGAGGATGAAGCGCTCCAAACTTGTAGTGAGGACTTCTGACAAGTGGACCAATGAGGCGGCAGAAGGAGGCAGTGCACAGGGCCGGCGATATAGAACGCTACAAAGATGTAAAGTATGGATTTAGCAGGGAGATGTCGAGAGCTAGATCTCAGTACATTAGGTATATGAAGCAGTAGCTCTCAAACAACAACCCTGCCTCTGTGTGGAGTGGGCTCCGACTTCTCACCAACTACAAGCCCAGAGCCCCCCCTTCCGCAGACGACCGAAAACTGGCCCAGCAACTTGGCTCCTTCTACTGTAGATTTGACACCCCCTCACCCACTGTGGCCACCTCTGCCAACCCAACCCTGGTCCCCCCACATCCCCCACCACTCTCACAGTTCAGGAACAGGATGTGTGCAGACTATTTAGGAAATCCAACCCCCGAAGACGCTGTGCAGGCGAGCTGGCCCCTGTCTTCACTGGCATTTATAACACCTCCCTGGAGTCATGCCATGTCCCAGCCTAATTCAAGTCGTCCATCATTGTCCCTGTCCCCAAGAAGCCCCGGATCACTGGACTTCATGACTACAGTCCTGTGGCGCTGACGTCTGTAGTCATGAAGTCATTTGAGCGCCTGGTCCTCCCCCTCCTCAAGTCCCACACCTCGCCCCTGCTGGACCCCTGCAGTTCACCTACAGAGCCAACAGGTCTGTGGACGACACTATCAACCTGGCACTCCACTTCACCCTGCAGGATCTGGACTCCCCGGGAACCTATGCCAGGATCCTGTTTGTGGACTTCAGCTCTGCATTCAACACCATCCACCTGCTCTGCTCCAGGACAAGCTCTCCCAGCTCAACGTGCCTGACTCCACCTGCAGATGGAGCACTGACTTTCTGACGGATCGGACGCAGTGCGGCTGGGGAAGAACGTCTCAGACACTCAGACTATCAGCACATAAACTCCACAGGGCTGTGTACTTTCTCCCCTGCTCTTCTCCCTGTACACAAACTGCTGCACCTCCAGCCACGACTCCCTAAAACTGATCAAGTTTGTGGACGACACCACCCTCATTGGACTTATCTCGGACGGGGATGAGTCCGCCTACAGGAGGGAGGTGGACCGGCTGGTGCAGCGGTAACAACCTGGAGTTCAACGCCCAGAAAACAGTGGAGATGATCGTGGACTTCAGGAAAGTCACAGCACCCCAGACCCCCTCACATGACAGACTCCCCTCATCATCACTGTAGACTCCCTCCGCTTTCTCTGCACCACCATCACCCAGGACCTCAAGTGGGAGCTCACCATCAGCTCCCTCATCAAAAAGGCCCAGCAGAGGATGTACTTCCTGCAGCAGCTGAGGAAAGCCAAGCTGCCAGCGGAGATGATGGTGCAGTTCTACACAGTCATCATTGAGTCCATCCTCACCTCCTCCATCACCGTGTGGTACACTGGAACCACAGCCAGGGACAAACAGAGACTGCCGCCCATTGTGGGGTGATCGGCTGCAGACTTCCATCTCTGCAGGACCTGTACGTCTCCAGGACTCTGGGACGAACAGGTCGGATCACAGCCGACCCTCCTCACCCTGGAAATGGACTATTTGAGCCACTCCCCTCAGGCAGGAGGCCACTCCCCTCAGGCAGGAGGCCACTCCCCTCAGGCAGGAGGCCACTCCCCTCAGGCAAGAGGCCACTCCCCTCAGGCAGGAGGCTTCACTTTCTGCACTACCTATGTAAATTCAACTGTAAATTTGTGTACATGGTAAGCCTTTTTTATTCTTATTTTTTTTTGATCTTATAGCCTTTTGTTATTTTTATCCCATAGCAAATTTAAATTATTTCTCTTTTTGACTTGTATAGGTTGTTTTATCATTCTTCATTGTTTTATGTTGCACCGAATCACCAAAGCAAGTCCCTATGTTTGTGAATTCTGTTTATTGACAATGGCAATAAACAGATAATTAATTTTGAAAGATGCCACAAATATGCAATATTTTTATGAAGGCCACCTCATCATCTTTGTGAAAATGTTAGAACAAATATGTTTAGAATCATGTGTTGAGACACAGACACAGGAGATTATGTTTCATCACATTGTTGGTGTGTTATTTCATGAAAGATTCCCTTCCGGCACATTTGAACATTGAACGGTGTATTTAGTTACATGATCGCCTTGCATAAACCCAAAGAGAATTTTAAGCGCAAGTGTAATAGTTTTAACCAATTAGGTAGCTGTAGGTAATCACTGACCGTTCCGTCTGAAATATGCTACTGTACTCTGTCTATAGTTTGTTTTATTATTGATTATTTATAATTTGTTGAGTTCTTAAAGATGTAACAGGGCATGAAGTAAATATTTTTATACACGTAATGAAATGAATTAATACTTGCTAAACATGAAATAAAAGTAATAATAATTTTTCAGGATAACTCTGTGGTGCAGGTGTTTCAAGAATCAGTGACACCTTCAAATATTACAACAACAAATTTGTTGTATGTTAATTCTGAAAAAGTGTAAATTGCTAATCGCAGAGCTAAAGTTAAACCTGTGGTATAAATAAGAGGTCGTCAGTGTCTAAACCCTGACCTCTCGCCCTGAGCGAGCGCTCTGGCCACAGTCAGTGGTGAGTCAGTGTAATGTGTTACATAATCACCGTGTGACTGACTTCACTTTCATTTTGCCCAGACACTCGAGTTTCAAAGGTCAGCAGCAAAGTGAGGCGTTTGTTTGAGCCTCTGTGCTGTGCTGGAATAATAAATCATGCAGTCTTATGTGCAAACCTCCCCTGGAGTTGTACAGAGCTATGCTGTAGTCATGGGAAATATGTGGTTTAGGCAATGAAAATAAATGCATTAAATGAATAATATGAGCTGGGCTGATATCTGGATGTGGATCCACTGCAGATATAAGATCTTATCTGGACATTAACAGCAAAAATAGATGATAATTTTGGAAGAATTGCATGCTTTACTTATTTAGGCATGAATTATTTCCAACTTTCAAATAAAAATGTGCATATTTATTAATAACGAACTAGTGCTGACTACTTGAATCTTATCTAGACCACAGTTCATATAGATTAAATAAATAGGCGTTGATGTGCTCTTGGTGCTTCCTCCTGGTGTGATCACGGAGGAGCTACAGTCAGATTACACGGTGATGATCCCATGGATCCGCACTGTCGCTGGTGTGACTAACATCCTCTCGTGGGACGTGACCCGTCAGCCCTGCTTTGATTGCCCGGTGTGTGATGTCTTATACCACGAGCACCGGGTGGTCTGATAGGACGAGTGGCGTGCGCAGACCTTGTCTTATGAGAGGAGGAAAGTGTATTTGTCCACATGACATTGGTGCTACTCCTCTGCACCGTTAGGACTGATACGGCAGGAGCCTTTTGATCCAGTGGACTGTTATGAAACACATGAAGCAGTGTGGAGGTCCAAAATGTGATGATTTCATCTCAATGTGCTGATGCTGACGTGCTCTCCCCTTCTGCTCCTTTTCTCCTCTGCTCCATCTCTTCTCCTCCGCTCCATCGCTCCTCTTCTGCTCCATCTCTTCTCCTCTGCTCCATCTTTCCTCCTCTGCTCCTTCTCTTCACCTCTGCTCCAACTCTCCTCTTCTTCTTCTTCTTCTTCTTCTTCTTCTTCGTCTCTCCTCCTTTTCTCCGTCTCTCCTCTCTCCTCCATCTCTCCTCCTTTTCGCCGCCTCTCCTCCTTTTTCTCCGTCTCTCCTCCTCTGCCCCATCTCTCCTCCCCTCCGTCTCTCCTCTCTCCTCCATCTCTCCTCCTTTTCGCCGCCTCTCCTCCTTTTTCTCCGTCTCTCCTCCTCTGCCCCATCTCTCCTCCGTCTCTCCTCTCTCCTCATTTTCTCCGCCTCTCCTCCTTTTCTCCATCTCTCTTCTCCTCCGTCTCTCCTCTCCTTCGTCTCTCCTCCTTTTCTCCGTCTCTCCTCTCCTTTGTCTCTCCTCCTTTTCTCCGTCTCTCCTCACCTTCGTGTCTCTCCTTTTCTCCGTCTCCTCTCCTCTGTCTCTCATCTCCTTCGTCTCTCCTCCTTTTCTCCGTCTCTCCTCTTATACGTCTCTCCTCTCCTTCGTCTCTCCTCTTCTCCGTCTCTCCTCCTCTTCTCCGTCTCTCCTCCTTTTCTCCCTCTTACCTCCTCTACTCCGTCTCTCCTCCTCTGCTCCATCTGTTCTCCTCTCCTCCTCTCCTCTCCTCTTTTCCTCTCCTCAGGTGCCATTTCCGGAGCTGCACGGGGAGTTCACCGAGTACGTGGGGCGAGCGGAGGACGCCATCATCGCCATGTCCAACTACCGCCTCCACATCAAGTTCAGAGAGTCAGTGGTCAATGTGAGTAACGTCCCGGAGCCACAGCTGCCCAAACGTAACAAGAGGCCACTACGTTGTGTTGACGGGAGGCGGCTGAATGAGCGCTTAATGCTGCTGTGAATGGACAGAGCTGGAGGCTATTGTGGCCGCGTTTGGGTGACGGGACCACACGAAAATCAGTCACTGTGGCTTTTGCTCACTGTTTGAGTTGCCATGGCAGCAACTGTAGTGGCCCAACCAGTCGAGTCGAGTCCTTTCACTATTATTTCTGTTTTAGACTCCTGGTTCCAAATAGTGGGACATTCTGTGGTTAAGTTGTTTCAATGATTAATGTAGTTTAAATATTGAATGGAACAACATATATATTTAGGTTGAATCCACTTTTAGGAGCTTTTAACGATATTATATCATCGTTCACCCTTGTCAACAACCACTCAAAGTTGTATTTGGAGGGTTTCATAAGTGTTTGTGTAATCTTTATTCTCCTGCAGACAAGATAATAGTTAAAATGAGAAGAAAAAAACATCTTGGCTTTGATTAAAAATACAGTAAAGCATAGAAACACCTAGAGGAGACATGCAGCATTGAGACGTGAGCGCTGACACGAGAGAGCAGGGACATTTGGCAATGAAAGGATCTTGTGTGTGTTACAAGATAAAAACACATTTTGTACATCCAGTTACCCACGAGAACATCGGTACAGTTTATAGAATTACTGCTATAGATGTATTTTCCTCTCTTGTTTTTTTTTACTTGAACAAAAGGTGGATTGTCAGTAGTTCTTCGTAATTTTCCAAGCTTTTGAGGAAATAATAGAAGTGCACAATTAATAACAATCTGCTAACTACTAAACTGCTGCCACATCCATTTTACTGTCACACTGGAGACATTTGGACTCGAGTGAATAATGACTTTCACAGGATTCCTCACACTGCACACTGAAAAGACTACGACAGGTCGCTCGCCTCTTCTGCTGTGCCTGCGTTTCAGTCAAACTCAAACTGTCATCCGTTATGATCTGTTTTGGACACTGACGCTTCTGCCCACCCGCTCCTCCTCCTCCTCGCACGAATCCCGACCGGAGCCAAACTGTCATCCAGTCCCCAAGAACAGAACATTGTGATACCCCTTCGCTGCGGTTTATTTTAAATGGCGGGCGCGCTCTGTGCTCCAGTGTCCCGCCGCGACCTCCTCGGCGCATCAATCATGTCACAGGGATTTATTCGGACGCTAATTGGCATCCACTTTAGACGGTTGAACATTAGGATGCAGTTTTGTACTACGAATGTTATGTACTTCAGCTGATGAGAGTGTGACTGTTGTCTTTTGTTTCGGACAGAGTTGTTGTTGTGAGGTGTCAGTAAGTACACGACCGAGCTGCACGGGGTGGAGTGTGGAACGTAAACCTGTTTGCCACTAGTTAACGTCCTATCGAGTATTAACTGTTAATATGTGTTGTAATGTGTAACAATCAATCATTACTATTAGCGTTTTATATTTACGCTTTACACCCTTGATATTTGTGCATCAACTCAACGTAACAATTCATTTCTTCAATACATGGACTCTTATTTAAGGGCAGAAATTGGGAGAAAAAATGTCTTTTAGAGTCTGTGTTGTCCAGATTACGATTATCAACTCTACAAATATGATTGTGTTTATAGTCGACCAGATTGATCATTGAAGCCTCAGTTGATACATTTGAATTCAGCACTAAAACATGGCTTTATCAAATTATATTGTTTATCTACAGTGTTCTCTTCTATCTACTATTTCTGTTCACTTTAGCTTTATCTGCGTCAAATTGAGTAAAAATCTCATTCACAGCCTTTTGCGATCTGAACAACTAATTGATCGATCAACAGAATGTTTGCTTCATTAGCAAAATAATCATTAGTTGCAATCACTGGCAGCTTCATTTGCTTATGTAAGAATCCCATACTAGCAGAGTATTATTCTCCTGTCGTCCCATCCCAAAGAAAAGCACTACATAGTTACTTCATATAAATAGATTTACATAAAAGAGAATATATAAACAATTTCTTAAAAGTCCTGCATGTTTTTATCATGAGCTTGCTTGTATTTTTGTTTTATTGACACTTAAACTCAAGGCCGTCCTTCCAGTTTCTCGCTCATTTGGTGCTTCGTAGTACTTTGTGCAGTAGTAATAATGAGGCCTGGTAATTTGCTGATGCATGACTTTGGATTGTGTCAAAATAGCAGCGTGCGCCACTCCCTCTGCTTTGTTAATCGTTCGGATAATTAACAGGTTTAGTGGAATTCAAAGCATGCGTTTGATAGTGCTGTACTTTGGATAGTATTTGCCTTTTAGGAGGTAAAACTGTAACCGTGACCAGGCCGTGATGGTCCATAACATGTCAACATTACATTTGACTGAGGGGTTGAACTGGGGTGTTATTTAAATGTCTTGTTGGCATTGAGCAGAATGTTGCCAGTGCATGTGTATGTGTGTGGCGCTCTGTTGTGGTTGACTTCCAGGGGCCGTCGTGGTTTTGATGCAGTCTTTGCCCCCTTTTGCAGGTCCCTCTTCAGCTCATCGAGAGCGTGGAGTGTCGAGATATGTTCCAGCTTCATGTCACCTGCAAAGACTGCAAAATTGTCAGGTACGTTCTCTAACCGTGCCCGCTTCAAACTACTGACTGAAGCTGAGCGGAAAAGCCACATGTTATTAACATGTATTAACAAAAATGTATTAACAAGGTCCCAATGGGAGCCCGACGCCAAAAAAATTTGCAGTAAAAATATGACGCTCACTCCAAAAAATACTTCATGCGAGGACATGTAAAAAATAATATTATGACCCCGCCCTAAGTCATACAGGAAGTCGGCCATCTTGGATCAAACACTGACAAAAGTGCACCACGTCATACTTTTGGCATCTCCTCCTACAGTTTTCATTGAAAACACTTCAAATTTGGCCAACTGTTTCTTTTTTTTTAATTGTTAATAGAGCGTTTGTGAAGATTATCAAGCTGAACGCAATGAAATGAAAATGTAGTGGCTAGCTAATAAAATGGCTCTCTAGCGCCCTCTCCAAAATTGGCACAAACATTGGTCAGATCAAATCACTCTATAAAGTACATCACATTATATATGTATTATGTGCCGGTTGCTGGTTCAAAGCCATGGTTCTCTAGACTGAAATTCCTCTGCTATTTGTGAAAGTTCCGATAACAGCAACCAAACACTTCCTATGACACTTACAAAATAAAGGCCTCTGTGTTTTTCAGATACAGAAGAAGTTTTGATTTTGATATGGCCTGACAGTGACGGATGATTTAACAGCTATCGTCAAAAATATGTTCTATTTTTCATCTGTTTGCTACACACATGTAGTAGTAGTCATTAGAGTCATTATGACCTCAAAGTACTCTTACACACATGAAATACTCTTACACACATGAAATACTCTTACACACATGAAGTACTCTTACATATATGTAGTACTTTTTACACAACTGCAGTAATTTTACACAAATTTTGCACATTACACTTCTTTACACAACTAAACTACATTACACATGTTGTTGTTGTTGTTGTTTTTGTTGTTGTTGTTGTTGTTGTTGTTGTTTTATGGCGGTTGACATCCGAGTGTTGCATTACCGCCAGACTTTATTCCTTGAACTATTGTTTTTGTTGTTGTTCAGCTTAAATAAACTAGTACTGGAACTAAAGAACAAAGTCTAAAGAACAAAGAATAAAGTCTAAAATCTAAAGAATAAAGTCTAAAGAATAAAGTCTAAAGAGTAAAATCTTAAAGAATAAAGTCTAAAGAATAAAGTCTAAAGAATAAAGTCTAAAGAGTAAAATCTAAAGAATAAATCTAAAGAATAAAGTCTTTATTACACAGAATGCAGTGTCGGGGCGATTACGATCAAAACACAGACGCGCGGGTGGCGAGAGCCATCATCGTCGCTAGCGTGGCTTTGATTTAAATTGTATTGTAATTGTATATATATATTTCTTCACAAACTGCCACTTCATGGATGTAAAACTATGATAAATATTGACCACATGTTCTATACCACCAAACTAAGTCATAATTAGAAAAACAGGAGACTGTGTCATATATTTAATTTTGATCATTGTTGCTTCCAGTCTGGCTCAAATAGTCTTTAGCTGGTGTCAGACGACCATAAGGTTTGAGCTCTAATGAACGTGCCTGCCTGCTCCAGTGGCTCACAGAACACTAATCCCTGTCGTCAGGTGTCAGTTCACCACCTTCGAGCAGTGTCAGGAGTGGATGAAGAGGCTGACTGCCGTGGTGCGGCCCCCAGCGCGCCTCGAGGACCTATTTTCGTTTGCCTTTCACGCCTGGTGCATGGAGGTGTACGCTGGGGAGAAGGAGCAGCACGGGGAGCTGTGTCGACCAGGTACAGCCGTTCATTACTCCCGCCTGTGTCCTCGGATGTGCAGCGCGGGCGCCTGGCAACTGCATCGCTCTCATCTGCTTCCAAAGTTATTAATTCAGATCACTATGAGCGGCCATGACCAAATCACAACTAGTTATGTCTATTGTGTTCAAGTTGATGCAGTATAAATGACATTTTCTTATCGCCTCATAGATTTAATTATAGTCATTTTGAAACTATCCATAATTATCCATGATCATACTTCATGATGTGGTTGTTTGTTTCCAGGTGAACATGTGACGTCTTGGTTCAAAAACGAAGTGGAGAGGATGGGCTTCGACACTCAAAACGCCTGGAGAATATCGGACATCAACAGCAAGTTCAGGTCTGTCTGAGCTTCACCCACGACTTTTCTCATCCACTTCAGAACGCCTTCTTTTACCGCCAGGCGCTTTAAAGTCCCGTACAAACTTACTTACATACAAGAAATGGGTTGCAACAGTAAACCATGATCTCAACCCACTTAGTTTTTGTCTTTTTTTGTATTTGAATGTACTTCTTATGTGTGACCGGTGATGAATTTGATGAATCTGTATTTTGATCTCAACTTAGATCTCAGTGTTTATGTATATGTCTGGATATACAGAAATTATAATCAAATATCATGTAAACTGCCCCAAAAAGGAAATACCACCACTTTTTCTAGATCAACGGCATAATAGTCCATGAAAAGCCCTCTTGGCTCCATAGTAACAGAAATAACCAAACCCTCAGTACATTCTCTGTAGTTGTGTTAAATGTTATGTAGTTGTGTTGAATGTGAAATGGCAGGCTGACGTGGTGTTTCTGCTCAGGCTCTGCCCCAGTTACCCTCAGCAGCTCCTGGTCCCGGCCTGGATCACAGACAAAGAGCTCGAGAACGTGGCGGGCTTTCGCTCCTGGAAGAGGTTTCCCTCTGTGGTTTACAGGTGTGTGTGTCTCTGGCTCAGCAGGCCAACACTTTGTCTAACCACTCACGTATTCAGAGGCCTCACTGTGGCTTTTATGTGTCGATAGGAATCTTGAACCGCTCTTAAGCTGTTGATTTATTTAGTGTTTATTAGATGCAGTTTACTTCGTCTTAGGAAACCATTACAAAGCACAATTTACTAATGTATGACTTCCTTTAGTTTGTCCGCCTGGTTTTCAAAACTAATGCGTGTTGTTTTCTTTTCTTTTTACTAAATTTGAGAGATTTAACTTGCAATTTGTAGTAAAATGCCTTATTTGTAAAGACACATCCAAAGTGTTTAAAATTTTAAAATAGATCTAAGGCAAATGTATTCAACCTTGACAACTTGGATTGACAATCATTTGGTATGAAACCTCCTCCATTTTTGATGTTGACTATAAAATCATAGTCATATTTTGATGATTGCAATCGCTATTGAACTATACAGACTCTGAAACACATATGAGAAGATATTTTATAACAACCACAGCTGCATTGTTTTTAAAAAACAAACGGATTTTCATCACTTTATTCGTGAACATTGTGTCTAGAATGATCAAATCTTCATATTTCTTCCTGTATTTGGTTGAAAATGTACTTAAAATGTCTCAACGTACAATAGAAATAAGGATTTGACTAATAATCTGCTAAAATAATTGTTAGTCGTGGCCCATACTTTATGCAATAATTAAGAAATGTGACCAGGGTGATGAAAGACTAAGTCAAAGTTGCTCTCCCCTCAGACACCTGAACACTGGAGCGGTGATCGCGCGCTGCGGTCAGCCCGAGGTCAGCTGGTGGGGCTGGAGAAACGCGGACGACGAACACTTGGTGCAGTCCATCGCTAAAGCCTGCGCCGTGGACAGCTCCTCTCGAAAACACCTCGCCAACGGAGTCCACAGCAACGGCAGCGGCCCCGGCCCAGGCCCCGTCCCCGGCCCCGAGCTCGGTGACACAGACTTCGGTGAGAAATCAGTCGCAAGGGAGCATTTTAATAGTCGGACTTGTCCATACCATTGTTCAATTCATTTCCCGCTTCAGAGCTACAAACTAATGACATGTTTGTACTTGTTTTCTTTTGGCCAAGTGTGTCTTTTGATGTAGATGAATTGATTTACTTGACAATGACAGGCTCTAGACATTTTCTCTTGAACACAAAATAAAAGAGTCTCCCAGTCGTTAGAAACCGGTTCTGCTGTGATTTGTAGCAGACAGAGTTGTGCAACGAGCCGTGTCGAGGCACGTTTTCCGCCTGTGGGAGAGCGGCCGATAAAGTCTAAAGATTATGAGGAATTTCCCCGTGATCCTGATCTGTGACGTGTAATTCCTGTCGCCTGAAACGTGCACGACATAATTCAGCTCTCCCTCGTGTTCAGGGGAAGATATATTACTGACGCTTTAACTCATCAAGTTGTCAGCAAAACTGGGCTGTCATGAGATCAAATTGTAGCGTTTCTACTATATTATTAATTCATTATTGACAAGAAACAACTTTAATCCACTTTAAAGACGGCCACATAAAAAGCACTTTAATTTATAGACATAACTTAATTTTGCTTCTGAAAGTGTCCCGGTTGTGACCCGAATAATCACGATTATCAGTTAACTGAATACCGTATTTTCCCACCTTATGCACTTTTTTCATAGTTTTGGTCGGGGTGCGACTTATACTTATATTTATATACTTCTACATATAAGTCTCTCCGAAGTATAAGTGATAATATTTGTTATTTTCACACTTGACACCACATTTCATACTCCAGTTCAACTTATATATGATTTTTTCTTCTCTATTATCCATTTTTTGGCTGGTGCGACTTACAGTCCCGAAAATACGGTAATCTTCACATTCCTACAGTAAAAGAGTGTGATATGGTTGGCTAAAACAAAATGAGGCAGTCTCTTTTTTTTCCATCTTGACCAGCAGTAAAAAAAAAAAAAACAGTGATTTCACCCTTTGATTTAAAATGTTCAGTTTCACATCATCAAACAAATTTAAATATTAATCAAAGAATGTGGCTAAATTACAACAATTCTGCCAAAACGAGTGGGCCAATAATCCTCCACAGCGCTTTAATAGATTATTGATCGTTGTTATTGCACACGCTTGATTGCAGTTGTTGCTGCTGAGGGTGGCCCAACCAGCTCGTTGTTTCTTATTATTTTGTCTACGTTTGTCTTTCAATTAATGCAATTTTTGGGCCTGATTTTTTACTGCGATAGATGTTGCGTGCATGTTGCCTACTGTACGCTGCGTTTGTTATTTTTCTGTATTTTAACACTGTTATTGTGAAGCACTTTGTGACCTCTTTTATCCACGAAAAGTGCTTTATATAAATAAACGCTGCCTGTTTCAGAATCCTCGATGACCAACAGCACGGAGGTGGAGTCTTTGGCCATCCAGCCTCACAAGTTACTCATCCTGGACGCCCGGTCGTACGCGGCTGCCGTGGCCAACCGTGCTAAAGGCGGAGGCTGCGAGTGCCCAGGTCTGTCCCTCTAACTACAGTAAATGTACAAACTAGGTCAGCGTGTACTGTGGACTTTAATGCCGACAAATGCAATTGTTCCCCGCTAAAATTAAAAGGTTTTGTTAATTAACCTTCTGTGTCCTCCAGAGTACTATCCCAACTGCGAGGTGGTGTTCATGGGCATGGCCAACATCCACTCCATTCGCAAGAGTTTCCAGTCCCTGCGTTTCCTCTGCACCACGATGCCCGATCCAGCAAAGTATGTCTGCTTTTTGTTTGCTTTTCATTTCACTTTGCCCCCAGCACCGCGTTCACATAATAAAACAATTAGCTGTCCCGGGCCTCGCTGTATGAACATTTAATTACTGCAAGGCCATTGTTTTCTACTGCCTGATGCAGCTGGGTTTAATTTAGCCTTTAAAGATGGTGTGGATCTACTGTTCCCTTCTTGTTCAGTAAATCAGGCTGCACCGCTTGTAACGGTAACATTTAAAGCAGCTCTGAACGTTAATTTAAAAATACAATCCTAGTAATTGACAATATATCAAAAATAACAACTTGAACCACTGAATTTCCTTCCTTTTTAGACTTTGTTGTTGTCAAAAGATTATTGGTTTTCAAGCTTTTGTAAAATGAAAAATAAACTTTTTATTACCGGTGTATATAAAATACAAATATTTTACAACACGTATCCAATCCAAAGTGCAAGAGTCTTATCCAGGGCTCCACAGGTCGAGAGTGAAATATTAACTCCTCAGTCAGACAGGTCAGACTGAATGATGTAACTGATAAATGATGTAACTCACAGAAGAGACACACGCACTAACAAAACATCCTCTTGTTTAACCTACTTCTGTGGAAATCTGATAACGGGCTGCTCCTGCCGCCTCCACGTCACCAACGACATGGAAACATCGGGCGGAGTTATGTCGGACTGAAGAGTGCGCTGTGAATTATTCAGGCCCTGAGCATTGTGGCCATTCAAGGCTATAGAGCCACATTTTCCACTAGTGCCAGTGTTTGTTGTGTTAGGCTGAGGTGGAAGGACAAAATACATGTTAAAAGTTTAGGCATTGTTTATTTAAAAAAGTGTGGTGGTAAAATTGTAGTTTAGAGTCTTATGAATTAGCACTATAATATATTTACTCCAAAATAATGCACGGTCAGATTGTTTATAAGTAAATATGTTTCTTTTCTTTGTTTCCTTTGAAAACTTGTCATAATGGTTGATGAGGAATTATTAGATTTTAGCTTATAATGTTTGCATGAGTGAGAGGAGGGGGTCGGAGGGGGTCGGAGGGGGTCGGAGGGGGTCGGAGGGGGTCGGATGGGCCGATGTCAGTTTGCCCCAGGGCAGATGTGGTTACAGAAGTAGCTACCACCAGATGTAGAGAGAATGAACAATTACTACATTGTGATCCTTGAGAGGCTTTTTGGCTTGTAAAGAAATTATTATAATCCTATGAAAAATGTAACGGAACAGCTTTTCTGCAGTTTTATTTAAAGTAATTTGGCACAAATAAGTAAATGTGCTTATAACACATTGAACATGGTTATGGTTAAGGTTTTATTACACATTTTGACTGTTTCCCCTCAGACATTTTCGGTGAAGTTTATATTACTTCCTGTTTTTGTGCAGCAGATGAGACAGAGATAATTTACACGTACTAAATGAAATATTAAATTACACAACAGTTTTGATTTAATAAATCATGATTCCTTGTTGTTTGTTAAATAATTGTTTAAACGGTCACAAAATTGTGTCTATTGGTGCAAATTGTCCCTGCATTGTTGATGGAATGTCTTTGCAAACTGCAGCTTTCTTCACAGACGGATGTAAAACTATGATAAATATTTACCACAGGGACTATTGCACCAGAGCAAGTAATAATTAGAAAAACACGAGGACCTTTCATGCATTTGTTTAACTGCCTTTAGTGTGAGAAACCTAAGAAGAAAGACCACACTGTCATTAGCTTTTGTCTACAGTTCCTAGTACAAACTTAAACTATAAGATGATGTTTTCCTGTGGTTTAGCTGGCTGTCAGCCCTGGAGAGCACTAAGTGGCTGCAGCACCTGTCCCTGCTGCTGAAGGCGTCTCTGCTGGTGGTGAACGCCGTGGACCGAGACCACCGCCCGGTCCTGGTGCACTGCTCCGACGGATGGGACCGGACTCCTCAGATTGTGGCTTTGTCCAAACTGCTGCTGGACCCGTACTACCGCACCATAGAGGTAATAACTCCCAAACGAGTCTCAAGTCATCACGACGGACAACACTGATGATCAACACAGCAGAGAGTTTAACTTGGAAGAGTGGCAGGAGCAGTGGCAGGAGCAGTGTCAGGATCAGAAATTACAGCAGCAGAAGTTACAGCAGCAGAAGTTACAGCAGCAGAAGTTACAGCAGTAGTAGTAGCAGTAGCAGAAGTTACAGCAGCAGAAGTTACAGCAGCAGAAGTTACAGCAGCAGAAGTTACAGCAGCAGAAGTTACAGCAGCAGAAGTTACAGCAGCAGAAGTTACAGCAGCAGAAGTTACAGCAGCAGAAGTTACAGCAGCAGAAGTTACAGCAGCAGAAGTTACAGCAGTAGTAGTAGCAGTAGTAGCAGTAGTAGTCGCACCTATAATAGATCCATGAGTCGCACTTGTGTGTTTAAAACACGCCGCTCACTCTGTTGTGCTTCAGTTGCTTCAGGAACGAACTCTGTGTGCTCCGCGTGCCACAGATTCACGTGTTTTTAATGAAATATGTAAATTAAACGAATCATCGTGGCAATACAATAATAATCAAAGCTTTTTTGTAATCGAATTACTCGATTTACTCGAGTGATCTTTGCAGCTCTAGCTCTGTTAATGAGAAAGTTTGTATTTGTGCTGTAATAGTAGTTTTTCAGTAGTAGTTTTAATCTTGAGGCAGTTGGCACAGTATTTATAAGTACTTTGCATTTACATGACTGTGATTGTTCAGGGTTTCCAGGTGCTGGTAGAGACGGAGTGGCTGGACTTTGGGCATAAGTTTGCGGATCGCTGTGGTCATGGGGAGAACTCGGAGGACCTAAACGAGCGCTGCCCTGTGTTCCTGCAGTGGTTAGACTGTGTGCACCAGCTCCAGAGGCAGTTCCCGTGTTCCTTCGAGTTCAACGAGGCTTTTCTGGTTCGTATCACATCTACTGTCTGCATGAGGATGTAGAAAGCTCAATATTGTGTACAAAAACAAGAGGATTTTAATTCACATTTTAGCAGATTGAGCGCCGCATGGACCGGAGCTCAGTTGTATCCACAAAGATTTTTTAGCTCTTGTCATCCACATGTTTAAGGGTCTGTAAACGGCACTTTTTCAAAACTTGGTCCCAGAGTTTCAAAAATAGTGTTTAGTCGTCTTGGAACTCAAGACATATGACAGCACAGTCCCAGCATTGTGGGTATTCTACATACTTTACTGATATTTATATGATGTTTACTGCATATTCTTTGCTCCTTCACTGCAAAAATGAGCCTCATGTGACACAGAGAAAATGAATAAATCCATCAACACTATACCGTATTTACCGCACTATAAGGCGCACTTAAAAGCCTTTAATTTTCTTAAAAAACTACAGTGTACATTATAATCCAGTGCACCTTATATATGGATTAATAGTGGTTGTGCTTACTGACCTGGAAGTGACTTTGTGTGGTACACGTTTTGTTTCACTTAATGCACCTGATAGTCCAGTGCGCCTGATATATGAAAAATGATGTATAAACAAAGTCCAAATGGGAGCTTTATCATTATATTCCAGGGAGATCTGCCCATGCTGGACATTTAGAATTTGTTTGTTTTGTTTATATTTTACAACTTTTCTCCCTCGTAATCTCTTCTTCTATTTTTGTCACATTCTGTAGCAGCGCCACACTCAGGCCTGTTATATGTATTACAGTGGTTTCAGGCATTTTGAGGTGTCCAAGTCAAGAGCACAATCCATACTCAAGGCATTTCAAAGTGCTTCACACAACAGGAAGAAATATATTCAAATCACAAAACAAGAGACAATACAAGATTTTACAGTCATTTGTCTGTGTAACTTTTGATATTGCAATATCCCAAGTATTTAAACTAGCCTCCTGCTGCTGTCCATTTATAGTCTCTTTATTTATGAGTTTTTGTGCAAATGTTCACTGCTCAGGCATCCTAGCAGCAGGTTCAGTTTTATGTTTGAAAGGGTATCTAGTCTCTGTAAATGTAGGTCTATTATAGCCTCACAGTTATGTACACGTCAGGCCTATTATTACCACATTCACGAGTTGTATTATACATGTTCCATAGGCCCCGGGGTGTTTTTCAGGCCTGATCATGCCTGTGTTGTGTTTACAGGTCAAACTGGTGCAGCACTCGTACTCCTGCCTGTTCGGGACCTTCCTGTGTAACAGCGGCAAAGAGCGCGAGGATCGACACGTCCAGGAGAGGACCTGCTCCATCTGGTCCCTGCTGCGGCCGGCCAATCGCACGCTCCGAAACATGCTCTACTCCTCACACTCCGAAACCGTACGTGCAGAGGTTTAGTCACTGTCAAAAACCTTTCCCCAGTTGAATGAGTTAAAGTTTCTTCTGCGATGGAACCTACCTGGACGACTGAGGGCGATTCCAGACATTCAGACATTTGTTGGAGTCGGTCTTACTTTGCTATAGGGACCAAACCTCTCGGCCTAATGCAACAAAGGAAGTTACTTGTTACTCATAGAGGTGGACAACTGGACAATGTATCGGAATTTACATCACATCGTCTTTGCACAGTTTGAATATCGAATGTATCGTTTGAAAATAGAGTAAAAAAATTCTAAAATACTATAAAAATAGCATTACATTTTAAAAAACTTTATGCCTATAAACTTTAAAATTGGGGTATATGGTGATACTTTTGTGATTAGTTTTATTGACAGTTCACATTTGTCTTATAATCAAACCTCAACTAACACTAAAATACATGTTTTAACACATTTCTTTTGGATTGACATAATATCGTTGAATTGTGAGTATAATCTTGAAACGTATGATTTGAGTTTTAAACATGAAGACAAACAAATTAAATTGAGAGTAAGTGACTCTTGTACAAGTGGCACTTGTCACAGTGGCATTGACGATAAAGAAACCTGCTCAAACCCAGATTATATTAGACCTTTCACTGAGCTACAGACCAATCCCCACTGTATTTGACACATTTACAGAGGAGATTTGTCGTAGAAAGATAAAGCCTGGGGTGATGTATTTAATCCTGGTGCTAATTACTGTCTCGACTTGATTTGCAGCCCTTGCGCCATCCACCAACACATTGTGGTGTCGCTGTTATTGTGCCAGCGCGCCAGAGTGGGGCGTGGGCATCATCTGGTCTCAATCCTCTGTCAAAGCAATGCATTATTTATATGGGACAATATGTTTTTCTATGTCAAAGCCTTTGTTTTCAATACTCTTAGCTTCTCTTTAAATGTAATTATAGAACGGAAACTACAATACTTATAAACGGCAATTACAAGTTACTTATTCCCTACAGTGGTAAGTGTCAGCAGATTCTTGCCTGGCAGGCAGCGATGTGTCATGTGTGTGCTATTGAGGCCACTGAACTAATGCAACAGCAGGTTACAAACAAAGAATTCAATTAAGAATAGAAAAATATTCCTGTAGTTGTTCAAAACTCTATATGGTCAACAAAGTACTTTCACATTTTTGTAGTTCAGTTTTAAAATCCCTTGTAAGACACTGCTGTACTACTAATTAGAAGTTGAATATTTTGTGACCTCTTGTTGTCTCAGGTGCTGCACCCGGTGTGTCATGTCCGAAACCTGATGCTGTGGACGGCCGTGTACCTGCCCAGCTCGTCGCCCACCACCCCCTCCGACGAATCCTGCGCCCCTTATCCCGTACCAGGATCCAACGGGGAGGAGGCGCCCCTGGGGAGGTGAGAGTCCCCCCAGTGTCTCTGAGACAGACCAGTGTCTCTGAGGACAGACCAGTGTCTCTGAGGACAGACCAGTGTCTCTGAGGACGACCTGTGTCTCTGAGGACGACCTGTGTCTCTGAGGACGACCAGTGTCTCTGAGACAGACCAGTGTCTCTGAGACAGACCAGTGTCTCTGAGACGGACCAGTGTCTCTGAGACGGACCAGTGTCTCTGAGACGGACCAGTGTCTCTGAGGACGACCAGTGTCTCTGAGGCAGACCAGTGTCTCTGAGGCAGACCAGTGTCTCTGAGGCAGACCAGTGTCTCTGAGGCAGACCAGTGTCTCTGAGGCAGACCTGTGTCTCTGAGGACGACCTGTGTCTCTGAGGACGACCTGTGTCTCTGAGGACGAACAGTGTCTCTGAGGACGAACAGTGTCTCTGAGGACGACCAGTGTCTCTGAGGACGACCAGTGTCTCTGAGGACGACCAGTGTCTCTGAGGACAACCAGTGTCTCTGAGGACGACCAGTGTCTCTGAGACAGACCTGTGTCTCTCAGACAGACCAGTGTCTCTGAGGACGACCAGTGTCTCTTTAGTCTTCAGTAACTTATATTTTTAGATGCATGATTATTATTTAGGCTTTATTTTCAGTTTCTTCTCTTTCATTATAAAGAAAGTGGCATGTGACTGATGGTTGACAAAACCTTTTGTCAGCGTCGTATTTAATTATAGTCTGTGTTGTTTAGCCGTGAGCTGAATATCTGATGACGGTTTTGTCTTTTCTCAGGCGCACAAAGACTCGCTCCTTTGACAACATCCCGAGTGCGTGTGAGATGGGCAGTCCTCTGCCCCCCAACAGGCGCTCCAGTGACCCCAGTCTCAACGAGAAGTGGCAGGACCACAGGCGCTCCCTAGAGCTCATGGCTGCGGGCCCTGAAGATGGGGCAGGTCCCGACCAGGACGTCCTGCCTAATGGAGTGGGCACGTACCCAGACAGAGTGGAGTCTGAGCGGGACGACAGCCCACAGCCCTGTCCTGAGCGAGACCTGTCTCATGACAAAGGGGATGAGAAGGTAGAGCTGTCAGTGGCTGTTGGTGAGGGTCAGATGGAGAACATTCTGCAGGAGGCCACAAAAGAAGAGGCGGGGTCAGAGCCCAAAGAGGATGTCCCAGCTGTTAATCCAAGCCCTGACCAGGAAGTGACCTCAGAGACGCCTGAGGAGGTCCAGCCTGAGATTGATGTGAACGGGACAGAGAGGGTGGTCACTAACGGACACCTGCCTCAAAATGGCATCTCGTCTGGAGATGAGGAGGATGAAGAGCACGGCTCTGGGACGGACCCAGACGTGGCCTTGGTGGCTCGAGACCTGGTGAAGAGGGTCGTGGAGCGCATTGCACAGGAGTCTGAAGCTGAGGCAGCATCAGGTGATCCAGAGAAGCTCAGAAAGACTGTAGTGAACGGCTTTAGTAACGGGACGTCTGAAGAGGGGCACTGCCACAGCTCTGACACAGGGGGCGCCGTGGAGCTAGACAAGAGGCCCTCTTTAATGGAGAGCTCCACAGAGACCTTGACAGAAGAGGCCAACGGGCGTTTGGAGCCGGTCTGCCCTGTCCAAGTGTCCTGCCCCAGGCGGGAGCAGGAGGCGGAGCCTGGCTTCAGGACTTTAAACGGGGGGGTTAAGCGCCCCTCTGTCAGTGCCTTCCAGTGTCTGAGCAGCAACCCCCGCAATGGGCTCTGTAACGGGGAGAGTTCAGACGGAGAGGTCTGTGCAGCCTCTCACTGGGCCAAATGGAACGGCGAGCGCGCCCCTCTGAGCCGACAGGTGTCTGTGGCCAGCTGCAGCTCCTTAACACTCCCGGGGCGGGGTGTCCCACACCGCTGCTGCCACGCTGTGGCGGGGCGGGTGGCATCCAGCCCTGAACAGCCTTCCCGTAGCCACCTGGATGACGATGGGCTGACGCTGCACACAGACGCCATCCAACAGCGGCTGAGGCAGATCGAGGCGGGGCACCAGCTGGAGGTGGAGACGCTGAAGAAACAGGTCCAGGAGTTGTGGTCCCGACTGGAGAACCAGCAGCACATGGGCCTGCACCGGACCAACGGGGACCTGGGCGACGAGGTGGTAAGCGCCGCTTTGAGCTGATCATGTGCTGATGTATGTCTGGTACTGATGCTGTCTGTTTGGGACAGACCTCCATGACGGACTCCGAGTTCAACCTGGATCCCAACTGTTTGTCCCGCTGCAGCACGGAGCTCTTCTCTGAGGCCAGCTGGGAGACGGTGGACAAGCGGGACACAGAGGTGAGCGCCCCCCGCTGTATGTGCGCTGTCCTGCAGGACTTCCCAGGCAAAGACACAGCAGCCCCTCATGTCCTCTGTGGTGCGGTTGCAGGTGACTCGCTGGTACCCGGACCATTTAGCGGCGCAATGTTACGGCTGTGAGAGCAAGTTCTGGCTCGCCACCAGGAAACACCACTGCAGGTACCGGCTCGCACTACGTCCACCACTGCAGGGGTCACATGTGAACCCACAACAATGTGTCCTGCGTTATTACACAGACATTTAGCTGAATGTTGTGCGTCTCGTCCGTCTTCACTGTGGTACTTAGCTCTTTGTTTGGAGTTCGCCGTGACCCGCTGTGTTGCCCCTTTCCTCCACAGCGACAGAGAGCGTGTCCAGGAGGTCTGGTGAGATTGGGCTCCTGTCCCGCCCCCTTCTAACCCTGTGTGTCGTTCCTGCCCGTCAGATCTGCTTCGACTCACTTTTGTTTCTTTTGTAGCTGTGTTTTCGTAGAGTTTAAACTGGCTGTGATCATGCGCTTTGTTGATTGGAAAGCCGAAAATAGTGGTGTTCCCAAATTCAGCCCACGCTCTTTTCATCCGTGCCATCGCAGCCCCGTCAACTCCTGGTATTAACAAAGCGACAGCAAATCACAAATCCAACGTCATTTACAAACGATGCCGTGACTAGCGTGTCTAAAGTCTAGTAATAGAATCAATGGATCATCTGTAGCTGTTTGAGTTGTCAGGCTTTTCTCTTTGCTGGGATGGGAGGTTTAGTGGCTCAGTGGTCAGTGTGTGCAGAGGCGGTGTGCTGACTGACGGGAACGTTTCCGTGAACTCCAGGGCCGCTGTCGATGTAGAAATGGATTGTAAGTGTATGCAGTGATGGAAGAGCAATCTTGTAGTCATTATTGAGTTTATTCCTTCCTTTCAAGTTGTATGAAGTGGTGTAATTTCAATTGGCACTTAAAAAAAACATGGATCTAATCTGAATGTTGTTAAAACTATGTCGTGATCCATGGACGTATAATACGATCTGGATGATGAATCAAAGGATCGGTCTTACAAAGCTGACTTTTAGGTGCCTGAGGGTTGAAAAATTCTAAAATATTCATAAAAATAGAGAAGAATCCCTTTAATGTGTGAACGCTGTCGGTCGCGGTCAGACAAACACGCGCAGTTTGATTTCACACACAAAACATTGCGCTCGACGGGTGAATACAGCTGGAGTACCGCGAGAGGCCACTAGTCAAACAGAGTCGTATCCAGGACCGTAGTTTGGATCCTGTTAATGCCAGGAGTGTCCAGCATGCAGCCCCACAGCGCCCCCTGTCTCCCATCCCAGCAGCAGCAGCATGGCCTTAACGCAGCAGCATGAACACGTCTGTGGAATGGTTTTCACTAAACTGACTCTCAAACTAAGACATCCTTTTGCTACTGATATTATACACATTATACACACTCATTTATCTTCTGTCGTGCAGGAGAAAAGAGTCTGACGTTCTGTTTAATAAATAGTTACGGAAAAAATACAGCAAGCAACAAGGTTCAAATTATTTCTTTGTTTATTGATTCAATTCTGTTAGTTCTGCCCGTTAAAGCTGCACTGTGAACCCTGTCTGAATGGGGATGTTATTGCTTTGCCTGGAATGTTCCAAAGTGTTGTCTATCTCCGTGGAGACGAGATGACTCCACCAGGACAAGTTACAGGTCAGATCTGTGGCGAGAAAACATGCTTTTAGAGGTGTATTTTCTCACCAATAAAAACTCCTTTTAATGAAATCGACGTATGGTAGAGAAGTTTAATGTCACACTGTGGAACATTCCGGGCAAAACGATCACGTCTCCGTGGAAACGAGCCGGCGGCAGACCCTCCATCACAAATGTTGCATCGTGCTGCTTTAAAGTGAAGCTAGTGTGAGATGAGTTGCACCTAAACACACACAATAGAGTGAATTTTCCCTAAAGTGTAAATGGACCCAGGGCTGTGGTCTTTGCTCGATTAGTCGATTAATCGGTCGATGGCGTCTTAGTCGACCAAATTTTGTATTAGTCAACGCAATAATGAATTTAGATAATAAAAGATTTAAATGGGAAAATAAAGCAGAAGACGTGGAGTGTGTTAGCTGAAAATGTGGGAGTGAATCATGAGTTTAATCTGCATTTTCACATTCAAAATACGCAGTTTCCTTGTACTTTTCTGTATGAATAATGGTTCTGCATGAACTCCCGCCGCATCCTAGTCTTGCGAGTGCAGTTTCGGGTCAGATACATAGAAATACCTCATAGTTTTGAGAGCTTTTGCCTCGCACCCTTTTTAGTCGACTCCTCGATGGGCCGGGCACGCCTTTAGCCGACTACAGCCCTAGACTTATGGGTCCAGCTAAAGGGACAGATAAACAAATCAATAAATAATCGGGGTGCCTCTCGTCTCTTGCAGGAACTGTGGTAACGTGTTCTGTGCCAGCTGCTGTGACCAGAAGATCCCGGTGCCAAGTCAGCAGCTCTTCGAGCCCACGCGCGTCTGTAAAACCTGCTACGGCAACCTGCAGCTCGGCCCCGCCCCCCGAGACCTCGACCTGGACAAGCCCATCGCGGCCAGCTCCAACTAGAGGACTCCTCCCCCCCCCACGAGAACCAGAATGTCCCACGAACTCGGAAAAACACGAAAGGAAAAACAAAAACAAAAAGCGTGCTACGAACTTAAAACTTGAATGTGTAAATAGAGGCTTATATTTCGGAGCGCTGGACGGTGGCGGGACGGTGCCTTGGAGCAGGAGGAGGTCGAACACTGTGCTGCTGCTGTACTCCCGACATTTCATCCATCCAAAAAACGTTAATCGACCAATCAGCAGCCAGATTCACGCAGAGGAAGAAGCCCATTGGTCGGTTCACCCAAATGTGGAAACCAGAAAAGCAGAAAAGCACTTCAGAGAACAGAACAAAATAGCACTATATTAACCACAAAGAGCACATCCTGCTTCATTCTGTGCAGCCTTTGGGCCACAGGGAACGTTGTTAAACCAAAAAGATCTGATTGTCAAAAGTATTTATTTCCAAGCGTTGAATTATACAAAAATAATTGATGTTTTGACTTGAAACGTCTCCTGACCAAAAGTATTTCTTCGACAAACTACCTTTTAACAACTTAAATTATTATGTTTCATACTGGCATTTCAAAAATTGTGAAGCACTTGAACATTTGGGTGAACTGATTCATGAAAAAGTCATTAAAAGTGTCATTTATTGCTTATAGTGCGACCAGTTCAGAGTCTGTGGTCACGTGACACATGGAAGTCTCGACTCGTCCCGTTTCCTCTTCATTTGGATTTACCCAGCAGGCACTGGGAGCTGGACAACTCGCTCACGTTTCAGTCCGTCAGGAAGTCACAGTTTGGTTAAGAATCATTTCAGAATAATGTGTGTTGTCCCCAAACACATGAAAAACATTGCATTTCTGTTGTGAGGCTTAAAAGCGGTCAGTCCCACTTCTAAAACGGACTGAATGTGAGGTCAGGTGATCCGTGACCTCGCCCGTGACCTCTTCTCTGATTGGCTGAAACGCGGAGCAGGGCGGCGGCTGCAGAAAAGGGCTTTTCGCTTGCCGTTTTCCCCCCCGCAAAAGTCTGTAAATGTTTCCCAAAAAATGCGACGCTTCACTTCCAGCACCTCTTTCCCCGACACCCGTTCATCGACCTCCTCGCACACCCCTAGCTCTTTTTTGTAAAATAAATGAATAAAATAATATATTCAGATACCTATATAGCATTTAAGAAAGTGTATAGAATCCTTGAATAGTGGCTCACTAAATTAGTCACCGAAAAGGTTTGTTTTTTTATTTTAATTTCTTTTTCTTAAGCCGTTATTGCAGAAGATACTATATATATATATTTTGCGACCTGTTGAAAATGACTTTTCTTTGTTTTGTTTTTTTAAAAATAGAGACGCAGGGTGTTTCCTGTTTTGATGCTGCAGTGGTTTTGTCCCTTGGAAATGCGATCCTTACTTTTGACGATTTAATTTATTGACGTTTTTTTGTTGTTGAATTGCTGTTTTTTTGAAAGAAAGAAGTTAAAAAAAAAAAAATCCAGACAATTCATTGCCACAAGATAATCAGTGTTTACGACGAAGAGGAAAATAAGAAATAAATAAAACTGCTGGATCCAAACGACAGCGCCCCGTGACGCTGCAGTTAAGTCAAAGCTATGCACGGGCAGAAGCGTCACAACCAGATGCACTCCGGACTCTACCTCTGTCTTCAAACCCAACAGGAACAATCACAGCAATAAACCCACGCTTTTATAGACTAAATGTCACGTTACAATAGCAAACGTAAGACTATCCGCTGTACGGCATATTTAAGAGCTGCAAGAAAACATTAAGATTGTGGCTGAACTCTAAAGCTGCGTTAAAAATCTAAACAGGTTATTTTATAGCTTACACTAAGTCGTTTTGGGCAAAATGTAAAGATTGAACACAAAAATGTACCAGTAATCTCATATTGTTATTGATATAAATACATATTAACTGTAATTGTAACAGATAATGAAGCGCGATGCAATGGCAAAGTGATAATCTTACAAAAGTCAGAGTACATTGTGTGTGGCTGAAACAATACTCACTTATTATCTGACCTTTATACAGTACAATTACAACTACCTTTGGTCATGACTTGTAACTCGACCGTTCATAATATTCAAGCATTCAAGTTACGCCCGTTTGGTCAATATGTTTTCTCCTCATTTGCAAAGTAAAATGTTCCACTTTCATTCCACTTGAGAGAAAAAAACCAAAGCCAAGCGTAAAACCGTCACGATCATCTCTTTAAAAACACGATCATAACTTTAAAAAAAAAAACACAATCTCTTCAAAAACACGATCATCTCTTTTTAAAAAAACACACAATAATCTCTTTAAAATCACAATCATCTCTCTTAAAAAAACACAATAATTTCTTCAAAAACATGATCATCACTTTTAAAAAAAACACAATCTCTTCAAAAACACGATCATCTCTTTAAAAAAACACAATAATTTCTTCAAAAACACGATCATCACTTTAAAAAAAAACACAATAATTTTTTCAAAAACACGATCATCTCTTTAAAAAAAATATTGTATTTCCGTTGAAGCAAATCATAAAAACAGTTTTATTTTTCGAAAGTCCGTTCATTCAGCAACAATTTTACGCTCTCTTTTCCTGTCAAAAAAAAAATCCATAATGTGAACTGTCATTTTGCACGAGAAAAGACACTGCCACTGACTCATCTCATCATGTTTCAATGACGTTTGGTGCTGTTTTTACGTGTCGTTCCGGCAGAGGGCGCTGTTGTTTAGGCGAAAGACCACAGACAAAGTAACCATTCTCTTTATTATTATTATTTTCCTCCCAGTTCAGCTCTTTTGTTATTGTGATTTTATTCTTCTTTTCTTTCTTTCTTCCACACTTCCTGGCCCAGCATCACACGCGCTTTGAGTCATGTGCTTCATTCCCTAAAGCATTTGAACTGTTTGGAGACTGGTGCCAAGCTGTTTTCTCACCCTCCCTCTCTCTTTAGGGATCACTCGTGCTTATTTGAGTTGGTTTAACCCCCAGATCTTCTCCCCTTTTTGGTTTTTCGTTCTGTTTGAGTCAAGCACTTTCCACCTTCTCACGTCTGCAGAGGAGTGTGTAGCTGTACATAGCGACTCCTGTAACAAGTGCTCCTTGTTCGGTCTGAATATTTTGTTTTTTGTTGGATTTACTTTAAAGAACATTACATTGTTGTAGATTTAAAGGAGAAATAAAATAGATGAACTTGTGAACGTGTACTGTCTTCTGTCAGATTGGTAAAAAAGAAAGAAAAGAAACTAAAGCCAGCATGATGTGACCTCAGCTGAATTTTTCCTGCCATAAAAATGCAGAAATTCATTCAACATTCAAAGCTGCAGTACATCCAGTGGCCACAGGAGGGCGGTCAATACAATATTATACAGTAAAGAGCAGCAGCGTCTTAAAAAGTATTAGGAGTCAACATTTTTGGGTCTTTTTTGGTAATTTTTCTGGTCTTTTAACGAAACAAAATGGCTATACACACATTCAGTACAAAAATGTACTACTTTAAATCCAGTCTCTTTACTACTTTAAATGTAGTCGGGAGGGTTTGTTTCTTTTGGATTTGCTTTTTGAGTATAACAAAGAGTTAACTGCATGGAAATGTTATTTATGATTTAACAGTTGTTTAGCCAAAGCCGGTCATTTTAGGTTTTTGAAATTGTCATCAACGCGGGGAAGACCAAGGAGATGGTGGTGGACTTCCGCAGACGCCACCCCACTGCCCCCTCATCAGTGAGCATCCAGGGACGGGACATTGAGAGAGTGGACTCATACAAGTACCTGGGTGTTCATCTGAACCACAAACTGGACTGGACTCATAACACAGACGCACTGTACAGGAAGAGCCAGAGTCGGCTCTACCTCCTGAGGAGACTCAGGTCTTTTGGAGTGACAGGGCCACTCCTGAAGACCTTCTACGACTCTGTGGTGGCATCAGCTCCTGTACGGTGTGGCCTGCTGGAGCAGCAGCATCACAGAGAGGGAGAGGAAGAGGCTGGACAAAGTCATCAAGAAGTCCAGCTCCGTCCTGGGCTGTGCTCTGGACTCGGTGCAGGAGGTGGGGGACAGAAGGGTCCTGGCTAGATTCACATCTATGCTGGACCATGAGTGTCGCCCCCTGCAGGACACTCTGTCCGCTCTGGAGAGCAGCTTCAGTGAGAGACTGATCCACCCTCGCTGTGTGAAGGAGAGATTTCGCAGGTCTTTCCTTCCTGCTGCTGTCAGACTTTATAACAAACACTGTTAGTCCTGAACACTCGCAATACTGACCTAACCATGTGCAATTCTGTCATATGTGCAATTACTGTCGTGATTCATGTGCAATTACTGTGAAATTCATGTGCAATCTATGTGCTGTCGTGAAACATATTCATGTGCAATTACTGTCGTGATCACATGCAATGGTATTTATGTATTTATTTATTTGTCTATGGGAGTTTTTGTTTATAGGAGATCTTCTACTGAAAGTGTTTTTCAGACTTCCTATAAGTGATCTGTTCTTTTCCTCTGTATCTACCTTTGTATCTACCTGCGTTGCACCAATGAAATTTCCCCATGTGGGACAATAAAGGATTATCTTATCTTATCTTAACATTCCCTCATTAAGAATGTTAAAAGTCCATGTCTGAGTCGTGCTTTACTTTATTATAACTACATCTGTCTGAGAGCGCGGGGTTCACTCATGTTGTTCTTGTGACTCATTTTCAGAGTCATGAAAGTGCAGACAAAACATCTTAACGTATAGTCCGAGCGCTGGTGTTAGTGCCAGTACTTCACAAACCTTTCTCTATTGGGTGATGTGACCTCAGCTGAATTTTTCCTGCCATAAAAATGCAGAAAATTCATTCAATATTCAAAGCTGCAGTACATCCAGTGGCCACAGGAGGGCGATCAATACAATATTATACAGTAAAGAGCAGCAGCGTCTTAAAAAGTCTTTTAACTAAACAAAATGGCTATACACACATTCAGTATTGTCCCACATGGAATTTAAAGTGTCTTATCTCCATGGAGACAGCACAACCAGGCCCAAGTAAAGATATAAAAAGACCTAAATGCGAAATGTTAGATCATTTTAATGCCATACTAATAAGGATTCCAGGCAGAGCTGCTGATGGTGAACCTTCCACCAGGAAATATACGTAGTAAGCTCAGTAATTAGAGATATTAAACCAGGACAAACATCTGTTCATATCAACGTCGCTTTGTGGTTTCATTTCTCTGGAATTTGAGATCTTATTTGCTGCAGTGATTTTGTTCCGTCTCGTGTACGTTAAAAACTGTTTCACATCAACCCATTCTCATTGTATTTTCAGTGGGATCAGGCAGCTTCATGTGTTTGTGGTTTTGTTCTTGCTAAAACAATTGTTGACTCGTTTTTGTTTGAGTTCAGTTCTATTTCTTCAGGACTTTGCAATACAAAAATGTACTACTTTAAATCCAGTCTCTTTACTACTTTAAATCCAGTCTCTTTACTACTTTAAATGTAGTCGGGAGGGTTTGTTTCTTTTGGATTTGCTTTTATAGTCTAATAAAGAGTTAACTGCATGGAAATGTTATTTATGATTTAACAGTTGTTTAGCCAAAGCCGGTCTTTTTAGGTTTTTGAAATTGTATGTCTGTGTGTTAAAACTGTTGTGGATTGTGTTTGAACTCAATGAAAAAAATCAAAAAACGTCCTACACTATCCACACGCATCTGGAGACACTAGGCTCTATGTCGAGCTCCAGAGTTTGCACCTGTATTCAACACAATGCAACCGCACTTATTGACTAAAAAACTGACCAAACCTTTTCAGTTGTTCTATGGATCTAGGACTGTGTTAACACGTGTGACTTCAGGTTCACCTTTACAGGAGCACGGCAGGGCAGTGTCCGGTCTCTCCTTTATTATTCCTCCTCTGCACTGATGATTGCAGGACCTGCCGATCTCAAACACAAATGAGATCTCTAAAAGAAGCTGAACTCCTTCAATGTCAGCCAACATTCCCTCATTAAGAATGTTAAAAGTCCATGTCTGAGTCGTGCTTTACTTTATTATAACTACATCTGTCTGAGAGCGCGGGGTTCACTCATGTTGTTCTTGTGACTCATTTTCAGAGTCATGAAAGTGCAGACAAAACATCTTAACGTAGTCCGAGCGCTGGTGTCAGTGCCAGTACTTCACAAACCTTTCTCTATTGGGTTTTTGTGGAGTCAAACTAAAACGTATTAAAACTTAAAGTTCAGACGGTGTTCACATCCCAGTTAAAAATGAAGTCAAGTATTTAGGTTTTAAGTTGATAAAGGACGGAAAAAATAGGGAAGAAATAAACATGAAAGAAAAGATTGAACAAAAGTGTCCCTGAATCACTGGCTTAGGAGAGATCTGTCCATTTTTAGTTTCATTGATGTAACAAGACCCATTTTATCGTAAAATAAAATAATAAAATTTAGGAGGTTTAAAGACAATGGATTTTGAGTCAATGTTGGGAACATTTGAACTAAAATGGTTGAAGGATTTTTTGTTAAATCCAAATTCTCTGGTTTCATATTGTAAAAAGTCTCTTGAAGAGAGTCGCTGGTCTAGATTTCCTGTTCAAATGTGACTTTGTTACATCTAAATGACCTGTTAAGGCAAGTGTGTCGTTACTCAGGCCTCAGGGCGCCACCTTGTGGAATCACTGTGGAATAACACTTTTCAATCAATACTGGTTTGACCATAATATTATATTTGAACATGAGATTATGGATCCAAATACTGTGAAATACTAAACTGTGAGGAATTTAAAAGAAAATTCAATATTCTTTGTTCAATAAATTATTTCAGAATAAATGTCAGAAATTCAACCGCTCTGATACAGTTAATAAAAAGTAACTCAAACTCAAAAAAATATGTAAAATGCTGGAAATATATAAAATGGCTATAATTCAGTGGTTGAATATTGATTAAACAGTTGTTCTTCAATTATTGTAATAATATAATATAATATAATATAATGTAAATAGACATTGAATAAATAGTAATTGTCCAACATCAGCCAAGACTTAACCTGTTCAACCCGAATTCAACATTGAATCAATGTCTTTTTACTTTCTGGGATAAACTCAGTCCAGAAGAACATTGAACATTGAGATATTAATAATATATAATAAAAAGGGAAAATAACGAAAACATTAAGTTGTATCATTGATACACTTTATATTTTCTACACCACCAAAATAAATAAATAAATAAATAAATAAAAAAAATAAAAAAATAAAAAATAAAATAAAATAAAATAAAATAAAATAAAATAAAATAAAATAAATAAATACGTGTGTATTTCCCAGAAGCCCCCGCACCCAGCGAGGACTTTTTTGGACGTCACCGGGGAAGAACTGCACCAGATGTTTAGGGGAGGGGCTGCACACCTGCCTGACCCACCAGCCCCGCCCACATTCATTTCGAATGCGTCTCGGTCTGGACTCGGAGTCGTCAATAGCCAATGAGATCGTCGGTGTTCCATCTACCGACCAATTTACCAATCCCAGGCGGAGGTTTTAACGCGTCACACTGTGATACGGAAGTCGCTCTTCACCCCGTTCCAAAACATTCAAGATGGCGGACCCGGCTCGTGACCGAGTGTTTACTTCTGCTCTCGCTTCGGTTTGAACAATCGGGAAAGTCCGCTCTACTCGCCGTGATGAACGTGCGTTAGATGCGGCTATACGAAGGGCGTCATCGTGATTCAGGAGACATTTTCTGCGTTCGGGGACGGATAACGCGGAACACGCCTTGTTGACATGGACTACGTAATATCCGGTTAAGCGCGTCGCATTTTTGCGTCACTTCTGGGTTTATGTGATTGGTTCTGTCTGCTCTAAACACCGCCCTAGACACAGTTTGGATAAGTAGTTTGCCAAAACGTGTTCGGAATGGCTGGTCAGGCAACGGAATAAGGACTCTTTATGATGGACTGGGTGAGCACTGTATATAGACATAGCATCAAGTAAGACGAACACTAGATGCCGGAAATGCACCTAAATGTGCCACTCGCCATAAAACAAAACGAAAACGAAGAAGAAGAAGCCCCCGCACTCAGGTGAAGGCCACGCCCCTCGGCTCGGACTTGGCGCTTTATTTTCGTGGCTCGAGTTAAAGCTAAAAACAGTTTGTAAAATGTGTGGAAGAAGTTTGTCGCTGAGAGGTTTGGTGCAGGAGCGTCTGACTGCGGCTGCAGAAGAGATCTTTGCGCTGTTTGAAAGAACAATGGCGGAGATTGAGGAGGAGAACGAGAGGAAACAGCGCCACCTAGATCCAGAGGTCCGGCTCCACAGAGCAGAAGGTGAGGCCCTCAGTCCCATGAACACGGTTTATTACTTTAGTGAAGGAACAATAATGTGACCATGAGGCACATGTAGATATGTAAGTGTCCATAAGGGCTTCTCACTCTTTCTGGAGACTTATCTGTAACTACTATTTACTTTTGAACAGTATTTGTACTTTCTGCTCAAAACGAGCATGTGACGTTTAAATCCACTGCTGTAAGATAATATCAGCCTCTATTTGTCCCACAATGGGGAAATTCCAGTGTTGCAACACAAAGTAGGCTCAGAAGAAAACGATAAATACAGATAACTTGTATAAACATTCTTATCGGAAAACACTTATATAAAAAAAAAAACTCTTATACTATATAATAATAACAATAGTGACACTCTTATTTACAGCTGTTATATGGACAGAAAATATTGAAAAAAAAACAGTATTGCACATGAATATGAAGATGAATGACACATGTTCAGGACCAACAGTGTTTGTTATAAAGTCTGACAGCAACAGAAGGAAAGACCTGTGAAATCTTTCCTTCACACCGCGAGGGTGGATCAGTCTGTGACTGAAGCTGCTCTCCAGAGCGGACAGAGTGTCCTGCAGGGGGCGACACTCGTGGTCCAGCATAGATGTGAGTTTAGCCAGGACCCTTCTGTCCCCCACCTCCTGCACCGAGTCCAGAGCACAGCCCAGGACGGAGCTGGACTTCTTGATGACCTTGTCCAGCTTCTTCCTCTCCCTCTCTGTGATGCTGCTGCTGCTCCAGCAGGCCACACCTACAGGAGCTGATGCTGATGGTGCTGATGTATTTTCACTTTCAGATGCTGTTATTGTTGTGGCAGAATTCTTTATGGATCATAGTGTAAAATACAACTAGATATCAACACGTGTGTTTAAGATTATGATGACTAGAACAGCTACGCCACTCCACAGATCTGATCCAGAGCTAACACGTTGTACAAAAGGCCCCCAGGTCAAGTGACAGCACCGTTTATTGATGGTGGAGCAATTCAAATCAATGTCTTTATTTGTAGTGGAACAATATTATATTATGAGATTATATATATATATATATATATATATATATATATATATATATATATATATATATATATATATATATATATATATATATATATATATATATATATATATATATATATATATATATATATATATATATATATATATATATATATATATATATATATATATAATTATTTATTTTTTCAGGGAGCTCTGATCAATAGTACTTTTAACACAGTCACAGAATATTTGATCATTTCAGGTTGTGGCTAAATCAAATTAAAAATAAGGAGACTGAGGCCACAAGTGAAAGGGCCCCTAGGCCAAGCACACTCAACACAGAACACAAAACAAAGACCAAAACCAAACGAGACACCACCACCAGGGGTCACCAGTGCACCAGGAACCTCAGCTCCTGAAACAGAATCAAAGTTCAGTCAAATACAGCCACTACAAGACTTGTGTACTCGGCACACATTAGCATTCAGTACAAAACACATCATGAAAGGTTTGAGTCCAATCCGGGGTCCAGGAGTCCCCTAAACCCAGACCCTGGAGGGGACAAAGGAGAAGGGCAGAGAGCAGCCTGAGAGGGCCACACTAGTAACTACTAAAGTCATTTGACCTGTTAAGATGTTGGACAAGGATCGGAGTAGATACCAACGTGAGATGAGCTCATGTAACTGCCAGGAAGCTACAGGCAAAAGTACAGCAAATTAAATATATTACAGAACCTATCATTGTTTTGTTTTGTTACTATTTAAAAGAAAATCTAAACTAAATTTGAGAACACATTAAAAACAAACAGTGAAAGAGAAACACGACCAGAGAAAGAGCAGACACCAACTAAAACGGCAGACATCCAAACAATACTTGAAAATATAAAAACGTCCCATTTAGTCCAAAGTCTGTTAAATTTATCAATTTTCAGGTTAAGTCTGAATGTAATTATTTACATGTTACAAATGTCTATTATAATGTCAGTCCAGTCCTTGATCGTCGGTGCATTTTGTGTCATCCATTTCTCTGTAAGCGCCTTTTTCACTGCTGCCAGGAGGAGGCTCCAGAGAGAGCTGCTGGTTGTGTCCATGGCAGGAGTCCTGAGGCCCAAATGCAGAGTCCTGAGGCCCAAATGCAGAGTCCTGAGGCCCAAATGCAGAGTCCTGAGGCCCAAATGCAGAGTCCTGAGGCCCAAATGCAGAGTCCTGAGGCGGACTCTGAGGCTCAAAATACAGAGTCCTGAGGCTCAAAATACAGAGTCCTGTGGGCCAGTGTGATGGAGATGTCATAAGTTGTCTGTAAGACTTTGTTGATCTCAGTCGAAAACTTGTGAACAACAGAACAATCCCCAAACACATGATAGTGTTTTGCCCCCTGCTGCCACATCCTCTCCAACAGTCTGCATTTCCCTGTGAGTAATGGGCACTTTGACATGGGCTTATAAAGAAACCAGACACACTTTTCAAACAGAATTCCCTCTGAACATGTGATCCTGTGGTTCTCCAGTGAGATGTACATCCCACTCTTCATCATCCAGAACAAAGTGACCCTCTCTTTCCCTTTTACCCTTAATCTATCAGTAGAGTGACTGTCCAGACTGTTAATACATGTATATAATTTAGATATTAATCCCCTTGAAAGTTCAGATGTATAGCACAACATTACTCTCAATATTTTTCCATTGAGCTTCATATTCTGGGTCACACCAGCAACGCTCTGATTTGAGCTGAAATAAAGTAATTTTTTTAACAAGGCAAGTTTATTTGTAGAGCACATTTCATACACAATGCAATTCAAAGTGCTTCACACAACAGGAAAAATGAATTGAAATCACAAAACGGTTTAAGAAATAAAAGAGAAGAGTGCAAAGAAAAATCCTTTCAGTCATATGCATAGCTAAACAAAACAGTTTAGATTTGAACATCGTCAGAGAAGAAGCCTGTCTCACATCTTCACGAAGATGGCGGCTCTGTAAACACTCCCAAACTGAAAAGCTGATTCCCCATGTTTAGTCCTGACTCTGGCACCAGCAGGAGGCCGGTCCATGTTTAGTCCTGACTCTGGGCACCAGCAGGAGGCCGGTCCCTGAGGTCCTCAGAGTCCGAGATGGTTCATATGGCACTAACATGCTCAAGATGTACTTTGATGCTAGGCCATGGAGAGACTTGTACACAAGCAGAGCTGCTTTAAAGTCTATTCTCTGAGCCACAGGAGCCAGTGCAGAGACCTGAGCACAGGACTAATGTGATTGTACTTCCTGGTTCTAGTCAGGACCCGAGCAGCAGCGTTCTGGATGTAATTGTGATAGGACACATTTTCGCTGCGTATCAACTGACCTAACGGCAGCATGTAGAGGTTGAACAGAAGGGGTCCCAGGACTGACCCTTGACAGTTACCATTTTCAACAACTTCCAGTCTTCCAGATAGGACCTTATCAGTTTAGGGCAGTGCCAGTGATGCCCACCCACTCCTCTAGTCTCTGTAAGAGGATCCCGTGATCGACAGTGTCAAAAGCAGCACTCAGATCTAACAGAATTAAGACTGAGGTTTTGTCCATGTCAGTGTTCAGACGGATGTCATTTGTCACCTTGACAAGAGCAATCTAAATTGTTTTTATGAATTGTGTTCTGTCGGGTCTTTCCTTTGCCCCAGGTCGCCCCTGTTAAAGAGCTCTCCATCTCAGTGGGTTTCTTACCTGATTGTTTCTCTACTGCAGGTGTTCAGATGGAGCCCAGTCCTGTAGGTGTTCAGATGGAGCCCGGTCCTGCAGGTGTTCAGATGGAGCCCAGTGTGAAGCAGGAAAACCCAGAGACTCCTCAGATTAAAGAGGAAGCAGAGGGACTGAGATCAGAGACTTCAGACATTATTATTAGTGATGTATTTTCACTGTGTGATGCTAAAACTGACCATTCAGCGTATAAACCCTTCAGCTTTCCAGTTCACGATAAAACATCTAATATAATAGAACATCCCAAGACACGTATTAAGACTCGCAGTCAAACCGTCAACAGCTCTTCACTGCTCCAGAGACAAACAAGCAGAAAGAAAAGCCAGCACAAAAGAAAAAAGCATTTCCACTCAGAGGAACAATGTGGGCACAGAGAGTCACAGGGAGAGCAGAGAGGAGGAGGAGGAGGAGGAGGAGCAGGAGCAGACATCAGCTTAGACCCACAGTTACACTCAGACACTGAGGAACACACTGAGAACTCTTCTTACTCTGACAGTGATGAAGACTGGGAACCTCGAGCCAGAAGTTCAACTGCACAGATGGAGACAGAGGCTGATGGAGACCACGACAACCAAGTCCAGATAAAAGACACAAGTACAGCTGCACACAACTCAGGTCTTTTCAGCAAATACAAGTGTGGAGCAGAGAGGAGAGCCACTGTCACAGAGGGACATGTGTCAGGGACTGAAGGAGGAGGAGCAGAGAGGAGAGCCACTGTCGCAGAGGGACATGTGTTAGAGACTGAAGGAGGAGGAGCAGGAGGAGGGGATGAACACAAGTGTACTGTTTTTCAGAAGAGATTTAAGACTAAACTAAAGCTAAAAACACACGCCAGAATCCACATAAAAGAGAGACCTTACACTTGTTCATTTTGTAAGACAACATTTACCCATAAAGGTGCTCTCAACGACCACATGACCACTCACGCTGGAGAGATACCTTACAGCTGCTCAGTCTGTAAGAAAACATATTCCACTAACGGTAGTCTCAACGTCCACATGCGCTATCACACTGGAGACAGACCTTACAGCTGCTCAGTCTGTAAGAAAACATTTGTCCATAAAAGTCATCTCAGCAGACACATACGCACTCACAGAGACAGACCGGAACGTTCTGACACTGAACAGGAACCTTCAGCTGAGTTCTCCAGAGGAACCGGAACCAGGCCCTCCACACCTGACCAGAAGAACCTGGAACACTTGGAGTAACACCAAGAAAACAATCAAGAATTTTAGCCTCTCCTTAATTAATATTTCTGAAAGTTCATGAGTTCTTTTGTTTGTTAGTTCTTTTGTTTCTCTTTTGAGTGTTTGTGGCTCTTGCAACTGCTCCTTCAGTGAGAGAACCCGGACGAGCGCTGCATTGCAGTGTTCACCTTCAAGCAGCAGAAGAACCTTACAGTTGTTCAGCCTGTAATAGAACTTTTGAGCAAGTTTTGTGTTTTCAGTGTTTCTTTGATGCTTTTTTTTTTTTTTTTTTACTGCTGCTGTTTGTTCAAACCTACAGCTTGTGGAACAAATAAAGATTCTCTTCTCACCACAAACTCACTCGTTCTCTCTCACCAGTCCTCTAGTCTCTGTAAGAGGATCCCATGATCGACAGTGTCAAACGCAGCACTCAGATCCAACAGAATTAAGACTGAGGCTTTGCCCGTGTCAGTGTTCAGGTGGATGTCATTTGTCACCATGACAACAGCAGTCTCAGTGCTGTGATGAGGTCTAAAACCTGACTGGAAAACCTTTTTTTTAAAGTTCATTAGAAGTTCCTTTTTGAGCTGTTGTTCAACAACTTTCTTAAGGTCTTTCCCCAAAAACTGTAGGTTTGAGATGAGCCGGTAATTATTTCACACTGTGGAATCAAGACTGCTCTTCGTTAAGAGAGACTTAATGACCACAGTTTTTTAAGGTTCTTGGGAATGTTCCAGATCGTAGCAACATGTTGACTCTTTGAGTTATTGGAGCCCACAGACTGCTCAACATAGACTTTAAAAATCTAGTTGGCACTGCCACAAATGAAAAACAGCCCGCTTCACAAGCTAACGAGGCTAACATAGCTAACGGGACGGCGGGCCTTCCCCTGTGGCAGGACGGAGGTGAGGGGAGACTCTACAGCAGTGGCCCCCAATTACAGCCCGCGGGCCACATCCGACCCGCCAAGCTTGTCCAAGTTATATTAAAAAAGAATAAAAAAAAAAAAATATATATATATATATATATATATAATTTTTTTTTTATTTATTTTTTTAGCAAATCTCGGAGTCAAACTCATGATACTGTGGCTGACCGTTCACTTTACCTTTCGCCTGTAATGCCCACATTTCCCCAAGATATGACACTGTTCCCTCTATAAGATCTATGGCGCGCAGAAAATTAAATTCACCACAAACGGCCACTGGGGCCAATCAAGCAGCATCCCGACTCAAAACTTTTGGCGACAGAGCATTCTCCCGAACAGCACCCCGACTCTGGAACTCCCTCCCCCAACCTGTCCGCCACTCTCCCTCACTCACAACATTCAAATCCCGCCTAAAAACATACCTCTTCACCCAAGCTTATGACCTCCCCTACCCCTAGCCTCCTCTACTTCTTCTGTCTTGTTCATTTTATCTGTATATTAATGTGTATTGTACGTGCTGTCCCCCCCTGTCTGTAAATACCCCCCCCCCCTTTTTATATATGTTCAGCGTCTTTGGGTCACTGAAAAGCGCTATATAGGACACAGCAGGACATGGCGTCACTGAGAGCCCAATGAGAGCTGCAGGGGGCCCCACTCAACCAATGTGACAGTGACACAAGGGACCTGAAAGCGACATAAGGGGGAGCTGAAAGAGACATAAGGGAGCTGAAAGTGATGTATTAGCAGCAATGATGTTAAATGGTTAAAGACTGCAGCGTTTGCTCGTGGGACTGTTCTTAGTGTGATCTGTCCCTTTTTCTACAGGTTCATGTTTGGTCCATTTTGTGGCTCCGTCTGCCTGGGCCCAGCTCATTCTGTGACTCCTGTGGGAACAATGTGGAATTCTTCTTGGCTGTTGAAAAGGAAGGTTTTCATTTGAATAGGGAAAAGTAAATCATGTGGAACTAGTCAAATATATATTTTTAGTTTTTAATAGTTAATTGCTGTAGTTAAACGCCTAATTACTCATAACTCTGAAACCCATTGATATTATAAAAATATTTGTGTATTAAAATAATGAATACATTATAATTGCAGATCCGGACACATCAGAGGATTCCCTCTACACTGCAGACTTCAGACACGACACGGACAGCTGTGTCCTGCAGAAGTTCTCTGATGACTCTGCCATCATCGGACTCATCACGGACGACGATGATTTGGAGTACAGAGGACTGGCGCAGGACTTTGTGGACTGGTGTCAGCGGAACCACCTCCTCATCAACGCGGGGAAGACCAAGGAGATGGTGGTGGACTTCCGCAGACGCCACCCCACTGCCCCCTCACCAGTGAACATCCAGGGACGGGACATTGAGAGAGTGGACTCATATAAGTACCTGGGTGTTCATCTGAACCACAAACTGGACTGGACTCATAACACAGACGCACTGTACAGGAAGAGCCAGAGTCGGCTCTACCTCCTGAGGAGACTCAGGTCTTTTGGAGTGACAGGGCCACTCCTGAAGACCTTCTACGACTCTGTGGTGGCATCAGCTCCTGTAGGTGTGGCCTGCTGGAGCAGCAGCATCACAGAGAGGGAGAGGAAGAAGCTGGACAGAGTCATCAAGAAGTCCAGCTTCGTCCTGGGCTGTGCTCTGGACTCGGTGCAGGAGGTGGGAGACAGAAGGGTCCTGGCTAGATTCACATCTATGCTGGACCATGAGTGTCGCCCCCTGCAGGACACTCTGTCCGCTCTGGAGAGCAGCTTCAGTCACAGACTGATCCACCCTCGCTGTGTGAAGGAAAGATTTCGCAGGTCTTTCCTTCTGCTGCTGTCAGACTTTACAACAAACATTGTTAGTCCTGAACACGTGCAATACTGACCTAACCATGTGCAATACTGTCATATTCATGTGCAGTTACTGTCGTGCTCACATGCAATGGTGTCACATTCATGTGCATATAACTGATGAAAATGTAGTGTTTATTTTGCCATTGTTATTGTTATTAGTATTATCTTGTCTTACGCCAAGCTGTTTTTATTTTATTTTATAAATTATACATTTTATTTTTATCTTTATTTATTTTTCCCCTCCATTCCTTATTAGGAAATGAGAGGTTTTGTCTATAGGAGTTTTTGTTTATAAGAGTTCTTCTATTAAGAGTGTTTTTTAAACTTCCTATAAGTTATCTGCCCTTTCTTCTGTATCTACCTGCGTTGCAACAATGAAATTTCCCCATGTGTGGACAATAAAGGATAATCTTATCTTATTTTAATGAAGGACATGACTACAACATCATTATTGATTTGCTGCGATCCAGGCACAGCATTTCTATAAGTCTTAGTTCTCTAAAAAGAAAACTGAAGGATCTGGATCTTACACGGAAAACAAACTACACTTCAATCGACATAGTCCGATTAGCTCCATCTGAAGAGCTTAAAGGAGCAGGAAGCTCTTGGGATGTGGAGCAATGTGGCAGACTCAATGGTCGTGAGAAGACATGATGTGGTGACCTTGATGAGAGAGCTAGATCCAACTGGGCTGGAGAGTCGCTCTAGACGCACATTTGCCAGAAGATCCTTTAGGTTTAAAATGTTACTTCCATAACTGTTACCTAGCAACCAAACATAAAAGTACCGGCATATGAAAACGGCTTAATTTGACTTGTTTTGTGAAAATAATAATAAAACTGTGCTACCTGATTGGTGTTATTTATATTTACAACAGGTATTATCCAGCCAAAATGTAATTTAATATAATAATAATAACCTGGTGTTCTGGTACCGTGCTAGTTTTGTTTATGGTTTGTCAATATTAGACGATGAAATGTAAAGAAAAGTAAATAGATTATTATTATAACATGTAAAACACATCATCTGTTTAGCTGTTCCTTTGAGTGAAGGCATTTTATCAACAATTATTTCATTATAGTAACATCTTAACATCATTACTTTTTATGCTTTTATTTGTATCTTCTTTTTATATTGTATTTTTATTTTCATATGTTTTTACTGTCACTACTTTGAGTTACTTTTGTATGAACTGTGCTCTACAAATAAACTCGTTTGCATTTGTCCAGAAACAAACGGTCACAATGAGGCGTGAGAACGTGGTGTTTCAACATAAAGTCAAGCAGAACACAGACACTGGTCATTTTAATAGAGTTTAATGCATGTACTGAGATACAGGTCTAAAAATCAAGATTAAATGACTCAACATCGACGCCTAGTAATCGTAAATGCAAATCGAAGTGAATAATACAACAGAACAACCAAGAGTAAAGAAGATGGGCTGAAAAGTGCTGCTCTAAAGTGGTCATGCTCACCGGTGGGACGGCCCAAAGGGGAGAGAAACACTGAGCCCCTGACCAAAACCACAGTCATTTCACTGCACAAACGGGACACGCACCATCAGCAGCAGCAGACGACAGAACAGCGCCGTCCCAGAGGCAGATCTGCAACAACTCTTAGGTTTGCCCAAACAACACAAGGAACATTTGGAGCAGAAACATTGCTTAAAACATTGCTTTGTTTTTTTGTTGTTTTACAAAGTTATGGCTAGACAAGGGGCACCACAAGGTTCCTGCAAACGGCTCAAAGACAGACAAAGAAGTATTTAAAGTCTTTTACGGCCTAAAAACTAAATCTAAACCAGGATTCTCCTTTTAGTGTTGGGTGAATATTAGAAAATCTTGCACTAAATCAATATTTGGAGGCAAAATTGTTGTGTAAAGGCCCATGTTTCATTCCCTTATTAAACAAACTAATGAGTAAAAATGGAAATAGAAGAGCAACTAGGCTAAAAATATATGATGAATACAGTCATGCCACAAATAAGTTTAAATCACAGATAAATGCATTCTATTATTTTTATGGATTTTTAAATCTAAATCAGTATCTGCAAATATCTGTTATTGGCCACGGCAGCTAAATGATCTATACAAAAAAAATATTGTCCCTAGAAAGAAATTTGCATTTAACAGAAGGTTTAATGTGGGAACCATTAATTCTATACTTTATTATATATTTGAATATGATGTTAGTTTGGCTCATATTATTCACTTTTAGCCTTGTTACTCCGGTGTTACTCACAGTTGCATTTGGTTGGTTCCTGCAGGTTTGCTCAGTAAATCTCACACATGTAAAGTTCCTGTGGTTCAAAAATGTCACATAACCAACAAATACAAACAGGTAAATGACAATCTGCTGCTTTCTACGGTGAAATGTCATGGAAATCAATGGACCTGTTTCTAACGTTAAAGGGGACATATGACGCTAAATCTACTTGAATGAGATGTTTTCCTTGTCACAGCAGTGTTTCCTCATCATTAGTTTACACACATTTGTATTTCCATTGACTTAATCCTGCAACAGAGGCTCAGAAACATGTAGTTCTAAATCAGTTAAATACCCATAAAAACATATAAAGGACAATCCACCACTTGTTGGTGTCTGCATGAAGAGCTTTTCACTGTGAAGAGTTCTGAACTAGAAGTTAAAGAACCTGTTTGTTTTATTGAGCCGTTTTAGATAAATATGATGATCTTCTAGTTCAATACTAAGTACCTAAAAAAAGCATAATAAGTCTTCTTTAAGATGTTTTAGATCAATATTGCTGTTTACACTGAATAAAACGTCAAATAATGATCTACATATGTTATGCTTTAGTAATAAAAAATACCCCCAAAATCATATTTTTTATTCTTTAAACTAAAACTTCCAAGATTATTGTATTATTACCCACCTAAAAAACTAGGAACAGTTCATCTCGGAGTTGACTCATATATTCTGGTATTCTGGATATGTAGCTTGTACTAAAACTACCTTCTCAAGCTCAAAATAGCTCCAATATTTCGAGATGTTGAAAGAAGCGTTTGCAGGAACCCTGTGTCAGCATAAAGCGATATATCGAAGGCTGTTCAGTGGAGAGGACCAAACATCTGATCCAAAGACAAGACTGGCTCTGTTCAAATCCAATCTCTTTGTGCAAAATGCCGCATCTTACTCTATAATATATATATATATATGTGAGCTAATTAGTTTGACGACTGACTTACCCGCAACACTAATCTCCCGGCAACGTCTTTAGAAATTTGTTAAAAAAAATATACATGGCTTTTCCGGCCGACTTTTTCCCTTTGTCTAAAAAACTCACACTTCAATATGCGATATGTACAATCTATTTATAATAAAGATGTTAGAACCTGTAGAGCATCATTTCCCTGTCACCGGTTTCCTTTGGGACGACCCAGAGAAGTGTCAGCGCGTGGATTGTCGAAGGAGGCGTCTCTGTGCAGTTTGTTTCATGAGATAAGGCTATGTACAGGCCATGAGGACAGTGAACTTCAGTGTGCTTCCATTATCCACCACCAGGAGGCGCTGTGTAAGCTGGCTCAAACTGAAGACTGGTCCCACACCTGCCAGACAAAACGGGGGAAAAGCGTCAGGTTTTCCTTCTTCACTGCTTTATTTTGTTGTTTTTTTGGGTTTCTTTTTCAATTTAGTCTGTGTGCCATCAATTAATAGATTTCCGATTGATATTTCTTTTTTTATCGGCAAGGTTGCATAACGAGTCCCTTCCACAACTGTTACCTGGCAACCATAGTGTCATCAAGGGCCAACATGAATATAATTTACTGCACACAACAGATTTGACAAACAATTAGAGCAGATTACACTTCTTTTTTCTTCTTCTTTGCTGTTTTATAGCGGTTGTTGATTGATTGTTTAAACTGAAAAATCTATGGAATGTCGCTTATTGATGACATCACAGAAGGTTTTAGAACTCATCTCTACTTCCTGTATTTTTATACTTTTCTTTTAAATTCTTCTTCACAAACTGCCACTTGACTGATGTAAAACGGTGATAAAAGCATATGCACGTTAAAAAGACCGGCACGGTTCACTTAAAGGAGAACATTTTACCTTATTAAACATCTTTATAAGTCCTTGTGATGGTTAAATATGTATTTTTGGGGCATTTGAATTGTCCGTTTCCCTTTGTTTGTACTTGGGAATGTCAAATGTTTGAGAATGTGATTATACTGCCTGTGTGTGTCTGTTCTCTGACAGTGTATTTTCACACATGAGCTGCAGGGGGAGCTCTACCGCTGAAGTTGCTTAGTCCTGGCCCGACGCGCTCCAAGGTGCAGCCCGTGCCTCGTGTCGCGCCTCACCTTGTTGACCGGAGCCAGCTGCGTGCGGACCGAGCCGGCGTGCAGTCTGGCGCTCTCCCCGAAGCGTCCCGGAGAGCGCTCTCGGCGGCTGTCCAGCACTCGGCCGGGGCTCTTCTCTCGCTCCAGGGGCCGCGCTGGAGACTTGTCCCGCCTGAACTCGGTGCGGCCCTCCCTGTAGCGGTGAGGGGTGCTGGGCTCGCGGTGCAGCCCGTCGTGGCTCCCCGGGCCAGAGGAAAGGCGTTTGGTGATGTGCTCCGTGTACGTGGGAGGCCCGCGCTTACTGGGACTCCTGCAGTCAAATAATGTTTAGATTCAACACGAGGCAACGTATTAGGGCTGAAGACAAATGTTTAGAGCGCTGTAGAGGACCAAAAAAAAAGAAAAAATGATGATATTGTTGAATTTGAATGTCAAGTGTATCGTTTATAGTAAAACAAATATTACAAAAAGAGCTTATTCAAAAAAGAAAAAGAAAAAAGTTGAAGTTATGTTGTGATTATGATATTTTTACCCTTTTGTGATTCATTTTACACATTTTTCTGATAATTGACACTCAACTAGAATGTTCAAAGACATGTTTTAACACATTTCTTGATATATTTATTTGGTCAATATCACCTACAGGGATGTGATGCCTCGTGTGGTGATGCCTCGTGAATATTCAGGTCACAATATAATCGTAAAAGTAAAAGAGTAATAATCGTGACAACTTTAGAAACAGAATTAAGTCTTTTTAATGCAATCCACACTCCAACAAAACACATCTAAATGTAATGTACTTTTTAAATCTGGCTATTTTTACCACATTTACTGTATTTTGTCATTCAGACAGTTCGATTTCATTAAACTGGCCACAAACTTAAGGAATAGAAACAATGTAAATGAAAGAAAATGAAAGATGTCTCTGTTGTTTGTTCATGGAGCTGTGAATAACCGTTTAAATAATCGTAAATGTTTAAATCTCACAAAAATCCCAACATTAAAATTTGATATTGTGACTTTCTTTGCCTCGTGTCACTATTGCAATTCATACATTTCAGTTCAAACGTTCAGCCTCAATTGAAATCTCTCTTTCCCAGCTCTTTTTCCCTCGGGAGAGAACAGATCGTGCAGTAAAGCGTCCTGACCCTCTGCTGGAGCCGGTCCGCTGCAGCTCGCCGCTCTCGCGCACCAGGCTGCCCTTACAGCAGATGACCCTCAGCTTGTTCTGGTACGACGAGGCCAGGTACACGGCCCCGGAGGAGATGGCGGGGCCCAGGTATCGGGGGTTCGGGATGTCCAGGTGAGCCAGCACTGTGGGACTGAACGCAAGCAACGGCATCGCGGGGTTAAGAGTCAGGATTCAACACGTTCATCATTTATCGCTTTACACGGCTCGAGTTTGTGCTTTGGCGGCGATGTTTAAGCATGAACGCACTTTGCAGTAACGTAGTACTGTCATCTATTCATTGTTTAACCTTTAGTTGATCTCTTTTTCATGGGTGAAAACGTAGAAGAGACAATTAAGGACACATTTAAACCAGTGACGTGCGGTTGAGGGCTAGTGAGGCACCGACTCTTTCAGATTCAGATTTACAAACGTGAATGAACCCAAAAGAGCTCCTTAAACAGGTCGTTCTGGACCAAAAAGAGGAGAAGCTGCAGGAGACTTGCATTCATTGCTATACAGTCCCACTAGCTCCGCCCTTAGTCTCACAAAGTCAAAAAACCTTGCATATTTTGACAGGCTCTGCGGTTTTGTGTCATCAAAATGTTGAGACATTTCACAACATTTTGTGCAATCCACTAAAGTTTAAACCAAGGAAAGCTCGCTCACCAAAATGATCAAGCCTGACTTTAATCTGATCACTGATGTTATCAAAAATGTTAAAGAACCATTGCCTCCGTTCATCTCTGACTGACATAAGTCGTCCCAAAACATACTAGACTGAGGAATATATAAGTTTAAAAAGTTTGAACATGATATTAATTTTGGCACAAGTGAGGGTTGATCCCAGGTCCTCTAGTGCCCCAGGCCGTGTCTCTAACCGCTAGGCTAAGTGCAGTGTAAATGCAGTGTTTTTGGAGATATCACTCTGTTTGAAGCAGCCGGTTCAACTCCGGTGCAGGTCTTCCTTTAGTTATAACCTCTTGCTTTGATTGAAAATCTACATTTGTGACACGTTTTAACTTGGAAATTTAATCGTCCATATTGTCCGGATTCTACATAAAAAATAATCATGAAGAAGATAGAGACCTGTCCACACACGGCCGGGCTCAGAAGCGCCCTCTTCCATGAGGCACATGTACTGTTGCCTCGCTGAGTGAACTTTTACTATGGTTTTATAATGAATCTGAAATACATTTCACACATTATTTAGAATATGGAAGCTCAGAGCTCATGGTCAGGGTGTTTTATTTGTTATAAACAGAGGGAGAGAAAGTGACACATCATTTGCATTGCACCAGCTCAGTGTGTGTGTGTGTGTGTGTGTGTGTGTGTGTGTGTGCTCCAGAGGCAGAGCAGGTGCTGCCTCCTCCCTGTATCTGAACAACAAACATCTGAACATTTTGACATTCTTATTTGACAAAATATTGTTCGATATTGGATTCAAACGGAAAGTGGGTTTATAATACATACCAGATGACAAAATATTAATATTTATTATATTTTATAATCTATTTATTCCCCCCCCAGATTGACAGGTGAGGCACTGCCTCCCCTGAATGCACGTCACTGATTTAAACAGAACTACACTTAAAAGAGCAGACGATTTTCTCAGGATTTTTTTTTTTATAATTCTAATGAAAGTATGAATATTTTGCCGTCAGTTTGTTTGAGGTTCAAACTTATCACAAATTAAAGCCCTATTTTTGGGGGTAATTGTAGCAGAAACTTTATTATACTATTTTGTCCTTAAATACAATATTAATTTGGGAACAGAGGTGGGCCAGTGCGTAGTCTAATATGTTTATTTAGTTCATTGACGTTAGGAACATGTTCTCATTTCTCTCACCCGAGGTTGGAGTGTCCCTGGATCTCGATCACGTCCAAAGAGTTGAAGTACGTCACAAACAAATATGGCTCTCTGTACGCTGCAACGAAACAAACGGCTTCAGTTTGAATTCTCACATGAACGCGTCAATCTGCAGTAAACCACACGAAAGACACAAATATACTTAAGTCTCTAAGAGCATTATCATCACCTTCTACTGTCTAAAGAATCAGTAAATGTACGAAAAGACTTCTTTATTTACCAAATGACAGAGGCACTCGGCTCCATTTGATCTCCTCAGTGCGACTTCTGCGACCGTAAGAGTCCACAAACAAACCGAACTCTGCAGCACAAACAAGACACACTCATTTCACACTGGATAAAGGGACAATCTTAAATAACAAGTGAATACGTGCTTGAATTAAGCAGTATCCATCTTGACTTGGGAGTACTGTATATTTTGACATAACATTTGCCAATGGAAAAAGCAGAAAATGTAATGATTACTAAAAAAATAAGAAAAAGACGATCATTTTCTCAATTGAAATGAGAAAACAAATTCTCCTGCTCTTTGCTTTTTGGCCAATTATGTTTTAAGTCAGTAAAAATACACTGAAACCCAGATATTGTCCAGACTGAAGCTCAGATTGTGTCATTAAATCTGCATTAAGTAGAACCAAATCTAACTTTTAAAATGAAATTGTGGAGACAAGCACAATCTTTCCGAATGAGCGTTACATTGGTGTTACAACGATTTTTTGTGAGTGCAGTACATGCATTTTTAATGAATCTAAACCCCAATTTAAGAAATGTAATTAAGATAAGATAAGATAAGATATTCCTTTATTGTCCCACATGGGGAAATTTCATTGGTGCAACGCAGGTAGATACAGAGGTAGATACAGAAGAACAGATCACTTATAGGAAGTCTGAAAAACACTTTCAGTAGAAGATCTCCTATAAATAAATAAAAACTCCCATAGACAAATAAATAAATAAATACCATTGCATGTGATCCCGACGGTAATTGCACATGAATATGTGTCACGACAGCACATAGATTGCACATGAATTTCACAGTAATTGCACATGAATTGCACATGAATTCCAACAGCAATTGCACATATGACAGAATTGCACATCAGTATTAGGTTAGGTCAGTATTGCGACGGGATAACGTGACGATCTCCGGGTAAGACGACTGTTCTCCGCAGTTTCATGAGTTCCTCCTTTGTGGAAACGCGGTACGGCGCCGGCCGGGGGGCGGGGCCGGAGCCGGGGGGCGGGGCCGGAGCCGGGGGACTCAGAGCCAAAACACATCGCAACGACACGACGAAAACACTCAATCCAGCCGAATAAAGTCAAAACAAGTTAATTTAAACCGATTCCAGTGCGTGTCCCGATCGTTGGTGAAGTTCCTCTTTCATATAAACGTGTATATCAACGTGTACCGACGACACGCCGTACTTTAGCGCGGCCGGAGGGCGCGGGGGGGGCTGGTGGGCTCACTCGGAGCTAGCCCACGTCACAACAACACAACGAACGCAACGAAAAACGCTGAAATCCAGCCGAAAAAAGTCAAAAACAGTTGAATTAAAAAACTATTCCAGCGCGTGTCCCTATCGTACAGTAAAATAGAAAAAATATACTAACTATATTTACAAAATATAGGAGATAAAGCACAATAAGTGTGAGAAAGAAGAGAGCGTTTACAAATAATTAAAAAGAATGATTTGATCTCTAATAAACAGAAGTATTGGCAAAGAGTTTGAATGTAGCTGGTGTAAGTCCACACATTCACATCACGTGTATCGTGTGTTGCCACAGACACAGACCGTGGAAGCAGAGCAGGTACTCCTCCTTCTGCAGACTGCTGGCCACCTGCAGGATGGAGATGGGGAAGCTGTGGGAGGACGAGGCGAACACGGCCGAGGCCAGAGACACGTCGTTCTTATCCAGGAACTCTGAAAGGAGCACACCACACTGAGGAGTTCAGATGATCATCATCCTAACATTTTATAAAACTGTAACAGGAAGGATGCTGACCCAGCATTTTCACACAGAAGGTTATGAGCTCCCTCTAGTGGTTCATAAGAGCTACTGCGCTGTAGGACTGAGTCTAATGAACCATCTGATCTTATTGTATTCAGTTATAGTTGCTGCAAATTTTATACAAAATATAATGCCAGTCAAGAGTCATATTAGACTGTAGAACTGTAAAGTTTCCTTTTTGTATAAACAAAATCAAATATTTGGCACCTTTTCTTACTGATGAAGTCATCTACAGAAAATGTGATGTTTGCACAGATGATGTGTCTCTTTTTAAAGCACACAAAGTACTTATATACATCACACTGTACTGCTGTACTTCTATACAGCACACTGTACTGCTGTACTTATATACATCACACTGTACTGCTGTACTTCTATACAGCACACTGTACTGCTGTACTTGTATACATCACACTGTACTGCTGTACTTATATACATCACACTGTACTGCTGTACTTTTATACATCACACTGTACTGCTGTACTTATATACAGCACACTGTACTGCTGTACTTATATACATCACACTGTACTGCTGTACTTTTATACAGCACACTGTACTGCTGTACTTATATACAGCACACTGTACTGCTGTACTTCTATACAGCACACTGTACTGCTGTACTTCTATACATCACACTGTACTGCTGTACTTATATACAGCACACTGTACTGCTGTACTTCTATACAGCACACTGTACTGCTGTACTTATATACAGTACACTGTACTGCTGTACTTCTATACAGCACACTGTACTGCTGTACTTATATACAGCACACTGTACTGCTGTACTTCTATACAGCACACTGTACTGCTGTACTTCTATACATCACACTGTACTGCTGTACTTCTATACAGCACACTGTACTGCTGTACTTCTATACATCACACTGTACTGCTGTACTTATATACAGCACACTGTACTGCTGTACTTCTATACAGCACACTGTACTGCTGTACTTATATACAGTACACTGTACTGCTGTACTTCTATACATCACACTGTACTGCTGTACTTCTATACAGCACACTGTACTGCTGTACTTCTATACATCACACTGTACTGCTGTACTTATATACAGCACACTGTACTGCTGTACTTCTATACAGCACACTGTACTGCTGTACTTATATACATCACACTGTACTGCTGTACTTATATACAGTACACTGTACTGCTGTACTTCTATACAGCACACTGTACTGCTGTACTTATATACAGTGGTCGAACAACACTGAAACGTCTAGTGGCACATAATGATGTATTTTACTGAAAGTGCAGGATCAGAACATTTCAGTCTTTCACTGTTGATGCACAGAGTCATTTAATGCCTTAATGACTAAGAACATTATTCATGTCAAACTCAGTACCAGCGTGAAGAGTGGAGACGCAGAGACAGCTTTTACATCCTGGTGCTTTGTGTTGGAGGAGAGGCGTGTACTCTAGAGTCTGTAATGAAGGTATTTTTTATTCTGCTGATTTGTCGTCTGCTTTCCCAGCTCTGTTCGTACGAGCAGCAGTTTAAACTCTAACCTTTTATATCTGTGAGTTAGAAAACACTTTAAAAACTTTTCTTCGCCCCCTTCTTTTCCTGTTTAATCTGAATACATTAACACCGAGTTCATTCTTGAAGTCGGTGTGATCTTCTGAATACTTTCAAAAATATATGCAGTAATCTCAGAGGGGACGTATATAAAGACTAGCACGCAACAGTCACTCCAGCATTAGTCAGTGCAAGTGCCTGCTAAAACGGCCCCCGACTTTGGATTCATCTCTGAGAGGGTTTTGTGCTGGGGAAATGTTTAATGTCGCGCCGTGGTCTCACCCTCCAGAACAAACTGCTTCATCTCGATCTCGTAGAACTTGTTGGTGCCGATGACGATGCTGTAGGTGGTCAGATGGATGCAGCTGCACGGCTCCAGCGTCTCGATCTCCTGTGAACGACGACACACACAGAGAGAGCGAGGGCTGAACGCTGGGGAACTTCATCACGTTTGTACAAAGACGACCGCGACACAACAGTAACAAACAGCCCTGACGTCATCACAGTCGTATTGTTTTACTGTGACTGTCGTTGTACACGCTGTCCAGATACTAAAACTTCAAACGCGATTACAGTATGAAGTAGCAGACTGGATACTCGATACCAATGAGGATAAAACACTCTTTTGTTTCTTATTTTCAACAGAACTTTCTGTACGTCTTATGCTGGTTTTGATAAAGGTCGATATCATTTTAAATAGTTCAAGAAACGTCAAGTTTTGTCCTGTTTATGTGATTTATTTTAGTATTTATACCATATCTAGTTACGTTCCTAGTCATAGTATTGATCGGTGTCTGATTTTACTGATACTTTTGACAAACACGTCTTTTATTCACTGTGACTATAATAATACAAACTATATGATAATCACAGCTCTTTAAGTAACAATATTAATGTTTTTTTTAATTCATCCATCATCCAAAAAAATAAATCTAACTTTTTTATCTGCCTGTTTTTGTCACATTCATTTTGTCATTCAGAAAGTTACATTTCATGAAACTGGTCACAAACTTGAGGAAGAGTAACACGTTAGACAATGGGAATAAAAGAATATTAAATTACATTCTTGTTTGGTCATTGCGTATTTGTAATTGTGATTTTCTATTCATTTTTTTCCTTACAATAATCCTAATGCTAAAATGTGACACTGACTGTGACTTTTGGATTCAAAGTGGGTCCAAACACAGGCTTGGGGGGCCGCACAGTAACATGCATCTATTTACGTGCCATTTCCACTGGTAAAATATGAGTCACTGAAGGAAAAGTTTCTGGAATTACTGACAAAACGTAGAGAAAATCACTAATTCTGTCTGGAAAACATGGAGCGTGCCCATTTTCAACCTGACAACTGGAGACAGAGTTGGTTGTTTTGTTACACAACTGCAGCTCGTGGGGTTTGCGGGCCTTTGAAGAAGTCGCTTTCACATTTGTTATAAGAAGCTGTTGACTCTTTGAGACAGAAAAATCAATACTGAGATCTCGTCTGAAAGTTTAAGGTCAGCTTTTTAAATCTGTTCCCTTCCCACAATAGACCGCTGCGAAGACGAGATAGAACACTCTCGGCAAGTGGAAAATGACATTCTGAAAGTGTAACAAATAATAACTGAAATACATAACAAGGACATTCGGACACAAAATTGACTTTATTAAATATTTGCTTTCACTCTGTGTGTCATATTCTATGTTTTATGGGGTTTTTTTCTTCTCAAATTAAAAGATAAAAATAGAAATAATTGAAAGCACTTTTACCTACATCGACAAATAAGTGGCTGGAGACTCTGGTGTTGTTTATTCACGCTCAGTTCTGGACCGAGCGACTTGAATACTCAGTATATTGCACAATTCAAGCCTGAGCTTCAAACAAGCAGCTTTAAATATGAGCTGATTAGGCCAAGATACTGTACGATGAGGAAAGTGATTTACATTTAGCTGTAGTTTTTGGATTATAGATTTAGATATGAATTCAAAACACTTATATTTGCTCCTAAAACAGTCATAATTTTATATATTTTTAGTTCTTTCGATTACATTGTGACCTGAATAATCACAGTTATTGATTAATTATGATCCCTAGATGGCGCCATCATAGATAGAGCCAACCACATAGTGAGAGACTTAAGACTTTGCAGCAGGTGCAGAACATTCTTCAACACAGTAGAAGATAAAAAACACACTGAATTATAAGAATGCTTTGCCTTGAACAGTTTGACACAGACACATTTAGATTCCACTGTAAATACCTTTCGGATGCAGTATTTGTTGAGATTGTCGTTGTAGCGCAGGATTGTTATTTTGTTGGGCATAGCAGCACATATGCACGAGCCGTTTTCCACCTGTGAGAAAAAGAACACATCATCCTGAGTTTCAACATACTATATATATATAATAACTGGTTTTGATGAGGAAACAATGTCAGGATATGGCCAGTTTAGCATAATATGTGTCCTTTAATATCGTTTTTGACACAGTAATTTCAGTTATTCTAAGATAAAATAAAAAAAACTTAACAGAGACATAACCCAGACACGGAATAAAATCAACCTTTTTCAACGTTTTCATTATAGAAACATGAAGCATGAATTCTTTATTATCGTTATATTGAAACTATAATAGTCAGAAAAAGCTAAACAATGACAAAATCAAGTCTAATTTTGGAAAATACTAAACAAAATCCGCCTTTTCAATTTAAAAACACAAACAAAACATTAAACACAATAGAGTTCTGTCAGATGCATGTATTGTGCCGGCGTAATCAAAAGTGTTAACTGTAGACGTACTCTCCCAGCGGCGAACAGGTGGCAGCCCTTGACCGTCTCAAAGATGTAGGGACTGAGATCGGCCTGACTGGGCAGATGAGACTGGGCCAGAGACTGTTTCACCCGTTTGATCTCCACCAAACACAGGGCTCTCTCGTCTCCTGGAAGAGCCACAGAATCAGTTTAGTTCTTTTGTGCTCCAGATTTCTTATTTTAAATTAAATAACATCGATTATATCTAAATCTATGTTGTGCATGTTTAGTTTGTAATGGAATCTGACACTGACATATGCCTTTGTTACAGTTATTAACATTATTTTGAAGTAATGGTACTCTTATTTGAGTAACATTTTTGACCATTCTACCCAGCTCTGTAAACCAGGTCTAAAGTAGGATTAAATGTTCTATTACTATGATCTACTTCAGTCGAAATTCATCTTAATTTCCATACTTTAGATTTATAACTACTTAAAGCTGGGGAACCTGATGGTCAAACCACCAAATGAGGAAACTCGTGACTGTGACAAACCCTGTGTATCACATACATTCATTTCCAGGTGAGTTCACAGTTTTAGAACATCTTTTTCAGACGGCAAAGGGAAAATGGGGTGGACCACCCAAGCAAAAGCAATCAGAACTCTGATTACGCTCTTACTTCCTGGTTGACACTTTATTATTAGCTGTAGACATTGTCACAAAGTGCTGTTTTTACAATAAACTCACTTACAGATCCCCAGCTTTAATGTAGTTGGATTATTGTGTCATTGGATTAACACAAAGTGTTTGTCAAAGGAGTAAATGCATTGGGATATTTATATTCCTATATAAATGTTCTTGGAACTGGTCAGAAAAGTCTTGAAAATAGTTAAATATTTTACATTACATAAACAAATACAACTAACATTATGTGTATGTTGACACATAATATCCTGTGGACAGAGACAAAGGTGCTGTGTCCAAAAAGTCCTAATTGGAGAGAGAAAGTAGTTCCGCACAGCAGTGTTTTATTTTCAATAACACACACTTATTTTCTTTACACATTAAAGGTTTTAGACCTGTTTGATACAAGTGTCACCTGACAGACCATGTGACCAAAAGTCATCAATAGAAAGACAGCGTGTGGTGTTATTATTGAAAATGAAAATTGCGAGCTCAAAAATCTGCTGTGTGGATCTACTTTCTTTCTATAAATAATATAAAATCAAAATCTTGTAAAGGTTAATTAAAACTCCACAAATATTGAATCCTTAGTAGGGGTGGGCCATAGTGAAAAACATATATATATATATTGATATTTTTTGGAGTATCTCGATAGTCGAGTTTAATTATCAGACAACTGTAATTTTTTTGTAAAATTGATCACAAAAGTGCAGAAATATCACCTCAAACCCTCATTTGCAACAAGATTTTAATCAGATCTTTTTGCAGCATATTTTTCCCAATATAAACTCCATTTTAAAATTTTGCTCATCTTCAAAACAAAATTCACAAAATGAAAAGTAAATTTCGATATATTGCCCACCTCTAATACTCAGATATATATTTTAAAGATAAGGAAGTGGAACTCAGCATTATAACTAATACTACTGTTCTGCTTTGCAAAATAAAAGAATACAAATAAAAGAAGCACAAAAGCACATGACATCTGACCAACAATCATGAGCAGTTTCTCCAGCTCCTTGACCACGTGGATCTGGAAGACGGAGCCCAGACCGGGGATGTGGGACAGCGAGTTCTTGATGACGTTGAGGCCGTACAGTCCCTCCTCCGACCCGACCAGGACGACCTGCGGGGAGAACAACGCAGACTGGACGATTAAAAAAGGCAACGTGACGAGAGGCAGGTCCTTGGCCGCGCGCCCCGAGCAGCCGAGCCAGATCTGCTGCGTGACAAATGTGACGCAAATCTGACAAAAACAATACAAATATTCACCGACTCAAAACAACGCCGTGTTCTGTTTTAGCTGTTTTATGTAACGCTGAATACATGCATTTTTACCGTGCCCACGTACCAGATGTTTATCGTCCTCTGTTTTAGTCAGAACAGCCTCAATTCAGTGACATTTAACAAACAATAGACGGTTTATCATTCATTAAATATTTGTCAACGCTGTCAAAATGGTGTTTGGATAGCTTTTTAGGTATCAATGTTTCCTCGTCTCGCAAAATGATGTTTATGCTGCTGATAACAATGAACTGCAGACTTTTGAGGAGAACTTCATCTTTCAGAAATGCTCACAAAACTTAAGTTATATCGTTTTGGAATCAGAATCAAGGTTATTCTTGAAACGGTTTGTAAAAAGCCTTGTGGAGAGCAGCTTAACTTGAACATGCAGATGTGGCACAGAAACAAACTGCAGGGCATCGTGAACGCAAAGATCATTGGACCTCAGAGGCCTTTGAGTCTATGAAAAGCTCGTAATGAAAAAGCTTCTCCTCAGGACTCTTCTCATTCTATAGCAGCCACTTTGAGTGATTAGCTTCTGAAGGAGGCGCAGAGTAATATCAGCAAACAAAAATATCATAATGAGCAGTTTCATGTCCAAAGCTGTTAACTCGATGAATCTCTGTGATACGTGTGTGTGCTTTTCTCTGTGCGGCTCGTCTGTTCACTGTTTTGACTGGTGTTGCCAAGAGCGACGTGTGGATGTTTTGAATCGTTTGGTAAAAGGCAAATTTCAAATCCAGTGGACAATAGTTTTCTTATTCTGGAATGCCTGCCAATGTGGTCAGATAAATTTGGATTTGGCTAGGTGTTTTTATTTTTATTTTATTTATTTTATTTATTTTATTTATTTTATTTATTTTATTTATTTTATTTATTTTATTTATTTTATTTATTTTATTTATTTTATTTATTTTATTTATTTTATTTATGTTATTTATGTTATTTATGTTATTTATGCTATTTATGCTATTTATGTTATTTATGTTGTTTATTTTATTTTATTTATTTTATTTATTTTATTTATTTTATTTATTTTATTTATTTTATTTATTTTATTTATTTATTGAGTTAATTTTATTGAGTTAATTTTATTGAGTTAATTTTATAATTTTATTGAGTTAATTTTATAATTTTATTGAGTTAATTTTATAATTTTATTGAGTTAATTTTATAATTTTATTGAATTAATTTTATTGAGTTAATTTTATTGAGTTAATTTTATTGAGTTAATTTTATTGAGTTAATTTTATTGAGTTAATTTTATTGAGTTAATTTTATTGTATTTCTGTTTCTGTAATTTCTTTGTGATTTTAATGCATTTTTCCTGTTGTGTGAAGCCTTTGAATTGCCTTGTGTATGAAATGTGCTCTACCAATAAACTTGCCTTATTTGTAATTGAACGTCCGTTGAGCCGTCTACAGACTCAACATTCTTTCAGGGCAATATTTCAGCCTTTTTTGGTGTAACTTTGCCCGGAATCTTCCACGGTATTGTATTAAAATGGCCTATCTCCATGGAGGCAAGCGTGTGGCCTTTCGCTTCACGCTGTCGGGTTGTCGTACCTGATCAGTGAGAGGCAGAGTGCAGTTAATGTCCAGTCTGTCGTCTCCTTCCAGCTTCAGCAGAGAGTTCCCCAGCAGCTTCTGGAAATGAGAGGTCACAGGGGTCAAAGGTGACGGGCGTGCGGGGGTCGTGACCTGAAGGAGACCCCAGAAGGAGACCCCAGAGCTAGAAGAGCGACAGGTGTGTGTGACAGAGCCGGGACCAAATCAGGCTTTTAATCACGACACCAGGTGCAAATATGATCGCGATAGTCGTGACTATTCAGGCCTAAATATAATTGTAATAACTAAATACAAACAATTATGATTATTTTACAAGCAAAATGTGATAAAAAATGTGAACCCAAATGAATAGTGTCTTTTTTGTGGCTGTTTTATATCTTCTGTTTACTTTTGCATTCAGAAGTTGTCTTAAAATGACCACAAAATGATACTTTTAGCAGTTTTATCATTATATTTGGGCATTCATCGCTAACCACTCTCCCATCAGACACCATTTTCTGTGACATGAAAGAATGACTTGAGTCCCAGTGTCTGCTGGGGATTCGGAGGCATTTGTGGAATCAAAAGTGCATCAAAATAGTTTGTCGGTTCTTTGCAGTATTGTTTTTCAACCTTTTTAGTTGAAAAGATGCACAGCAGCCACTAAAACAGTATCAAAAAAGAAGTGTAGACAAGTGCGTCTGGCTCTTTAGATTTTGTATTAGTGGCTTTTTGGTGTTTTTTCTTATTTGGACGTTTTCTCATCGCCAATTAATACATTAAATCACAGTTTGAATGCGTTTAACTCAAACCCGCTGGTTGAAAATCAATCCTTTACAGTATAAGACGTCACAACTAATTGGTGAGAGGTGACAAACCAGGATAAAAGACACATATTGACAGTACAGTGAAAGAAAAGAGTGTGGAGAGGCATGCAGCAGACTGGTGGGACACGTCTGTATGTTTATGTTTACCTTGACCAGAGGAGACAGAAGCATGGGTCTTTGGAACACAGCAGTGGCCTGTTAGTTCAGTGACACCCAATGAGGTGATCCCAATGAGCAAATCAATAAAACATGCCCATATATGGACAAACAATGAGGCAGGATGACAAGGCAACAGAGAGCAGCGAGAGAGAAGCAGAAGGAGAGAGGACAATTAATGACATGAGAGAGGCAGCACCAATAACCTGCTCAACAAGAGGATTTTGTGTGAATTCTTGAATAAAGTCTTGGCCCGGCGTCTAAAACATGTAAGAGAGACTTTCTACAGTACATGGAATGGCAGCTGTCAAAGTTCTGTGCTATGACAGATACAGATACATGTGGATTTGAGTAAATGTAGCACATCAAAAATCAACTTCAGTTAAAGTTTTTGAAGTTTTAAAAAATGTACTTTAAGAAGAGACACTGCAGGTTTATTTTGGTCAGTTTGCTGTCATGAGCTTTCGTGTGGAAACAAGTAAAGTGTCCAATCTTCATTTAATCTACTTCGTCCATAGATTTCTAGGGGACATTGTAACTTCAAAGGCTGTTTACTTCAAATGCAGCCCTCAGAGACACAAAGATCAGCCCTTAAAGAAGCACCTACACACGCCAAAGATGTTTATGCAGGTTTAATGTCCAATTCAAAGCCTGATTTTAATTCAAAAGTTTTAATTAAAAAAAAATAGGCAAAATTTGAATTTTTCCCCCACAAATTTTCAGCCAGATCTAGTTTATTCAAAAACTAATATGTAAGCAAAAGCAAAAAATATAAGCAAAATTTGAACCTGGCTCTATCCATTTAAATGTCCCAAATATGTGCAATTTGGATAGTTTTGTTTACACATACAAATTGTTCTATATGAAAAACTCACATAGTGAAAAACCTGTAATAAATGTTTCAAATTGATTGAATTTAATTAAAAAATTAAACCGGCAGTGTCTTGCACTGTTAAAGCGGTGAACATAATGATTTTGATGAAGAATTGAGCTCATTATTGGTCAACAGAAGTATTTCAAATCAATTTCTTAATTTTTTTATTGAATTTTATGTATATATTTTTCTTTGTTCAAAGCTAGGGCTTGAATTCAAAATCTTTATGCATTTTTTAAAATAAAAAAAATAACCCCTGAAACCCTGAGAAATACTCTCTACCCATGAGTAGAAAGAACATAAACCTGCTCTCAAATGTAGTGAAGTAAAAGTAAAATGTATCCACTGTAAAAATAACAACAGTAACATAAAGTAGAGATATGTAAATATGCAATACTTTTACTTTCCACCACATGCAATACGAAGGTAAAGGTGAAATTGTTCAACTGTAAGTTTAAAGACTCACTGCATCCGCCTCTGCTTTCTCCCTGGAGGCTCTTCCACTGGCCACCACAGTCTCCATCACTGCCACCCAGCGCTGTTTGTCCGGGAAACTGGGGGCCATGAAGTACACGGCCTGTCCGGGCCAGCAGGGGGCGTGGCAGCGTGACTCCAATTTCAGAACGTAAGGAACGTCTGACAAATAAAACAGACACATCAACGTCACGAAAATGATTGAGTTGAACAATAAACTTTTAGTGTGCAATAACAGGCATTTCCCTGGTGCAAAATCAAACCGTTTTGGTAAAGTTCAGTGGGAAGGAGAAGATAAGATATAGTGGGAAATTATATCAATATCTCAATGTTTGGAAAGAATTATGTTGGAAAGATGTTTCAAGGTATTTTATAAGACAATGTCAAAGTACACACTATTCACTGGGGGAAACTGTGGTTGCCCAGTGGTCCACCATGTGCTGTGGGACCGTCCTAGACTGAGAGTAACAAGTGGTCCACCATGTGCTGTGGGACCGTCCTAGACTGAGAGTAACAAGTGATCCACCATGTGCTGTGGGACTGTCCTAGACTGAGAGTAACAAGTGGCCCACCATGTGCTGTGGGACCGTCCTAGACTGAGAGTAACAAGTGGCCCACCATGTGCTGTGGGACCGTCCTAGACTGAGAGTAACAAGTGGCCCACCATGTGCTGTGGGACTGTCCTAGACTGAGAGTAACAAGTGGCCCACCATGTGCTGTGGGACCGTCCTAGACTGAGAGTAACAAGTGGCCCACCATGTGCTGTGGGACCGTCCTAGACTGAGAGTAACAAGTGGCCCACCATGTGCTGTGGGACCGTCCTAGACTGAAAGTAACAAGTGGTACACCATGTGCTGAGGGACCGTCCTAGACTGAGAGTAACAAGTGATCCACCATGTGCTGTGGGACTGTCCTAGACTGAGAGTAACAAGTGGCCCACCATGTGCTGTGGGGCCGTCCTAGACTGAGAGTAACAAGTGGCCCACCATGTGCTGTGGGACCGTCCTAGACTGAGAGTAACAAGTGGCCCACCATGTGCTGTGGGACCGTCCTAGACTGAAAGTAACAAGTGGTACACCATGTGCTGTGGGACCGTCCTAGACTGAGAGTAACAAGTGGCCCACCATGTGCTGTGGGACCGTCCTAGACTGAGAGAACAAGTGGCCCACCATGTGCTGTGGGACCGTCCTGGACTGAGAGTAACAAGTGGCCCACCATGTGCTGTGGGACCGTCCTAGACTGAGAGTAACAAGTGGCCCACCATGTGCTGAGGGACCGTCCTAGACTGAGAGTAACAAGTGGCCCACCATGTGCTGAGGGACCGTCCTAGACTGAGAGTAACAAGTGGCCCACCATGTGCTGTGGGACCGTCCTGTCACTCTGAGCCATTTGAACTGAGAGTAATAAAGTTCTGCCATTTCACTGGACTTCAGAACTATGTATCTGGGCCTCACAGCTCCTGACATGGACACAATAAATGGATACCTAACCTTTCAGGCGTTCGAAAAATGGGAAAATTAGACTTGAAAATGGACTCATTTGACTTTTGTTGTTTTCTCCTTTGGATGTCATGTGTCTTGTTGAATTGTTTGCTCAATTTTTACAAATGTATTATAAGACATCTAAAAATGCAAGTAGTTGTTTAAGTGCTTATAAAAAAGAACTAGTGCTTATTAATGTCTTATAAATAGTTTACTTAGGAGGCTTATTTTAAAGGACATAGGTCTTTTTATGCTATACATTTTGAATCGTACCTGACTTGGCTGTGTTGGGCAGCTCTGAGGCGCCCACAGCTCCATGGACCATCACTTCTCCTTCACACAGACACAGGTCGAACTCCTCCAGGGGCTTCACCGCGTCTGAAACATGTTTTATTAATATCACGGCCGTTAATATCATCAAGACACAAGCGATATTGATTCTGAGCCAAGCAAAATGTGAGCGTGACCTTCTCTGGGCTCAATGTCATAGATGGAGATTTTAGTGCCGTCCAGGATCATGTACTTCCTCTCCCAGCCCTGACCTCGCTTTCCATTCCTGCAAAAATGTCGCACACACAAAAATATAATAAATATAAACTCTAAAATTAGGATTAGATCTGCTTAAAATACTACCAACAAGGCCGCAATTATTTTAGTGGTTGACTTGTCCAAAGATTAATTTTATTGTACACTTTTTCACGCATTTTTAACTGAAATGTAGTGAGTGGCTTCTGGATGATGATGAAAATCCGAAATAGTTTATTATTTTTTGATTTACATTTTGATTGAATAATGTTAGATTTGTTATTACAGTTCTTTTGGCATGTGATTGAGAATATTTATGTCAAGTAATTATAATGATAGAAACACATTATGTAAATTTGAATAGCTGACAGGTCACAATTATTCTGATTAATCATTGAAGCCCGACCAATAAAAAGGTGTTTCCATTAAAAAAAAACACTCACAAAACAATGTAGGATTGCAATGAGCTAATATGATTAATGCTAACTAGTATTTAATAATTGTAAAATCATTTAGTAATTGAACAATCGTTAACTGGTCGATACATGGGTTCTAAAACATGCCATAAGCTGAGGAAAGAAGTTTATTGTATTTGATGGAAACATGTGCTCCACCAGGATCCTCAGCTTCAGCTTCATCTGGCTCAAACGTAGTATAATGAATGAGTTCAGACCTGGGGAACTTCATCCACCCCTCCAGGCGCATGTGTCCCCCGGCCTCTTTGAGCTGGGGACATGGAGAGCTGCCTTTGTCCCGACACGGGTCAGACAGGTGCAGGGAGCAGTCACTGGACATCCCACAGGTGGCAGGGAGGCAGGGCGAGCACTTTGGGTGGCACAGCGCATGGCACTCTGCAGGAGGGTAAAGCAGACAGGAGCTGTTCACCTTGTGGAGCATGTTCATCAAATTAAAGACCACTTATGTTTTTGAGATGTTAATGTCTCGCAGATGCTTTTGCCTAATATGGGCTGATTTGCATTGATTGTTCCTTTGCCAGATGTCAATAAACCATCCTGAAAGGAAATACAATTAAAAATCACACACAAAAAAGACAAAATGTCCATAAATTTGCAGACAAATGACACATGATGTTACAAATCAGTCTTTTCACAAGCCACTTTTTAGCCATCTCAACTTGTCAAAGTTTGATCTCGTCAGAGCTCCAAAGCTAAGCAGAGTCCTTGAGCAAGACACTTCAGCCACCTCGCCTCCAGGGTCCATGTGTGCTGCTGTGTGAATGACAGTGTGTTTGTGAGAGTGAATGTGAACAGATGGAAATGAGCTCATGGCTATAGTCCGGTGTGTTTACAGCTTATGCATCATGTATGTCCATTAACAAGTACTGAAGTACTGTACTGACCAAAATAACACTGATAATAAAAGCATTTGTTTTAAAAGATCTGGAGAGATTGAGCATTGACTGAGGTATGTCCATATATTTTATAATTAAAGAGAATTAAAAAATAAATTCTAAGTCACCCTATTTTAGTTGTAGTTATGCTAGACTTAAATAGTGAATCTCCGTCTCTCCAGGACCCGTCCGTCTCCAGGACGGGTCTATGGACTGTTTGAGCCGCTCCCCTCAGGCAGGAGGCCACTCCCCTCAGGCAGGAGGCCGCTCCCCTCAGGCAGGAGGCCGCTCCCCTCAGGCAGGGGGGCCACTCCCCTCAGGCAGGAGGCCGCTCCCCTCAGGCAGGGGGGCCACTCCCCTCAGGCAGGAGGCCGCTCCTCTCAGGCAGGAGGCCGCTCCCCTCAGGCAGGAGGCCGCTCCCCTCAGGCAGGAGGCCGCTCCCCTCAGGCAGAAGGCCGCTCCCCTCAGGCAGGAGGCCGCTCCCCTCAGGCAGGAGGCCGCTCCCCTCAGGCAGGAGGCCGCTCCCCTCAGGCAGGGGGGCCACTCCCCTCAGGCAGGAGGCCGCTCCCCTCAGGCAGGGGGGCCACTCCCCTCAGGCAGGAGGCTACTCCCCTCAGGCAGGAGGCCGCTCCCCTCAGGCAGGAGGCCACTCCCCTCAGGAGGCTACGGTTCATTCAGACCAGAACCTCTTGCCACAAGAACACTTGCCGTTGCACTGCCAGTTTTGCACTGTTGTTCTACTTACACTCTACATGTATTATATTATTTTCATTTTAGCTTAGTAAAGGTGACTGTGACGCTTTAGTGGTAAGACATGATCATTACCGAGGCAGGTGGCGGCTTGTCGTCCGAAATGCACCGTGTCCAAACACACGGTGCATTTGGCGGCTCTCATGTTGAGCCCCACAGTGAAGCGGTGAGCCGTGTTGTTGTGGTGGACACGCTCTCTGTCCCTGTCCCTCTGACTGTCCTTCAGGCGCCGGCTGTACTCTGGAAACAACCAGGAAGCAACACAATTACCCTTTCAGGAGTTGATGAGTAAAATGCATAACAAGCCACTGCCAAAGCGGAAACTGAGCGTGTGCTTTGCTCCCACTGCTGTAAATGAATAGAAAATATTTATTGAGTCAAATTATGTAGATGTAATAAACACCTCTTCATACATGCTCTACACATGCAAAAGTTAGAAGAACCATGAGTTTGAGGAAGGAAAGGAATGTAATTGCATCAAGAGCGACCTTGAGTTGAATTGTTACAGCGCTTTGTTTAAGTCATAAACATTGCAAGGCAGTTCACATGAAGGTTACGTGCTTGTGATTATTGAGGAGACGACAATCAGGTGGACCAAGCTTCAGCAAATTATATCAAAAAAAGCTTCAGATTTCTTAAACTATGCACTACAAAAGAGAAATAAATGATCCTTTCTGGTGTTATGGAACATTTTGAGTGCAGAGCTTTTAAAATCTGGCCTTTTGAAGATGTGGATGAGGTAAAAGGAGAAGAGACCAAACTGTGCCCGTGAGGTTGGGGAAACTTACTTTCAAAAGTGACTCTCCTTCTTTCTGAGAGATGTGCGGAAGAGAAAATATACAAAGAGCTCCATCAGTGACCTAGGCCTGTTCGCTTTGAGGACAACGGTGCATGCACTTTATGTTTTAGGCCTTGCTTAACATGACGATAACTTCTTTGGACTGGGGCAAGGACTAAATCTTCTAAAAATGTGACTTGGTTTGGGGCTCCTTTGCTTCAGACTTGTCAGGATTATTCAAGTCACAATATAATAGTAAAAGCTGAAGAAAAAAAACATATAATAGAAGGAAAATTCAGTCTGTACTCCATAAAATAGAGCTTGTACTTTTTATTCCAGGTGTTTTTTTGGTCACGTTTTTTATTTTGTCATTCAGAAAGTTCCATTTCGCGAAGCTGGTCACAAACTGAGGAATTATAGACAACGGGAACGAGAGAGAATTAAACATTTCACTGTTGTGTTTGGTCACGTTCTCAGTCATCCTGAACAAACGTGGAATCGTGTTGTGTTTCCTCGCAATAACCGTGACACTAGCGTTAGATATCGTGACATCCCTGCTTCAGACTGTGTCCTGTCTCACTAACATTGCCCGTACAGTGTTAAATCAAAAATGGTGCTTAATATGAAAAAACTGTTAATGCCTTTGGTTGTCGTTGTCTCAGACTGACCCTCTGGAGTGGCTGCGTCCTTCCTGCGGCCCGAGCTGGAGGGGTTCAGACTGGGGCCCTGCTGGTGTTCAGGGGACTTCACCATCGACGTCATGATCATCTGCTGACGGGACGACGGGTTCGGGCTGTGGTCTTTGTACTGGATGGCTGGAGAGAACAAGGAGGTTTGAGGGTCTCTAATGTTCAGGCTGGAATGAACATGCAGTGAAAGCACTTTGCACGAGCGGCAGTGTTTAGGGAACGATTATGCTGCTGAAGGCACGAAGCAAATGGACTGTAAATGACCTTAATGACGCTGTGATGTTTTTATGATGATTATTTATAACACCTGCGGTAAATAAAGAGAATAGTTTTACACCTTAAGGAGCAAATATGAAAAATATTTTGAAAATCAGCAGGCATTTTCTGTAATCATTACAATATTCAACAAAATATTTATTTGTGACATAATAATCACAGTGACATTAGAGGGGGATTGGAAGAAGAAGAGGAAGAAGAAGAGGAAGAAGAAGAGGAAGAAAAAGAGGAAGAGGAAGAAGAAGAAAATTCCTAGTGTGATGTCATGATTTACAGCTACAAAGTAATATTATAAAGCTAAAACACGGCAAACTGGGATATAATCTGTAACGTGTTTAGCAGAATCTTAGTAAACGGAGTCGTCCAATCTGTTACTTTAATGTGACAAAACCTGGCGCTCACCTTCCTCTCGAAGGGATCTTAGCTCAGCCCTCATCTTCTGCAGAGCGTCCTCCAGGTCAGAGCAGCGAGAACGTTCTTTGTCCAGGGCAGACTTCATGTCGCTGTACTGCAGTGGGACAGGAGTGGCAGAGGGCGCTGCTGAGGCCTGCCCCTGCCCCTGGGCTTGAGCCTGGGCCTGGGCCTGCGCCGCCATCGCCGCCAAGATGTCCTCTCTGCGACGACCAAACAGACCCTAGATAGAAAGATCCAGAATATACGTGTGGGATTTTTGTTATGGTTTACTTTTCTCATATTTAAAGTTGTTATGAATCCTTTTCCCCTTCATTTTGATGTTTTGTTTGAATGTCCACCGATTTCTACAGTTAATAATCTTAGGGTTCACATTCACGACCACAACATTTGACCAAATCAATCAAACCAAGTCTACGTCAAAACTAAAACGGGCTCAATTCAAATGAATAAATAAATACAAATAAATACTAACCCTAAATAAATAAATACAAAAAAATAATATTGACCCTAAATAAATAAATACTAAAAATAAATAAATAAATACTAAAAATAAATAAATAAATACTCAAAATAAATACAAAAAATAAATATTAAAAATAAACTACGCACACGCACGCACGCACGCACACACACACACACACACACACACACACACACACACACGGTTCTTTAACATAAGTCCATACTGTCCATAAAACAGAAGAGCCCCTGACCTTCTTCTTCTTGGAGCCGCCGTGGGCCTGAGCCTGGAGGAAGTCGATGAGTTTGGTCTGCTGCGTGATGGTGCCCTCCATTTTGACCTTCTCATGGGAGTACACAGCCTGCAGGTGGAGCTAGTGAACATCACTACTGCCATCAATTTCACCTCTAACACTTCATTAACACAAAGGGCACAGGCGGGACGGAGGGGGAGGGCCACAAGGAGGGCCGAGGAGCGCAGTTCACTTTGAAACAAACCGCTGGGACATTAGGACTGCCACAGGACTGCAGTTTAAAAGTATCTCAAAAGGAGCAGAATGTTACTGCTGGAGGAACTTTTAACTGTCTCAACTTCACTTATTTAGATATGACAACATAAGCTACATACTATAATGGTCAGCTACAAGCACATTCCATATTCCATATATTTTGGTCATATTGCGTCGTAATCATTTTTGTGACAATTGTAGCGATACAGATTTTCAAGTTACTACTAATTAACAAGAGTAATTATGTGAGACCTGTATGTTCTCGAGCTGGTACTCCAGGTCCGTCCTCTCGGTCTTCAGGAGGTCGGTCTGGTCCAGCGCGTCCTGAAGGCCCTGCGTCAGACGGAAGATGTGGGTCTTCTGGGCATCCATCTGCTGCTGCAGCTTCTCTTGCTGAGGAGGAAAATAACACTTACTGAAGGAAAGACGTGACTTTGCCTCATGAGATTCTTGTGCCCAAACAAACCCCCCGGGAAATGGCAAGAGACACAGCTTTGAGACTTGTTTGACATTCAGTTCATCGTTCTATAAAGAGGAGAAATGTCTGAACATACACTTAAGAGTATAGTACCTGTTCATTAGTTCATAATTAGGGGCTGATTTTCTTAAGCAGGTCATAGTCATAACTCAAAGGCAACACTTTAGAAATCAGCAGTGTGAAAAGGTCTGTGAAGGCTTGTTCAATGAAGCCGAAACTTTAAAGCTTAAAACTCGTTACAGAACATCGGAGTGAGTCACAGTTTGGAGAGGACATGTCAGCATTACCTCTTCCAGAAGTCTCTGCTTGAGGTCCCGCTCACTTTCGAGCTTTTGCTGTAAACTGCGGGCGTTCATTTCCAACATGGCGTGCTTCTTCTCCAGGTCGTTCAGCTGCGGAGACAGAGGGATTGTTATGCATTCTCCGAGTCTGAAGGGTGAATAATGAAAGCGTAACTTCTCACAGTGTCAGCGAGACTCTCAGTCTTCAGTTTCTGGTCCTTCAGCGCCTGCTGCAGAGCCAAGATCTCAGACTTGTGCTCCTTCACCGCCAGCTCCACCGCCTGACGGGACTCCGAGTTGCGCTGTTCCGCACGAAGCCTGGTAAGACATGGAGGACACGAATAAAGAAATGTAGGAGAGGAGTATTTTTCAAAGGATTTAGAGACCATGGTTCAGACGCAACACAATAAACATCCGTGCGACAGTTGAAAAATACTTGAGTGAGTCTGTTAAATATGAAAAAATGCAGTTATTCTGTTTTGAGAACAGCAACTGGAGCAGAAACAATCGCAAAGGTCTATTGTATTATGCTATTTAAGACTTAAATCCTATAAGATATTCCTGTAAATATATACATGCATTATCTGATGTGTATATTTCTCACAGTGAAACACCAAGAATTACCTGAAAATGTTTTTGTCAGGATTATGGATGTCAAGATTATTAGGTTAAACAATAATCATTAATATAAAGGTCACAATATAATTTTATTAACCACAAAAATGTATAATCGTGACAATTTTAGAAGCAATTTTAAGTGGTTTTAATTCAGTCTGTTGTTAAAAATAGATGTTAAATGTTACGACCTTCTTTATCTGCCTGTTTCTGTCACATTTACTTAATTTTGTCATTCAGATTAATTCATTTTAAAAAACTGGTCACGTGTTGAGACAATGGGAATGAAAGAAAAACGTCTTTTGGTCTCAGTAATCTTGAATAATCGTTAAATCATAATGTTTTTTCTAACACTAATATGTAATATGGTGGCATGGCTCCTCTACGTGTGTAAATGACGGACCTGTTTTGTTTCTCGGTGTCCAGCAGCCTCTGCACGTCTCGCACTCGTCTCTCGGCCTGGCTCTTCTCCTCCTCCAGAGTCGACCTCCAGGCCTCCCACTGGCGCTCCTTCTCCAGCAGCTCGTCGTTCAGGGACTCCAGCTCCATCACCTGCTCCTCCAGCATCGTGCACGTGGTCTTCAGGGTCTCAAGGTTCTGCAGCGAGACGGCCACCAAATCCATGTCCAACAATAGAAAGGTGTTTTATAATAATAACAAGTAGCGTCGACTCGGTGCTAAAATGTCAAACTGGATTTCGATACAAAGGAATACAGTAAACTCTATTTTTAATACAGATTTTTAAACCTTAACGATGATAAATGGTTATGTTTTAAACCTTTTCAACACAAAATAATACTACTTTCTTTAATAAACATAGTATTAATAAACGTCTGATAAAGCTCAATATAATTTTTAAACTTTTTCCTGTTATTGATTTTTTTTTTAGTATTGATACTTGTTCAAAGGAGTATCTAGTTTTCATAGTAGTTTTAGTATGTATAAGTATCTGATTTTTCGATACTTTTGACGGCCGTAATAACAAGCAAGGCCATTGGCTTTTAGTCGTTTAGTCGATTTATCAATCAATGGCGTTTTAGTCGACCAAAATTTGAATGATAAGGATTTTTATGAGACAACAGCAGAAAAGAGAAGACATGGAGTGAGTTAGCTGAAGACTTTGCAGTGATTCATGCCTTTTTACACATGTATACGTACTTTCACATGGAATACAGTGCAGTTGTGTTCTTGTGAGTGCAGTTTGGCTCAGATACATGGTCAGATCTTAGAGCTACTGAACATTTTCAAGAGCTTTTGCTAGATTCGCTCCTTTGTCCCCTTTAGTCGAGTGTCGTGTCTTGCCCAAGGACACAACAACAGAGTGCATTGGTCAGCGTTTCGGCTCCGTGGGCAAATGCGCCACAAACAAATGGAATACTTGCTATTGCATTAGACAAAGCTCAAATCTTCCCTTCTGGTAAAAAAACGCTTCACTATTTGTTGCTGTTTGTCAGCACCTGCCCTACATTTGAGTAACTATAGCAACAGAACTACTGGTGCCGCCCACGAGAGCGGACCGAGTTCATCATTTTAAAAAGTTATACGAATTTCGGACGAGATGTAATGTGCACAAACTGATGGACTGGAGGAGAAAGATGCTGGCTGGAAACAACTTTGATATGAACATGATAACGTTAGATACTGTCCTTTAATGTTTATAAAATGCAAACACAGAGCAACAAACACATTCCAGCTAAATATACAAAAGACTTTCAGCCTCCACACAATTCTGCATTGGACAAACATTATGGCCTTATTGTTTACTCCCACCCTGCACCGACTTCAGCTTTAACTTTAGCTCCAGTGCTAACGCTAACGCCCTGCCAAAATCACTGTCCTTGTTTAAAAAGAAAGTTGACTTGCACAAATAGTTTTAGGCTTTTCGTTCGGACTTATTCTGACAAACACCAACCATTTTATGCACATTTTTGCTTCCTCTTTTGATGCCCACACAAAACTGCTTTAATTTCTCATATCGCTGCGTTGGACCAGTACAAACACCTAATTATAGCTCCTCCAGCACCGCAGCCTTCTGAAGTCCACACCACCTCGACCTGGGAGTGAAGTGATGACACACGCCGCCCACTCGTCCCTCGTCTATGACTTGAGCTGGTTACACAACGACCTGAGGCAGCGCGGGCGACTGGACACCCACACACCCATCCTCCCACGATGCATCACTCTGAGCCCAGCCTCCTCTTCAGCATCATCTCGGAGCTGGATTTACGTTTAACACCAACAGCATCAGCCTGTCTAGGTCACCGCTGTCACCGCTGTTGATACATGTGCGCGTAAGAGAAAACGAGTAGGAGCAAACTCAGTCTGACTCAGGTTAGAAATAGCAACCAAATGACACATTCTATATTTGGAACGCTTTAAATTTCCATATGCTGTGTGTAAGTAGCACAGTAAATAGTGGTTTTAACGAAAGCCCTGGTGGACAATGTTTTTAAGATAATTCTGATGACAAGACTGTTTTACATTATGGCATTCAACTTATTTATTCCATGTATTAGGTGAACACGTTGAACACTGAGGTTAAATAAAGGTTAAATGAAAAAAACTCCTTACTGGGAGTTGAGTCACCGCTCCACAGATCTGATCTGTAACGTGTGCTTGTCATGACATGGAGGTAGATAAGTGTTTAATGCCACACTACGGAACATTTTGTGTGATTGGGATGGCTGCTGGTAACAGACAGGTGATATATTTGAATACGTTTCTTGGGTGAACTCTGCATATCTGACTAGGCGACAGGTGCGTGGGAGGAAAGGGACTTCACTGAAATTTAAGCAGACTCCCAGCACACTGTCTTCACTCTTCAAGGATCCATCCATCCATCCATTTTCTACCGCTTGTTCCCTTTCGGGGTCGTGGGTGACTGGACCCTATCCCAGTGACTTCGGGCCTGAGTCCGAGTCCTGAGTCTCTTCAAGGATGTTTTCTTAAAATGGTCATATGTTGAATTAATTTCACTCCTGAGACAGGTATGACTCTAGATAAAACACTGACCTGTTTCTGGTTGTTGAGGTGCATTTCGCGGTCAGCCACCTCCCTCCTGAGCTGGTCCACCTCCTGGCTGAGCTGCAGATGAGCCTCTCTCTCGTCTGTGGCATCGTCCAGCTGTTTGGACAGGTAAAAATTCTGTCGGTTCAACTCTGCGTTCTCCTGGGACAGTGAGGTCAGCTGCTCCTCCAGGTCTGTGATCACCTGCAAACGCAAACACGCAAAAGGTCAGCAGGAACTAAAGGGGTGAGAACGGGGCAGTTCGGGTGGTGCTCTCTTTGCTCCGGAGCACTAAGGCGACTAAACAACTCGCTTACACCCAAATGGCAAAAGTTAAAATACTAATAGCATGCTACAAATGCTACTAATACAGCAAAAGTGTCACACTTATACTAGATCTATACTAAATTGCCTCTTGACCATGTTTAATGTTGTTACTTCATGACAAATAATACATACTTGGACTATTTTATACGTGCTTGTTAAAGTAATCCTGTATATATCCTGTGCATCTTCTTCTCAAGAGCTCAAAGTGCACTGTTCCACCAGCTGATGTCATCAGGTGGTTCCCTTGTTCCCAAAGAAGAGCAAGCTACAATTTGAATGTATGTGCCGAATGCAGATATACTTAGCATTGTATTGGACATAATGTCATATAATGTAATCATTCCATTTCTCTGCTCAACAACATACACCATCCACGTACTGCAGACCCACAGTATTCACTCTTCTCCACATTTTCACATGATTCACATATCTGGGTCGGTGACATTATGCTGCAATTATCCATGCACTAAGTCTGAGCTCCTTTTCTTTTATAAAACGTCGAGTGCCTAATTGTTCATCAGCACATGTGTTCCTTCAATCAGCCCGAGTGAAAGGGAAAGAGAATGTTACAGCTGTGATCAGAGAACAAGAGCTACTTACTTATCCACTACAAAACTGTGAACAGTCTCTGAGGTCTTGATCAATTATTAAAGGTGCACTGTGTAATATTCATGCTGAAAGCTTGAATTACTGAAACAAAGTGATGTGCAACGACGTAGAAATAACATGTACTTTTGAACAAGAGGCTGAATCTAATAAAAGAATCCTCAACACTGACGAGAGCAAAGCAAAAATACTATTTCAAATATAAATACTTGTAATAAGTAATGTAATATAGTATAATCAGTGGTGGAAAGTAATGAAATACAAAAGTAAAATTACTGTACTTAAGTAAAGTATTTTATTTTTATCTTTTTTTTTTTTACAGTGGATGCTTTTTACTTTTACTTCAATACAATTGAGATTAGGTTTCTGTACTTTCTGAACTGGACTGGAAAGTAGAAAGTATGTTTGTATGAATTGTGCATAAAGAATCTGGCTTTGATACAAAAACAAAACTAAAATACATAAAATTCACTAGAAAAATTAAGAAATGTATTTTAATTACTACTGTTGCCCAAAAAGCAACATCAATCTTGATAAGAATCATGACATTCTCAAATATACTTAAATATACTTTTACGTTTCACACTTAAAGAACATTTACTTTAGATTTTGTTCATGTGCTACCTTTACTTGAGCGCAATGTTTCTCCTGTACCTGTACTTTTACATCAGTAGCAAATCAAAAACCACTGAGAATAATAAACTAATTGATACTAAAGCTGTAGTCGACTAAAAAGAGGCGTGGCGCTGGCAAAAGCTCTTAAAACTATAAAGAATCCTCAATTTCAAGAGAATTTGTCAAAAATATACACACAAATATACAGAAAAGAACTAGCACAGCACATTTAATTGTAAAAAAAGAAGAATAAGCTTATGATTTGCTCTCAAAACTCCCAAACTAACATATTTCAAGCCTTTTTCCTTCCTGCTGCGGCGCATATAAATCTCTATAATACCAATAAAATCATTCATCTTGCTCGACCCCATCAACCAATTAATCGACTGAGCAACCACGGCCCTAATTGACACGGTCGGCTTTCAGGGACCACAAGTGCACAAGTGGAAGCTGACAGCAGACGAGGCGCGGCGGTGTGAAGAGTCATTGTGCATCCTCGGCTGTTCTCGGAGCCGGGCTTGACTGACAGCAGCCTCTCCGTGTCTAAGGCGGGCGGAGGAAGAGGAGATGAGGCGAGTGTCTGTGCTCACTGTAATCATCTGTCAGACGGAGCTATAGAGCCACTCAGAAAGTAACTAACTCACGTCCGGATCATCTGCGGCTCAATGCGTGTCATTCAAAGCGGTTCGTCGGGGGGGGGGAATTAAAGCCTGCGGAGTTTGAGGAATGGAGGAAAAATGGGGCCCGAATGTCTTTAAATATACTGCGGGACATTTTGTTTTGCACATTTTCGGGCCGGTGCTGTGAGATAACTTTGATGCCAACTCAGGAACGCTTGTAGTTTGTCACTATAACTTATGACATCCGCTGTAAGATGTTGAAGAGTTTAATGTCGTGGAACTGTCAGCGTCATAGCCATGTAAGGGTAAATGAACAGACAAAGAAGAAAGGAGCGTTGTTTGTGTGTGTTACGGGCAGTTATGAGGAGACAAATGAGCTAAAACACTCATAACTCATCACATATAGACTCATTTACAGCTTCCATGCAGCAATTATTGAACTATAATATTTCAAGCTGATATCATACCTGTTTTGTTCCTAATTAGCCGGTATAAATAACATATCGGTGACTAATTTTGTTCCTAACATCGATATCCTGACCTACTGTATATGTACTGACCTACGTTTCGACTTGTGACTCTACATTCTCTTATTATTAGCACCAATATTACCTTTTCTAAATGTTTAAAGTAAAAAAAGTAATTAAAATGACATCACGTACAAATATCCGGCCACTTTTTGCACCTTTTGACTGTCATTTTGCAAAGAGATAACGAGTGCTATTCTCCAGCTCTGTCACTGGCATCGGGAAACGTGCGAAGTTGGAAGAAACGATGACCGCGAAGGCAAAATAATACGAAAATAATCTTGGAACGAGTGGCGTGAGGCTTGTTGTTCGTCGAGATGGGAGACTGAGGCCGTGCGCGGTCTGTTCCGGCGGGATCGGTGTGGATAACTCCTATTTGTTTGTGTTGGCGACAGAATTGCTGAGAGAAAACTGCTGCCGAGCCCCAAGAAGGATCGGCTGTGTTCAAATTGTTGAGAACAGCTGTGAAATGAGCAGCGGCCTGAGCCTGAAGCGGAACAATAATGATCTGTTCAATCAACTCTTCTTGGATTGAAATGGCAAATCTAAAACAGGGTTGCTATGGAGAGCGGTTTGAACAAAGCTCTGTCGACACGTGATTGTGAACTCTAAGATCAACTGTAACGCTGCAAAGTTAGCTTAGCATGAGCTGTAAAAAGAGCACCATCAACTTGTGTGATGAATATTAGTCCGTAAATATAAGAGAACCTGTATTTGTCCCACAGTGCGTGATGTTCCATATGTGCGTGTCAGACGGATTTGACCAATATGTGTTAAAGAATTTCATCTTTATCTGAATTGTGCTGACGTTTTCGTTTCCCAGATGAGAGACAAAAATACAAATCACATGTCAAGTTGCATCATTGTGTGGTAAAGTCTCAATGTCAGACTCTGACAAGTCCCAGAAGGGCAAAACCAACACAAAAAGGGTTTTTAAGTGTTCACTGAATGTTGACTGAATACATTTATTATGATTTTGAGCTGTTCCGTCGAAATAATTAGCATTTTGTTGTACAATGGAGCTGTGTAGCAATGCATAGCTATATTCTCTACAAACAAACTGATACAATGGTCCTGATAGCGTTAGTCAGACTATACACTACAAAGTATTTTAACATATTAATAGTGCTTTATTCGTCAGAAAAATTGGAAAAATCTTTCAAATGTATTACAAAAGTGCAAAAATATCCCTCTGTACCCTTATTGCAAAGTTTACAACAATTTTTTTTTAATTTGTACCTTTAATATGCTCTTTTTGCTAGCATTTTTTACTATAAATGATACGCTCAATATTAAAATGTTGTGCATCTTCAAAACAACATTCACGACATACTCTCACTTGTGACATATTGCCAGCTAAAGCAGAGACAAGTACAATCTCGTTCATCAGGTGTAGAACATGACACTCACCGCGCAGCTGTCCCTCAGAGCGTCGTACTTGCGCTGGATCTCCTCTCTGTGCGCCTTCAGCCGTGAAAAACACAGAACACCTCGTCAGAGTCCGATCACACACACCTTGCAGCTGTTCCCGCCGGCAGCGCCCGCCTCACCCTGAGCACGGTGATCTCCTCCTCGGCCTCGGCGGTGGTCTCCTCCAGCTCGGTCTTGGCGTGCTGCAGCTGCCCCTCCAGGGCGTGGCGTGCGGCCTGGAGCGACGTCGCCTGGCCCTCCCGCTCCTGGAGGGACAGGGTCAGATCCGTCACCTGTCGCTTCAGCTCCTGCTTCTGCTCCTCGTCCTCCAGACCGATCTACGGAAGCAGAGAAGTTAGAGTGGCACAGGGCCCATGCGGTATTAGTCAGACACAAGCGCTGAGGTCACTAAAAGAAAGAAAAACAGCTGAAATTGAAATGGTTTTGCTGTTTGATCTGTGCATGGTTTGCTCTTTGTTTTTTCCAGCTTGAATCCAAATCTTAAAAAAGCGATAATCAAACAGTTTTATTTGATATTGTTCTGATGCGATGCAGATTCACGCCCGTTTCCTGATTACGACCACAACACTAAAGCCTTCCCCTTGTTCACTTGCACCTTTAGACCACGATAAGAACAACCCTCACTAAAACAAAGTGTCGGAAATTGTCGATCCGTGGCAAAGAGAGGAGATGACATTTACGACAGAACCGCCCCGTGACATTTCACTTGTTGATCAAAAATCTCCGACACAATTTGTCATCGAAATCAAAGCATTTAACGGTTCTCAAAATATGTGTGAAATACTTTTACATTTTACTCTTCAAACCTTTTTGTCAAGTCAATTTTTTAATGTACAACTTCAACTTTTGACTACATTCACCCCACTTAGTGCAATACTGACTTAACCATGTGCAATACTGACTTAACCATGTGCAATACTGACTTAACCATGTGCAATACTGACTTAACCATGTGCAATACTGACTTCTTAACCATGTGCAATACTGACTTCTTAACCATGTGCAATACTGACTTAACCATGAGCAATACTGACTTAACCATGTGCAATACTGACTAAACCATGTGCAATACTGACTTCTTAACCATGTGCAATACTGACTTAACCCTTAACCATGTGCAATACTGACTTAATCATGTGCAATACTGACTTTATCATGGGCAATACTGACATAACCATGTGCAATACTGACTTGACCATGTGCAATACTGACTTAACCATGTGCAATACTGACTTAACCATGTGCAATACTGACTTCTTAACCATGTGCAATACTGCAATACTGACTTAATCATGTGCAATACTGACTTTATCATGTGCAATACTGACATAACCATGTGCAATACTGACTTAACCATATGCAATACTGACTATCATGTACAAAACTGTCATATTCATGTGCAGTTACTGTAGTACTCACACGCAATAATGTCATATTCATGTGCATATAACTGATGTAAATAGACTGTTTACTTTACCATTATTGTTAGCATTGTTTTCTCTTATGCTAGCTATTTTTATTTTATTTTTTCCCCTCCATTCCTTATTAAAAAATGAGAGGTTCTGAGAGTTCTTCTATTAAGAGTGTTTTTTTAAAGCTTCCTATAAGTTATCTGTCCTTTCCCTCTGTATCTACCTGCGTTGCAACACTGAGATTTCCCCATGTGTGGACAAATAAAGGCATATCTTATCTTATCTTATCTTTTACATAAGTAACATAATGAAACACGCCTTCCACCACCGCTCCATGATCACACCATATGTTACCTGTCACGTTTCATGACATGTTTGCTGAGAATCCCCCCCCGCTCTCTTACCTCTCGGAGCCGCGTCTCCAGCTCCAGCACTCGGCTCTTGTTGCTCTGCTCCTGTTGGCTCATCTTCTCCAAATGCTCCTCCAGTTTGGCGTTTTGGGCTTCCAGTTTCCCAGCCTGAGACTCCAGGTAAAACTTCTGCTGCCGGAGCTCCGAGATCATCTCCTCCTGGGCTTTCCTGACAACAGCCAGCGAACACATCTCGATGAGGCGCGATCCCAGAGTGCGCCGCCAGACAAACGGCCCCAATGTGTTTGTTGTATCATTCATAGCGGTGAAATTGACCTTGACATCACTTTGTTACGGCTTTTGTCCATTTCTGAACAGCAATGTAAAAGGTTTTGTAATGGAAATTGAGGTTGAACACTTGCCTTGACCATAAATGTGAATAAACACACTTTTACATATTATAAAGCACTTTTACCATTATGTCTGCTTGTGAGTTTGAACCAGCTGGTTTTCCTGCCTCCCGACACCGTTTACATGTGTGTCTTCCCCCCCCGAGTTTTAAATAAAATGCATAAAAACACATAGAACACAGAACATAACCCAGAGAGTGAACAAACAGATGAACAACATGCAAAACATCAGAAGAGCAGCGTTTTCACTCCAACGATAATTTCCTTTGGACGAATTTCAATCGATCGTCGGTTCAGTTTGAGTCATCTGTCTTTTCCCCTGTTTGTCAGAAGAACACTCCAAAGGTATCCACTCACTGTGTCCATGGCAGGAGTTTGGATTCCAGTGTCTTTTGACGTTACACTTATATGCAGATCTGACTTACATGTTCTTCTGTGTGTAGATGCTGCTGTTTGCTGCCAGTTTGTTGGCCTCGGTCAGCTCGGCGATCCTCTGCTCCAGACTGTTCATCTTTGAGTCCATGGCATTTATGGTCTAAACAAAATAGGGGGGGAAAGCAACAAGATATTTTCACAAACATCTTCTGTCTATACCAGGGAAATGTGTACAAATATCCTAATAATAATCACAGGACGTTGCACCAGTTTTATTTGATGTGCTTCAACAAATAATACAATTCTTGTTTAGAGTGTTTATTTACTCAAATCGCAAACCACCAAAACATGTAGTTTAAATGCAGGCGGCAAACTTTAAATCACTATTAGCCCATTGTTATGTCCCAGAAATGCAAATATAGCTTATCAGTTATTGCTACACTGAGTCTCACAGTCAGAGTCACAGTCTCAGAGTCTTGGGGCGGAGCTTAAAGTTTATTCATTAGTTTATTCATTCCTGCATTCATTGGTTGCATCACCATCAAGTTAAGGTCAGGATTAGGTTCAGGAACATGTCGTTTGGTGAGGGCTTTGGGACAGTTTGCCCCGGACAAAACGCCAACAATTTCGTGAGTTTCCCGTTTTGTGACTTGTCTCTAAAAGCTGTTCATCAATAGTAATAGTAAACGTACAAGATGTTTTGCTGACTCACGTCCAGCGCCTCAGCATTAGCTTCAGCCTCTGGTCTGTTAGTCCATTAGTATTACATGTATAGTGTTAGATTGCACTTCGCTGAACCTCCAGTTGGCCTTCACAGCGATACCAGGGGAATGTATGTCAGTGTGATAAGCGCTGAATTTGAAAGTGTGTCATTGCCAAGCTGCTCGGGCTCTTACCGCCTTCTGTTCACTGATGACGCTGCACTTCTCGCGCACCTCCTCCTCATATTTGCTCTGACTGGACTCAAGCATCTCCTTGTCGGCCATGTCCGCCTTCATCTGGGCCTCCAGCACCTGCTCCAGACGACCAACAGACCGACCAACAGAGCTTTCAGCTAACACCGTGCACAAAAGGCGTGAGATGACCCAGCAACAGTCCAAACCAAAGTCAGCACAGTTACACTTCCTCAGTCTACAAAAAGTAATATACAGCATATACCATGAGCCTCCAATTGGACATGCATTTAATTCTAATTCTGAGAAACTAATACATTAAAGTCCTCTATTTTAATTGAGGATGAGATGCATGAAGAAAAAAAGACGATGTAAATACGTCGATTTGTGGAGCTCATGTGATGATTTAGCAGGATAAAAACAATCCCAGGGCTGGTGCCTTTAATAACGTGCGTGTCTCTTGTGTGAAACAGCACCTTTATCTTGTCTTCATAGAGCTTCTCCTTCTGCTTCAGGTGGGTCTCCAGCCTCTGAGCCGTGGACTGTGTCTCCCTCAGGTTCTCCTCCAGCTCCTGAGGACAACACATGGGCTTATTTAGAGAAACACTGTCAGATATTAGGAAAACATACAGTGCTTCAGACAGACTTTGACCTTCCCTGTGGCCAAAGTGACTTACAATCTTCAAACTAAGACTTTCTGGTGGTGGAACAGGGCTACAGTTAAGGTTAGTGAAATAATTAAGTTTAGCAGCAGAGCTATGGTTAAAGTTAGTGAAATAGTTAAGTTTAGGAGCAGAGCTATGGTTAAAGTTAGTGAAATAGTTCAGTTTAGGAGCAGAGCTATGGTTAAAGTTAGTGAAATAGTTCAGTTTAGGAGCAGAGTTATGGTTAAGGTTAGTGAAATAGATAAGTTTAGGAGCAGAGTTATGGTTAAGGTTAGTGAAATAGATAAGTTTAGGAGCAGAGTTATGGTTAAGGTTAGTGAAATAGATAAGTTTAGGAGCAGCTGGTTCACATCTATCTGCGTAAATCAATCAGAAAACAGGAAGCTGCACATCTGAGGTAAAACTTTTGCCAATTAAATCTATACTATACTGAATTAGGTTTATAAATGAGCTAATCAAATTTTTTTTTGGCAACTGAAGCCCAATATTTTTAATCACATGTCCTACCAATGAGCGACCTGAGTTCAAATCCAACACGAACCACTAGGCTTACATTTTAGGACCCTAACACGTGCACATTAAAAATACGGCTCAGCGAGCCACTGCAGCTGCTCGTCTTATCTGTGGGGGCGGGTCTTGTGATCGCACAGTCATCTATGGTGTAATCTGTGAGACAGTGAGGTGAAGATTCTAAGCAGAAGAAGAGATGGTTTGAAAGGAGGCCATTTGTCTTTAAACAGAAATAGAGGTTTAAGGTTCAATCTTCTGACATTGTTAAGCAGCATTTTGAAGCCTTTGGGATGCTAATCAGGTACTCATCAGTGATTAGGGAAATGCAGCCAGGGAACAATAGGATCTTGATGGCCAATTACAGAGCTGTTAGAGTTAGGGTGGTTTCAGGTGGAACAAAAACAGGACAGGCTATTATCAGGAGGCTCCGCCCAGTGGGCAGGGCCTACTCAGAGTAGGATAAGTATCTGAGTTCTCAGACTAGATCCGCAGATTGAGATTGAGTTGAAACATCTTGTTTTTCAGTGTCCAGAATGTTTCTACAATGAATGAGAGATTACACCAACCTGGTAAAAACCTGGTAAAAAGATGCCTAATTTTACAGTGTAAACAGTCTAATTATTTAACTAGACTCTAGTTAAATAGCAGATTATCTCTCTCCTTTTTATACTGCACATTTTGTATATGATAAACAATATTAGACTATTAATGAACGCCTACATTGTGTTTCTATAGCTTGATTATGGTTAAACAAAAAAAAAACTGTTTAATACTGACAATAAATATAATACTAAATTATAAAATAATGTAGATCTATAGATAGATCTTCGGGCTTTGTTGAATATAAAAGTAGCTTGTGAGCTGAAAACATGTGGGCAGTGCCCCCCTGGTTTACACCCACATGCGCTGTTTAGGACGTTTGAAATCACGAATGCACGCAGCGCCACAGAAGCATTTAAAAAAAAGATTTTGTGGATGAAAAATGTGGGTTGGAAGAAAGGGAGGAGAGGAGCAAACTGCCAGTCAGGAATCAAACTCACAACACTGCGACCGGCTGCACCCGGGGCCCGGCACATGTGACATGTCCCAACCGCTCCACCATCGAGCCTTGAATGTTTCCACTTGAGCAAAGAGTTGTTTCATGATCTGTGACTTGCTTTGTTCACACAGAGCATCATTTTTGCCATTAAGATGCAAATACAAAAGTATGTGACACGGTTCTGCAGAACATGTACTCACACTGACGTTTACATTAGATTAAAGTGAAGGCGCGTTTGGACCCGACCCACCATCACCAACGTGCCCTAAATCCAAACGGGAGTGTTTTTGGATTCCTAGATTACATTTCATACGATGGTCCATGTGACTCTAATAACGAGTTTTGGCTCTGCTCCTGTTTGTGTCACCAACATAGAAAATGCAGCGATAATGAGCATTTAATACACTGAGTCACTGCACATTCACATCTGAAGACATTCATTCGCCACTAAACTCATCATTTTGCAGATTTATGGATGTGAATGGATAAGTTGAAAGTTCATGCTTTGAATGATTCCCAGACAAGAGGATTAAGCAAACAGAAAAGAGACAAATCGGAATAATAGGAGTGAATTCCCGTTCAACAGTTTGATGGACATTAGTCTGTGGTCTGTGTGGTATCAGTGTGCAAAGTGCGGGTCTCAAGATGATTTCAATTGTCTCTAAACTCCACAATTCAAGTGATCCAATAGCCAATATTGACGGGAATAACATTGTAAAGCACTTGGATGATGTATATGGTTAGTCAGCCCCATCTCAGTCATGACTTTAGCCCTCAGCTCCTCCTCCAGGGTCTGAACAAAAAGCAAAAGTGCGTTACCATAATCTTGTCTCCCATCTGCTGGATCTGCTGGCCTTTGGTTTGGATCTCATCTTTGAGTTTAGCCTCACGTCGCTCTACAATCTCCAGCCGCTTCACCTGGTTTTCCAAAGTCTTCCTCCCATCCTGTGGACCAGCCACAGCAGAGGAGCGTTTCCATCATGCAAGGAGCAGATTACACTTCAACACAATTTAATCTAGAGTTGAGATCTATCCATCTATTCATCCATATCCTAAACTAAAGGCAGTTTTTGGTTTTATAATCTTTTTTTTTTAAGTCAGATGACACATGGTTGTATTTATTCAGTCTACCTGTAGCCTTGTTTCTGGTTTACACTCCTTTAATTGTTTCTATTTATTAACTTACTGCATTAATGAAGTTGATATTTAACAAGGTTATTCAGTATTATGTATTGTTTTAAAAGCAGGCGGTAATAGAAAACAGAACAGCCTTTTGTGTGTTAATAGCAGCACAGCTATATCCAGTGTTGGGAAGTATACTATAATGTATTTAGTTACAGAATACTGAATACCTGTATTAAAATGTATTTTGTATTGTATTCTGTTACAGTTGCTTTATATTATATGCAAAAAAAATGCAATAAACAAGATTAAAACAGCTTTGTTTGTTTGTTATGAATTATTTATCACTGAGGAAAAATCACACATACGAAAGAACTGTTTTCTTCCTGATTTTCTCACTAATACTGTGCAGTTTGAAGCCTAAATCTAAGTGCAGCCAGTTATTCCTTTGACTTTAGGAGAGTAACTGTATTCTGAACACCACTAAATGAAAACAGTGACTCAAAATGATCCTGAACATGTGTTTTCTGTGCATGTGTTTGGTTGCAGGGCTGTACCTCCGTCTCCCTGAGCCGTCGTCGGAGGCTGTCGCTGGAGTCCTCTTTGTTCTGTAGACGCTCCATGTCCCTCTCCAGACGATCTTTGGACATTCTCACAGACTGGACCAGCTCTGTGGCCTCAGCACTCGCCTTCAACGCCTGCAGAAGAATAAAGTATAAAATATAAAGTCTTAAGGTCTTTTTTGTATGTGTTTAGTCCAGATAACGAGTACGATTAGTCACAATTAGTCACGATTATATATAATTACTGCACTTCATCACCGTCTGACTGGAGCGGCAAATGTTCTACACATCAGCGGTTGTTATATTCAACTAAATAAAGAAATAATCAAAGGCCTTGTGGAACTGGGGCATTCGTCCTCTGTGATAAGATTGCATATGATTATACACGTCACACCGTGGACTTGATTTAGCGCCACATGAATAATATCCTTTGTGTGAATTTGGTCTTACCAGGAAGAAGGACTGTAAGGCTCACGTTAAACTACTTTGTCCCTTCTACTTAATCCTTTTGGAGCTTTTTTGTATTGCGGTTCGTACATCTCTGACGCTGAGGCTCATAAAGCAGAAGACGATAAAAGCAGAGGAGTAATTCAGGTTAATGATTTACACTGGGAGCTAAATCAAAAAGACAGACAGGATCGAGAGAGACTAGATGAAGCCAAACGTGGAAGCATTTAGTCACAGATTTGAACATCAAAATCAAGTGCAAGCAGAGCGTTTTTCAGAGCTGTTTTCTCCCAGCACAGTGTCATTTTTCCTGGTTTTATGATGATGTAATTAGCGATAGCATGTGCATCTGTCTAAATAAATCACTCCATGTGAAATAGCTCTGAGTCAGGCTTATTTATAATATTTGAGAGCCTGAAAAGCTTTGGTTATGCTCCACACAATGGATTAAAAGTATTCCCAGGCAAAAACTCCATGAACTGAAATCATTTTTTTAAACCAGGCAAAGCGCCGAAATAATCACGCTGTAAATGGAAGCTTGAAGCAGCTTATTAAAATGAAAAAACGGAGGTCATCGGGGTCAGAGCTTTCAGAGTTTTTCAAAGAGCAATTATTATGAATGATTAATTTTCTCCAACAACAAACGCCGCCTACCTTTGTCAGCTTCTCCTGGAGGTCCTGGATTCTGCTCTGCTGATCGGAGTTTGTCTAGAAATTAGCAAAACAATAGTTAAATGGGAGTCGATTAAAACAACTACTTTGTGTTCACGGTGCGAGGTCGTACCTTCTCCAATTTGGAAATGACCTCCTCCGTCTCTACCTTGCCTTGTTCTTTGGCCTGAAAATACGTATTTGAAGTTTAACAGTGTTTGACCATAATGTTTGCAGCGTTGTCTTTATTATTATTTAAATAAGAGCGTTGCAAAGTATGGATATAGGAAACCTGGTCCATTCAAATGATCAATTGCCCCGATGAAATATTTTAGCACGAGAGGAACATGAACCAGCCCCTTTTGTTCCCACTGTATACAGGACCCAAAGCATTCGAATCTGCATGTTCTCCTGTGTGTGTGTGTGTGTGTGTGTGTGTGCGTGTGTGTGTGTCTGTGTGTGTGTGTGTGTGTGTGTGTGTGTGTGTGTGCGTGTGTGTGTGTCTGTGTGTGTGTGTGTGTCTGTGTGTGTGTCTGTGTCTGTGTGTGTGTGCGTGTGTGTGTGTGTGTGCGTGTGTGTGTGTCTGTGTGTGTGTGTGTGTGTGTCTGTGTGTGTGTCTGTGTCTGTGTCTGTGTGTGTGTGTGTGTGTGTGTGTGCGTGCGTGCGTGTGTGTGTGTGTGCGTGTGCGTGTGTGTGTGTGTGTGTGCGTGTGTGTGTGTGTGTGTGCGTGTGTGTGTGTGTGTGTGTCTGTGTGTGACTGTGTGTGTCTGTGTCTGTGTCTGTGTCTGTGTGTGTCTGTGTGTGTCTGTGTCTGTGTCTGTGTCTGTGTGTGTGTCTGTGTGTGTCTGTGTGTGTCTGTGTGTGTCTGTGTCTGTGTCTGTGTGTGTGTGTGTGTTGTGTGTGTGTGTGTCTGTGTGTGTGTGTGTGTGTGTGTGTGCGCGTCTGTGTGTGTGTGTGTCTGTGTGTGTGTGTGTGTGTGTCTGTGTGTGTGTGTGTGTGTGCGTCTGCGTGTGTGTGTGTGTCTGTGTCTGTGTGTGTGTGTGTGTGTGTGTCTGTGTCTGTGTCTGTGTGTGTGTGTGTGTGTGTGTGTGTCTGTGTGTGTCTGTGTGTGTGTCTGTGTGTGTGTGTGTGTGTGTCTGTGTGTGTGTGTGCGTGTGTGTGTGTCTGTGTGTGTTTGTGTGTGTGCGTGCGTGCGTGCGCGTGCGTGCGTGTGTGTGTGTGTGTGTGTGTGTGCGTGCGTGTGTGTGTGTCTAAGTAAGAAGAGTTCGTGGATAATGCTGGTTCTAACGTACGACTGAAAAGTTATACATTATTTAATTGGAAAAGTAAGACTACATAAAGCAAGTGTCCTTCTCTGTTTTTGGGTAAAACATATAAAATAAGCAATCATTTCATTTCCATGCGCAGACAGGACAGTGTGTCTAAAACGCTGTAAAAAGTGTGTGTAAATCAGTTGCTGCAGATGGAAACTAGAGATTTCCCCATGATCTGGTGCGGAACATCTATTTATGAGCTTAGTGACTAAACTAAATGACACTAAATGACTGTGATGGATCTATTTGAACACAAATCCAATGCATTGGGGGGAAAAAACACAATTTGAATTTTCACATTTCTCTAATCACAAAGGCTGTACATTTTAAAGGAAAGTGTAAATGTTGGTGGAAACACTTCTGGGCATGTGCACAAATATTCTCTAAAAACAGAATCATAATCACAACTGGGGGTGGGTGATATGGACAAAAATGTAATGAAAGAAATGTCTTTAAATGTCTTTCTTTTGTGTTATTTTTTTGTTGGCAAAATCACAACAACTCAAAACTCAAAAGAAAGAAAGAGTGTCTTGTAAATCTGTCAATTTTTGAGTTCAATGTAAAAGTCAGTTTAAGTCCGTTTTCCATTTTGTAAAAGTGAATTTAGTCCTCGAGGGTTAATTCAGGTTTAATCAGGGTTAAATGTGAACATTTCTGTCAAATAATCACAAAAGTGCATAAATATCACCCTTTACTCTAATATAAATGTTTATTTTTAATCTTTTTTGTTGCATTTCTTTTATTATGAACAACATTAAAGCGTTGCATATTTTCAAAACAACATTATGTTGTATATATTTCCCACTTCTAATCGCAACACAATGACATGGCTCTAGTGTTGTTTTATTGTCATTGTGCTTCAAGCCACAAACTGCACGTCCCCCTCACCCCCTCACCCCTTCACCCCCTCACCCCTTCACCCCCTCACCCCCTTCACCCCTTCACCCCCTCACCCCTTCACCCCTTCATCCCCTCACCCCCTCACAGTACAGACCTTCTGCATACGGTGCTGTAGGTCGGCAGCCTTCCTCTTCAGCTCGTCACTGTTGTGCCGTGAGTCTTTGAGCTCGGCCTCGTACAGGTCACTGCGGCGGCGGGCGGCCGACAGGTCCTCCTCCAGCTGTCGCACGGAGACACGCATCTCCTCCAGCTGAGCGTGGTACTCCTGACGGACACAAGAGGGACAGTGAGCTGCAATGGGGCAAAAAATGAACATAACAGCAAAATAGAGGCAATGATTATCATGATTCCGAGGCACACAGCGCATGACACAGCGGCACGGGGCAGCGGCAGCAGCGTTTGAATAAAAGAAGTAGCGTTTGAAGCAAACTGTGCCTAAATAGCTGCCGTTCCTCCCGAGCGCGGGGGCAGGAGGGCGTGTTACAGGTATAGAGTTCTTCCTGGAGGAGGGGCTGAAACAGAAAAGCATGAGTTACGCACGGGTAGCCCCCGTTCGTCGGCTCATCTGAGGAGAAGGATAGAGACTGTTCTCTAGGAATCAAACCAAAACCACTTTGGGCACATGTATGAGGTAACCTCATATATGACCTTTAAATAAACACTATTGATGTTTTCTCTGGGCTGATCAGTCAAGTAAAGCGTTATTAAAAGATTTTGCAGATTTTATTTTATTATTAAATATTTTTTCAAGGACTTTTTTGGTCTCAAACGTGTAATCAGACAGGACAGTTCAGCGTGAAAGGAGAGAAGGGAGGACATGAAGCAAACTGTCAGAGCCGGGATCTGACCTCGCGACGCTGCGGCCGGCGGCACATGAAGCCTGGCATATGTGTTGCTGCCTTAACCAGTAGACCACTGAGCCTACAAACTCACAAAACATCACTGCATCGCCTGCTCTGATTGGCCAGTGCTCACAGAATATGCAGATTTACAGATTTGCGCTTTTAAATATGCGTTAAACTGTTTATTTAATCAATTTAATTTTTTTTAATAAAAGCCTGATCTAAATTGATACTGAATATACTGTTAAAAAAATGAGTCTTTTTTCCGAGTGTACTTTTTTGGCAGTAGTATTTGTACTTGTAATAGAGTACATGTTTAGACATGTAACTGTACTTTCCACCATTGGTAGTTTGTCATTTCTTTTAATCTAAAATGAGCGGATACACATCGAAACACATGTCTAACATGGTCCTGTCCGTTTCGTACCTCGTGCAGTTAAACACCTCTCCTGTTCCTGTCTTTACAGGCAGAATCAATACGACTACACGCAGACTTCTCCAGATGTGTTATTGTACATCTTTGAGATTCGAATCAAGATACCTCAATTGTACTTTTTGGGTTTACCGTTTAAATGGTTTTCCTGGCGAACATGTGAACGTAATGACCGCAAACCAGAGGAGAGACGAAAACTAGACAACATCTAGTCTAGAAAAGCAATAAATTATGATATATCTACCGTATTTTCCGCACTATAAGGGGCAATTGAAAGCCTTTAATTTTTCTCAAAAACGAGTGTGCTTTATAATCCAATGTGCTTTATAATCCAATGTACTTTATAATCCAATGTACTTTATAATCCAATGTGCCTTATAGTGCGGAAAATACGCCATTCTTCCAGTTCATCACGTTTGTTACCCTATTTTCACGCTCTACAAACTTTCAAACTTACTTTTCTTTTTCTTTTTTCATTAACCCGAGTTTCTGAAGAACACGCATCATAAAAAGTACAAGACAGACAAGTATATATATATATATATATATATATATATATATATATATATATATATATATATATATATATATATATATATATATATATACATATATATATACATATACATATATATATATATATATATATATATATATATATATACATATATATATATATATACATATACATATATATATATATATACATATATATATATATACATATATATATATATACATATATATAAAGGCTTTTTGATCTATCCTTGGTGTGAGTCAACAAAATGTAAACCAGCTGAGTGTCCAATCTTTGGACAAACACGGAGCAAAAGTGCGTCTGAATCAGTTGCTGCAGAGTGTCAGTGCAGGAGGCGAGTGAACATGATAAAGATTTGATATGCTAGAGCCACTTAGCGCGCACGTCTCTTAAGTGGTCATTAGTCACGGGCTAATAGATTAAAATTAAACCTTGGTGTTGGGTTGGGGGGCATAGCCTGTCTCTCACCATAACACAAAGTAACATCCCGGTGTTTCCAGTGGGAGGGTCGCACATTAGTGAAGGAGACAGCATCAGACACGGTCAAAATAATGTCCGAATTGTTTAACCACAGTGGGACAGCGGGTCGAATCTGTCTGCCATAACTGAACAAAACACATTAGAGGCATGAGAAAAGCACTTAGTAAATCACTTCTGTGCCTGTTTCAAACTACTTTCCTATGGACACAAATAAACCTGTAAATTGTAAATATTTTGTAGTGTTTAGTTATTATATTTAGTTTTAAGAAGTCGCACCCAGTTATGATGAGGTTTTTTTTATAGTATACTGGTTTTATTTGTATCTTGTAAACACAATATTCTGAGTTCAATAAATCGGTAATGACAGTATCCATGGTGATGATAATCCGGGATATTTTCACTGGGATATTACAATATATCCAGTATCCAGAATATTGTGGAAAACGCAGCGTCCTGATTTCTCACACGGATGTTTCCCTGAGCATGCGCGAACTCAAGAAACACATTTGGCAGGAGCGGCTCATTTCCCAAAATGACTCTATACGTTCTAAAGGTTTATTATATTCTCATCATAAAACATTCAGCCAAACTTTGAACAGCAAAGCATTTCTGTTACTGTGGTGTTTTGCTTTCGGACTCTGCTGCATTTTCCCCACTGTTAAAAAACTCCTTTTCCCGAAGCTGTGACTGCGTTCTACAGACTTAAGCTCTTCTGTGATTGTGTATTGTGTCCTTTTGCTTTTGGAAACATGCTAAAAAGTCAAAAGTTAGCAAAGTATGTGACATGTTAAGCTCCCGGTCATATCTGTGCCATAGCTACCACTCTAAATATCCAGAATACTCTACCTCCGCATGTGAAAAGGGACAACCTGGTTTCTCTGAGTGCATTTCATATTCAGAATCGTGTCTGATTATCATTGAACGTTTGAACTTCAGTACCTTGTATCTTGGAATGTAAAAAGATTGCAAACACGCATCCTATATTTGGAAGACTAAACATCATCCATGTTCTACTGTTTCTAGAAGCAGCTGCATTTCATTTCAGACTAAGCGTTGACAACCTTGACATGTTTTATTGTCTGACCACATCAATGTAACAGTCATAAATAACTGTAAAGCACAACAAACAGGCGAGACCCTCTTTAGACATGTCCCAACAAAGATAGCCAGGGCTGAAGGTATAAATAGGCTGGTTTTACTGTCTTTTGCACGTCAACTCGCCTTGATCGTGCACAATCTGTTCCCTCAACACAGTGAACTTCCTACCTGTGTCAACCTCATTGTTTACCTCTTAAAGACCCATCACTTCATCTTCTACCACTGTCATAACCAGGATAAGGCTCATAACCGGGAAACACTCAATGAGACGCAATTCAACAGTCTTCAAGTCCAAGGCGTAATGCTTATCCGACTCCTTGTGGCTGTTGTAGCTGACAAAATGATTTTAATCAAACTAAATGAATTGGTAAAGGCAGGTAATATTGACTAAAATGAATATCTAGATGTTTTGAAAGCATTATCCCGTCAATATTGTGTCAATCCATCAAAAATGTTCTAAAAAAGTGCCTGGAAATGTCATTGTTGAAGTTCTATACAACACCAAAAAGTGTACATTAACCCATACAGTTTGTTTTATCTGTACTTTTATTCAACTGCTTTAGAGGCTGTTGGTTAGTCTTCTCTCCTTTTTTTTTTAAATGCAGCAAGAAAGTTTATCTACAACTTCAGCACATCTTCCAAAAAAAACATTGCAATATTTAAAGTCAGGCTCTGTGACTTGAACCCGAAAGCCACGGCCTGCCCTGCGGAGTCTGTGCGGATCGAGCGCGACACGTTTTCTCCATAAAAGTGATAAACAGAACCGTCACATGAGCGCTGCGTGGGAGACAGATGCTGCCCGAGATGAAATGCTGGATTTAACAGTCAAAGCCCCACAGAGCGACACCGACAGGGAGCACACACTATACAATGTCGTGTGACTGTTTTGCTGGCGTCTTCACAACCAAAACATCTCAATTTAGCCTTAATAAGCTTAGCAGAAATGACACAATTTGTCATCAACGATTCATGCTGAGAGGTTGTACAGTTTAATAGCTTTAAACGGCTTGTAACACATTTTATTGTAAGAGAACCAATTGGTGGAAGCTGAATTAGCCAAAGGTGGATTATAGGCACGGAGATTTTTTTAAATATTCCATATATTTTTGGGAATAGTTTGTGTGCGGTTATTGAGTGTGTGGGAAAAATTTGAGCTTTTTAAAATTAGACTTCAACAAACTACAACATGAAAAGTTGCAATTCACTGGATGATCAGGACAATCTCGACTTTGGATTCAATTTATATTTTTCAGTGTTGATTTCATGGACATAAATAAAACACTGGGCTGTTTTTTGTTAAATGGTACTGATTTCAATTCCCAATCAATGCCATTTAAAAAAAAACAGCCCCATTTCTTCCAACAAAGTGGCTGGAAGAAGCAACGCGCGTTTAAGGAGGATTGAATGTGGTTCTCGGGCCGGACCAACATCACGTGACATATCTGGGTGGAGTCTGCATGTTCTCCCTGTGTTACCGTGGGAATTTATGAATTAGGTAAGGCACTTATAATATTTACGCCAAGTTGTGTAAGGCTCTTTAATTTATAATGCAAGTTCTGATTTCCCTCCTCAGATTTTTGCTCTGACATTGTTTTTTCTTCTTGTCGTTTGCTGTGGAAATTAGCAACTGAGAGTCAAAACAGCTGCAATTATATCGCAACGTTCCAAATGTCTTTTTTATTTATTGGCCAAAGGCTTTATTAGACAGTAAATATAGCATTAAATGGGGGATGAGAGCGAAGGAAGGACATGCAGTACATTGTCGGAGTCGGGATTCAAACTTTGAGCCGTGAGTCCCTAGGAGCCTGCGCTGTGCCTTGACCACTCGACCACCGGGCAGCACGCAATATTCCAAATTTCATATTGCCCGATAGGAATTTTTTAAGTCCCACTGAGTTTAAGCATCTCTTTTTGCAGGGGAGTCCTGGCCCCAGAGGGAGGAGGAGCCTATTGTACATGCTTTTAGTGGCAGGGGAAACCGGAGCACCCGGAGGAAACGACACAGACAAGGGGAGAACATGCAAACTCCACACAGACAGGCCCCATAAAGAGTGATATGATAAGGCTCGACCATCAAGCTGAGTGAAAATGGTTTGATTAGATACCAGTCAGACATGGACTAAATTAAACTGCTTGGCAACAGGCTAATTTTAGTCTGTCAAATCTCCCCTGATGCACTTTGGCAAGACACTATTTTTCTGGCCTCTGATGGGCACGTGTGTGTCTACTTCACCACTGAATATTACTGCACCATTTACTTTATTTTGCTGTCAAGTCCGGCAGCCTTTGTAAAATCACACAGTTAATCACGGCGTCTGTAGTAACTTCCTTAATAGGCTGGATACACTTTGGACAGCCAGCGGCACCAGAAAATTGCTTAAACTACTGAATTTCTGTTGGGATTTATAAAGTACATCCATCCGTGTATCTTTCTACTCTACGTATATTCCTATCCATCTAAATGTGGTTATTTGACAACAAGAGGCGAGTCAAACATTTGTGTAATGATATTAATTACAATTCTAACACGTCCACACATGCAGATGCAGAAACACTATTTTTGCAGATGCAGAAACACTATTTTTTCCCCGTTTGATTCTCCTACACAAGCCAAACACAGCACCAGCACACAGGCTCCGTCGCACACACCCATTAACATAAATCCTACACATATTTGACTCAGTGACCACCGGTCTATCAGCCACCGCATAGTAGTGGTAGTAGTAGTAGTAAAACGTGTGCTCGGTGCCAGATGCCAGTGTGTTGTAAGTGTCATTGGCCTTGGATTAAGTAATGGTCAAAAACACCGCCCTGTTATAGTCTGAGCTTGTCACGACCGCCTGCCCACTGCATTGGCCTCTCTCTCTCTCCTCTCTCTCCTCTCGTAGGTATAGGACTCCAGTCTCCACAGCAACCGTTGCACAATGTATCGGGTGCTTGGAAACAGGGCTCGTGTAGGCTGAGAAAAACAGGTTCATTTTCTATTACCTTTTTATAAAAATTGGTGCATAATGCCAGGAGAGATTTCTCTGTATCGCTCTGTGTTGACATCTTGGGTTCTGTCAGTTTTATTCTAGCAGCCGGCAGCCTAATCCTGTAATGGATATGAATGCTTACGTGTGCACTCCACACTATACTCTACTCACTACTCTATACTATGCAATGGAAACATAAATGTGCATGGCAAATTCACTGCATGCGTTTGACAGGAAGGCCATTATTAACGCTGGGATATCTCTTGAGCCAATGTCATACATGCCATTTAAAAGAGAAGTTAAGAATGGGTTGCATGAAGTTTCCTAGTGAATGAGTGTTTTGACGCTGCTCCTCAGTGCAGTGCAGTGCAGAGAAGCGCTCCGGCTGCCAAAGTCCAGTTCCTCCTTATACACATTAAACACCTACTTATTTTCCAAATTGTTAATGCCTAAAGTCTTTTTGAGTGATGAGACGAGCCACAACCCCATGAACACGTGCTCGCTCTTTCCCCCCCCTCTCTCCCTCCTCTCCCTCTCTCTCCCTCCCTCACAGCTGAATTCCCTGCGGCGCCCGCTGTTAGCTCTGCAGCGCCGTGGATACGACCCGCACACTTGAGCGCAGCGCTGACGGACTGACCTGCACGCAGTCCAAAAAAGAAGCCTACCTGACAACATGTAAGACGTGCACCGAAGCCCTGATGCACTGAGAGTTATCATCAAATTAACTGGGAGTTTGTCTTCTCTCTCTCTCTCTCTCTCTCTCTCTCTCTCTCTCTCTCTCTCTCTCTCTCTCTCTCTCTCTACATCTGGAGCAGAGCCAGATGTGGAGAGGAAGGCAGACACAGGTAAATGAGCTCACAGATCATCATGGACAGGAGGGGACAGTGGACACACAGACTTCTGTATGTTAAGCTACAAAATGCTGCATGTTTTATTACAGTCAGTCACATATTCACGGAGAAATGAGCCAAACGAAGAACTGAATTTAGATGCGGAAAAATACAATGATAAAGGGGGAGTACGGACGTATGAGATGACGGCCAGCATTTTATAACCCGTCCTAACCCATCACTGTCCACGCAGCAGAGGGGACAGTAGTGACCATCAGATGCTTGTCAGTGAGCCAGGCCCTTCGTGTTCCTTGTTAGGTCACGTGTGCAAAAATGCAAAAGTCAAACGCTTGTTGTCATTAACGGAATAACTGTGGCTTAAAAGTACAGTTTGAAAGCCTATAGGCCTACATGTCGGCCTTTACAGTGGCCCAGCCTCACTGGGACAGGCCATCAAGTCATTCTAGCTTTCTTCGTGGTGCAGTCTAGGTTGAATTTACTGAAGTTAATGCTAAATTCAGATGAAACTAAAGCTATGTTATTTTCTCGTGGGAATGTGTCAACAGAAAGTATTCCCCTGATTAACACCTCTCAGGGAGACTCTATTGAGTTTGTCACAAATTATGAATATCTTGGTTTCATTTCAGACTGTCTTTTAGAGATCACAAACAAAAAATGTCTCATGAATTGAAGGTAAAAAAGGATTCTTTTATCGTAATAAAGCCTGTTTTACAATGGAGGTTTGTAAACGTCTAGTATCGGCCACTTTTATGCCTCTTTTAGATTATGGTGATCTTCTTTATATTAATATTACAGAAAAATGACACTTATATCATAGTGCCCTGAGACTAACAGCAGGTTGAGGCAGGCTCACTCCCATTGTGACCTATATGCCAGGGCTGGGTGGCTTTCTTTGTTAATAAAGTTTTGTGTACTACTTGTGTGCCCTGGTGCAGAGAGTGGAGGGTCATTATGCCCTGTGCTAACCTGGCACTGCCCCATGTGAGAACTGGACTTGGAACGCCCTTCAAACCGACTTGAGAATGGGAGAGTTAGGTTCAATTGTGGGTTTTCGTGTTATTTTAAAATGGAAAAAGAGTCTTTTAAAAACTGTCTGTGCTTTAAAATGCAAACTCTGTATTATATGTTGTTAAATGTCTTATTGGTAGAAAATATTTCATGATTTGTGTGCTGTCGTGTGTCTTTCCCTTTGCCCCAGGATCAGGTAAAAGATCTCAATGGGTTTCTTGACTGGCTAAATAAAAGGTTGATAAATGAAAAATACCTGCTCCTTTATTTCCTGAAGTTTGTCACTTTGGTCGCGGATGTCGTTGAGAAGTTGAAGGGCTTTGTCGTCTTCCTGTGTCACCTCCATCCTGGCCTGCTCCAAACTGCGCTTCAAACTCTAAACAAGAAAAAATGAAAACAATTAAAAAACACAGGAACACATTATAAGTCGAAAAGGAAAAGTATTTTACATTTTTAATCAGTGAGTGTTCAGATTTGTTAGACGGATACAAATGTTAGCGGATGTTCACAATCTGTTTTGTTGAGTGACCTTCTATTTACAAAGATGTAAAACTGAGCAGTGGTTTAAGGCGTTTGCACATATGTGGTTTCTAACACTGGCAATTCATATTTAGAAACGCTTCACTTTTCACATTTTTTATTTTAATGTTGTCGTGTTCCGTCCTTGTCTTCTGTGTGAGTAAAATGTGTGTTCTTTTTCAGTCGACAGCATCAGTTTGCTCATGATTGTCACAGAAAAGGTTAAACCTGTTGAGACAATCAGCAGGTGAAAGAGCTGCTTAAATAATGACGATGAAACGAGTGCTTGCAAAAACACCAGCAGATGCACTTTGGGATTTATCTAACACAGCGTAAAACAACTTCAAGAATTTTTTTTGACTTCATTTATATTTACAACAGTTGCCTTTCACGTATAATGACTCACGCACCATGGAGAGAGACAGCCAAGAGCAAGATTCTGATTGGAAATAAATAAAACAGCATGCCATTAAGCAAAACATAAACCGTTCCCACTTTTGTCTACAACTTGGGCCCCCACAAAGCTCTGCGTGTGCCACTGGAGAAACTGTAATGTTTGTAAGCTGCTGTCTGGTTGATATAAAAGGAATAGTAACTTATAGTGAGCCCAGGTCGCCCTTGCAAAAGAGCTCTCGATCTCAATGGGTTCTTGGGTTCTTACCTAATTAAATAAAGGTTAATAAGCAAATAAAAATTCAAATCCATCTTGTTTTTTCCTGATTGCACTGTGTAAATTGCAATAATACCTTCTAATAAACATCACTCAACACAATCAGTTAAGAGTTAATCAGGCACAATGTGTTACGTGTCCCTCATCAATAGCACTCCATATGTTGTTAGCTGAATGCTGTAACGTTCACATGTCGTTCACACTTATGGCGGTGCATAAAACACTAGAGGCTCACGCTGCACTCGGTGATGTAGCCTGCCAGGTCTTGCTCTAAAATGGTCCTTTGTGTCTCTGAAGCCTTCAGTTCAATGTCCTTCTGCTGCAAAACAGATTCCAGGTCTGACATCTTCCTCTGGACTAGTGAGATCTCCGGCTCCACCTGCGGAAAACAAGACAAAAAGAAAAGCATGAAAAAAAAAATACAAAAATCGAATTGCATTTACTTCATATAATGTCAAGCAAGATTTGATTCTAATATATTCTGGTTTGGAATGTGGTGAATCTCAATCTCAAGATGAAGTGGGTAATTAGTTAATTGATCGTTGTAAGTTAGTCAGGTAAGAATATTCAGAAAGATTAAACTAAATTATGATTGCGACAATTTTAGAGCCAAAATTCAATATATACTTCAAAAAAGTAAATCTAAATGTAAAGTGATTGTTTTTTTTTAACTGGCTTTTCATGTCGCATTGTTTTTTCATTCAGAATTTCATATTAGACAATTTGAATGGAAATAACCCAGATAACATATCAACATATGAAGTATCCACCACTACTACAACTACTGGAACAATATGTCTGGGGTTCAATATTTATCCCGGGTACCTTTTCTTTGCCCTAACAAGAAACATTTTGTTATTTTTTGGTAATAAATACACATTTTAGTCATAGAGATTTGAGTAAATAATATACAGTATACGGCTCATAAATTACAACTAATTACATAAGTGTTTCGTTCTGCTTTTCATTTATCACAGCTTGTATTTTTACTTATATGGTTCATTTAGAAACAGGTTTACTGAGATATTCTTCCTTTAATGTTATTGCCTTAAGTAATATCAATATGATCTTTTATTGTGATATTTTCTGGAACAATATATCGCACTTTGTCGCACAATGTCTTATTGTGACAGTTCAAAGTACTATAACGACGACTGTAACAACAACTGTGGGAACATGTAGCACTCCCACTCAGGCAGTTGAAATGGACAGAGCAGTGTTGTTGTTTGTCTCTGTTTGTGTGTTTGTCCAGGCCCAGACAGAGCAGTAGTGGCAGATGTCACTCTGATAGAATTAGCCGGTAGCATTAAAGCATTAGGAGCAAAAGGAGGCCCAGAGAAACAGCAGGAGGACAAGAGTCACACACACTTAGTGTATAGCACCACTCACACCCAGTCACTGCATCACAACATACAAGACTCACAGCAGTGTGTGTCTGGATCTGTCCAGCTCTAGTTATTATGTCAGTATAACTAAGGCAGGACAATATATGACATTTTAGATCATACAATTAATGTTGTTTTGAAGATTGTATAATTTGATTAGTGAATATTTCATTTATAAAATAATTCAAAAGAGATGATTCAAAATGAAAATAAATAAATAAATCAGGGTATATATTATGGTGATATTTCTGTTGACATTTCACTTGTCTGATCATTAAACCTAAACTAACATATTTAGGCTGGTTTATTTATAAGGCACAACTTTTATATTAAGTAATTAAAAGTTTTTCACATTAAAAAAAAAATTTAAAATAAAAATTACAATACAAACACAAATAATCATTATAAAATGTACTTAAAAGACAAGAGTGCAGATAAAAGCCTTTAAATCATATGCACAGCTGAACATTGTAAGAATAGAGGAAGACTGAAAAGCTGATTCCCCATGTTTAGTCCTGACTCTGGCACCAGCAGGAGGCCGGTCCATGTTTAGTCCTGACTCTGGCACCAGCAGGAGGCCGGCCCCTGAGCTCCATGTTTAGTCTTGACTCTGGCACCAGCAGGAGGTCAGTCCCTGAGCTCCATGTTTTGTCCTGACTCTGGCACCAGCAGGAGGCCGGCCCCTGAGCTCCATGTTTAGTCCTGACTCTAGCACCAGCAGGAGGCCGGCCCCTGAGCTCCATGTTTAGTCCTGACTCTAGCACCAGCAGGAGGCCGGCCCCTGAGCTCCATGTTTAGTCCTGACTCTAGCACCAGCAGGAGGCACGTCCCTAAGGTCCATGTTTAGTCCTGACTCTAGCACCAGCAGGAGGTCAGTCCCTGAGCTCCATGTTTAGTCCTGACTCTAGCACCAGCAGGAGGCCGGCCCCTGAGCTCCATGTTTAGTCCTGACTCTAGCACCAGCAGGAGGCCGGCCCCTGAGCTCCATGTTTAGTCCTGACTCTAGCACCAGCAGGAGGCCGGCCCCTGAGCTCCATGTTTAGTCTTGACTCTGGCACCAGCAGGAGGCCGGCCCCTGAGCTCCATGTTTAGTCTTGACTCTGGCACCAGCAGGAGGCCGGCCCCTGAGCTCCATGTTTAGTCCTGACTCTAGCACCAGCAGGAGGCCGGCCCCTGAGCTCCATGTTTAGTCTTGACTCTGGCACCAGCAGGAGGCCGGCCCCTGAGCTCCATGTTTAGTCTTGACTCTGGCACCAGCAGGAGGCTGGTCCCTGAGCTCCATGTTTAGTCCTGACTCTGGCACCAGCAGGAGGCCGGCCCCTGAGCTCCATGTTTGGTCTTGACTCTGGCACCAGCAGGAGGGCGGCCCCTGAGCTCCATGTTTAGTCTTGACTCTGGCACCAGCAGGAGGCCAGCCCCTGAGCTCCATGTTTAGTCCTGACTCTGGCACCAGCAGGAGGCCGGCCCGTGAGCTCCATGTTTGGTCTTGACTCTGGCACCAGCAGGAGGCCGGCCCCTGAGCTCCATGTTTAGTCCTGACTCTAGCACCAGTAGGAGGCCGGCCCCTGAGCTCCATGTTTAGTCCTGACTCTGGCACCAGCAGGAGGCCGGCCCCTGAGCTCCATGTTTAGTCTTGACTCTGGCACCAGCAGGAGGCCGGCCCCTGAGCTCCATGTTTAGTCTTGACTAAACTAAACCGTTAAAGTAGTCTAACCCACTGGAGACAAATGCATGGATAAATCTCTGGTTTAGACACAATTTCTTTGATTTTGGCAATACATTTAGATGGTAAAAAGCTGCTGATGTCATGCCATTAATTTGGTTGTTAAAGACCAAGTAAACAAATGGTAATCCACAGTGTATAAAGTCTTACCTGGGACATGGTCTGCAGACTTTCTCCGTTAAGTATTTCACGACGTGCTCCGGCTGTGTAGAACAGGATGGTCTTATTTACAATGCAGAGTGCTCCAGCCTCTTATCTGTGGCAAAGGGAAGATAGTAGAAACATAAACTGAGGGACAATGGCACAGTAAACAGGAGCAGCCACTTGAGTGAAGAGCCAACACAAAGCTTTTATGTAAAACACTTGAAATAAGGCTGGAGCCCACAACTGCTCATTATTCATCTGGTAGTGGATGCTTTATTCAGCAGCAGATACAAATTAGATAAACAAATACTGCGTAATAATAATATACAGTATGTAATAGGTTTTGTTGTCATGCTCGCGCTACTGATCACGAGTTATAAGATTATGAAAATGATATGTACACATTAAATACATTGGATTTCTGTCTGATTTTTGTCTGTCAATTATTTGCATCAGATTTGTTTGGTTTGGTTTGCCATTTAAATCGAAAACCAGGTCCAGAAATGAACAATACTGGATGATTGTCTTCAAAATAAAACCTTTTTACTCTTTCAATGTTAAAAGAAACAGAACAAAAAGCAAAATACTTAAAAAGTGAAAAGAAGACAATAATGCTGCGTTCCATTTGTCCTCGGAGGTTGGATTTTTGAAGCTCTGAAAGCATCTGTGAATTCCTTCTTGAAAACTTTATCCGAGTTAAACAATCACACATGGGATCTGGGTTTGAATAAAGTTTAACAACCAATAGGTAAAATATTGATAGTTCTTGTACAGTATTTAACCTTTAGTTTCTCCTACAGTTTCTCCTCTGTGAAGCTGCTCCTGCTTTTGAGCCGCTGCAGTTTTAAATCCTCTGTGATGCTAATGTTGCTAACGTCAACACGAAGCTAACGTCAACAAAAGCTAAATCTCACTCTCGGACGATGCTTTAAAAACTGCAAATGTAATAACACTGTCCGAGTTGATAAATTAACTAAATTGGATTGGATTTTGTCTGATTGAAGCAACTTTCCTGGTTTGTATTACTTGTTTGAGTTGTTAATGTTCATTAATTGTACAGCTCATTGTTTTTCCACTTTGACAACTGGAACACAGAAACTCGTGGACGATGTCTTTCTAAGGTCCAGTTTACGGCCTCCAAGGACGAACGGACCGCAGCATAACGCCACTCGTCTAATGAGCTCAGTGTTAGCGTCAGTACTTCTTGTTTGATTCAAGCCATCCAACATAGCCGCCGTTTAACTCATTATTCTGTGTTACGTTCATGGATCTATTACGTTGGCTGCGGCACAAATGCTCAGTTTAAATGTGATGATATGAAAATGTGACTATTTCACAAATGATGGTTTTAACTCATTATCATCAAAGTCAGCCATTTTACATCTTAAGTTAGACTTTACTTTTTACTTCGTTTTGTAACATTTAATGTTCAAAATGTATATGTTTTTACAGATTTTGAGCAGGACAGTTTAAATTCCAAGAGTAAATACAATTGAACAAATCTCAAAAATTAGGTTTATCCCAAATATGGTTACTATAGCAACTTCAGCACTTGCTCCTAAGTATCTGGGCATGTGCAGTTTGAAAATATGTTCCAAATTGCGTGATGACGGAGCCTATTTATGAGTTTCAGGCAAATGGTTCTGTCCTGGTTTAAAGGACCTTTCACCATTCAAATGATCGATGATGATGAGGATCAAATGATTTAAATTGTGCTATAATTTATATTGTCAAACATCTAAAACAAGATTTCAATACTAAGGAAAAGGCTCGTCACTCAATATCAATATTTTCATATGTTTGTAATCAATTTTTTTTATTTTTTTTACACAGTAGATTGTATTTTCAACACAAAATAATAGTATGTTCTCAGTGTTTCCATGTGGTCAAGCCATTCTAAATCTGTTCACAGTCATTTATTTAAATTTCAATACTAGTTTTAGCATCGATAAGTATCATATTTCGATATTCCTGACAACCCTATAAATAATGTATCACTCTTACATATCTGATATCTGTTGCTAAGGGATGCTGCAGCTTTTTTTTGCTTTTGTCCAGATCTGTACTCATCTCGCGTCGTGCTGATGCTATAAATAACCAGCGTGTGTTGCCTCCTCAACCACCGCTGGATATATTTGGCATCTTTTGTGATGGAGAGAGAGGCAGAAAAAGACTAACACACTCTATTTTAAGCATCACCTCCCACTCATCTCTCACGCACTACTCAACCCCAGGAACATCACTATAGTCCATTCTACTTTTGCTGTTGGGCAATGCTTTTTTACACATTTCTTTCTTTTAGAGCAGTTAAGATCATTGTTTTATCTTCTATTGTTCTTACATAAACCACCGGAGTCATATTAGTACAAATAAGCCGGCTTAATAGGTCTAATTCATTACCTCAACTGTCTCCACATGTCTCTAAAATGTTTTGGATTACATTGTACATTAACAGCCAAAGCATTTGACTCTTGATAAATATGTTTACGAGTTCAAACACACTAAATTATACAGTTTTTTCCTCAAATGTAATCCTCATATCTTATGTAATGCACTAGGGGCTAAGGAGCAGCCTAGAGGGGCCCAGAAGCACGGCAAGGAGTGTGACTACAACACAAACCACAATTCTGTTCAGAAATGATTACATTGAGTATAAAGCGAGCTCAATTTTATAATTTTTTATAAATGTATGATATGAATAATTATATTGAGTTTTTGATGGATTCCAAAGTGTCTGATTTACATAACTATCACTGGGCAAGTGTAAAAAGAGACACAATGTTTAAATAAATCAATTCAAAACCAAATCTAAACCAGCTCTAAAGGCACAGAGAATAACAAAGAATAATCCAGGACTCTAAACAAGATCATAGTTTAATCCAGAATATCATTTCTGTGGTCAACACAACCTCAGCATTACACTATTATTCAATTCCAGCTGAAGACGGCTCCTTCAGATGAAAGTAGCTAATGTCTTATGTGATGGAGTGATTTGGAGCCAGTGTCTCTTGAATAGGACCAATCTTCTACAGCAGCAGTTTTCCCGTGCAGCGTGAGAGCAGGTGTCAGATAATGAGTGGTCGAGCAGAACGCCGTGTGAGACCAGAGAGTGAAACCAGCTGCTCTGTGTCTCTGGCACATGGACCGTTCACCTGTGGTCTGCGAAAAATAACACTCGTACATTTCAGGTCCCACATCGAGGCCACATCAGCGTCTCGACGTGTTTGGATCAAAGAAGAGGTCAGGATTTCAGCAGATTTTTGTATTTATTTTTTTCAAACTGGCGTGTTTGAAAAAAACAAAAAACATGAAAGGATTTTGTTCTGGGTGCAAAAGTTTTTTTTTTTTTTTTTTTTTTAAGTTATTACAAAAAATAAATTCAAAAATAGCATTTGTTTGTCCTGGAGGTATGACGATCAAGACCCACTTCTCAGTTCTGAGAAAATGAATGGTAATGTGTTCCCAAAAATGCCGCAGCAGATGGGAGTCAGAACTCGCTGTGTTTCCCCAAAAGTGCAGGTTCACGGCCCATAATGATGTGAGCTAACGGCCCGTACAGCCCCTCCTCTCTCATCACGGTCTCCCTCTGAGCAGCCACAGATAACTGAATATGACTCTGGGCTTATTGAAACAGCGGGAAAACATCAGACTAACTGCTTTTTTTGGGTAGTGGGCCTTGTTTATGTCAGCGCCAGTTCATTCCTAGAAGTTTAGTCCATGTTATGTCAAGATTATTCAGTTAAAAATAAAAGTGAATTCAGGACTTCACAGTTGTTTGTTCATTGTGCCAATAATCATAAATAGCTGAGGTTTCGTCGTGCATTAATGGAGCGTAAACTGTCTAAATGCTTTGGTGGCGTAGAACATCTTTGTGGATTCTACAGCCTTTTTTGCGCTCTAGGTGACCAGACTCATTCGTTACGCACTATGGGGACAGCAGCTGGGATCCTCCTGTGCCCTCAGTAGGCTACTTTACCTACGGCCTGCTACTGCTGCTGGTCTGGGGCACTGCTGAGCTCCGGGGCGGCTTGTCTGCTGTGACTGAGGGAGGCGGGGCCCAGGTGAACTCCAAAAGCTGCATCACACGGGCGTAAGCTTCATGAGCGAGGCAGACCGGAACGAGAGAGCGAAGGAGAAGGTCTTGTTGAGTTACAAGCAGCATTTTACAGCTTATATAGCATTTTACAGCTTATATAGCATTTTACAGCTTATATAGCATTTTACAGCTTATAGCTTAGGATGTTAAACCTAAAATATGTTGACCGTGAGGGCACTTAAGGCAAAGGGGCCGGTGCTTGAGCCTCACCTGGACTCTATCAGTGCACGTCTCTGATCTTGGCATCTTCAAGTTTTGCTTGCTTCAGTTGTAAATAAATATTGCAACATAATTATATTTTTTTCCACTCTGTCCAACTTCAGTTTTGCAATCTTCTGAACACATGGACAAAGAAACACATCCGCTGTTGCCAACCAGGAAATAGAGTTGTGGTCTTAACACCTGATGCGGTGCCAGCCACAAAACAATGCCAGAGCGTCCACTTGAGTGAGTAATCATTCAGTTGGTTGGATAACGATTTGTACGTTGAATCAGGATGGTTGAGGAGGAGGAGAGAGGTGGTGTCCCAGTCATGGTGTTGCTCTACATTCGGGCCCTGGGGGGTTACTGTACGCACTGTGGGCAGCTCTGAATCACAAACCTGTTGGAGCGGCGCTGTAGTGGCACCGATTACTGACAAAAGCGGTTCACATTCCCCAAAATAAGAAGCTCTTAAATCTAAATGTGTTGCTATTGTCATGACAACAGCATGATAGATAGATGCAAGAGTATGCATCTTCTGCTGTGCATGAAATAACATTTGGATTTTCTTTTATAGTTTTAGTACGGAAAAGTTGACAGTTTGATAGATACTGCTACTTTGCATACTAATGTTATTATGCTCAGACAACACTCTTAAATCTTCTTCACTGTTGATTGTTACCGGCATCATTACTTTTTAACTGAACTAATAGCGTCACTAATCCAGGATTTGAACTAAACTATGTAGAGTTTAAAGTGCATATGACGGATAAGACTCTATACTTTTTACTAAAACGTAGTGAACATTGCAATATTTAAGATTTTACTAAACATTTTGTCTGTAATAATTTTACTTCCTGGTTCATCATGGGCAGCAAATATGACATAAGTCCATAACTGTTCATATATATCCATCCAATATCCATATAAATTACACAATAGTTATGATTTGACAGGTATGAATTCCTGATAACACCATAATTTTGTTAAATGATTGCTTTTGTGTCCGTTGTGTGTAGATTGGTTGCAATTTGATTGGTCGCTTATTGATGACATCACAGAGGGGATTCTGAGGCGAACTCACTTCTACTTCCTGTTATTTTCAACTTTGGTCATTAGATTTTTCTTCTCCACTGCAACTTCTCTGATGTAAAACTATGATAAATATTTATGACAAGGAACGTTCCTCCAAACTAAGGAATAATTAGAAAAACAACAGAACCATATTCAGAAGTCATATTCACTTTAAAGCCGGGTGTCCACTGTACTTTTTTAATCTTATAAGATGTCACACTAGACATAAGTTAGAACACAGTCACAGTGTGCGATGGTTCACAGGATCAGTCCTGGCTCAGACCAAAGTTTGTCTGAGCAAATATCGGGCTCTAGTCTGTGAAGTAATCAGAGTTTAGCGGAGGTAGCAGTAAAACGCAAACACTTGCTATCAGTGTGTTCACATTTGTGCCAGTTACTAAATGAAAGTGCAATAAGGAGATAAGGCGGAGCTCCTCTGCTGCTGCACTGTGAGGTGTGTTTACATTTCACATTTACACAGCCCCAGAGACAGGAGGACCCCCTCTGCGACCAAGATTTGTTTCCTTTTATTGCAAGTGGTACTCAGCAAATTAGATGTATTCCACCATCTACTCTTCATGTCTTACGTGATGCTATTTCTATACAGTGATCTACAAGTGATCTACTATGTCCTTATTCAGCAGAATGTGCTGTCCCCTCCCTTAATATTGTGTTCAATTCTTCTACTGTGACATCCTTATCACGTTAATCCCCTCCAACTTTCCCTGAAGTCCAGAAGCACAATTTATGACAATAACAATAAAAGGAGTTTTTCTATCCCCAGAGATGAAATCTTTGCATGCTTTTGTATCTTCATTATATTCACCACATTCCTTAACTTTCTTCACAGCTTCAGCAGATGAAGTTTGTGTTTGGTCCTCACTTTACACACTTTTCCCTCAAGTTTTCTCCTATGGCAGCTCATAGATCCCACACAATGTTTCTTATTGCAATGCAAACATTTAGCACACTTCTCAAATCCACAATCATTATTTCCACATCTCAGACTCTACACACTGTGGCGACATGCCCATATTCCTGACAGGAGTAACACCGGAGGATACCTTACATAATCAACAAAGATTCTAAAATATCAAACAGGTTTGATATGAATCATAGCTCGTCTTTGATTGTACAACTGTGAAACCCACGAGCCACGACCCACAATCCCCCTCACCATCATAAATCTTTCATCGCAGACAGTTGCAGTGGACACTCGGCATGAAACAGGACTGCACTAATACAACAAGCACAACCTAAACCTTTTTTTATCTTAAGTATGTAGTAAGTGTTGGCTCACAGTCTAAGCACCAACTACATCATCAAATCAAATCAAATTTATTTATAAAGCACAATTCATACAAACTGCAATTCAAAGTGCTTTACACAATTTAAAAAAAGTCATAAAGTAAAAACACAATGCAGTTTATAAAAATGTAAAACAATGTACATCAGGGTAAAGTAAAGAATAAAAATAATGTAGTATTTTAAAATATTAAAAAACAGGTAAAATGATGTCATAGGCGCGGCTAAACAAAAACGTTTTTAGCTTGGATTTAATCATGTATCTGTGTCTCTTTAGAAAACATAAATCCAATAACTAGCATATTACCAAAGATATCTATTATGTTTTCTTGTATTAAGGTATAAGAAAACCTTTATTTGATGTCCAAAATGATCAAACTGATTAATAATTACAAAGAACAATGTATATTCAAATACAATACTGGTTGGGAAACACTGACCTAAGCAATCATTTGGGCAAAGATAGTATTCAGCAGTCACTATAACAACTGTACCGGTACATTCTTGGATCTCCATTCTGTTTACATCTTTAATCAAATATAGAGCGTCTTTATAAAACTGTGAATCTTTTTAAAATGTTGGCTTCTGACCATCCAACAGGACTGGACAAAATGAGATGTTTCTGTTACTTACAAATAAAAGATTGGCCCTCCCACACATAATATTGGACACTGGCTATTTCAAGCGTTTGAGCATCCGCACTACTTAATGTTACAATGTTAGGAATAGTCACTGAAGCTGTTAAAGTCCCAACCAACGCAACTTATGCCAGACAATTGTATTAGGAGATTTTTAGTGAGGCTAAATTTTAAAAAAAGAACATTGTCAAAGCAGCAGATTTCAAATCAGCTGATCTAAGGAACCAAGAAGATACATCGCCAAGCTAATTGTGAAAAGTATAATACATCCTTTAATAGTTTTAGCAGAAGGTAATTTTACTTTACTCAATGAGATCAACTTTGGTGTTGAGGGAAGTAAGACATATTCAGTCTATGGGCGATTGACATAGATAAACCAACTAACTTTTGTTTTGTTTGTGCATTTCTTAAGTACAGACAAGTCCTATAAAAAAAACATATTATATTATTTTATTTTACCTTTTATTCAACCAGAATAAAACTCTTTCACATTTCTTTTTTTAGCGAGAGACTCAAACAGAACGCTGTTTGAATAAATTATACCGAATTGAATAAAAAATGCAGGTGTTTCCCCACAGTGCCTTCACAGCCCGCCAGAAATCTGGAGCAATTTGAGAAACACAGCCTCAAAAGAATGAAGCAGGAGAGAACCCGGAGAGAGAAATGGAAGACATCAATTTTGTATTATTACGATTATCAACCTTTATTTAACCAGGTAAAAACCCAGTGATTTCAAACCCTCTTTTTCTGAGGTGAGCCGTGGGTGTTCAAATCAGCGTTGAAACTTGTAATTAAATAAATAAATCTGAATAACAGCAAGTTATAATGTTATTTTCTCTCTCTGCCGTCGGGTGTTGATTGGCAGTTCTTTCTTATTCGTGCCAATCAGCGTTCATAGCAGCAAAGTTAGCATTTTAGGGTCAAGTATGAAACACAGAGACATTGTAGGTGATAATGCAAAGTGCGTCACCACTTCAGTATCTCAGTCCAACATTATCCCCAAAGCAAAGTGATGAGTAGGACCGGCGTGGGCTCTAAAGGGCTATCGGGAGAAGGGCACTTGAGAATATGCAACAGCCGCAACAGCAGCAGCAGTGACAGTAGCAGTCTCGATCCCTCACACATCAGAATCACAACAGAAATCACATATGCTTCCACTGAGCTGATATATGAAGGGTTACGGGCATTTCTATCAAGATACCAGAGATTAAACCAGCGCAGGTCTTAGCTTAAACGACCATATACGTCTAATTATTAAGGACACAAGAGTAAAAGAATGTTGTTTCCCCTTTAACATCATGACCAGGGGACTTCAGAGCAGGGATTTCACATTTTAGTCTGGCGATTATTGTGAGAATAAACATGATTTACTGATTATTCACGATTATTAACATCACGACCAAAACAACAATAAAAACCTACATTTTCTTTCCCTATTGTTTTCTCACATAACACATTACCTAGCGCTCCTCAATATGTGATCTGCTTTATGAAATCAAACTTTCTGCATGATTAATTTGACATAAATGGCAAGATCGAAGGGAAAAATAAAACACTTGACATTTTGGTTTACTTTTTTGAGGAAAAGCTGAGCAGAAAATACTTAAATTTGCTTTTAAAATCGTCACATTTCTTTTAATTGAACTTAAAAAAAATACATGATTTAGTTCGAAAATTGTCACTTTTCTATCAATTCAATTAAAAGAAAACACTTTTTTTCTTCTAAAAATATAACAATTAACATTTCTTTCTAATAATATAGTAATTATTATTTCTTAACCTAATAATCCTGACATCCCTAGTTCAGAGTTCCAGCGCTCCTCTTGGCTCCTCCCACATCTCCTCCTCCTGAACTCTCATTTCCTCCACGAGACGGAGCTTCTCTTCCAGGCACATGTTCTCCTCCTGTGTTTCTCTCAACTCCTACCTCGGTGCACTCCTCTTCTCCTCCCAAACCAGATCCTTTTTCATAAGAATCATCTCCTTCTTATTGTGTAGATCTATTTCCATCTTCATTTGACTGATTTGGTGCATCGGGTCTCTCGGATATCTCCACCAGGGCGGTTGTTTTTATCTTTAATCTTCTGAAGTCGTAGAGTCTCCCTCTCGACTTCTTTTAGAGACTCTTCAAGCTTGACCACGTTCTGCTGATTATTTTTAGCTCTCAAGGACAGTTTAGTCATGAGCAGCTTTTGTTTTCTCAATGAGCACGTTTACTTTTGCAGTCTCTCTCTCTCTGGCCTTCTTGAACGTCTCTTCCTGAGCTGTTTCTGTCTTTTGTTCTCGTCTCTTTTCCTGACTAAATGTTTTTTGATGGACCCCTTGTTGTTGGTGGTAAAAAAAAAATCTTGAATTAAAGTTACATTTTGCCCAATAAATGCACGTAAAGTCATAATCAATTTGAAACAGCTAATGAAAAGAAATCTCACAATGACAAATACGTATTGACATTTCATGAGCCCCATTGCTATTCATCCGCATATTGACTTTCACGCCGGGCGCTTCACTGGCTTCAATAAAGTAGATTTCATATATGTATGATGTAATAAAAGTGCAGCACCATCTTTTCTCCAAAATCCCTTTGTTAAATCTCTGTAATAATATCTGTCTTCCTTCTTTCACTGTAGCCCTCCTTAATAACACTGAACTCCACAGAAATCCCTCTGAACTCCTCCGTGCGGCCGCTCAAATCGGCTTCATTATCATTCTGCCTCGTAACTGCCTCATAACACCAGTCAGCAGACTCAAGTCATTTATAATCTCGCTAAAAAGGCGCCAGAGAGAGACGCATCAAACTCACTTCACCTCTTCCTCCTCTAGCCTTCGACAAAACCTGCTGTTACCATAGAGATGTACTCCCCTCCAACCATCTTGTTCAATACTTTTCCAACCCCCGACACTTGCTAACTCCAGATACTTTCATGCGGCAGTGTCAAATACACACCAGTTGTGCCGAACAAAGTTTACGCAAATTGACTTGTCTCGGAAGGTTTGATTAAACGTGGGAATCAACTTTGCCCCGCAACTTTTTCCCACTCGGTTCTAGGATCAGTGACAAAATCATGAGACACAGCATTAAGATGACCGCATAGAAAAGACAGCAACGATGTGAAGACGAGAAAACCTCCAGGCGATATATTGATTATAGAAAGATAGGTGCAAAACAAAGGCAGAGCGCTCTGAGTGCGTCGTGACCGAAAACAGTGCCTGACAGACAAGGTTTCGGGGGCTGCTGCGTGAGCAAAGAGCAAATCCCCTCTTTAGGATTCACCAAGTCAATCACGGCGCACACTCTGAATCCCGTACGCGCACACAGAACCCCGTCCACCGCCGCTCGTCTTTCGCCGACCAATCACCCGATCGCACTGTGGCGGACGTGAGCGTAGAATGGACTTACTCAAGAGACGGACGGGGACGGACGGACGCTCACAGCCCCTCAGACCTCGCCGCAGCTCCGCATGTGCTTCTCGGGGTCTCCCTCGCGAGCCGCCAGCCAGAGAGATGGAGTCGGGTGCTTGGGCGAATCGGCGGTTGTCATCCTCACTGGCGACCGGCGATCGCTGCTTTGAGAGAGGCAGGGGAGGGAGAGGGAGCGAGGGAGAGAGAGAGGGAGAGTGAAGCAATGCACACTGCAGAATGAGCGTGCTCCCTCTCTCCTCTCCTCTGTCTGTGGCTCTAACATCCCCAACGTCGGACTTGGTGGGTTTTTTTTTCTCGAATTCAGCTCATCTTGCGTCTGATTACACTAACCAAGCCGCTGAAAAGTTAAACGTCACGTTCAAAGGCCGAGGGCAAATCAATTTGACATCTCGTTACTGACAACCACAGTAATCCTGCACGATTATTTCCGGAGAGCGTCGGGATACAAAAGAGAGGTTTTTTTTTAATCCAGCCCTTTATCGACGTGTAATGAATAAAACATCTGCCCAGAGCGTTAAAAGACACGAAGCAAGTTTTTTTCTTTCTCCCAGCGTCGTGACGGTACATGTTTTAATAATTCATTTGGTGAGACTGTTTCTATGAAGTGCTGTGTTTTAATATAGAAAAAAATCAATAAATAACTTAGCAGATGGTTATGTAACGGTCTATACTTTCTCCTGAGCGGCACGTGGATTGGGCATTTCCTTATGTTCTGTTGTGCAGTTATAAATCCAACAGTTTGATTTATGTGGGTTTTTATGATGATGTTTCCTCAACGACAAAAAAACACACTTGGAGCTTTATTCTGTTTCATTCATGGATGTTTCAGTAACGCTTCATAATTCTCATAAAAGTCAATTCCCTTTTATCGCAAGCGTTCAGATCATTTCAGCGTTCAAATTGTTTTTCACACACATTAAACCAGCACAATCCCATTTCACTCATAACGTGAACGTTTAATTGGCAAATGCTGGTAAATAATATATATATATATATATATATGTGTCAATATACTGCATATAACCAAGGCTCTGGCTGGCCAATGTTGGTGGTTCAAAACCTGGATAAATGAAGAGGATAGAGTTTGAAAAAACATTCAGCAAACATGCAAATCACACTATATTTGAATGTGATAAACAAAAAAACAAAAACACAGAAAACGAAACACAGAGCAAGAGAGAGTGACCAACAAAACAAAGTGAACACAGGCAGCACAGAACATCCACAAACATCAGCATCAGAGAGTCACAATGGAAATACTGAGTGTAATGTCGTGCCGGAGGCTCCTGTGCAGGCTGTACTGGCAGATGACAAACGGCTGAGTCCTCTGGAGGAAGTAGAGATCGACATGGTTGACTTATGATCAAAGCTTTATACTAAATAACACCGACCTGAGATTTAACATGTGGATAACAAAAGGCAGAGTTTTTTTGACCAGATTGTAAAAGAAAATCAAATGAAAAGCTTTGACATGTTGAAGGAATCCTTTGGCTTAAACAAGATATTTACACATGAGTTATAATAAACCAGAAATAAAACAAAGCAATGACTATTATAACCCTTTGACTGAAATCTGTATTAAGTTATATAAATCAGAGCTTATTATATATATAAATGCATTAATAAACTGGACAACCAACGTAATATATTAAAACTAAATGGGAAAAAGTGAAGGACGACAAAATCTCAAATCTGGAGGGAATTCTGCTTAAAGAATGTGTCACTTTTTTTTATAAACCATGTCAAAGTGCTCATAGTTCACAGGGAAAGGATGAATGTTGGGGAAATTGTGGTTGCCAGGAAAACATCATTATCATGTGTTCTGTCCAATATTTCTGTTCTGTTTCTGACAGAAATGAACAAAGCACTGGTTTTGACATCAGAACTATGTATCTGGGCCTCAAAACTCCTGCCATGGACAACATAAACGATACCTTTGGAACATACCACTGGCGGCTGGGGAAAATTGACGGCGTTGCACTGACAATGAAGGACTGGACAGACATTATAATGGAAACACAGACGATGGGAAAAACGACTGTGTTGGACCACTATTTGGGGTTTTGATGGGTTATCGTCAATATTTTATATGGTTAAGTTGCAAAAATCTGATGATCAAACCTCGTATGTGACACTTGCGTAGCCCCCTCGCATACTGAGCAACCATCTGTGATCTATCAAAGGACAAGTGTAAACTTCAAAGAGTTCAGAGAAGAGCAGCCGGTTTTGTAGCTACTGACTATGATTCCAAAAGCAGTGTAACATCATCTATGCTTCAGAGAAAGTCTCACTCCAGCTGACCATCGAAACAGATCTGATCGTCCACACAAGTATCTGACCTTAAAACCCAATACAAACTAGTATAAGAACTCTTTTCCCCCCCACGCACTGTCCCCAGAATGGAACAAACTGCCAGCAGAAGCCCGACTTTGGACATCTTCAAAGGTCGACTGGCAAAACCATAAGATCACAGACTCTCCGCTCCCTCATCTGCGCGATATACCAGAACCAGAACATTCAAAGAGCTTCTATTTATGTAAACATGAAGATAAATGCCATCTTTAACCTCTGTTTAGCCGGGACTCACCTGTCTCTTTAGTACTCATGATGATGGAAGCAGGCGCGACGCAGAGGAGCAGCTGCAGGACGCCTGAGGGGACGAGCCGGACAGTAAGAGTCCGGCTCGTCCCCTCGTGACAGGACACCATGTGGTTGTTGCATTTATACTGACAACTGAAATGTGAGTACAATAAGACTGACGTTGACTTAAAAGCCTGGGTCCAGAGTTCAGTTATTTAAATATGTGTGAAAAATGAGGATAGAATTCAAACATAATTTAGGCCCAAAACATTTAGATCGCACTGCAGCAGTTTGTGGAACTCCCCTGTGAAAGACAAATAAATTGAGGAAAACTATACAAGAAAACAAGACATAAAGCAGCTGAACATTTTTTTTTTACCCTAATTTGTGTAAGTTAACTACTGCACAGTGATATAATCCTATTTCGGCTCTATTTAGACTTGGTACAGCAGTTTTTTAAAGCCACATCTTTCCTCAGGTGACACTAAAATGTGTACTTAGCGAGTATCTTTAGATCTTTTCGCTCAAAATACTGCATAATTATAAAACCAGCAGTATCTGACACAGTTCTCATTTGCATTTTATCTTGACAAAAAACAAACAGTGCAGAGCGGATACATTTTAAGCATTTAGTACCAATAATATCACCCACTCCCTTCCATTATATCTGTTCAACTTAAGCAATGTGTTTAATGAAGGGATTCAAAACGGCAGGAAATGTATTTTGTTCATATTTAATTGTGTACATCATTTTGTGGACAGTTCAGACAATCATTCTCCATTATTTTGTCTACTGAAACCCCTCCCGACAAGAGCTTCTAATCGTTTTGCCAATAACATACTTAAATAGATGAATATGTTTCTGTTTTTAATGATCTTAAACAACATCATTTCACCAGCGCCGTCGCCGCCTCGGCGAGAGGAGCATATGTCGTGTCCCTCGCCGTGAATTGTTCAGCGCATGGTCTTATATAATGTGTAAAATGCTTGAGGTTTCCAGTGTTTAGTGTTGGATTGAGGAAGACACGTCCTCCTCGGGTTACCTAGCAACAAGACACTGTACTCTGAAGTCTCTGAAGCTGCTCCCAGTTTAATTTCGCTGCAAGGAACGTGGACTCTCTCATTCACAGTGTTCGTTATTCAAACTTGCACGACGAGTATTTATAGTTAAGGCTACAAAAGCTATGGAAAATAATGAGGTAATTGTTAAATCTATAGCAGAGGAAAGAGAAAACACAACGCTGCCATGGTCTTCCCCCAGTTTTACCCTCACAAAGCCCAAAATGAAATATAATGTGACAGAAAGTGTCAGTACCGTGTCAGAAGGCAGCTCTGTTAGTCATAATGTGTTACGGTTAAAGCATGTATTTTACACTTGAGGTTTTGATTATTTACCGTAAAATTTGGACTATAAGCCGCTACTTTTTTCACACGCTTTGAACCCTGCGGTTATTGCATTTTATATCTCAAATTTTACAGTAGTACGCCTGATGATATGGAGTGTGTAATAGGTTTAATTTAACAATGCGTGAACAAAAACATGCTTGAATCCAGAATGACATTGTGACGTGGCGTAATGTGATTTCAAAGGAGAAACTGGGGCTGATCGCACAAAATATGAAACATCGAGGTGGTTTTGGTAAATACAAACCACATGTGAGTGATGTCAGAGTGATGTACAGTTGTTTTATTTGCATTATTTGTTTGATTAATATGAGATTACGCTTGATGCCGCATTTTTGATGAAGGCGAAATCCAGATTTTTGGGGTTTTACTGGACAAATACTCAGAGGAATGTCAACCCCACAATAGCTTTTCATTTTATCTGCAGATTTGTCACATGCTATATGAATTATAATTTCTGTGAAGCTCAAATACTATGTTATAGATGTAATGAACAGAAAAAGCAAACCAATTTACATCGATGAGGTGGGAAGTCTCAGTTACATTTTCTTATTTCTTTGTAGTTATTGTATTTATAGTTTTTGGACTGTATACTTTGACTTTTTACGTGAGTAGTAGTTTGTTTGAACTAACAGTCTCTTACTTGAGTAAAAGCGTTTGTTCTTCTTCCCACTGTGAGTAAATCTAGGGACAAAAGCTTCATTTTGACAATATTAAATGATTTCAGATATGATTTAGTTTGTCACGTGTTTGTGTCCAGCCTCAAATTCAAGATTTTGTGAATTATCGTGAATTATCTATTGTTTTGTCCTTCCAAATACATAAACTTCAAATTATAAATCCGATGTTACGTCCACACAGTTACTCTTAGTTACTTGAGTAATTGGTTGGACCGCTACTTTGTACTTTTACTTGAGTTCAGTTATTTTAAATTTGTGTTTCAAAATAAGGACAATATTTGATTCTCGACATTTTCAAGACAAAATTGTATTTTATGTTGTGTTTTTCTTATTTTTTGTATCGATACTTCTCCAAATGAGTATCTACTTTCAACACTAGTTTCAGTATCAATTATTATGATCTGATTTTCGATACTTTTGACAATCCTATTTTGAAGTATTGTTACTCTTACTTGTGTACAATATTTGGTTCCTCCACCCACTTGTGGAAATGTGTTATTTTCTAATGCACTGTGATTGTTTTTCTTGATATCAAAAGTATGTGTAAATAAATATGTCCTGGGGCAAAATGCTGCCCTCTGCTGGTCAAACAGAAGATCACACAACTTCACACAGACGTTGGGGCGGTTTGTGCTTCCGGCTTCAATAAAACGTGGAGCTTTGAAGAGTTTGTTACATAATGATCCAAACTGTGCTTTACTGGAGGAAATTGCCCACTAGAGACAGCTGGGGTTAGAAAGACTAAAGCAATGAGTTTATTGTGTCGAGGAAATCAAATATTAGAGAGATATAAGAGTTATGATCAGGCACTTTTTGAAGCTCTTTTCATTATAAACAGTATTTTTTGTATATTTGCACTTATTGATTATTTTCCTGCCTCCTTTTTTGATATAAATAATAAACAATGCATATGTACTGCATGTAAAGCAGCACAATTTAGTCTGAGGACGGACACAAAATTAAAAAATAAATCTAATTTCCATAACACGCTCAAAGATATTTTTCAGTTTTAATACCTCGAATATCAGCGATACTTTGAAGAGGGAGAACACAATTGTGGATTTATTTTTTTCCTTTTTATGCCTTGACAAGCCTTTTTGTTCGAATAATTACTGTCCTAATCCAAAGACTTAAGTTATAAAAGTGCTAGAAAACAGAGGAGGAAAGGATCATTGTTTTGTTGTTTTTTAACACATTGTAGAAAAAGCTTCAGTTGTAGTCATCTGGACTCAGTTAGAAAAAATAGACGTTTCGACTCTCATCCAAGAGTCATTGTCAATAAAAGAATTTAGGTCGAGAACTCCGATATTTATGCTATTCTGTGGTAAGTCCAGCCCATTGGAGGAACCTTCCTGAAGAGGAAAGAGTTGTTTGTTTCGACAGAAACTTACCCTCTTGGTATCTACCGATCCAATTCAACCCTTTAATTGGCTATTAGTCTCCCCTTTGTCTTTGTGAGACCCTGGCTCACCCAACCTGAGGACCTGATTAACATCTAAATGTCCTGGTACTGGTCCTCTACCTCTCCAGGGGTTCAGGATCCCATTGTAGACTACAGGAAGATTGAACCTTAGACCTCCGTTTCTGTTTAAAGAAGGTTTTTCTTTTTTAACAAAAATAGCTTCCTTGACTCCTCTTTCAAACCATCTTTCTCCCTGCTTAAAACCTTCACCTCACCGTCTTCAAACGAGTGATTAGAGGCTTCAAGATGGAGATGCACGGCACTCTGTGGTCCTGAACTTGTATTTCTTTTGTGCTGATAAAGCCTCTTGTGTAGAGGCTGTTTAGTCTCACCTATGTAACGTTCTTTACAACTTTCTTCACTGCATTGGATCGAATAAACTACATTGCTCGGTTTTTGAGTCGGCAACTTGTCCTTAGGGTGAACCAGTTTTTGTCTTAAAGTGTTTCCTGGTTTAAAATAAACAGGGACTTCGTGTTGTCTAAAAATTATCTGCAGTTTTTCCGACAGGCCAGACACATAAGGGATAGAAACACCCTTCCTTCTCTGTTCAGTTTCCCTTTTGTCCTGCTTCTTGGTTGTCTTCACTCTGTTGAGAGCCCAAGCGGGGTAACCACAGGCTGAGAGGGCATTTCGGACATGTTTTTCCTCTTTCTTCTTGCCCTCTGAGCTGGTGGGCACACCTTGAGCTCTAATACCAAAGGTGGAAAAACATTTACTGCCATTAAAAACAATGCAGCCTAAATTATCCGTTTGAACAAAAGTGTGTGTACAATATGATTTGTGGTGGATTATGTTGTGATTGTTGGCATTACAAAAATGAATTGAATTATGGTTTTGCTTTGGTTTCATTGTAATACTCAGTGTTTGGCCATAGAGGGAGCCACAGTACAAATAAATGTCAGTGAATTATTTTGAACCATTAATTAATGTCTTATACAGTTACAGTTATGTAAAAATAAGACCATTATCCTGTCTTTGACCTAAGAAACAGGCAATGGTAGTAGAAGGGCAACATTTTGTCCGTAAGTAAACTGTTTTCATCTGTAAAAGCAGATTTTGAGAACTGTTAAAGCATTAAATGTGGTAATTTTGTCAACAAATTGAGTAAATGTTTGGTCAACAGCAACAATCAAATCACGTTCCAATTTTACTAGTGAATTTCAATGTATACTGTGCATTTTTACTCAAAGGTTTTATGCAGTATGATTGTGCTAAAAATAACCCTGCAAACGATGTAAAAATGCAGTGCAGTAGAAAATACAGATACTTGCTCTCTAATGTAGTGAAGTACGAGTAAAAAGTATTCACTGTAAAAATGGCAAGGTAAAGTACACATACCTAAAACATTTACTGAACTACACTTCTTTTACTTTTGTACTTTGTCATGCAGGATCATCACTAACAAAGAGCCAAAATGAGGAAAGTCAGTGTCTGCTGAGAGAGTGTGTGTCGCTGCCAGCCCGAGAACTCAATCTACAGCAATCTACAATATTAGAGGAAACACGATTCTCCAGGGTCAAAGTTATTACAGAGGGAGATTTATTTTACATTCATTTATTCATTTTCTACTGCTTGTTCCCGTTCCCGGCTTTAGGCCTGGACAGGGGCCAGCTCATCACAGGGTTAACACAGAGACATAGACAGTTGTTGTTGTTGTTGTTGTTGTTGTTGTTGTTGTTGTTGTCGTGTCCATATCTCTAATCTCTAACCTTCCACCAGGAGCAACATTAGAACATGATCTACTCTAAATGTCTTGGTTGAGGTTCAAGTCTAACACAAAACGTGACTGGCCATGAAATTAACCACAAAAGTGCAGAATTATCACTTTATCCGTGTGTTGTTGTTTTTTCAGCGTGATGAAAATATTGCGCCATTGTCATTTTAATCAACATTTCAAAACAAAACATTACAGCCTTTTTTTTGAAGTTTACGCTAGACGTTTCTGTTCATTTTGTGTTTGAACAGCTCTTTTTGTTGTCATTTTAATTACAGACAATGTTCGCAGCGTAATCATTTTGCAAATCTCCAGAACAACAATTATGATATTAAACATTTTTTCATCTGAGTTGATTAGTCAAATGGGCCATTTTCTGTTTTATTAATAATAATTATACTGCATCACATGTATTCAGTTGTATTACATCTGCATCATGGGGTGTAGGAGCTTTATACAGACAAAAATTACCAGTCATGTAGTTAACAACACTTAAATACAACACACAACATGGTAATTCAATGTGTTTGGTTATAACGACAAATTGTGTTGTGTTGATGTTATAGAAAGCATTGGAATTCCTGAACATGTGTTGTTTTTCTGTCTTTCCTCCATTTGTTGCGTTGGAATTACACTAATAAGGATAATGTAAGTGCAGCACGCAGAGGGCTTAGGGGTTTATCAGTGTTTTGGTGGTCTCCCCTAAAGCCACAGCAGGAGCCGCAGGCCTGACCCACTTCTATTGTTGCTTCACTCTGACAGTTCAGCAGAGCTTTGTTTGTGTTCATTCACCAACATCCTTCACCCGTCCACTGCACATGCTCCGTGCGCTGTCAATGTGTGACATGGTGAGGTCAGAAGAAAGAGAATGGAATAAACACCCTACTACGGCTACTACGGAGAACGGGCACTCTGGGTTTTCTTTTACTCACAGTTGTTACGATCCATTAAGGAAGTTTGGAATCCTGCACAATATATATAAGAACATATATATAAGAAAAAGAGCTTCAATTGTCTACTTTAAATCTAGAACTTAATTAGAATGTGCCTTTGACAGGTTGGACCACTCATTGAACTAAAATGCAGATAAATATATTTTGTTATCACAGAATAGCACATTTATCAGGTGTATAATGTCACTTCCTGTTTGTAATTGATGACCACACCAGGAAAATTACCCAGCAAACACTGGGCAAAAACTCATGTAATGTCACCTTTTAAAAAATTTGACAAATAAAAATATATGCGAGCGACTTTATTTTGTTAAATTAATGTTAAGAGAGTCAAAAAAAAGTTGTTTCTTTGTGTAATTTAAGCAGAAACTTTGACTGGAACGAATATCCTTGTGTGATGTCACTTCCTGTCATTTTCTACAGATTTTTCAACGTTTTCTACACAAATACCTGTTTGATTGGTGTAAAACCTACAATTTATATGTACGACAAGTATAAATAAACAAAATAAAGTTAAAATTAGACAATTAGTCATCACGAATGAGTCTAATGACCATTGTTTTTATATTATGCACATACTCAACTTTAAACTGGCCACAGCTTCTCACCTGAGGGTTATTTCAGTGATAGGGAAACCTGTAGTTTATCCAACTAATAAAAGAGGTCGAATAGGCCAAAAACAAACCAAGCAGGACAATTTTGTTAATATAGATAAGCAACAGGTGGAATGTAAGAAGCACGTGGCGAGTTTTAGAGCCATTACTGTTGGTCACAAGGTCAACATATTGTTCAGAAAAGCCAAATATATCGACACTGTGATGTATAGGCTAGAACAGTAGTTTATACAATGTTTATTCTGCATGTTGCACCCCTAGATTGGTGTAAACAACTGTAACAGACCAGTGAAAGAAGCATCGTTTGTCCTCCTGAAACAGGCTTTCCTCCAGACAGAGGGTCTCAGGTCGTGTCTCAGGTCGTGTCTCAGGTCGTGTCCCCCTCAAACAGATGAGTGTGAGTTCATGAAAGGATGCGTGCGTTAGACAAGAGCCAAAATATGGTGCTATCGTTTTGAGCCAATGGCGAGGCGGTTTGTGACAGGTTTGTGCGCGTCACTGCCGCCACGGAGACGCGCACACAGACTGAGACTGACTGCAGGGTCGCGCACATCGCTCGGCTGATGCCTCCCGTTTAACATCATTATGGGGCACCGGGAGCCCTCCCCGGAATGGACCCTGGCAGACAGACCCTCCAAGACCTGCCGGACCTTAATACCGGGATAAAACCACAGTGTTGTCGCGCTACGGAAGCGGTAACGAGCCGCAGAAGAGGCGGTGTTCGCTGTGATTCAGCGCCGCGGCTGGTGCACTCTAAAAGACAGCAGCGTGATCTGGATCTGGACGGCGCGAGGATGGAGGAAGTGTTGAAAAGAGGCTGGTGTTTTCCGCCGAACCCGCTCATGCCGGGGTGGGCACAGCCGGAGTAAAACCAGCGAAGGCTCTCATCTGTCCGCGTGTCTATGTCCACTTTCTTCCTGAACCTGCACGCGCCCTCCGCGGTGTCAGCACCACTGGAGCTGGACAGCGACTGCCTGGAGCCCCAGGGCCCGGAGAAGGAGCCTGGCGGCGTGCAGCCTCACCCTCTGCGGCACGCCGGCTCCGGAGGCCTCGGCACGGCCTTGGAGGAGGAACTGACTGTTCTCACAGGACAGCGAGACGATGAGGAGGAGCTGTCCGACCCACAGGCGCCTGGAGTGGGGCAAAGCGCAGACCTGCTCATGCTCTTCCGACGGAAGGAAAAAGACCTGGTTTTAGCTGCTAAACTTGGGAAAGCTTTACTCGAGAGAAACCAGGATTTGACCAAGCAATATGAGCGCATGCAGAAGGACCTCAGTGACAAACTGGAGGTAAACAAACACAAACAGTCCAAACAAACGAGCTGTTTATTACTGGTTCTCTATTTTTTGTCGTTATAACAAGTAGTCACGTTTAAACAAGTGTAAACAAAGCCTGAACAAAGTTTGCATAACGTCCACTGCAGGTTTATTCACAGTTCACAGTACTTGGACTATAATGTAACAGAGACTCCTACATATTAACTGTTATAGACAAAGCCTGTCTTAAGGGATCTTATTTAAATCGAACGTGTCAGCAGAACACTTGTCATTATGGTTTCCTCTGCAGGCGAATGACTTCCATGTTTCATATTTGTCCTACATCCAAACACCACACAGCCTGAGCTGTCATGTGTTCATAAACAGGCCACAACAAACAAACCCAAACCTCCTGAACTTGCACTATGCGCTCAACAATAATTTTGCCTTGATTTCCATCAAATGTTTTATCAAATTAAACTTAATAACAAATGCTAAACTCACTGTGTGTTTACTGTGTGAATCTCCTGCACATATTAATCCTGCAGCTCACCAGGCTTACTGTGGTGACTGTACATCTGCTCAGCTCTTTGATCCACATTTATCCACATAAATCTCCTCCTGTAAAAGACTTCTTCATCACTGGTGTAGAGCTGGGTTGAAATAATCGATTTTCCAATTTTTAATCGATTCGCATATTAATGACCGATTATCGATTCGTACGTCCAAAGATCGATTTTTTTAATTTTTTTTTTAAATTAAAATTCTTTTCTACATTTCCCTCAGTGAACTTCAATCTACCTTCAAGAAAGATAATTCAGGACTCCTGGATTATCTTTCTTGAAGGTAGATTGACCGTTAACCTTTTCATCAGTCTTCCATCAGTAACTACCAATACTTGTAAGATTTGCTGTTTAATATTGATATAATACTAGTTTTAATATGTTGCTTCTCTACACAGTCATGAAGTGAAGGAAACGGCTCAAATACATTTTTCATTTTTAATAACATTAACCCCCGGATCGAATCAAAATTGGATCGAATCGGAAATCAGATTGAAATCGGAGCGAATCGGATGGGATCTGAGAAATCAGAAAAAAAACATTTTGAAACGTAAAAATCGGAATCGAATCGATTCTTGAAATTTGAATCGAAACCCAGCTCTACACTGGTGATATTACAGACCCCTGTAGCCCTCTGTCCTGACCAGGGCCGTGTGTATGTTCTGTTGTTGTGATGACTCTTTTATCTCCTTCTTTGTTGGTGCATTTGTAAAGAGATGAAAACAGTGACCCTGAGGGGACAGCTGCAGCACAGACCACTCTATCCGGCAAATGTCAGGAGTCCAATGTAGCAATCTAGCTTTCTTTAACCATATAGCCCTCCTGAATAAAGCCTCTGGAGCCTCTGCCCTTTTACAATTTCGTTTCCTTCACTGCCCATTAAGTTTACTAAGTTCAGGGGACTTTTTTGAGACAGAACTGCCGAATGTAAAGGTATCTTTGCTTTTCTTTGAAAAGAAGAGTAAAGAAGAACTTTGTTTCCAGCACTTGGAGCAGGAGAAGCACGAGCTGCGGCGGCGCCTGGAGAACCGTGAGGGGGAGTGGGAGGAGCGCGTGGCGGAGCTGGAGTCGGACGTCCTGCACCTTCAAGAGGAGCTGGAGAGACACCAGGTCCAACTGAGAGACACGGACCGGGACAAGACCAGGGCCATCAGGGAACTGTCCGAGCAGAACCACCGGCTGCTGGAGCAACTCAACAGGGTGAGACTTGTGGTTTTTGTGCTGTGGTATTGGCTTCAAACGACAACAGAAAGAGAGGTTCACACTTGATAAGAGGTTCAGTCAATATACGTCGATGATACACAACCGCCTCCACAATGAAGTTTGACTAATCCTTCTTGCTCAGGAGTTACTAGGGGTTGTACGATTAGGCAAAATTCCACACCTTTCCAATCGTGTTTTTGATCCGTCCGTGTTAAATCTCTGCACATGGGGCCACTCACTTTGAAAGTCTGACAATCGACGGACAAGCAGGTCAAGCCACTCCACAGTGTCTCATATCCACATGCCTGTCTGGCCTCACCTGAATTATGCCAACTCATTCGCGTCAAAGTGGCTCTTCCGGCTGCAGGGCCAAATAAGTCACATTGATTGCTCAGGACACTTACGCAACAGCAATCTGCATATTGACGGGCAATTGGAGGGCGATTTCTGGAACAAAATCAACGAAACCCCTCGATAAAAGTGACAAGATGGAGATGGATAGAGGAGCGTACGCAGCAGTCACTTATTTGTGTTGTGTCTGCGGCGGTTAAGGCGATAAGAAGCAGTTATAACGTCTCAGGATAAAGAATTCCACGTTGAAGTTTTATGTTTAGTCAGCAAATTCTTACATTAAACAATTCTCGTGTTGTAATTGAGTAAATTAAGTTTTATGCCAAACTGTGGAACTTTCCAGTCAAGTCAATAAGACAATCAAGTGGCAAACTCAGAAAATGTACCTCTTTGGATCTGTCTGTGGTGTAGTCATGGTTAGGAATGGTATTAAGTAAAGTTATGCCCCGATACAGTACCTGTAGTGAAGTATATAATGTGTGGTGGTGGGTGAATAACGGAGAGAATAAGTAAGTCACTGATGTGGACCGAGGAGAGGAGACAAGCTTAAGTGAGTGGCAGTGAACAGGGCTGATGCTGTCCAAAGTGCCAATGCTTCAATCCTGCTAAAGAGCTCAACAAAGCACCTGCTCCGTCTGCAAACTCGCTCACTCAACTAGATTAGAAACAATAAGATGACACGTGCACACTTCTGTAACACTTGCATTACATTTTGCTCAAGTCGAACAGTATAAATGGATTAAAAGCACCAATTAAGCATGTCAACGTGATTATTCAGGTCACAATATAAAGGCAAGAACTAAAAAATGAAGTATTTTTAAAAATTCTATCAACATTTAAATGTAAAGTACGCTTTTCTCTGGCTGGTTTTGTCAAATTGAATTTATTTTGTCATTCAGAAGTTCGATTTCGTGAAGCTGGGCACACGCTTGAGGAACGGTTAAGTGTTGTTCGATGTGAATGCAAGAAAATGACAGATTTGACTGTTGTTTGACCACGTTTTTGATCATGTTTGATGTTTTTTCTTACAATAATCACACTAAAATATGATATCATGGCAGCCCTTCAACCCATGCAAATAGTTCTGCTCTGAGAAGGAGAAGAAAAGTGTTTTTACGTTCTAGTTAAGACATGTCTGGAGCCAGCAGAGATTCCAAACCCCATCCGAGGGCGATGTTCCTTGTTGTCGTGACGTTGTTGGCAGCAGGTGCAGAGGCTGTGTTCCTCCCTAAAGCTCAGAGCTGAGGAGCAGACAACAAGCCCGTACAGACCCAGACAAATCCAACAGTGGCGCTTTTACAGGCGGCGTTCACAGATGAGTAACTCCGCCTCCTCTGGGGCTAAAGTCATCTGCTGCTTTTGGGAAACTGTGGCCAATTCGGATGGAGAGCGTTACGGGCGTGGAAGAGAGACGGGGGTGAATTCAGCGCCAGCGTGAATATCACAACCGTCGCTGTTCGAAGGAAGATGCGTTTAATGGTTTCTTGCACCATTATTGATCCGTTCCCTTCTCTTCTGCTCAGTTAGACAAGCAGCAATTTTCCTAAAGGGGATTTTATACAATTCAATCAAACCAGTTTCATTCTGAATCTATAGAATTAAAGACAGACGTGAAGTATATTTCAAGCTTTCGGGCGATTTTAGGCGTGACTTTGATGGGGTCTGTGTAAATGTGCAGGAGAAGCATTGTTTTTTTTTTAAATACATATAAAAAAAATTGGGGGAAAAACGTTGAGCCTGATTATTATTTTATTTTATTTTTTTAGTATTATTATTGTTTTAATTATTTTTCTTTTAGATACAAAATTAACACACAAAAAAAACCTACCCTCCAACTCACATTCACACACAAAAAACTCAATAAAAACTAAAAAACTAAAACAACATTGATACATCAAAAAGGAGAAGAAAAAAACAACAAAAAACACACTAGTATTTCAATATGTTATAGTAGGCCATATATTTACTTCCCAGAATGTTTTATTATTATTCTTTAACCTGATTATTTTTTGGTTGGCTTCACAGACTGACTGACTTCATCACTATGAATACTGTACTTTCCACTTTCCACTGTCCACTTATTTTTATATCCATTGATATTTGACAAAGACAAGAGCTGTTGGTGGATGTGTTGTTGTCAGAACACACTAAAAACTCCATAGTTTAAACTGAGCTGGAGCAGGTCACAATGATATAGTAAAATTCTCTGTTTAGGTGTGTTTTTTTGCCCTGGTTTGAGGTTCATATCTCTGTAATCGCTGACCCGGTCCACGCAAAACTAAATCTTGCACAAATGTCGACGTCTTCTCTGTCAGCGTGAATACAAAAGTGCAGTAATCTTTTCACTGCAGGTTCAGAAAGCGGTGACATCATTCAATGTCACCATAACCACAAACCAGGTCAAAAGAATCAGATTTATTTTGACTTTTTATATAGTCAAAGAACATATTTGATCATTCTTATCAGCCCCTGTCTAAGATATAAAGGCACACTGTATTATTATTGTTGTTTATTAAGCTTTAGTTATACAGGGGAAACCAGTTGAGACATTTACAATTTTGAAATTTGAATTTTAAATGCAGAAAAATACATATGTAACGAAAGTCAGTCAAAGCATGCGCCTTAAATGTCAATAAATGTTGCGTAAAACATTTAAAATTGCAAACAGAAGGAAAGTTTTGCAAAGTTTAGGATTATTTCTTGTCTCCGTGAAGTCGTTAATGCCAGGAATGTCCCACAGTCTGGCATCGGTTTGATCTATCTCGCATTTACTCAATTAAGGATAATTGCATTGCTTAGAAACGACCCATCGCCTCTCCGCAGATCAGGACTCTCATTTATAAAGCAAGCGCATGTTCAAAAATGTCAGTGATGCTTGTGATCTGTAAAAAGACAGCTTCATTTGAACAAGATTCTCACTAAATTCGGCGTAAAGTTTTAGAATCGAGGCCCCTGACCCGCAGCTTGACCCGCAGCTTGACCCGCAGCTTGACCCGCAGCTTGACCCGGTGGCGTCGCCAAAGTCCGGCTCCTCAGAACAAACTTGACCCGGTCGTCTGCTGTGTTGCCCCGGGAGACCGAGCGTGCACCAGACTGTGACACCGGAGCCGCGCTGTTGTCTTCCTCGAGTCGTGCGCCTTCGCTTTGTGTGAGCGCGACTAAGTGCTGTGACTAAGTGTTGTTGTTGTTCAGTGTAAATTACCTGCAGTTGTACAGACTTCGGAGACCTGCTATTTTGAATCTACACTGTAATAGTTTAATGCCAGTAACGTTTAGCTGTGCGGAGCTTCTGCGGTCACACTTTTTTTTCAGTTTCTGGTATTAAAGGCATGTGTTTTAGAGCCCAGTTTGGACTTTTCAGTGTTAATTTGGTACTGAAATGGTACAAAAATAACCTAAAACATCATGTGCAGCGGGCGATTTAAACAAAAATGTACATTTCGATATATATAATAAGAATATTCAGACAATATTTCAACAATGCATCATAAATCTGCTGAAATGTGCCTGTAAATGTCTTATTTGAGGGTCAAATCGAACACAACATGTGAATGGAGCATGAAATTAACCACAAAAGTGCAGAATTATCACTTTATCCGGGTGTTTTCAGTGTGAGGAAAATCTAGCACAGTTTCCGCAGCAGTTAACATTTCAAAACCAAACATTATATTCATTCATTTATTTCATTTCACGTTCATTTACCCAGGTAGGTACGATAAATCTCTTTTAAACCGACGACCTGGTCCAGAGGCAGAGCACAAAGGACAGAACAACAAAGCGTCCGAGACAAAATAATACACACCTTTCACACATGGCTATTTATAACAAAGAGTTTGAAGGAGCCACTTAAAAACATCCTCTTCAGACACTGCATGTCTTGAGGAGGACTCGAAGGCAGCCAAACGCATCAAAGTGTCATTGAGAAAAATCACATGAGGTATTGAGGAGGGGACGGCGATAACGAGGGCTTTTACCCGTGATAGTTTTGTACATGAAACGATACAACAACCTGTGAGACTGAAGTGAAGCCCGAGCTGAGGAGAGAACGTAGCTCACAGTGAGGAGCGTTAAAAGGAGCACGAGGGATGAAGGAGCACGAGGGATGAAGGAGGCGACGTCAAGTTTGTGGAGGAGGGTTTTTGGAGCCTTC